>NC_136687.1:5769819-6504819 GCF_903797595.1 Erithacus rubecula
GTGAGATTTTATCTTGTGGGTGGAAGTACCTGCCTATCACACTTATATGCTTCCCACTTGTTCCTTTAACCTGCCACATGCACAGGTGCTGTTGTGCTGCCAGGGAGGAGATTATGAACAGGGAAATGGAGTGGTGCAGGGACATGGATGCAGTCCCAGATACTGATTAATCAGGTGCATTGGGTAGGAACAGTGGCCAAGCAGCAGTGCCTGTCTGGGACAGTTTCAGGAGGCTCTAAATGATTGCAAATGACAGGCTCAGCCAGCATGGCAGTGCTCTGCTGGGCAGCCTTGGGCTGTACCTCTCACTGCTTCCAGGAGCTGCTCAAGGGTGGCTCCCTCATAACTCCATGGGGGAGTGTGCTGAGAGGAAGAGCTGAGGGAGTATAAATTAATACAAAAATGTTCTAGTTAAGCACTGCAGCATGTCAGGGAAGTGTGCCTTGTCTAACTGCCCCTGGGGGGGCATTTTCACTCCTTTCTGGGAGCATGGGTGTGATGGCCTCAAAATGTTTTCAAAGCAGGGCTGCTCAAGGGCAGAGGTGGGTCACTGCAAGGCAACTTCTCAGCAAAAAATATGAGTCAGGGAAGCACAAATCTTCCAGAGAAGTGAGACTGCTTGGGTAATTGGTTTAGATTTAGAATATCTAACTGTTTATGGATATATAGATGCATATATGAAAAATGTGTCTATCTGATTACTCTCCTTCAGACAGATCAGAAGAGGAAAGTAATTGTAATCACTTGATTTTTAGGTCCTTGTGGGATGGGGTGAGTCATTGGAAGGGTACCAGTAACCACTGGCTTCCCACATCTAGTAGATGCAGAAAAACAGGCCTTTGCTAGCTGGGTTTTAACTTCAGTACATCCCACTTTACAATCTTGAGAAAAAAAAAATTAATTAAAAGAGGTACAAAATTATTTACATTCTGAAATTTACATCTCTTTTTATTTAACCGGGAAATGATACTGTTCCCAGAAAAATCCACCCTACAGTTTGTAGGACTGAGCAGCTGTCTGCACCTTGAGCAGTACAGGGAGGATATGTGAGGGTGCAAGGGAAGAAATGTGATGACAGAAATCTCAGCTGCATTATCTGTGACTCATTCTCTGCTGGATTCACCACATCCTCACCACTCCTAACACACTTCATTTTAAACTCTTTAGCACAGTAGAGCTGACTCATTCTTTGGGTTTTCTTTTTTGCTGGTCTTTTTGTTGCCTGCTTTTGTGCTGTGTTTGATTTTGGCTGGATTTTGTTTTGCTTCCTGCTATTTGTGCTCCCTGTCATGGGAAGATTGTGTTCCAATCCCTGGTGCTTCTGCCACAGAGCCCTAATTAACATGAAGTGCTACTGCAGACAGAACTCAGCCTGGGACTTGTTCAAGGGATTTGGCCAGCACAAGCAGATCCAGGTTTAGGAATTAGGAATTGGTAACTCCCCAGCCAGCACTCTGTCCTCTGATCTCACTGACCTTTTTCTGTGCTGTAGGTAGCACTTCCTACAGGTGTTTTCCAGCAAATTGCTTCACATTTTCCACTGTGTTCATTGCACAGTGCCAGTTCATTAAACCCCAGCACAGCAGTGCTTGGCTCAGCCAGCACCTGGGGACTGGTTACCTGATCTCACTTCACCAGCAGCACTTAATATGGTGCTTGGAAGGACACTAAAAGGCTAACTTTGTCAGCCACCTTTTAATGAATTTTGTGAAAAAGACCAGACTGCAGGGGATTGCCACCTCAATGGTATTTGTCTTTACTTGTACAATGTTAATTTTGGTTTGCCACAGTCTTGACACTACTGTTACTTTCACACAGTGTGACTTCATTCAGTGCAGTAGGGGATAACATCAAGTACAGATGTGGAAGAAATACAACACTGTTAAACCTCTAAAGCAATTGTAAAAACAGCTTTAGCTCAGTAAATCAATAATTTGATAATTACTGTGGACTAGCTGACCTCTGTTTAAAATACAAGAATAGCAGGGAACACATCCCTAATAGCAATAAATTCAATAGTTTGCTGTAGTTTTTTACCTGGTGTGTGATTTGAACTCTGGGATGGCAAGCCAAAATGTGGAACAACAGACAAAATAGAGGGGACAGGTTTAAAAATATCCACTTCCTTTTCCTTTGGCTCAATGGCTTGTTTGTCCAATAAAAATGTAAATCTTCTCCAAGCTTTCAGAATTGTAGAACATTATGGTCTTTGCTGTAATGGCAAAGGTAGCCCTGTCTGGACATCACTCTAAAATAGATGATTCTTGTAAAACCCCTGGTGCAAATACAATTCAGATTGAATTTAGTACACAAGCCTGGAAGCCACTACTGTACCTCATAAACCTTTACCCAATAATGGTGACGTTTCTATACTTTTTATAACTCAGTTAAAAACTTAAATAGTAATGAAATACCTTTGCTATTTCTAAAGTTTGGTAGTCATCACTGGAAATCTTAAAGGCTTAAGCATATCCTTGGAAGTGATTGCAGGAGATTTTACAGGTTGGTTCCTGGACAGGGCTGCACTTGTACAAGGCAGCAAAGAAGGCAGAGAGAAGAGAAACACTGAAAAAGGAGTGAGGGATGGAGTTTTTCTGGGGCAACAAACCATTACCAGAATAGTGAGTCCTTATTTCTGAGCTGCTCAAAGATCTTGGTTTTGTCTCACAGGTAAAAGAAATCACTTGAGCTATTGGTGGTCTGAGTAGCATTTACAAAAGTTACAGCAGAAATCTTCTCACTGGTCTTCTTTTGGTCACTGATTTAATCTGTGTCTGCAGCCCTATATAATTTCCTAAACCATCACTGATGATCTGCAGAGAGCTGTGGACATCATGGTGCTTCACCAACCACTTCACCAGACATACCCGAAATATCACCTGGCTCTGCACACCCAGTGTATGTCCCCAGCTCAATGTTCCCAGCAGTGTAGGTGGCTGTTGGCAGGGACAATGTGTGATAAACATAAATTTATCTTATTAACATGCAAGAATAAAAGTCAGGAGGCAAAATTCTTTCTTTCTTTCCTTACAGATACATTTCCTCTATACCCACTGCTTCCTGGAGCCAGGTCTGGAGGGAAAATGGGATTCCCTGAGATGTATAAAATAGCTCTGAACACCAGAATTACTTCCTGGCAGCACAGAGCAACTATACTGTGGTTATAAAATATTTATATTCTCAAATGCCTTCATTTTTCTTTGAACTAATTTTGTACTGCTCAATAGCAATATGTAAGGCAATACAGAATCACATAGATTCCTATTTGCCAGTATCTTTGCAATCTTTTAGCTATGGATGCTATGTTTTAAGGACATTCCTGTAAAAGAAAACATAGGATTTTAAGATAAATATAGAATTTTAAGCTAAAGCCTCTATAATAAATTATTCAAACTGTATCATCTCTTACTTTTCATACTCTCAGCACCATTTCAAATGTCCTTTGATAGCCCAGAATGTTTGTTTGCAGAAACAAAAGTAATAATAAAAGGCACATAAAATGTGTCAGATTTAGAGAAACTAGGTTTGAAAACATTAATTTTGCTTTTGCAACCTTGTCTATAAATCCTGCATGATTTTCTTTTTGTAGACACCTGATCAATCACAGCATCAAGTACTGAATAGGGAAAAATATCCCCTCAAAACAAATTATGAAAGAAACTTGGCTCTTTTGCCCTTACAGGCTATTTTTAAGTATGAAAAATTGCAGCAGCTAGACTTTTCTAGAATCTACTATGTCTCCTGTATTTGATGCCTTTTCTCTGCATAGTAATGTGTCTTTAAAAAAACCCCACTGATATATGTTACAAGGAGTGTATCTCTTTCACTGAGACAGAACATTTTAATTTCCCGACACCTTTTAGTGATTGCTTCAATTTCCGAAGATTTTGATAAAAATCATGTGGTTTTAGAGTATCAGGATTGAATACCCTGCTCTGGCAGCAGTTTAATGAAATGTTGTAGTTTCACAGCATTTCATTTGACATAACCTAGCTCAGAGGTCTAATAAATGCAGTGTGATAAATGTTGGAGCTACGATTGTAAAAATATACTAGTAATTGGGTTAATATGCCTTAAAATACTGCCCATCAGTTATCTTTCTTCTCGTTATGTGGCTTGCACTGTAAAGACTAAGCAATGCAGTTTACCCTTTTCTCCCCTGCTATCTCCTTTTCTTTCCTGCTTTTGTAAGTGTTCCCTTTTTTTAAGCATTTGATTATAGCAAGCTGTAGGTATTCTCCTACAAGTGACAAATTCTTCTTACCCTGGAACCTTTTTCTGAGCTCCTCACATGGTTTTCAGAGTTATCTGGAAGGAATTTAAGAATATAAAACCGATGCTTCGGAATGAAAAACAAATGTAAATAAGCATGCAGAATACATCAGGAGATGCAAAGGTAGGTTTTAACAAGTGTTATTTTCCTTTAGTATATCAGATGTATTTTAGTAATAAATAATAGAGGTATCACTGTTATGAAATTAGAACCAGCAAACCATTTTGACCTTCTAATTATCAGTGGTGTGTGGGTATGTGTGTGTGTATTATATCACTACAATACCATAGGACAGAAACAGTTTTCTGCTGTAAACTGGTACTTTTCATGTAGTGCTTTAGGATAAAGAGTCAGAACTTCTTTTCAGCTAAATTCTGATGTTTGTCATGTTTCCCCAGACTGGAAATAGTCCTGTTAATTTTCGACACACAGATTAGAATTTCAATGACAACTAATTAATTTACAATTATCGTTTCAAGCAACAGGCAAATATCCATACCTCCTGCTGGACTCTGAAATCCTTTGTTATTATTTGAAAACAGCTGTCTGCAGATATACAGCTGTATCTGAAATATCACCACGTGGAGCTGCTGTCTCTGGGGGGGGTGTGTGTGTCATTACTCATTTGCCCCACAGAAGTGGTATCAATAATACTGTACATATAATTTTGCTGTATATTCATTTCATTTGACTGTGGGTGCAGTGTGTTATGCAAATAGTGCACAAGACAGGGCTGACATGGAGGAGCATTCTGTTCTTTCCACAGCATCCAGCCTGGGAGGAAGAGTGAAGATGAGGAGCAGAGCCAGGACTGAGACAGTGTCTGCTACACTCTGCATGATAGCAGAGGTGAGGGAAAGGAGAGGCTTCTGAGGCCAGGAGAAGACAGTGGGGAGACATTTGATGAGCTAGCCATGAGCTCTGACAAGGGCAGAAGAAATTCAGACTGTACTCTGCACACCCTGGGGGCTGCCATCTAATGACCAGAGATTAAGGAGCCATGAAATAGCTGTAAGGATGGGACTCAGTCCCTATGTTCAAGCAGCACAAGTTCACACATTTCTTTCCACTGCTGCCTTAGGTGAGGCCCAGTGGCCTCCCAAGGTCTAACACCAAGTAACAAGAATAATTTAATGTAGGGCATATAGTTGAAATACTTTGTAGACACATGAGAATAGCCACATAAATCCATCTTCCCCATGATTTACACAGCTTTCCTGCACAGGGGGCAGTAAATGGCTTTTCAAGCTCCTTCTTCTTACATACACATGGCAAAATCTACCATCACTCTCATATGAAAATGGACAAGATCCAAAGCTGGATTGTAGCTCAGCATGTGCATAATGCAAGATTACAGCTTCAAATGCAGGGTACAGAAGAGATCTGCCATTGAGAATTTTCCCCCCAGCTATCTCTATATTAATGAAAAAATACCTTTTCTTCCTTTAAAGCAGACTTTAAAAGCTTGATACAGCAATATTGCTGTTCCCTCTGTTAAGAGTTTGCACCTGGGCCTTTGGACCAATGTAGTTAAATTGGTGGACAGTCCAGAAAGTCCAAAACAAAAATAAGTGGTTCTTAGCTCAAATTCCAGACTTAGTCAGAAACTCCAGGTAGTCAATGTGAGATACAGCTCATCCATGGCTGTGGAATTATGCCTGATGCTTTTCTAATAAGAATGATAGAAATTGCATACTTGAATGCTTAAAATTAGCCTTTTCATTTACACTGTGTCACATCTATCTTCAGGGAGGGCTTTTTCCTCACTTAACTCAAGTTGCTTGACTGAGACACTTCACTTTGCTAGGCAGCCAAACCCTCAGCATGGTCACAGGAAAGGTCTGTGCTCCCAAATGCAATTTACCCTGTCCCAACTTTGCCCTGCAACAGGCAGGAGGAATCATAGAATCACTTAAATTGGAAAAGACATCAAATATTACCAGGTCCTGCTGTTAACCCAGCACTGCCAATGGCCCCAAGTGCCACATTTACATGTATTTTAAATACTCCAATGACTCCACCTCTGCCCAAGCACCCTGTCCCAATGCTTGACAACCCCTTAAGTAGAGAATTTTTTCCCTCCTAACCCATCTAAGCCTCCCCTGGTGCAACTTGAGGCCATTTCCTCTTGTCCTAGAATTTCTTACTTGGGAGATTAACATCCATGGTCCACAGATACAACCTTTACAAAGTAAAAATTGGGAAAGATAAACCTAACTGTGCTTTGTCAGAGTAGTCACACTGATATACTGCACTAGCAGACACATGATGTATCATTAGCTGGAAGTGATTTCAGAACCACTATGGAGGTTCCTCGGGCACAGGATCTTATTTGACTTCTGAGGCCATCCTTGCATTAAGCAATTGTGACAGGGACTTTTTCTGGGATGGCCATGCAGGTCATTCCAGGCCTGTCCCATCATTTCAGCAGGAGTGTGTTGCTTGTTCACATGAAAACACTGGGTACTTGCATGAAAAGAGAAATCCTGGCTGGAAGAGGCAGGTTCCAGCCCCACATGGCTGCACATAAGGGGTAAAGTAGGAAATGGGTAGGGTAGGGTTTGAAATGACAGGGCATGGCACAGTGTCTTGGGTTGCAATGCAGGATGTGACCAGAAATGTGTATTCTATCACCAACTGTTGAAGCTGGGTGGGGCAGTGACCCTGATCTCCTGGCACATATTATCTGCTAATGGGTCATCTTTAAACCAGCTGGGGCAATCATCTTTATCTTTTCCAAAGCCCATCCTCCCTCCAGGAGATATCTCCTGTTCATGGCCATTGAGTCCCAGTGCATGACTGATAAAATTCCATCATCCCACTGGGAGATGCTCCAGCCAGGGGAGGAGCCAAGCCTTTCCTGCCCAGACAAAAACTGAGATTATGGACACCAAGGTTTTGGACACCTTCTTTCCACTGGATTCCAGAGGAAAGCCAGACCTTTCCACATCATCTATGGACCTTCAGAGGAAACTGCACCTTCTCCAGGAGCACTGCTCCAGCTGAACCACATCTGCCACTGCAGGAGGATGCAGCCACCATTGAATGGGACTGCTGCCACCACCCTGACTGACTGACTGTGCCAGCTTGGATTCTGACTCTGTCAGGGTTTTGGGTTTTTTCTTTGAAATATTGCATTTCTATTTTAATTTTCCTAGTAAAGAGCTGTTATTCCTAATTCCCATATCTTTGCCTGAGAGATCCTTAATTTCAAAATTATAATAATTTGGAGGGAGGGGGTTTACATTCTGCATTTCAAAGAGAAGCTTCAGCCTTTTTTTCAGACACCTGCCCTTCAAACCTAGGACACACAGCTTGTCATGACATGGACAGACAATTGGAACCCTGGGAAAGGCCACGCTTCCATCTCCTGGTGCTTCAGCAGAAGATGCCCAACAGGCAGCTAGGTTGAAGAAGACCTAGGAAGCTCTTCCAGCTCTCATTCCATACCTTCCTTGATCCTTGGAGCCAGTGGCCTGCTTTCCTCTGCTGTCACATAGCCTGGAAGCACATTTACATTTTCTGAATAGGGCAATTAGTGCACGCTCCTTTCCCGTGTCACTCGCACCTGGTGTCTGACATTGTGCCTCATCAGCACTAATGGCCCAGCCATTAGTGGTTATTATTGGTCATTGTTTCTATCCCACTGATCCCCCTCGACTGGCAGAAGCCCCTTCTGCCTTTCCCCCAGCACCCAGCTCGACGTTAATAGCCCAGTTTAATACCAGAACCTCAGAGCACATAAATAAAAGCAGACAGGCCCTACCTGTATTTTATATGGCTAGTGAGAGATGAATACATGCTTTTGTGATTATGATTAATGCTGCTGTTTATTATTTTTATTGCAGGAGTGGTTTAAATATCACTATCCTGTCCTATCTAAGTGCAGTAAAATTTCATTGGAAAAAGATGGTTTCTGTTTCAGGCAGATGATACCCCAGACCATGGGAGCACTGAGGATCTGGAGCAGCTTTCTTCCTGGGCAAATAGGGAGTTTTAAGGGTGAATTCCAGAAGTTTGTCAGGTTATTTAGCAGGCTTACATAAGCTTGGTTATAATGACTCCAGAGATCACTTTCAGCTCTACGTGCTCATGTTCTTCAGGGCAGAAACCACTGTATTTTCTGCTCATCATGTAATAGGACCCTTGTGTCTGCTGTATTACATAAGAATGTGCTGTGTCAAACTTAAATAAATTTGTTATTATACCTCATTCACTCTGCAGTTCTGCCCTGGCCAGAGGGATCCCTGAAGGGAGAAGATCCAGGCACATGTGAGTAAGAACAGCAGGAATTCAGCTTCATTTTGCACTAAAATAAAGATGTTAGTATATGTAAGAAGTAGACTCACCTACAAATATTCGTTCAGCCTCAACCCAATAATGAAGCAAATTTTCAGTCAAGTTCAGCTGAAAACAGCTTTATTCTTCCCAAATGCATTTGGTCTGCTTTGCCAGTGCATACAGAAAATTTGCTCCTGGCAAGCTTGCTCCACCAGTGCTGTCCACTAATGTGGATGTGGGGCCACAGGAGGAGTCCAGCCCTCTGAGGCTGTTGAAATGCCATAAATGAACCTGGTTAAGCAGCTAATTTCCTCGAGGCCTTTCTGGAAGGGACCTGTCTTTGTGAAATTTATGCTGCTGTTAATGTAAATTATCCAACTTGGTTGTCCGAGGTCCAGCTCACCTGCTGCTCCAGAGACAATTAAGCCCTATGTTAAGGCTTTTTTAAGACCTTCCTCTAAACTGGATTTGTGGATGGCCCTTATGTTGATTTGGATTTTACCTTGAATGAGTAATGTTATCTGTATTATAGCTGTCACAGATGAAAAAACAACTTCTACAGATGAGTGAATCCATTTGTTGGTTTATGGATCCCAAATCCTCCAGGGCAACAAATCCATCTGTCATTTCAGAATGCTTGTGTTTTATTTGGTGCTGTGAGTCAGCTGACAGGTATTAAAATGCACATGGATGTGGACAGATTTTTGCTGACTTCCTTTCAGAGGAAGCCCATGGGTATTTTTATTCCAGCAATGCAATGAAATAACATAAAGTCAGAAATCCTTTCCTAGGGGATAGTACAAATTGTCTGAGCTAGAAAGACATCAATATTTGGTCTGTGGGCCTTTGACATAACCATCTGCCTAGGTCACCTTTGCCTACTGCTTGCTTCCTTTTCCTTGCTGCTCTATTCTTTCCAGATGGATGCAGCTCAGGAAAACTGCATTTGTGGGCCAGTTTCTTTTGTTCCCCTTCTTTCCCTTCTTCCCCTTCTTGTTCTTTGTATTTACTGCTCCATTCTCAGCTCCTTGTTTATGCTCATGTACCTCAGTAGGAGCCAAACAAAAAAGTTGCTGGTGAAAAGTAACTAGGGAAAACCAGTTTTAGTTACGTGGGAATTTCTTTCTTAATGGTATTTTCAGCCAAGAACAGTCCAGTTCCTATCATCCATTTAACTAAAATGTTCTTCTTGAGAATTAAACTCTGTCCCTTTACATGAGAAGAAGTGAAGTTGCTTCCATGGGGCTTTTTCAATCTTAATTAGTTGCCATTCCAGAACCCTTCCTGTGATATCTCCAGATGCTGAGTCAAAGCAATTTAACTTGCTTCTTGCTCTGCATCACTGTCAGAGGAGTCTGCTTCCCTCCACTGACTAAAAAGAAAGCACAGTTAACTAAGTGAAGTATCTAAATTTGGGGAGAATTATCCCTATTTTATTAGCCCACACACACAAAGCAGCTCACCTCATTGCACTGCCTGCAGTGAATGCAAACTAAAGCACTATTGGAAAAAAAAGCTAAGAGCCCAGAGTGGCCAAGGTTTGAGGAAAAACCTGCAAGACCACCATTTTTTATAAATCTCTGCTGAATCATGTCTGCTTGGGTATTACCCCAGGTCAATACCCAGTGTCCTGCAGAAACAGATGGACAGAGGATTGCCTTCCTGTAGAGAGAAGTTAACCCACAGTCAGGCAGGGACTGTGAATGCCCTTAATAAATCCAGTTGCCACAAAGACTGGCCTTTTTATAGCTTCTGTTTGTATGACTTTACCAGTTACTGTTCTTTGTTGACTGAATTTTGAGAAGGAGAAAGGCCCAAATGACCCATTCAGAGATTTGCCCTTCTTTGCTGACCTTTAAACCCAAACCTGATACCCTGTCTTAAGAACAAAGATTCTCCCTCCTGTTGTAGAATCCACCTCACCCCAAAAATCCCAGCTCACAGCCTCCTTATTACTGCTGGTCATTGTTTAAATAAAGCATGCATTCTGGTAAATAGCAATTGCTCAAACATAAGCAGCTTTAAAGGCAAGAAGTAACCCTTCCAGTCTCTAGATGAAGGATGATTTGAAATGAATTGATGTGTTCTGACTGGTGAGTCAAAATAATTCAGTTCTCCCCCCACCCCTGCAGTGTTAAACCAAGTCAATTTTTTCAAGCCATATTTGATATCTTATTGTTTATTTTCGGTCAGCAGACAGCAATTTTCAAGAACTGCTCTTGATATACAGCTCAGATATCTTACAGGTCACATGTCATTCAAGAAAGGTCAATGATTCATTTAAAGTTTCATCATTCTTCACATAAACAGGCAAACAGCATTTCATTCACAGTGCAGAATTTGTGGGGGTGATAGGCCCCTGTAGTAACAAAGTCTATGGAGTCTTTTTCCCTGCCTCAGAAAGAGTGAATTCACATTATTATCATTACCTTATCATATATCTTGGATGTGCTCCCAATGAAAGCATGTGCACCTAAACAGATTTTCATTTAGGGTCAATTCAAAGAGTTTCTTTAGATCTGCTCCTTGCCCTGATTTTCTCACATCGTTTGAGGAAAAAAAAAAATAGAAAAAGAAAATAAAGAAAATAAAAAAAGAGGAATATTAACTGATTATGCCTTCCTGGCTTTTTCAGACAGAATATCTAGAGAAAAATATTGCAATTGGGCAAGAATGACATATACATCATCAGCAATGTTAGAATTTAATCAAGATTTTTGCTGTTGTTGATTCCTTTAGAAACTGTACTTTCAGTAGAAAATGCACATTTGAAAACAACTTTCTTTTATCCAAGCAATAATACCTGACTTAATTAAACCCGAAAGACTTTTAAGAAATAAGATGTAGTTTTCATAGGGTAGGTGATCTATTTTCTATTTCCTGTCTGTGCTGTCCTCAGTATAACATTTCAAGCTAGTAAATTCACTGAGTGCCCTTCATGAAATAAGTAATAATGCCAGCTTCTCAGTCTGGATCCAAATGAACCTGCCTAACCATCACTTTAAACCATTTTAATTGGTATTTTAGAAGCAAGTTTCTTATCAGGAGTGAAAAAGCAGGCCTAAAAAAAAGTAATAAAATTAAAGATAGTTTTAAAAAAAACCTTGCTGACTACTGATGTCATTCCAGTGCCATTAAAGATCTCCAGATGCAGAATTGGAGCACGACATTCATCTGCTTTATCTGGGGCTTTTGGCATCAATGAGACTTTACAGTGAGTGTAATTCTTGCACATCAGTGTATTGGTAGGCACCCACTGCATCCTCTGGAGTCTGAGCACTTCCTAACTTCTTGCTCTCCATCACCTGTGATCCTTCACACCAATGCAATCATCTGAAGGCAAGATAGGAGCCCAGAAAGTTTTGAAAACTACATCTTCTCTCTCATTAGCTGTTAAATATCTCCACAAATCTGGTGGTTAGTGCCTACAAATTAGTGAGAGGCTGATCTCAAATGCAGAAGTTTTCACTGTGTTCTGCACCAACTGATTACAAAGCAGAAGTGTGAATAACAGAAGTTACAGAGGTGTTCAGTCAAAGACCTTGGCACTGAACAATTCACACTGACAGTGCAGGAATTAGCAGTAGCAGTCAGATTTTCCAACCTGTTTAGTCAGCAATGCCTTCCAGTGGGAATAAGGAGCCCTTCTCATTGATACCTGCTGAATCTTCCAGTCTCTGGTGCAAAAACTAGAGTTAATATTTTTATTCTTGCCTGTGCTTACATTATGAAACCAGATTATTGTTTGGAACTTTCCACATCTCGGTTTTTCAAGCAGTGTGTGCAAGGGATGGTATCAGATCACTAAGTTGCTGTTTTAGCATTGGATTCTTTAATCTATTTAGAAGTCAGACAATTTGGAGGGATCATTTGATTTTTACCATGATATGCAGGTGTTCATGGAAAAAGAATTGCAGAAATGAATACTTAGCTCTTGTCCCTGGAATTTTTCTGAGTAAGCTGCCAGCATCTAAAGGGGAATATTTGGAGAATCTTCCATTGGCTCATTGTGATGGGTTTCATCCCTAGGGAGTGGAGCTCACTCCCATGACAGCCCTGGGACAAGCCTGATGGAGGCTCATTTCTTGATTTTTGGGGTTCCTCAACTTGTCATTGTACCTCTGTGCTCCTTTTTGTGTGTGTGGAGATGAGCCTTTCACACAACACAACACACAGTGCAGTGTGCAGTGCAATTCTTGCAATAGAGGTAACGTTTATCTCCCTCACATGCTCCACAAATTGTTTAATTCAAAAGGAGATAAAGTTACTTCCACTTTGGCAATTATTTGGCTTAACCCATGTGTGAACTTCTTTTATGGAGGAAGGAACTTCTCCATTTATGCTGGAAAGTGTTGTCAGGATAGGCTCTTCAGTGGGAGGGAGAGAAAGCTGCTTGCATTTTGCAACCTGACAGTGAAAATGACTTTGCTAACTAGGAGCAGAATGAATGTGATGGATTGAACATAACACAGAAAAACATTTACACTTCTTGAGAATGAAATTAATTAAAATGCATTGAAATATGGCTTCTGTTTTTCAAATAGTTCCTTTGAATTTTCAAAGACAAAGCAAATTCTTCTGTGGCATTTCTATTACCTGGGAAAGAAGACAGTTTGTTGGGTAACTTGTCTTGAGGTAGAAAACCTCCTTCTTGACCTGTCATGGCTTTTTGCAAGATCTCTCAGTCATCACTGTGGGCATAATTTTCTGACTGAAAAGATTACAGGTATATGTGCAGGAATGATTTACAACAAATTTTGCAGAATTTGACTGTTGACATTTTCCCACTGTTCAGTTTTACAGCAGAATTAAGGATGCTCTACAGACTGCATTAAGGAGGTTGTTATCTAGTAGAGCATGGAAATACATGAAAGTTTTGGCAGGTGAAAAGCAAATAATACAGCATTCATTCATCAGAAAAAAACCCACCCAAACAAAAACACAACAAAACAAAACAAACCCGACAAAAATATCAAAATAATGCTGGGGACTTTGATGTAGGAAGAAGTTTTCTGAGCACGTTACATCAAGCCCTCTGAGACTGTAGTTGTGTTCTTGAAGTTGTTTTTTCTTTTACCTCTAGCTTTATTTTGACTTTTAAGTGGGTGATGCTGAGGAGGTCTGAAGGGAAGACACATGTTAATCATTCCCACAAACATCAGCAAGGACAAGGGCATTCACCCATCTCAGGGTGGAGTACTCACCAGAGTCCTTCCTGCCAAAGAAAATGAAGAATAACATCAGCTTAGCACCTTTCTGAAGGAGTTGCTCTCAATATCATGAAGCTGTTCCCTCTGAATGTGGATTTACCTGTTTTTTAGCATTTACAGTTAATGGTAAAAAACCAGAACACACATCTGAGAGTATTAAGGTGTTTTTCTCCAAGTTGGACCATTCTAGGTGGTCTCAGCAGGACTCTGTCCTTGTTCTTCTGCCTCAGCAAAACAAGCAGACCCTGAGTAAAGTTAAAATACTCACTGCTAGAACTATTTCCTTGTAACTCTTTTTAGAATTCAAACTAAACAGAAACCAGTAGCTGGGATCCTTAAATTTGATGCCATATTATGTCATTCCTTCTCTATTCTTTCACTCTCCTTTTACTTTTCTATATCCTATAGTCCAGAGGGCCTAGGGACAAAACCAGCATCAGAAAACCCAAAGAGCATTTGCTGCAAAGAGTGGCTCTTGTCTAGGATGAAAAATTGAAATTGTCTTGCTCTGGAGGGAAGATCTTTAAGTATT
Source organism: Erithacus rubecula (assembly GCF_903797595.1). NCBI lineage: Eukaryota > Metazoa > Chordata > Aves > Passeriformes > Muscicapidae > Erithacus > Erithacus rubecula. The sequence continues at coordinate 5,784,116 of NC_136687.1, forward strand.
TTCTCTATTAAAAAGATTGCTCTGGAAGTAGTGCTCACTGTCCATTGGGATGGAGAATATGAAAGTAAGGGAATGTGTTCTTGTCCAGATGATGTTGTCTGTTGCAACATCAGAGTAACCAATCTAGCAAAACTAATCCAGCAAAAAACATATTGGTGATAATAAGAGCAAAGTCAAACAGGGCATCACCACCTGACCTCTGTATTCTGAGGGTGGATTTATCACTCCCACAAAATTTTAATAAAGCAGTAAATTACAGTCCCCTTAGATAAGCACTTAGAGCCTGGATTTGAAATGACAATAGAGGATTGAGGGGCTTTCTGGGCCTCACTATCGATCCACTGCTGGCCAGTCAGTTCAGAGTCATTTTCAGGAGCCGGTTCGTTAAGCTTGGAATTTGCATCTGCACCCTGAACGTGTGTGTGTACTTCTGTTTGTACAAATTGAGCAACAATGCAAATGATCACATACTGCACTTAAAGATCAGATTTAATAGGCTTTTAAAATAATTCAAGTGTTCACTTGAATTTTGCACTAAGGACCGTGCACAGAACATGCGACTGTTTTGCACCATCATTAGAAGGATGCACTTGATTAGTGAGAAATTTCAATTAAACTCATGTTTCACATCAGATGGCAATTAATGAAGCCTAAAAACAACACACAAAAGGATGTGTGTGTGTTAACAAACTCCTCCTGGTTTTTGATGGAGCTATTTTGAGTGTACCACTAATAGAGTTTAAATTGTTTTTTATTGCCAACTTGGCTCTTTTCTTTGCTGTTCAGATCCAATTGAAAAGCAAAGGAAAAAGTGATCTTGAGTTTCTTTCTTTCTTTGCCATCAACCTGAAGGGAGGCAAGAAAAAACAGAAGGGGCACTGTGCAAAGCTAAAGTCTAATGAAAGATTTTCTTAACTTTGCTCTGTCTTCTTTTCAGTTTAGGGCCTAATAATAGAAGAAGTATGAGCAAATATTTCCTCTACTCACTGGTGTTATTCCTCCAACGATGGATTTTTTTTTTTTTTTTTTTTTATTTTTGGCAACCATCCACTGGGTAACAACACACATAATTTGAAATTGTTGCTAAAACATTATACTCACACAAAACAAACTCTTATAACTAACAGAGTTCTTAAAATTGGTGCTGGTGTGAAGGAGAGCAGAATTTGGCCCATAAAAGGTTCAATGTGTTCCCTGTCAGCACAGATGAATAAGGATGAAGCTAGAATTTCTTGTCAGGCTTTTGTTTTAGATCAGGTGAACTACAGAGCTTTACTAACATATTTATGGTGTCTGTAACTACAGGCAACATACAAACAGTGAACAGCACCCATATTTAATTTTCTTGGCTCTGAGAGTCTCCAAAAGTTCTTATTACAACACTTTGCTTTATATTGCTCATAATTTTTTGAATGTAACCTGGTATAGGGGAAAATTTCCATGCTAGATGTTTCTGCTGGTCATACATTTTGGGAACATTTCAGCTAAAATAGCTGAAGTGCTTCTGAGTGTGAAATTATGGAAAAATATACTGCATTGCATGTAGGAAAATGTTCCATTTTAGTATTTTAGCAGGGAGATGTACCTCCACTATGGTTTAAAGCACAGGACTGAAAATTAAGTGAGGTCTGCTCTGCCTTCAATAGAAAAATCTTAAATATGGCTACATTATAAGATTTTTTGTGAACCAGTAGAAACTTCAGAGATGAGGATATCCCATAATTTTTACTGCAAAGGGCAAGGTCCTTTCTGAACTGTGGGGTAGGAGCATTGCTAGGACATTCCTAGCAATTTCTTTCAGCTGTGCTGGAGCAAGATCTGATGGATTTTTCCTTAAGTATAATACATGGACTCAAGTCAATTAACTTGAGGATGTTGAGGGAAGTGAAGAGGGTATCCTGTAAGAAAAGCTGAAAATTATTCAGAGAAAGTATATTTGAGTGGGGGAAAAACTAGGAATAGATCAAGGTAAATCATGGGTGAGATAAAGAGCTGAGGGGCAGAAAAAGAAGATTATCCAGGAAAGGTGAGTAGAAAAAGGACAACTGTGGACATGAACTTTCTTCCCCAGCTAGAGGGCTAATGTGCCAGCAAACCCCCAGGAGCAGGAAAGGAAACCCTTTCTCAAAAAGGGAAGATGTCCACCATTGTATCACAGAAGGTATTTTTGTTTTTTTATTTTAGGTTGTTTTTTTATTTTAGGATTTTTGTTTATTTTAGGTTCTTTTAGGAGAGGAAAGCTCCTGTCTTCTGCCTGAACTTGGCAAAGGTCTCACAAATCCTTCTTCTATGACACTGCATCTCCCAGTGCTGCAATCAGCTCCTGGCATATCTTGGCCTGTTGCTTTTACCTCCCACTACACAAAAGCACATCAAACTGAAACCTGTGTTCTTGTGTCTACCTACTTGGGCCTTCAGCAGGTATTTGTGAAGTTATAGTGCAAAAAGTGCTTTCCAGCCCACTCAATTGTTAAATCTTATTGTGATCATCATTTACTATAGCTACTATGAACATTCATGGTTGTAATTGTCACCTTGTCTCACTGATGGCACCATGATTCCTTCTGGCAAAATTCTTGATTGAAATGAAAAGCATTTGAAATAGCATTTGATATGTAATAAAAATCTGTTAAGGTTGAAAAGTTGAATATCAATGAATAAAATATGAGTATCAATTGCATCCCTCCCTAGGAGACAAACTCCTAGGATGAATTGCTGTACCAAGGAACCATTCTGATGATTTATTCCCAGAAGCTGGAAGGCACACACAGAGTGATGCCAGGGCTTCAAGAAGGGAAACCCAGTGATGTGCCAAGCTGGAGGATTCTCTTTCTGCCTTGGGATTGCATGTTGATGTGATGCTGCTCAGTAGCAACTGTGCCAGGCACCAAAACACCTACACAAAGTGTGGCAGCCACCACCTCTGCTCCATGGCACCTGGAGGACCTTGGCTAATGCCAAGATCTGTGTTGAGGTCCTGAGGAGCTGAGAACAGGTTTTGACACCTGTAGGTGGAAGCGTAACAGAAATCCTCAAACTAGTCTTGGTTTAGGCAAGTAGAGATGCGAAACTGGCAAGGAAAATGGGGTAGGAGGACACCCTTTTATATTCTGTTCCAGGTCAAATTCCCCTCAAACTTCCTCTGCAGGAGGTAGAAGAATCATAGGTCTTGTATATATTCAAACAACCCTAAATAGAGGCAAGCAGGGTGATAATTCTTTTCTAAGGATGGGATGAGGATAATGTATAGTAAACTAATCACAGGGTCGCACACAGTCTGGTGACAATAAAACACAATATTGACCAGCTGTTCTCTTTGTGCTGAATGAGGCAGGGCTGCTGGGGAAGAAATTAGATCATTACCACAGACAGTGTCATGATGTGCTGGTGGCCAGGACATGTTTGCTTTGGCATTTCCTAAACTTCAAGTGCAATTTTTCAGACTTTTTCACGTCATGGTGATTTCTGTAATTCCAAAATTTTCAATTCTCTGACATATCAGAGAATTAATTCTAGTTGTACCTGTACAGATAAAATGAGACTATGTTCATGCAACCAACACTGCCCAGTCAAAGACAGTTCTATAAATAATTGCAAGGTTTGCTTTTAGGTTCAAAGAAGTTTTCCAGTGTGCAAAACAACAAGATACTGTTTTGCATTCAGCAAACCCCTCACATTGCTAATAACTACAAGCAGAAATGTGTGTGGCTGCAGCACATTTACCTCAGTGCTTTCAAATACACTACCAATGACCAAACATTTGTGGCAAACCAATACCCACCTCTCCTAGCTGAGCTCCTGATCTCTCTGTTACCTTTGGATGCCCACATAGTTCTATTTGCCTAAATTTTTGGGCTGGTGGCTTAAAGATAACTGGTCTGTCATCACTGTTGCTCTCTTCAAGAAAAGGAGTTTGCTCCTGAGTCACATTTTCTCCCAATGATTACAGAAAACTGACTGGACTTCAGCAAAAACAGAGAGGGGATACTAATCCAAAAGAATGAAGACATTAAATATAATTAAAAGTCACCTTATCCCAATTTATAAGGATGCTATTCTGAAGCAAAAGTTTTAATTTAAAAAGAAAAAATGAATTCAATTAAAGCATCTGCCTTCTTGTTTTAGTTCCGAGTTCCTTGAGCTCTTCACCAAATATATGGAAGCCTACATATAAACCTACATATGCACTCACAGGGAAAGTTTTCAACAGTGTATTACACACAAGAGCAAGCAGCAGATTGCTTAAGATTACCCTGACATCCTGGACCAGTCTTGGAGCAGTAATATCTTCATGTTTGCTGTCAAGGCCCGTCACCCCAGCTGACCAGCAGGGACGCTGAGGCAACCCACATTACTCAATCAGCTTTAAGTGTTATAAATACTGAGGTCCATAAAAAAGTACAATGTAATGATGACTTAAACAAACCCAATTCATCATCCCAGCTGCACACATATCATTTCCCTCAGGGTGACCAACCAAGCAGCAGTGAATTCAACCCAGGCCGGATTCCGATTACATTTCTCTTCATCAATTTGACTTTTGGGTTTACCTCCCTCTGAAGGAAAAGAAAAAATATCCCCTTAAAAATGAATAAAAATCCCTCAAATCAAATACAGCTCAGCTGCTTGAATCCCCTTTTTGTTGTTGTTGTACTCGTGTCCATGCATTTTGCCTCTAGTGATATAAAAGGAAACCCTTCAATTTAAAGGTCAAATGGGGGCCGTTTGTTTTAACCCAGTGAACCATGGCAATGGTATTCACATATATTATCTTTTGTCCTTCAACAGTTGTTAGACTTGTAGCCAGAGGGGAGGCTTGGCAGATTTGCTTGCACTGGTTTTTTTTATGATATAAAAAATACAAAATTTCTGCAGTTAAGTGTGCTTGATTGAGTAATATTCTGAAAATCAAATCAATACCAAATCTGATTTTCAGTCAATGGTAAGGCACATTCACCAGCACTATTAAAGTTTATTGGTTTCATTTATTTAGAGAGGAAAAGTAGAGATTCACAATTCAATATGGTCTGTTCCCTTTCCTGCCTCCATCCTCTTCAAGGCCTCCCCTTAATTTTATGTTTTTCCCTTTGTTAATCACAGAAATGTCATGTAAAAACACTGCTAATTATTGTTCCACTTTTCAATTCCCATGACATCACCCCAAATTCCCTCGTTTTTTTTCTTAAAGGTTTGCAATTACAGGAAGGGCAACTCAGCAAAACTAGACTAAAGAGAACTAGTATGGTGTGCTGGTTAAAGCAAGGTTTCAGCTGCTTTTCATTTCCACATAACTGTGGGAGAAAACCAGTTTGCAAAGTCTGGGATTAGTAATATTTTGTCTGGAATTAATGTGCATGCCTCTTCTGCTGTTGAATCTGATGTTATTTTCTCCAAAGGAGGCTGCGTTTTAAATCAGACTTTACTTTCTGCAATAGGTACCAAAAAAAAGTTTGCTAAATTTTGTTCTTTTGCCATCCTGTTGAAATTGGATGAAAGGAATATGGTAATCAGTGGGGCTGGAAATCTGTAACTGGCATCAAAATTTGGCTGTGGCCTCTGTGTCTGCAATAAAATCAAAATGATTGGGATGCTTCAGTACAAATTTCCCTGTCCTGGAATTTGTTGCAGTATTTCTCTTCAGGCAAAAGTTGACCTGAGCTGAAGCTGAATTGTTCCTCTGGAAATTTGGAATGAACTGATACTTTCTGGCAAAAAAAAAACCAATATGTTAAAATATTTATTCATTAATGGACCTGAAAAAAATGTTGTTGACACATTTTTTCCCAAGGACCATACAAACAAAATGATACAATAAGACAAAAATAAACATAAAACTGTGGAGGAAACTTGGCTATTCAAATTTGTGGTTAGAAATGCAGGGGGGAAATGGGTTTTTTTCCCCCATTTATTTCTGGAGGTACAACACTCTGTTCCCTCTGTTTAGATGGAATGCTTCATTGCAATGCTGTTCATTACTCTGCATCTGCACAGTCTTTAACACATGACCAGATCTTGACTCTGTCATCATGCTTTCACTGAAAATAATGTATATTTAGAGTGATGCTGCAAATTGTTGCACTGTTTGGTTTTGTCAGTGAGTTCTGTGAGTGGGATGAGTGAGACCTAGTTTGGGGATAAGTTTTCAAGGGGTAGGAATTTAAATAAAATTTAAATAGGATGTTCTCTTAGAGCCTGCACACTCCACTGACTTGTTTAATGGTATTTTTAATTTCTCTCTTTTGGAGAGGAAATTCTCTTCTCTCAAAAGGGCTGCAAATCAAAACACTTGCTAGGAGGTTTCTTGATACCATATGAACTTCAAAATCTATTTATTTTGTTATTTTTAACTGCTTAGACTATAAAAACACAGACAGAAATTACATCAGTGTAGTAGTGGAGTGGTGGAAGAGGCTGAGTTGTCTCTAAGCTCGAAGGAACCACAGAAATTATAATTTCTGAACTGGAGGAGTAAAAAGTAAAAAAACTCAGGCAGGCAGAGTGGCAGCTCCTGCTGGTCACACAGAACTGCCCAAGAGTGCAGACATGGACTGCCAACCTTTTCTTACCAGATGGGCTGGCCAGTTTGTAGATATATCCATCACTTTATAATCCATCTCTCTCACCCCTGGCTTTGTACAATTTGGGTTTAATAAGAAAGCAGGAGCTAAGATTGCACAACTGGTCTTTAACAGAGAGCCAACATGGGCCAATTCAAATGAATGAGGAATGTGACACTGCAAAAACTCAATAATCCAGTGACACCTTACCTGCCTCATGGGGTGTATGCAGCAGGTCACAAGCTGCATCTTGTGGCAAATACTCTTAAATGACAGTTTGCACCTTATGCAAACATTGGTATTTACTCCATTTCAGGTTGAAATTCAATGTCTTTGCTGTTCTGGCTAATAATTATCATAATGCCCAAATTCTGATGGGCATTGTTCCCATATCTCCTATTAAGATCTAGCACCAATTTTTTGATCCTAGTGTCAGGCTGAAAAAAGTTTTCAGGAGAAAAGTCAGATCTTATCTCATAGAGGCCAAAATTTTGAACTGTTGAATAAGTTTGTGGGGCTTCTTAAATCGACCTTGGAATAAAAAATAAACCAAGTGGAATGAGATGTGCTTAGACATGGTTGGTGCCATTTGTGTGTTTTTCTTTCATGCCATTTATTTTTCACTTTATCTAGATTTTCTCATTCCCTGAGTATCAGGTAACTCTCAGTGATTCTGTACAATCTGGGAAGTTGCAGTTGATATATTCTCCCTTGAGGTGTGCACACTGCAGTTTGTTCCAGTACAACATTTTTAAGTGCTGCAAAAACTGGTGAGCTAATCTGGCAGCCTGCTCACTATCTGACATTTCTAGTTCTGCTATATGACCCAGCCTCTGTATCATTTGCACAATTCCCTAACTGATCTCCTCTTCAGGATTCTGCCCATCCATTGCTTTTGGTTATCAACCTCTGCTCCTGCAAGAAGACAGATACACTGGGAAAATACTTTAAAAAGTCAAATTTCCTGAGGCATTATCTCGAATGGGGCCATTATTTTCTCTATTGCTGTATTCTTCACTCTGTTTCACCCCCTTAGAAGAGCGAGTTTGCATGGGAAATTATTGTCTTGAAACCAGATCATCCTTTACATTCTTTAATCCCCTATATTTTTCATTTGCTTGGATACTGCAAAACTCTTCTTGCTGTACAGCTGATATGTTTATTCTTTAAGAATGCTGATCTTCCCCAGATGGATACAGTACATGCATTACCATTTCGTCCTTCATCAGTTCTTGGACTCATAGCCAGAGGCAAAGATGTTAGGATTTGCTTGAGCTGAGCAATACAATATTTTTGTTCAGCTGTGAAGTTGATTAATAATTTGGAAATTAAATCAATATTTTCTTTGATTTTCATTACAGTGGGGTTTGCATGTAAACCTTTTGTACTGGCATTCCCAGCCTGGGTAGAGAAACGTGGTAAAACTAATGTGACAGATTTGGTGTCATCATCTTCATTACATGGCAAAAATTAAGTGGAACTCTAAGGAGAAGCAGATGGATGATAATTTTTGCTGTTGAACTTCCTTGATAATTCTTGATTGTCATAGTGGAACAGGTTTGGAATGCTTGCAGTTTGTAATGGAAAATACGAGGTAATTTACACAGTACAAAATTACTGATCTCATTTTTATCAGACAGTTTGGATCTTTAGATAGTCATATGAAGAATAAAGCTCCAAAATTCTGTGTCTTTTGATGAATAATGAAAGCTGATTTTCAGAGTCAATGAGTGCTCCAATTTTAGCAACACAGACAAAAATTACCCTGTAATTTTACCCTGGGAAGAAAATATTTTAAGAAGTGAGAACCAAACTTGATTGAATTTGGTGGGAAGACTGAAAATTTCAAGGCCTTATAGTAAAGCCCTATGTACTTGTTTCAAGTTAAATATTATTGAAAGCTTTGCCTTGAAATTCTTGCTGCTGCAATTTACACAGTAAACTCTCCAATGAGGATGTCTTTCTGACTTTGAATCTGACAATAGTTCCCCAACACCAACCCATGCTGGGACAGTCAACATGGAAGATTTCTGCTGTTGAAAGTGTTGAATTTTGGTTCCTGTTGGCATTTGGTGTCTTCAGAAATGTGCACTTTCTGGGTACACCACAATAAGCATTAGAGAAGCATTGCAATGTACCTCATGTAGTTGACAAAAAGCATTCACTGCACTCATTAAATCTCTCTGAAGGAGGCATGATTAGCATGCAAGATGCACAGTCAGCCTCTGACACAATTGACAATATTTACATCCAATTCTGATCTTATTTGACTTCTGTTTATATGGCACTCAGTGTAATATAAGTCTATATTCAGGCTCCAAATGAATCAGATTACCAGAAATCTATTAAAAACAGTAGCCAGTCTTTTGATTTTTCAGTCTGAACCTTAATGAATGTCTTACTTCCTCACTCATCAGTTTTCTGAAGTAGAATATGGAGTTCAGGAATGAAACCTTCTGCTTGAAAAAATGAAGGTGAATTTGGAGAAATAAGCCTAGAGCTGCCTCTACACCCTGATGTTATGCCCTTCTACTTCCCACCCACTTCTGCAAAATTACATTTAAACATAGGATCTAAAAGTTTTATGACTAAAGACATGTTTCAGCTGTACTCCAGATACATGTTGGAACTTTATCTAAGAGATTAATAAGCTACACTATACTTCCTCCAGAAGACTGATTTGAAGACTAGGTTTCTGTACCTGTTGTTTATACAACATATGTGATTTTATGTAAAAGTATGCAAATCACCCCTGTAGCTCAATAGATGCTCTAAAAACTGAGGGAGTCTAGATCAATCAATAAAATCCATATCCAGAGTGGTCTTGAACCCAGCCATGAACAACATCATCATACAGATCAGCATCACTTAGTCAACTTATAAAACCTTTCAAGAGACAGAATTTAAGCTAAGTCCATCAGGTTTGGGCTGAGGCAATTCAGCAGCCCAAGATGCTCAATTGTTCTTGTTTCAGTGAAATCACAACCTGCTGAAATGAATACTCACCTGTCTCCAGACACCTCAGGAGCCAGAGCCAGGGACAGAATGGGCAGCATTTCAGATGTTGCTTTATCACAACACACTGAGATGAAGCTCAGGCAAGACCTTGTTTAATAACTTTGTTCCATAATATTCCACTGGATCCCTAAAATTAGTTCCAAATATCTGCCCACGTTCAACTATCTCTGTCTTGGCCAGGAGGCCCATCCATTGTCAACAGGACTTTACTTTTGTCCCATTGCCTTTTTAGCTGGACTAGTGACATCAGTGTCCACCTGACACTACTTACCTTAAAAGCTGCAGTGTAATGCCCACACTGGCCTTTACTCATCTCTCCAGGAATCTGCTGCACCCTGGAAGGCTCTGGCTGTGCAGTAAATGACTCAGTTGATGGTTAAATGACTTTAGTTAACACCAGCTGCAAGTAGACTTCACCAGCAGCCCATCCAAGGGCTCTAGGTACAGTCTTAAAACTTAGAGAGAATAATATGTGAAAATAGATGTGTTCTATTCTTTTTCTCAGGTTTTGATCCTACAAAAATGACCACCAAGACCATCCAAAAGGGTAGCTGCACAAAGCACAAAGATTAACCTTGCTAAGGTCACTGCTGTGCTGGGTCCTTTTTGGTTTTTTGCCTTCCAGAGGAGATTTGGTCTAAACTCTTGGACCCTCTCTGGTTTTAAGTGGCAGCAGCTCAGACAGGTCCTCGTTGTAATCTCTGTGTTCTTCATGTGAAATGATGCTCACACCAAGAGCAGCCAGAGGATTGAGGATATTCATTTTTAGGGGCAAAGGTGGTACCTTCACACATGTTTACACAGAATCGAGCCCTTCAGGGCTCTAGTCCTGAAGGAGATTTCCAAGTCATGTTGCAGTACAAACAAACAATAATAACAGAGAATGGGTAAGGGTAAGGGGAGGAGGGGGAAGTTATGATTAATTTTTATCAGACTTTCTTCTCCTTTCCACAGAGCAGTTCAATGTGAAGTCAAAGTTCATTGACACATTCTCTGTAGTCGGTGGGATGATTGTTTTATATTAGCCATTGACTCGGCCCGCATTGATCCTGGAGAATGTATCGCACAAATCATTTTGCACTAAACTGCTGAATCGATGGAGAAATCTCCTGGAAAATTTATATTAAAAGTCGCTGTTTGCCTAAATGAGTTCCCTGTGCCCCATATTGAATATTTTGCTGATGAATTGAATGAGTTTAAATTTGAACATTGCAGACCCATTAAAGAATGAATTCTTAAATCAACTTCTGCCATTTATGATTGAAATGAGATTTCCCCTGCAATAGACTAGCTGTTATATAAATCAGTTGTGCATTTTAAACTGTTCCATAAACAAGATATAATTCTTTTAAATACACAACAGGTGCCCTAAATCTTTTGATGCATCTTGTATTTATCTGATGTTGATATTACTATATTTACACCAGGTAACGAACATGGGTTTATAATAGCATATAGTTTCTGAAGGTTAAAGAAGACATAATCTTAGTTCTTAAATGCAACTGAATTTTCAGGGTTTATACTCTACATCACTGCTCACAGCTGAGATCTAAATTTAATCTAAAATAAATAATTGTGCCTTGCACTATAAAAAAAAGCAAACCATCTTGAGTTAGATTATGATTAGAGCAAATTTGATTTTTAGTATGACATAGAGGAACATTTTCCCTGCTATCTGGTTTTTAATATTTCAGTGAGTAGTTGAATTTCTTTCTTTCCACTCAAACTCTCTGCATGTTGGGTGACCTCTACTTACTGGCTCAGGTAAATGATTTAAGCTGGTACCAAAAGGACTTCATGCACTGGTCCAGTTTTGGAGTTACCCCAGATACAGGATTTCCACTGACAGTGTGCTGGAGCAACTGGTGTCAGAAAAGTGGTTCTTCACTTTTTCCACAAATGACAGCTTTTTCACATAAATCATGTCCATCTTGAAAGATGGTTGTTTCTTCTCAAGCCGTATGAGGAGGAAATTGCTGGAGTCAGACTTGATCTTTGATGTCATGGGATGTTCCTGTGTTTCAGAGTTTGGGTCAGGTGGATCCCAGAGGGGCAGTAAGCAACAAATTGCTGTCCTCTTCCTCAGAGAACACATTAAAATGGATATAAACCAAGACTATGAGGGTCAAACCAGGAGCTGGAGCAAACCAGTGCATTTTATATGACATCAAGGAATGGTGCCAGTGTGGTCTTTGTACTCAGCAGCTTCTGAATAAACAAAAATTCCTGAGACTTCCCCCAGTAAAATGGAGAGCTTCAACGAGCTACAAGAGAGGAGCAGCAGCTGGATTAGAAGATAGGCAGGTCTGGAGGTTAATTCCACATTACTCTGTTCCTATCTTAGATAATGTGGCATTCAGAAATGCTCACTGTGTAATATATGAAAAATAATTCAGACCCAGAGAAGGGACCATAATGAATGCTGGAAATTCAATAAAATCTGGAAGCCTAATGAGAATTGCATGTTTTTGCCATTTCTGCACTGGTGTTGCCTTGACCATACCCTATAAGGTGGCTCAGAGCTCTGATGCACAGAGATGGGGTCTGCAGTCAGCTCTTCTTCCATGCTCATCCTCATCCTCCTCTGCCCCACAGCTGAGCACACTCTGGATTTTCCCTGTGGGCTCACCCACACATCACACTCCTGAGGACAAGCCAAAGTCAAACTTCAGGGTTTGCTGCAGCCACTTCTCCTCAGTTTGGATTTTACTCTTTTCCTGCAAGCAAGAAGCTTTCCTTAGCCAAGCATGAAGGGATGGTACAAGGTACTGTGCCTATCCTTTGAGAAAGAAAATCTTTTTTTCGTCCCATTCTTGCCAGTAACAGGATTCAGAAGCTTCCAAAGTAAAGAGATCTTTAAATCACAGGTGTTGCAGGAGGGCTGGAATAGCTCACTTTAACCAGGTTGTAAAATCTCACTATTGAGGCTGTAGTATCAGCTTCATCCCATGGCTTCTAATGTTTTCATGGCTCTGTGGGACTCTCTCATCCAAGGACAAGCATCAAGGGTTTTATAACTATCAGTTGATCATTTCTGCTAAAGTAGGGGAGGTGGATTCTCAGCCAGATAACAAAGGTGTTATCTCTATCCAGGGAGGATATAAAGGATATTGGGAAGATAACATCTAATTGAAGATTCAATTTTCCAAGTGTCAAATTGTTTTGATGACTAATTGATTTACATAGACTGAATTCATTCACTGAGCAAGTATTTTTTCAATCTTGGTGCCTTTTTTTCTTCTGTGGCAGCACATAGGAATTGCTGTTAACTTTCTTAAAAATAAAAGCTATAGACTAGGATTGGCATGGGAGATATTTTAGCTCTTTATCCTCTAGACATAGACACAGTAGATCAGTAATGTCAGTGAAGGTGTGATTCAGGGATCCAAGCCCAAAACTAGGGGACAGAAAAGGTCAGGATCTAATTGCTCTGCCTTGGTGCTCAGACCAAGAGAAGGAAGAAAACATGATGGCCTCAGGAAAAGTGTTGTACAAGACCTCCTTGCCTCAGTTTAAAAGAGGGATAATTGTGTTTTACTTGCTGCCCTCAGAGGGATAGTGTGAGAATTAATTAGCTAATGTTGGCATGGTGCTGTGAATGTTAAAAATAATACATAGTGAGAATGGAGGAGGGAGTGGTATGGAAGATTAATTTGTATACATTTAGAATAGCTTGAAAAGTGAGATGTGACAAAAATGTCAGTGAATTCTGTTGTAAATAAGCTTTTTTGCACCCACCTCAACAAGTTATTCTGCTTTAGTGACAGAATTTTCAAAACAGCTCCAGCAAAACCTCTTTAACAGGAATTCACTTTCAAATCCCTCTGCTGGTAACATCAGGCTAATTTTCAAAGGTCTGGGCACAGAGATGTTTCCTCTCTCCCCATGCCCCTCATCTTTATCCTTTAATTCCTGGGGACTGGTGGATGGCACACTCTCCCAGAAGGACTCAGAGCTGAGAGCATCACTGGCACTGCCAGGATTTGGGTCCAGTGCCCTGCTCATCTCCTACTCCCAAGAGTTCCCAATCTCAAAATGTTTCTCTGGGGTGACTGAAACAGAGAAATATTCCCTATAATTAAAGATGTTCTGCAATTATGATACTAAGGAAATTTCACCCTGTAGGTGTAAAAGTAATTTTCAAATTATTTGTTTTTCACTTTTTCACTGAGCATGTTGGGACTATATTACTAGTCAGACAGGAAAATTTCATGTATGTGTTTTAGCAGGCAGAAATGGTGTGTTTTAGTTTTTTGCATTTTAATTTTAATCTTCTTCATGTTATTCTCACTAAAATATTCATGTCTGGGTACTACCACAGTCAAAAAGATATTTGTATTGTCATGTCTGTAAAAGATTTAATTAAAATATTTTTGATTCTTCACATATTTTTAAATGTAATTTCATCAATAGACAGCAATTTTGTTTATTAATGTTTATTAGCATGCACAAAAATTTAATTTCAAATGGTTTTGTTTCTCCTCAAAAGAACCATTTCTTAAAATAATGAAACAAACATTTTCATTTTTTTATTAAAAATTCATAAAATCTTTTTCCTTTAATTTCTCCAGATACACTAAATGCAACAGCACACTTGAAAAAAACATTTCCAAGATAACGGTAATGTTTGGAAAAATAAAAGCGATGCCTTTATTAGGAGCCAGACTTGATGTAATTGGACATTATAATGACTTCTTCATGTCTTCAGACCTTTTCCCCTAAACTATAACTTATTACATACCTAATATCTTAGTCAACAAGCAATGCCAAGTGCATAAACTGATGGTTTGGTGATCAGCTGAGACTGGTTTGAGGCCACCACACTCACTTCACCCAAGAGCCACTTCAGCTGCAGTGAGCAAATCAAGGTGTTGGTCCCACTGATATTTGTAATTGGTTGTTTATTCTTCATATTGTGTATTTTAGTACAGAAGATGCATTTTCTTTATGGCTGCATTTCTCAGTGCTCTTTTATCATGGATAAAATGCCAGAGAAGGACAAGCACAATATTGTCACAGTGTGACACTGTCCTCTGTCCCACAAAACACAAGTTTGTACATATGAAGATAATTTTCTGCTGCATTTTCACTTACTGAGTGCTAATGAAGCAAGAGCCAGTTGAGAGGCGTGGCTGGCAGATAATTGCTTTCACAGAATAAACTCAGTATCTTTCCTTTTGCCATCTAACATTTAAAATCATTTTACATATACAGAGCATTTGAGTGTAATTGGATGAAGGATCTTAATTCCTGTTAAAAAAAAATACTGTTAAATTGATATTACTTCATTGATTTTAATAAAGCCTTTGAAGATCTGAGAACAAAGGGTCCTATTGGTTCTTTAATTAGTAAAGGATTTATTCAATAAGTTATTGGACAAGTTAATTTACAGGACTTAATTTTGCTATTGAAAGGTTTAGCCTCCTTCCCTCCAAAATTGGGACGATGGACCATTCCAATACTGTGAAGGTGATGACCTTGTGATAACCCGTGTGTTCATCAGTCAAATTACTGTCCCCAGTAATGATAATGCCAAAGCTCTGGAACACTGGGGCAGCTAATCTGTATTCAAATTACACTCAATGAAACAGCAAGCACAATTCGAGTAATAACTCACTAGCACTGAGAGGTGAAGGGAGATGTTCAGACCCCTTCATGCAGATTGGACATTATCATACATTTCTTAGGTGTTGGACAGGTCTGCATGAGAGGGTTGTTAATGAAAATATCAATCAAAAACTCTGCTGACTTAATGGTCAATTTAAATTAATTAATTGGAAAGGAAAAAGTTGAGAAGGACAGCATTGATTGTTTAGCTCGGAGCAGTTGGCAGGCTCCGAGAGCAAGGTTGCCCAAATAAGACCAGGTTTCCTATCTCAGTGATGCTTTGTGTAAAATCTTGTGTTTGAAAAGATGGGGAAAATAGTAGGAAGCTGTAATTTGAACACTTTGATACTTTGGACCGTGGGTCAGTGGGTGTGGGATGGGGTGCTGAATATGTGCTGTAATATCAGCCTTGGGAAGGAAATCTGCAGGAGAGGCAGAAGTGAGGCACTGTGCACCAGCTGGGGATCTGACCCTCACTCTGCAGACATGCAGGAATCCTTTCAGTCACAGCCTGGATTTTATCCTCACAGCATGCACCTTCTAGCTCAGAGCATGTTTTAGTTGTTCCTAAAAGGTTGACTCTCTGGAGGTCAAGGGGAGGATTCCTTTTGATTTAGGGGACAGAAAATTTCAGCCTCCATCTGCAAGGAAGTTTCTCACAAATAAAATTGTGAATTAAGAAAATATTTAATGCATTAAATAAGAATTTTGCATTAATATGCAAATTAATAAGAATTTTCTTATTAATATGAAAGGCAATATGTGTTTCGTGAAACTGATGTAGCCTTTGGGATGAATAAAATATTAAACATATATTTTTAATAGTGTATTTTGAAAATAAATGCTTTAAATGAAGATGTTTTCTATACTTATGTATATATTTATACCTATCTCTATAATTAAATATCAGCAAAATTTTTGGAGACAAAAACACCCATAATATTTTTAAATGCATTTTGCTTCTTACATAAGCAAAGGCTATAGTAATTTGGTGTAGGAACAGGCTAAAACTTGAAATGAAATCATATTTTTATACCAGACTCCTGTTTTTTAAACCCAAAACTCAATATTGTTTTTTAATTCAATGTTAAGGAAATACAGCAAGATTTGCTAAATTAATGATGTTTTATCTGTCTGCAGCACAATCCAAACTTCCTGCCAGCTGCATTGGCTTGTGGGGTGGGTTCAGCCTAAGATCTGAGCATCCAAAATATTTTTAGAGATGCTGTAAAATTCAGAACTGTTACTCCAGAACATTTTAATTGCAACACTCTTCTCTTTCCCAACACCCCCCCCCACACACACTTTTTTTTCTTCAGTCAAATATTTTGATTTGGTTTAAATTTACTTCCAAATTCTGCTCTTTCTAAATCACGCATTGTCATTTGCATCAGGGCAGAATACAAACATCAGCCCTGTGTATAATGCAGGGGGACATAAATATGAGATGTAAAATGAAATGCAGATGCAGCAGCTTTACTGTGGAAAGCATCAGGCAGCACTAGGGTTGGTTCTAATATTTTTATAATTCTTTTTACTATTACAAAAAAGATGGGAACAGAAAATGGGTGTAATGAGACAGAAAAGAACCCAAATAAAGCAATTAGCCCTGTAAAAACAATATGGTGTTTATGCATTTAAGTAAATGACAACAAGTGGAGAATTACATGGCACATTAGGGAAATGAAGATACTGCATTGCCTTTCTATTCCTTTTTTCCCTTCTCCACGTATCTTTCCCTCAAGACAGTAGTAAAATGATAATAAGGAACTCAAAAGAACACATTTGCAAATTAAATGTAACTTGTCCTTAGTAGAATTCAGGGGCAGTTCTTCCAACCAGGTTTCATACCTGACTTCTAGTAAATGCTTACCATGATGGATACACAGTAGATCAAGATTGCTCTGTAACTGAATATGCTGCAAAGAGAATTTATAAAGGCTCAAAATGACCAAACAACCCATGGCTGTGTTAGGACAATGTCCCAAAGTGAATCTTGTTTAACTTCAGGAGCAGAGTCATGTTTTCTGTTCTCTCCAGCAGCTATCACTCCCTTTTTCAGAGCTGTCTCAGGGAATATTTCACCCAGGCCCCAAGAGGGAGTAGGTGAAAACAGCAGTGACAGAGAAGGGCAAGCAGCCCACCAGGCAAAGCCCACGGTGGCACAGGCTGTTCAGCAGAGCAGCTCAGCACTCAGACCTGATGATTCTGCACTTCAAGGATGTGCCTGGATGAACTGACTTCTTTCTTGCTGGGCTGTGTTAATGTAATGGCTGCACAGCTCAAATGCAATCTCAATAAATGGTGTTGATATTTGCAAACTCTCTGGCTTTGCTTTCAGATCTAATCCCCCACCAAAGTCACCCAGGGTGTCTTTGACTCTTCACTGCCCTCACAGCAGCTGAACCACTCTTAGGCATGGCTCTTTCACCCCAAAATTCAACCCTTCCACAAACTGTGGCTATATTCCCATGGGATTATCCAGGAGCTATAGGAGATCTAAAGATATATTGAAGTTCTTTCTTGCTGTATCTAAATCTCTCCCTATTCTGTTGCACTGGTGTACTTGGAGGAGAAAATTTTGTAGGGGTGAGCCCCATGTTAAGGTCCATCAATGAGGAGTAGAGCAGAAAATTAGTGAAATTACAGCTACTGGTGACTATCTGAGCCATGCCTCAGTTTTCTGATTTAGAAATTGGAAGTAAAGGCATTAACCAGGCACCAGAAAGTTTTATTTCTAATCCTGACATTAATTCTTTCTGTGTTTTGGATGAGCTACTCAAACTGACCTCATCATTTCATCATATCCAGAAGGGAATGGCAACATCCAATGTGCTCACTCTTTGTGGATGCCCAGACCTCTTCCCAGCACCAACTTTCCTGTGTGCAGCATGAGGACTGGACAAATCTGCCCCAGCATTGCCTGGGTAGTGTCTTGCTTGGGGGAATGGATTGCCAAGTATGTCACAGGAGCCTTAAGGCTGAATGAATTCTGATTGTCTGTGGGATCTCTTGTTAAATGCTGGATTTCCCTCTTGGTCTGAGGGTAATGTGACAATGTGTATGGACTATTTTTAGCTGGGCTATAAAGAGAAAATTAAGCTATCAGAGAATATAATTAGAACAGAACCACCATGCTAAATTTGGGATTAGATATTATACCTTGTAATTAATCAGGCTGAATAAATTCATCCTGGAGTAGAATTGCATGAACCATTTTATTATCCTACTGGCTCAGGGTAGCAGGTTCTGAGAGGAGTATTTGTGAAGGGCAAAAGGGTGTTGTGGTTGCAGTAAGCCAAGAAATGGCCTTGGGCACTACTGGAGATGCTGAGGGCCCCAGCCTAGCAGGAAATCAGCCTCAAACCTGAGGTCAAACCTGGTTGTGCCAGTCCCAGCCTGTGCCTCAGTGTACTGTGAAAGCCTTAGAATTTCCCAGCACAGAAAGCAAAGCAGGCATAGAAGTTGTTTAAAAAAGATGGCTTTGCTATGTAAGTGTATCTGGTCATGAGCAGAAAGTATTAGTACTGTTTTATTTTCTTATGAATAACAGTAAAATATTGCACTGACTGCAAGCTTGATGTGAGAGCTAGTAACACTATTGCTCTTGTAGTATTTAGTTTGCTTGTATATCCTCTTGACTCCAGATGGATTTTAATTTTGTGTATGGTAGCTACACAGTGTGCATGTAAAAGCTTTAATAAATCTGCTTGTTCAAACTGAAATAGGCATTTTGCATTATGAGATTGTCTTGCTCCAAAACAAATCCACATGATTAGAGTAGTGGATTTAACTAATTGTCCTCCAAGCAGCTCCTATGGGAAAACAAAATGTTGTCTATGTTAACAGTGCCTCAAAGAGGGATCAGTCAGGATCAGCAAAAACATGGTATCACATGCTGTAGTATTGTGTTGTTTACCAGATGGCAGGAGGATAATTACCATTAAATCATTATCACTTGCTTTAGGATAAGTACCATCATAAAAGCTGATATCTGAACTGAGCCCCAAATCCCAATATGTAACTACTGTTGAATTTATAGAGATGCAGAATCCCAGGTATCAAGATCTGGATTTCACTCTGGATCAGATTCTGAAGTGTGAGAGTTCTGTTTTCCAGAAACAACCTTAATCAGCTGCTCATGTGAGATACTAAAGTGATAGATGCTTTTCAGAGACTTCTATTCTATTCTATTCTATTCTATTCTATTCTATTCTATTCTATTCTATTCTATTCTATTCTATTCTATTCTATTCTATTCTATTCTATTCCATTCCATTCCATTCCATTCCATTCCATTCCATTCCATTCCATTCTATTCCATTCCATTCCATTCTTCTTCTCTAGATCCTGACAATACCTAGTAATATTAACAGTAACATTAATCGGATTATTACAATTCCTAATAATACCTACAACATGTTGCTGAAAGTCTGAGAACAAGTACTAAAGCAGTTCAGACTGTAGAAATGCCTCTGAGGCTGTGAGGAGAGCCTGGGAATAGCTGAGGTACAGATGTCCATGTGATTTCTATTTAAAGGCAGGTGATTTAAAGGCATGATTCCAGCTCTCAGTGCTTCAGTTTTTCACCATAAAACTGTGTGAATCTTGACATGGAGAGACCTTGGTAGGAGAGAAGCTGGGTCATTCCTTCTGCCAGCCCAATGCTTGTTTTTCCAGAGGGAGAATGTAGAAGCATAGCTGGAATGATTGCTCCAGGACTGCTGGCTCTGGCAAATGTTGCTTTACCTAGCTTAGAAAGAGTCCAACCTTTAAATTTACTTTGTTTGGCCCTTCTCATAGAGTGATGCAAGGAAGTGTCAGGGCACTGGAAGGCTGGCTTTCATTAATGACATAATTATGGGCAAGGAAAATGGAGGGAGGCACTGTTAACAAGAAATTCTGTGGCACCACAGTGGGAATTGCCCGGCCAATGTTAGAGCTCTGTGACAAGGACATGTGGGGTTGCACAGACCAAACATAACTGCAAAATCCTGCAAAGAATGCCCCAGAAATGCTCAGGGTGGCTACAGAGATGATTAACAGAGACTTCTGTGGCTTTGACCCTGCTGGAGGCCAGCACAGTGTTGCTGTTAAACCTGTGGTCTCTGCCCATGGGACCCACACTCACAACTGTGTGATCCTGCTCCTGAGATTAAAAGGCTAAAAAAAGGCAAAGATAACACTGTCTGCTATGTTTAGTTTGTACATTACTTTTGTACATGAGTTTCCAGGTCAATTAAACTGCCCCTTCTGATCACTCTGGTCCTTTAAGGTTGGTTTTATAAAGAGTCTTAAATTTCACAGAGATTTGTGAATGTCATGTTGTGATACTCCTTTGAAACTGCCTGCTTTCATTCAACCAAAACTGCAGAGAAAAGCCAAAGTACAAGCTTTTCATTTTGCAGATTGGTACTGTAGACAATTGGCCATTTGTGGGATGCTTTGCATATTCTGGAACAGAGCAGGCAAAGCCAGTGTGCAGCACACTCTGGCATTACATGCTCGAAAATCACTGAAGCAGATAGCAATTCTCCAGTAAAATTTTTCCAAATTAGCTTTTTTTCTTTTGTATGTTATCACTGTCAGAGGAAGAGCTGACCTTTCTGGTTTTTTTTCCCTGAGTCAGTCATTACTTACATTTCTTACCATTGAGGCTTGCTCCACCTTGCTATCTCCAATGTTATGTTCCTGTGTCATCATTTCTCTGATTTTCCATTGCTCTGCAGTATCTTCTGGAGGAGTGTTCAGGGTGCTGCTGTGCCTGACCTGCACTGCTCACTGCCAAACCAGAGGCTTCACTCAGTTCATATCTGGGGCCATAAGTGAGGGAAGAGCTATGAATGCAAGCTCAAAACAAGGCAGCATGAGTCTAGCCAAAAAGTCCATGCAAAAATGCTGGAGAGCATCTGAACACTGCAGGCAAAACCTACCCTGGCATGTGGGGTGACATGGCAATTTATGGTCTGGATAGTTGGAACTAGTCTCTCTAGGGTCCATTTGTAGCCAGTGAGAAGGAAATACCATGAAAGCTGATGTTTGCACAGTTTTTCCACATTGCACAGATGTTTCCTCTCCACTGACCAAACACCTGGCAATTCTGGAGTACCCTGAAGGAGTAACTCAGCAACACAGTCCCAGCTACAAAAACCTCAAGCAGTGCCATTGATCCTCTCACAGAGACACCCCAATGTCCTATTTGGGAATGCTCTTTGCACAGAGAAATAATTTGCCCTGCCAATTTTCATCGCTGGTAGTTACCAAGTGGGTCATTAATATGCTGTGTAATTCCAACCTAACTATTCTAATGTGCATTGATTTCATCTTATGTGGGAAAAAGAGCTCATTGCTTATTATTGGCTGTAATATATCTCCATGGCAAAGGCAGAAGCTCACCACTGGCCTCTTAAATGGCTGAGAGGAGTTAGCAGGGTTTGCTGGAAATGGGCACTCTCTGAACACTGCAGCAGAGCATTGGGATAACTGAGGCTCCTCTGCTGTGGGGAGAGATGCTCCAGCCCCTTAATCATGTTCACAGATTTTGCTAGGCTCTCTCCAGTCTGTCCATGTCTCTCTTGCATGAGGAGCCCAGAAATGGACATGGTGCTCCAGATGTGGCTCCACCAATGCTGAATAAAGGGGAAGGATCAACTCCCTCCACCTGCTGTGAACACTTCTTCTTTTCCACTGTTCAATCATGGCTTCATTTGTTGATGTGTCACCAGTGGCATAAACTGTCCAATTACTTTGCCACAACTCTGAAAAAGAAATCATACTGCAGCTGGAAAACACCTCTGGGATATAGATAAGAGAGTCATGTATGAAAAAACAACAGCAGAACATCACTTTGTGGCTCATGAATATTTCCTTTCCACCCAGTTACTGTCACACCATTGGCTTTCCTGTGAAAAATCTTATTTTTATTTACTTCATATCACCTGTTGCTGTTAAGAATTATTTTCTAAGCCCTTCTCTGTGGAGGTCATTCCTGTTTCAAAGGTTCACAGATTTTTAAAGAGGTATTTCATGTTCCTGACACCTTACACAGACTTCGAATTCTGTTGAGGGTGGGAAAAGCCAGGACTGCAGGTCCTGTGAACTTTTCATCCACGTTCAAAGGCTGCAAGGTGTGGCTGTGTTCAGGTCACTCCCGGTGCCACCCCCTGCTCTGCCAGGCTGGGGGACACCAGGGACACACAGGGACAGCTGCTGGTGGAGAGGTCAGTCCCACTGGTGTGTGCACAGCCTTGCTGGCTTGCCACCCTCTTTCACCGCTCTTCAGACATGCTAAGAGAGTCTCCATGCCTTTAAACATCCACAGAAAACCACAGAGAAATACAAAATAGAAGTAATGTTGCCAGATTGTGTGCTGGAAAATAAGCAGCATGGCCTTTGCAGGGTTTTTGACCTTGCAGGTCCTTCCATGAGCATGGCCCTGTTGTTTCCCAGCCCAGATGCAGCAGCCAGCATGCCTGCAAGGCTGTTCTTAGACTAATTCCTGCTAATGTCATGCATGGCTAGTTAACCTCCATTTGATCTGTCTTTTAGAGATTTATTCATCAATAAAGGCATTATTACTCCTTTGATGATAGTTAGTATCATTTATATGAATTGTCTATTGACGGACACATTTAACAAAGGGTGTTTATGTGCTGAACAATCACATAGTTTATTTATCCAATAATCATATAATCGATTAGGAAAAAAATTCAAGTTGAAGGACTTCTTTGAGATTTAAAGATTTCACAGTTTCCATCTGTGTCCAAGATGTTTAATTTGTGTTAGTTATGTATTACATTTCACTAGTATTGTTCCTACAAGAGGATCTTATAGATCAACCTCTGGCAGCTCTCAGGTAAAGACTGAATCTGGCCAGATGTTTAAGAGGATGTTTCGGTATTTTTGATCACAAATGACAGTATAAAAATCAGAAACATTGGGCAGTGAGTGTCTTGAGGCACTGTCTGGGAAGGCACTACTGGTCACACTTGCCTTCAGAAAAAGTACTTTTTCAGCACTGGGACCATCATGTGTACAATGGTTGCCTAATACCTTTCCCTGCCTGACACTATTACATTTTCACAAGGCATAACACTGCTATCTTGTACTCAGATAAAAATCCAAACTGAATCAGAAAACCCTTCATGTCTAGCAAGCCTTGTAGAGCTGCTGTTGCTCCTGGATTGAAGCACAGCCACCTCTTGTGCAGCTGGATGATGGAGATCTCCAGCAGGGCACATCCAGGGCTCACACCCCCCTGAAACCACCACAACCAGCACCACGTTCCTTCTGGGAAGCCTAGGATAATAAATGTCAGATTTCTGTGTTTAGTGACAGCATTAATCCCCCAACTTCCCTAGACACCAAGCCACCACCATATGGTGTTTGGCTCTTGTCAAGGTAGCACTGCTTGGCATGGATGGGAGAGCCCTAAGTTTAAATATTGGGTGTTTTATATCCTAAGGTCCTGACCCTGGCAGTTTCTCCATGTCAATCATATATCCTGCTCTCAGAAAGAGCATGACTGCATTGACTTACACTGACTTCCAATTTCCTGCAGGTAGGAAGTGAAGCTGGGCTTTCATCCTGCAAACACCCACCCAGGTGTGTTTATTTGGAAACATGTAGGATCACATGAGAACTACATGAGCCCTCTGTAGGACTACAGAAAACATCAGAGGGGAACCTGGGCTGCACTGTGGAAGGCCCTGCAGGGGCCTCCACACCCAGGGACAAAATCTCTGTGTGGCACTTATTTCAGTAAACAACTTTTTCCTTAAGGCAGGGAATAAAAACTGCAGGAATGCAAGAGAAAATTCCCAGGACAACGGCTGAGGAGCTGTTTAAGAAACAGAGTTTTTTCACCCCTTTGTACCACAGAAAGCAGGAACTGAGTGGTCTGAGGTCATGTTGGGATCTTAGAAAAAAGCAGGCTCAGCCTTTGTGATTAGAGCCCAGGTCCCCAGAATCAGTCAGTTATCAGCTCTGGCATGTCCAGCTGGATTCCCTGTTAAAATACCCTCCTGAGCAGGGGATTGGTTTGCTATTATTAGTCACTGGCCAAAAGCTTTTGCACTCTGGTTTGAAGGAATTTTTGATCTCTTGATTTTACAGGAGACTGGGATTGATAAGCCAGGTGATTTCAAGGGCTGCAGTTTCAATCACACCCCCCTCCTTGCTGCCCACCCAGGAGACTCTGACCACAGGGAAGGACAAGTCCTGGGATTTGGGGGTTTAGCCTGAGGCCACCAAGACCCACAAGCTTGAGCATTACCAGTTTTCTAACAGCCTGAGCTAAGCTCTGGGAGCAGCAGCTTAGCTGGCCAATGTCTTTGCTAGATGCACTTGCAAGTGGTGCAGAATAAAACCCCGATCCTGTGAAATTTGGTGGGTGGAGGCAGGTGGCTTTCAGTGCTGAAGAATTGTCAATAGGGTGGTGAACTTGCTACACCTGGAGTGAGGGGGAGCTTGTCCTTCTGTCCTGAATAAAAATGTACAGAAAACTTTCCTTAGGAGAAGTGGGAGAGGGGGACTGATAAACACAAATTCAGGTGTGACACTCTGCAGGTCCTTCCCTGCCCTTTCACATGGCTGCTCCTCTGAGATCCCTTTCTTGAGGGTGACACTGTAAATGGTGATCTCAGACCTCTCAGTCTGAAGTTCTTTTACTCTGAAGTCACTGCTTTATTCCATACTCTTAACTAGTTAAGTGTATTTAAAATTATTCATGAGTTATATTTGTTAATTAACTCTCCTTCTAAGTTAAAACCAAGACAAGTTGATACTTTCTTTAAACTGTGTACTTTAGAATAAATGCTCTCAGTTCTTTGCTCAGGGACTCTGGTAAATCTTCAGTTTTGACAATAACAGCAGCAGAAATGCAGTTTAAGACCCAAACCTGTGGCAGTCACGATTGCATGGGAGCTAAGACTTGGCAGATGCAGCTGCAGCTGCTGCTCCTGTTCCCTTCCCAGGAAATGTGGAAAAATGTCACACCTCAGCATGCAGCCTGGCTGGATGTGCAGGGCACATCTGCCACCAGAGACAAACCCACTATTGCATTTATATATATGAATTCATGTACATGTATGTACATATTGAAACATACATTTCTGTGTGTGAATAAGCAGGTGCCTATGACTAGCACTGCATGATGTTTTTGCAGTACTTGGCAATGCCTTCACAAAAATGGGCTTTATAAGCAGAATAGTGCAGAAAAAGCATTATTAAAAGCAAACAAAATACAAATTATCCCACTGGGGTGATGAAGATATAGAAGAGGAAGACAGAGAGGTCCCAGAAATAGCATTAATTCTTACACATATGCCTCTTTTCTTGGCTCTGGATCTTCTTCAGCACTGGTGCCCACTTGCTTTGTCTTGTAGTTTTCCAGGTACAATGGGATAACTGAGAGCCTGCTCTGGTCACTTCAGCCACAGGGGAAGAACAAATTTCTTAGGTTTGTTACCCTTTAAAATGTTTATTCAAGGCTAAGATCTGAGGCTCCTGCCACAAGCCCCATGTATGGAACAGCAGGTATCTGCCCAGGGAGGGGGCAGGAAGGAAACACCTCTGCACCTCAGACCTTGTGTCCCTCCCTCTGGCTTCTGGGAAGAGCTGTAGGTGTGTCACAGTGCCACTGTAGCCAAACAGGACTTCAGGAAACACCTGGAACCACCCATGGCCCGTGGAGGGGTGTTTGCTGGCTTAAGGAGCTGAAGCACAAGCAACAGAAATGCTGATTATCTGACTTTTCAAAAGTCTGGCGCCATCACTGAGGCAACACAATGAGCCAGGCCCATTTGCAGCTCATCTTTGTACCTGTGCTTCTTACTTAATTAAACTGTTTGTGCTTTAGAGCCCAGATGGTGAGATCTAGACCACAAGATGCTCAAAAGTGGAGTTGCTCCTTTTCTTCCTCCCCAAAAAAGATGGAAAGGCACAAACCATCTGATAGCATTTCCAGCTGCTTGGGACACCCCATGGCAGAGGGATGATACAGCAGGTCTAATCTGTAATCCAATTTCTGGACTAAACTGACTTGTGTTTCAGGTCTGCAAAGGTAAGTGACAGCTGAGAAATGAAACCCAGTCCTTTGTATAGAGAACTGTGAGAAAAATTGGATGCTTTTTGATAGGTCAGAAATCCCACTGCCTAATCTGAAGAGAAACTTTGTGAGTTAATTCTACAATGATTTAGCTCGATTTGAGCCCTGAAGAAAAGCTGGCAGAGTTTATCTGGGTTGCTCTGCTGTGGAGCTGAAGCTGAGATATTCAGATTGCTGCCCAGTGTCCTGGGCTGCTGGAAGGATCCTGTAGTGTCTGGCCATGGGGGCAGGATTCCATCATTCTGAAGTGATGCTCCTCTCTCCAACCCCACCTTACAGCCCAAGATTTTCCTTGGGCTTTGGTGCCATCCCGTGGCAGCAAAGCTGAAGGGAGACCAGAAAAATCCTTGGGTTTTGGGCAGTTCCTGGACACACAGGAGAAACTCTCAAACAAGATTTAAATCTTTCCCCAAATTTCAGAGTGCAAGACAGTGCAAGTGCAGTGGACAGAGAGAAACTTTTGATAATGTTGGAACCAGGCAGAAAGATCAGCTTTTAAAACAAATACCTCCAAACTGAAGAAAATTGAGAAGCTTGGCTTTTAGAAAATATTAATGAAGGTGCCTTAAAGGTTGTGTGTGAAAATCACATCAATATTCCCCAGATTTTCACGTTCTGTTATTCAAACAAAATATCCTGTTCTTCAGTTTGGGTAAGTCAGTGGAGCCAGACGTATTCCACCAAAAACTAGGCTTAAATTTTTTTGTCTAATGTGAAATATGATTTAGAGTTTGATGAATTTTCTTTTATCTTGTTTTCTTATGTTTTTCACGTCACATCATTGAATTAACAACTGAAGGGATTAATGGAGTTCATGTTGTCCACATTGAGTGCATCAAATTCTCCATATGACAACAGAATCTGCTTTGGCTCAAGATTAGCATGGCCTTGGCTAAAACACGTCTCACAATATGTGACAGCTGAAATTTTAAGGAAATTAGGCTTGGGTTATTCCCATGGGCAGATATTTGAACTTTTAGAGATGGGAGTCTTCTTCAAATTTTCCTGTCTAATCCCTCAGACAGTGAATCCTGTTACAATTTTCCCCACAAACCTCTGGTCCATTTGATCCCTGATGTTTTCCCCTTTCTCATGCACTATTTGTAGATGAGGAAGACTGAAAATAAGAATTTACACCAATTTCAGGAATTCTCTATTTGAATCCATATAGGGAAGGAGATGCAAGGAACTTTTCTTCCTTTTGCCAATAAAAGCAGTTAGCTCAGAAAAAAGCAGCTTGAGATAACATTAACATTGAGAGGGGGACAGTTTGAATTTAATGTTATTGTTTTTATTATTTTATTATTGTTATTTTGTGGAGTTTTTAAAGAAATACTTAGCATGTATAACTCCTACTTAAGTATAAATTAAAGATCTTGGATTTTTTTTTTTTTACCAAGGAATGTAGTAGGACTGTTAAAATTATCCATAATTTGAATCCTTAACGCTTATCATTGAGGCAGGAAATATCTCAGCTGCTTTTGAATCCTCTTGATTTTCACCTAGCTAAACACAGAAAAAAAAAAAAAAACCCAACAGGCTAAATTATCCTAAAAATTTCTGGCATGTTAGCATAACCCTGCACCTGGATGAGTTTTAAAGGTAAAGGACAAAACTTCAGCTTCTGTAATTCACTGTTGCATAAAATAAAAGTAATAAAACAAGGTTATCACCCTCCTTTTATGAAGGCAAAAGTCTCCAGGTAGGGGAGCCCCTATTATAAGGAATGTTTTGGATTTATTTGGTGTTAAGCAGTGCAAATTGCAGGAGTAAGAGCTGATCTGTGTACCTGTAAGTCTCCTGAGATCAAGTAGATACTTTTGGTTTTTTTGCATTCCAACTTCTCTCCCATTTTGGCTGTAGCATCCTCCTCCCAGAGTAACAGGCAGCAATGTTGGTATAACTCTCCCAGCTGTCTTGTTTATGTTTCATCAGTTTATGTTAATTCTTAATATTCTACCACTGAAGAATATTTTAACTTGTTAAAATTTAGCAGAGGATTTTGTCAGAACACAGCTTTTGTAAAACTGAGCTGGCAAGCTGACCACCTCAACTATCAACAGCTTAGATACTAAAAGCCCTTCAGACCTTCACAATTTTATCATCAAAGGTGAACCTGCCATCCCTATGAGCTGAATATTTGTTAATTTTGGAGAAGACCCAGAAATAAAGCAAAGGCTGCAGCTTTTCCAGAGCTGGCTTTGGGAGCAGCAGGCACACAACAAGAGGGCAGATCTCTCTGAATTCCTCCATCTCACAGCCCAGATGAGCCCTGCAAAGGAGAAAAAATGCTTTTCCTGGGCAGGATTTCCAGTGCCTTTCCAAGGCTGCGCTGACACTCGGCGGTGCGAGGGGGAACTGCACAGCTCCTGACATCCCTTCTTCAGCTTCCCAAACCAGCCTCATCCCCCTCCCAAACCAGCCTCATCTGCCTCCCAAACCAGCCTCATCTGCCTCCCAAACCAGCCTCCTCTGCCTGCCTCCATTTCTCCCCAGTGTCTTTAATGTGAAGGGCACACTTAAATAATTGCATGGCGGTCATTTATAAAAAAATAAAGAACCTGGAGGTGACTTGCTAGAAGTTGGCCAGGACCACCTTCTGGTTTGCTGGTCTCTAAGCTTGTAAAGATTTTAAAAAATCCCTAATTTGGGAGCAAGGTCCCACCACCGAAGAGATTTAAAGGACAGATTAAACCCATCCCACAGAGACCCACAGGCTCTCCTAGAGGTTGCATTTATATATTAATAGAATGGTTTGGGTTGGAAGGAACCTTAAAGATCATCTGTTCCAATCCCCTTGTTATAAGGGTTGTATGTAGCATGCACCAACAGCAAGGAGACACCTAAATTTGCTTCCTTAATCAAATGCCTTAGTTAAGTAGGGTGAGTGCATGCACACCTCTTTATACAGAGATATGTGCAAAAAAGGAAAAAAATAGCTTGAATCCTTGAGTCCCATAGGTGACAACAATCAGGCAAATGCTCCTGTGAAAGCAACAGCATCTCAGAGATGGAGGGAGGAAGAAGATTGCCCTGCTGCTACCACAGTGCAGGAAACATCCTCCAGGTTGCATGGAAGGGTCAGCCTAGATGAAGCTGAGTTTCCTTAGCAGGTGTCTGTGCCACAGACCCTGCCACCATTACTATTTTCTGCTCTTTTCACACTGCCACAGGGTTTCAGCAATTATCACTGGCCAAAGTCTGCAGGGGAAGTAAAGAACTGCTTGTCCCTGCCTGTCCCCAGGCCTGGGGAGCCTCTGGGGAGTTATGTCAGTGTCAAAGTCATTATTGGGCAAGGGGCAGTGGTGGAAAGTGCACTGGAGGTCAGAGCAGATGCCTGATTCTCTCTCAAAATCATTGAATCTCTGTGGATTAATTGAGAGGGATCATATAAATCTTGACTAATGATGAGGAATACAAAAATTTCTGAGAATTTATGACTTTCCATAGTTTGTCCACTCCACTCAACTGGTGACTTCCCCAGGCCTGAAACAACAGTAAGTTTTGTAATCATTAGAAATTAAATTGAGAGTCCCCAGGATGAAATGCAGCTAAAATCCTACCTACCTTTATCTGGTGCAGGGCTCACAAGAGGAGAACACAGCCATCACAAGCACAGAAGTGGGCAACATTCTTTGGATATGGCTCTGAACTGCAAGTAAGCAGTGGTCCAAATTCTCATTATTTTTCTGATTGCATCTTTAACAATACATTAGATTTGTGTTTCCACTACTCAGATGCAAAACACAATGCAGGTTTTCTTTTCCTTTTTTTTTTTTCTTGCCTATTTTTCCCATTTTCAGCACAACCTCTCCATAAGGAGGCCTTTCTTTGGTGAGGTACAAAGGGCCCTTTAGCTGGCATCTTTCAACATGACAAAAGATACCCATCCAACATCTGTCCAGTTTGCTGGAGACCTGATTCTGTGCAGGAACAATTTAACATCACTCAGAAGAGTTGGCTGCACTCATTTCCCTTCTAAAACAAACACAAAACACCACCTAAGTCTGCTGTATTTCTGCCCATGTGACAGTTTTGTGTAGAGTTCAGTGAGATCTCAAAAAAGATCAGTGTTGCCTCTGTGAAAGTGTTTTGTTTTCTGCAATTTTATGTTCTATGAGCAGAAACTTTGCTCTGTAACCTGGATTTGCTACAGAAAAGAGACATGTTTGACTGGAATGATTTGTATCAAAATACTGGGAAGCATCCCTGGCTCTTGCTACAGACAGAGAGGGCAAAAGGCAGATCATGGATAGTGAGTGAGAAGTTAAAACTGGTCTATAATCCTTGTGGGGGAACTTCAGTGCAAATCCTGGGTATTGCCAGTGTGTGGGATTCTGTGTGCAAATTCCCAAAAGAAGGAGCTGCAGCCAGTGGAACCCTGGGCAGAGGGGTTCTCTAGAGAGGGAAGGAAAGAGAAGTTCTCTTCACCACTAAAGCAGAGGGGTTTCAGCTCCTCACACTGCAGTTGGATACAAAGAGCTCTTCTGGCAGCTTCAGCAAAGCATGGCGTGAGTTTAATGGTCACATGTCTGTTAAACATAAATTTGAACTTTATGTTTACGCAAGAGTGATAAATGATTCAACCACATCAGAACCATGAGTCCTCTAGAGCAGCACCTCTAACCTTGCTCAGGAAAACACTGATGTTTAACAGCACTGCAAAAACAGGCCATTTGCAGAAGTGTTTCAGTCTGTATAAAGATAAAAAATATTTTCCCTTAACCTGAAGCTGTCTGGACAATGTTTCTTGCCTTTGGAAATACCTTTAGAAAATAGCATATGCTGTAGTTTTATCATCATATAATGTCTCCTAACCTGTTGTTTTGTACCCATCTAGCTAGAAAAAAGAAAATGAAAAGTAAAAAACTCATGCCTGAGAAATTATTTTTACTATCAAACTAATAAGGATTTTAAAGATGTTTAACCTACAATTAAGACCCTGGTTTCAACCTTGTTTGTTCTTGATCCAAATCCTACCCCTTGCAATAGATTTCTTGTTATGCTTGATCAAATATTTGTAACAGTACTTCTGAAGTACTCAGCAATGACCTGATATTATCCCCTTTGAACCCCAAAGGATCAGTGAGAGCAGAATTTTGGGGGAAAAACATTTCTTTTAAAACAGTGTGAAATTATCTATAACTTAATAATATTTGGAGGGTCTACCTTTCATCCACTGTTTATTTATTTCATGTTTTATGGTCAATGCTTGATGTATTTTCAGTTCTTTTGTACAGGATTGAGTGTGGTGAACTTTGATGCTGATGCTCAGGAGATCCAAAACCAAAACAAAAAACCCCAATAATAACAATAAATGTCCCTGGTCAGGGATATTCCCCATGATTTGAGAGTCTTCCTATGATCTTCTATACCCATTGAGAGCTGCTTTTATAACAAAATGTCTTCTTGCATGAAGAAAAACAAAGCTAGAAGTTATCCAGGCACTGGCTGGGAAGCTGCCTGCAGAGAGGCATGGAGTGAATGGGATGTGCTGGCTGGATGTGGAGCAGAGAGACCTGGCCTGTGGAGGACTGGGAAAACAGCAGGAAATTCTCCAGTTGTGCAAGGCAAAGAGCAGCTCCACCTCTTTGTGCTCCGGGCTCATGGCTATGCCTGACTGCACATGGAAGGAATTTGCATTGCCAACAGGAGCTGATCAATAGGAGCTGTCTGGGAAAGCTCCTTGTTGCTTTTAGACAAGCAAGGGGTGGCAGTGAGAAGCGTGGTCTGGCTTGGGAGGGAACTGTAATGGGCTGCTTTGTTTTGACATAACTGTAATGGTCTTTCATGTGCAGCTGTATGTAGATAAGACAATGCCAGGATAATGCTGGACATTCAGATGCAAATGAATTGTATATGTAACTGTACACTGCATTATTTTTTTCTTATGAGGTGTTTTGGAAGATTTCTGCCCTTGAGAACTGTGCTACTCCCCTGGACATGTAACCTAGTCTGCCACTAAACTTTCCCCAAAAGAATAATCCCATTTTCAGATTCTCTCACTCTGAC
Source organism: Erithacus rubecula (assembly GCF_903797595.1). NCBI lineage: Eukaryota > Metazoa > Chordata > Aves > Passeriformes > Muscicapidae > Erithacus > Erithacus rubecula. Next base: position 5,816,417 of record NC_136687.1, read on the forward strand.
TACCAAAGATAAATTGTAACAACACTTTATCTTTTTTCTCTTTATTAAAGAAGACATTTGCAGCTCTCCTTCCCCTTTGTGAAGAGCAAAGACTCTGGCTGGTGGGGAAGGGAGGATGTTCTGCATGGTGAAGGTGAGTTTTCACATCCATACAATCCCAATAAACCATTTGCTTCACTGAGAGTTTTGGGAGAGGGTGTGGGGGGAAATGACTGATGACTTTAGGAGTATAGTAATATTTCAGACCTGGGGCAATGAAGCCATAGGCACTGTAAGAAGATGAGTAGATGAGAACAGGGTTAACATGGGAGATGAAATCAAAGTTATGCCACAACAGCAAGAGAAACCCAAAAATTCCTCAACATTTTACCTTTGGCTTTGTATGTTCTAATGATGATTCCTTTCCAGCAGCTCATCCTTCTTGCTGCAATACTTACTGTAAAACATGACAAGACTAACAAATCTTAAAGTTACAGTTTTGCAGGGGTGGAAATTGGTGAGAGTCCCTCCCTTCTGTTTTCCTATATAGCCATAAATTCATGTCCTGACAATCTCAGGAATGATTCATAATTAAGATTTATTTCTTAGAAAATGACTGGAAAATACTGAGCAAACTCAGCCCTCACCTCTGACTAGATAATTGCCACAACACTGTGAAGGAGTAACTCAGAGATTGCCTGGTGTTGCTGTGAACTATCAGTAGAGTGGGTAATAGCTTAAAATCAGGGCTATAAAATAGATAACTTTTGAGGACTCTGGAAAACACTGCAATAAAGTGGCATCAAAGGTATGAAGTAATACACTCAGAAGTCATCAAAGCTTCTTTTCCTTTATTTCCTTGGTCCTTGATGCTTTATACCACCCATAACTTTGCCAAGGCTTCCTTGCTATAGCTGAGAAAAGATACAAAGCCAAAGTATCTCCAGCAGTTATGGTGTGGGGTGTCCCTCTGGTCTCTGCAATGCAAAAAGAAGCCTATTCTAGCTGATTTTAAAAACAAAACAAAACAAAACTTAAAACCAAAAATAACCAAACCAAGCTTATATGGGGTTTCTGGCACTTAGCTTCTTTTTCCTTGGACTATTTCCTACCCCATAATCTGTCTGTTTCTTGTGGTTGACAATGCAAATTGTTCCATCTTTCACAACCCTCCAAGACTTTGAAGATTTGCTCTTTCCAGGGTGGTTGCTCCTCTACAGGCAGAAGCAGCCACTGACTACAAATTCAGTTTTTGTTTCAGACAAGAAGACATGAAATAAAAGAAAATAAATTTCTCTCATTCTTTCAGTGCCATGAGAGCATTACAAGTCTCCACCTGGGAGCACACACTTTCAGAGGGAGCATTGCCAAAGCATTATTTTGAAACATGGGAATAAAATGTTGTATTTGTCAGAATAGCTCTGTTCATCCATGACTTCCTAAGCTGCATTTGACATTTGCCTACCTGTGCTGTGTTGCTGAAGTTGCTGAAGGTACCAAACCTCCATTCAAATCCAGTGGCAGCCATTCCTTTTGTTTCAAGGTCACCACTGGTCAACATCTCAAATATGTACAAACCTGAATGACATCTAAACCTGACCACCTGTTTCTGTTTTGTAGGGCTTTAGGCCTCCTACATCTCAGCAGGGCCTGAAGAAGATGGAGTGAGGCCCCACCACAATTCCTTTTAATTCCTTTACTGTTTCCAGTTTTTACTCTTTTCTTTTGTTTTTGTTCTGATCATTTCTCTTCAGGCTTTATCCTCCTCTCACCAGCAGTGATTCAAAGCAGGAACAATGACTCTGACATCATCTACCAGATTTTTTCTTTCATTTACCCTGCTTTTACTCTAATTGTTTTTGAGAGGCTTGGAGTCTGTCCTTTTAATTTTAAATTCTTAAATACCATGGTGATGTCCTTTATATAAATATTACTAATAAAAAATCCAGAGCACAGTTTTACTTGGAAAATGTTATTTAAAACAAACTTCTCCTTGAAGCTCCATTTTTTTGGCTCCACACCAGCCTGAGTGCTGTTGACAGCACTGTGCAGTCCTTCCACTTGCTGGGAATAAAGGTCTGAAGAAGCAGAATCATGGTTGCAGCTCTGCTGAGGAATCCACAAGGCCTGTTACTCAGCAAATAATTGACCCATTTGATGAGACAGGTCAGAAAAGCCATTTCTGTGTCTTCTCTTGCCATGTTTGTTCCCTGTGACAAAGCTCAGACATTGCTGATATTACAGCCCAGAGCTCAACCTCCTGTGGTGAGTTTTTGTGTTCTGCAAACACTGCATGGTCTCCAGTCTGCCACACAGTCCTGCTGTGGAGGGAATGACTCACAGCTTTCTGTTTGCTCTGGTTTTGGGCCAGTCCCTTCCTGATAGTGCAGGGGCACAGAGATTGATGGCTCTTGCTTTGACACCTGGGAGGCCACAGTGTGCTTCTTGTCTTGTCTCCTGCAGGATGGAGAGGCTTGCCAGGTCTCTGGACAGAGAATGTGTGCTCAGCCTCCTCTGTCCTGTGCCCTGTCACTCTGCAAATCAAATCACTCAGGTGCCCATGAAAATCCTTTATAGCAGCTCCTCCATAGCAGGAGCATTGCTTCTTACAGATTTTGGTGGCACATGGACAGGGCTGGGTGATGCAACAAGGAATACTTTGTTTGGTGGTTGCAGGGGCTCTCTTAAGGCAGAGGAGGGTATCAAGGTTCTTCCTCACTTACACCCCCTGTGCCAGGGCAGGCACAACAAGAGTTTTGCAAGTATGAGCTATTTGTCACATTTGTATTTCTGAGTCAGCTTTCCTGATCTAGTTGGGCAAAATATAAAATAGAGATATGCAGCCCTAATTTGCATCATAGTTCATATCCTGAGATGGTGCCCAGAGGGTTAAAAGCAGTAAGGAGATTCCCTAACATGAAAACAGACCTTAATTCAGGTAGTGAGAGCACCTGAGCTGAAGTGGAGAGTGAACAGGCATTGCCTGAGTAGTGTTTAGGGTCATGAGACCCTCATTAATATATTAATATAATCTGCAAGCTGGCAAAAGGAATATCATGCAAGCTGTAAGAAGCAGGATGTTATTCCTCAGTGTGATCATCCTAGCACAGAGATCTGGACCTACTCTAAGGCATCTGTTACAGCAAAAGGTGATTTTAGCCACAGAGAATGTTTTGAGCAAAGAACAAGGAAAGCACCCAGAGTTCTCCACCTTCTTCACAGCACCCAGGGACAGTCAGGTGAAGCTGCCTGTCTGGGAATAAACAAAGCAGGCTAGAGCCTGCTCTGGCCTGAGGAGAGCAGGCAGCACACAGCTCATGCCTGCAAGCCTGGCCTCCAAAATATTCATCTCTACAACTCCCTGGGAACAGGGTGTTTGGGAGCAGCTTCCCTCACATCCCCTAAACTGTGCTGAGGTGTGTCTGGGAATGCATCATCTGGGTTAAATAGCAATGAAGCAGCGTGGATGATTTTGAGGCACTGCTCAGACTCTTGGCTTGATCCTGCATTTTTCAGGGCTACAACAGCTGCTCTGGCCCAGCTAGTCTGAAAAGTACACTGATCCCAGAGTTTGACACAGTACCTGTGTAATAAAAAACATGCCAGTCTCTACTATTTCTCCTGAACAAGATTCAGCACTGACATGGATCCTTCACTGTTCCTCTTTGAAGTTGCTTGCCAAGTGCCAAAAGCAGCCCACAGACAGGCTCTAATTGTGAATAGAGTCCACATCCCCACCAATGCCATGGTGCATGGCTGGCTGCCAAAACCAGGCTAATGTAATTAAAAGAAAATTGCATCTCTGTGGGTTTTCACTTCCTTGGTCATAGCAGGTGCCTGTGCTGGGTGGTAAAATGCATCTGCAGCTGCTACAGCTGTTACTCTGGCACCAAAGCCAGAGTTCAGCTAAAACCCAGGAAGGGTATACTATGTTCAACTTTTAAACCCTAGACAGCAGCTTGCCATCATTTCATTCCAGAGTATTTATTGATATTAGCATGTGGTGGCTGGGGGATTTGCTGGGTATTGTGCAAGCATTCTTTTTTTTTTTTTTTTTTAAGGGTAGAATAGGATTGTTTTGAGCCTTCTCTTTTAAACCTCTCTCTGAGAAAATTATCCAGGCTAAAGATGCTGCCAACCATTCTCCCCACAGAGATGGCTGCTGGTGCAGGGTGAGGTAATGAATGACACATGTGAAGAGCTCCCCCTTAGCAGGTACTGGGCCCAGTGACAAGAGTCAGGCATTTGGTGTAATTAGAAACCAGCTTGCTGAGCTAAACGGATCATCTGAGTCACCTTTAGACAGCCCAGTGCCAAAGCACTGTCTGCTGTGTAATTTGCTGGTCAATATTTTCCACAAAAGGTCCCCCCAGAGCTGCCTCCAGTGCCTTTGTTCACTGATTATAAGTGCTTGTGAGGTGCAGTAGCCTGGCAGCTTCTTTGGCATCCAGTGATTTGCTTTGAGACATTTCTAAATCCATAGCAAAGCTCCTGGTTTTCTTTCAAGTTGTCATTCACTGGGGTGATGAGGGGCAGAAACAGAGCTCCAAAGAAAGAAGCTTCTAAAGACCTTTAATGTTGTAAGTAACTGAGATTATATAGAAAGAGATTGAAGGAGAGAGACCTGGTCTATCAACAGTGCTGGAACAAAGCCAGCTTTAAGGCATAATTTCCCTTTGAAAAAAGAAGCTTTTGCCCTCTACATCCTGCATTTCTACAGTCATTGAATCAACAGTTCCTATAAGTTATAAGGCAGCAGGTTTTTTCCTCCATAATCAGTGCAGAGATAGATTTTTATACTTAACACCAGAATAATATCTCACCTGTGTCATTCTGATGTATTGGTTCAGCTTGCCTGTGAGCTACAGCCTGGGAAATGGAGTGGAATGAAAATATTCCTCAGATTCTGTGCAAAACCAACCTGAAATGGAAGAAGACCAGTCAGGAGAACAGCAACAGTAAATGAGGGCTCTGCTGGGCTCCATTGGGCTCTTGCACAGAGGGAGAGCTGAAATGTCCTTCCCACCCAAAACAACAAAAGAGAGCAATGCTGTGCACGAGTAAAGCCAGGGGATAGAGGAGCCTTCAGCAGCCACAACAGCCACAACAGCTGTGTCCACCAGGAGCTGACTCCACCAACAGGTCCTTGTTTGTAATCCTATGGGGAGGATGGATGGCTTTGAGCTGGGAAGAAGATAATAAAGCTGCTCCAATGGGAATAAGCAGATCAGATGTTGTCACTGTGGGCACAACACCAACTGCATTGCGGGGGTGGCTTTCACTGGAGGGAGTAGATTGTGTCCTCTGAAGAAAACAGTTTTACAGGGATTTTTGCCCCACCAGTGTTCATCAGAACAGCTCTGCTTACTGCAGGGGCTGCCACTGAAACCTTTCACAATTTCCATGGCTGAGGTCTTCTGGGTGCTTCTTGCAGGGCTGAAGTCCCAGATCTTGCTTTGTTCTCTCCAGAGGGTTTCTGGAGTACCATCTTTGTCTCTTCAGTGAGGGATTTAGAGTTGAGCCTTTGCCTCCTTCATTTTTTCACTAGAGACTGAAAATTAAACATAACTTCTCTCCTAATTTTCGAGCCCTTATCAAAACATGAGTAATACTCAAGCAAGGAACTGTCCCACAGTGTGGAAGGGTTTCATATAAAACTGGCCAAAAATATACATACAAAACTGGACTCCAGTGTCATTATTCAACAGTATTTCAAGGCAGGAAAACCATGTGAAAATATACTCTGGTTTGATCCATGTCTCAGACACTGTGGGCTCAATCCAGTTGCCTAAACTGGGTTTATGTGTGTCTTGTGCCATCTGAAATCTCCAAGTTAATCCAAGAACAGAGTTTAAGACTGAACCAGGACTTTTGGTAAAAGCATGTAGGGTGCACCTGGAAATCAGACAGGACCCTTACGATATTTTAAAATTTTGTAAATCCCTTATGCTCATACAGCCTTTTACTAATCCATATATTTGGGCTTAAAACAGAAGTTATGAGAAATGCAAAAAAAAAGAAACACGATATTATCAATACCTGAGGTCTCAATTAGCATATACACATTTGAATATTTGCTTCTTGGGCTGCTGTTACTGGGGACAGTTTGGGCACAGTACTGTACTTGGAAAATGGTTTCTAAATAATTTAGCAGCTGAGTGGCTGGTTTTACTGGTGGGGACTCACATTCTCAAACTTAAATCTCTAGATGTGATGTTGTTTGGAGTCTCCATCTCTGTAAGCTTTTGTCTCTCCTTGAAAGCCATGCAGGTGGATCTTGCAGAGTGCAGAATAGAATGTTGGCCTAATTTTGGTTTTCAGTTGTCTCAAAAACACTGGCTTTCTGAAGAGGAAAATCCTGTAATTTTTGCTCACTTGCTGACAAAGACTGGCATTTACTCTTTATTTACACACTGCTTGCAACATCTACTGAGCAAAACCTGCAAAAGGAGTAACCCAACAGCACAGACACTGTTAGGAAAACCTGAAAACAGTCAAAAAATTGTTAACCATTTTTTTTTACATGTTGCAATGAAAATTCAATGCCTACTTAAAACAACCTTTCACATTCTAATCTACCTGTATTTATATTTTAAAGATTAAAAAATGCTTTCCAGAAAGGATTGAATGCTTAATTTCAGATTTTTTCCTTGTTTGTCATTTTCCCAATGTTTAAGTACAAGAAGAAAAGGAAATTGCATGTTTAGTCACCCATGTAATTATTCTCTAGCCTTTAAAACTCTGAGTGTTTTCAAGCTTTTCATGATGTTTTCTGGATCCTTATGTGTTTTGGTTTTCATGGCTTGAGACAAATGAGAGCTGAATATGAAAGTGATCTGATTCTTCCCTTTAAAAAAAAAAAAAAAATAAAATAAAAAAGCCAAATCAAAGCTTCTCTTTGCACATGAAGAAGAGATTCAATGATTGCACAGAGAATTTACCTGAACAATTAGAAGACCTTTTCTTATAAACTTTTCTGACACATAGCCTGTATATTAAAACACAAGTTACAGTGATCCAAAACTCCAGCTAACACAGATCACTGTAGCACAGGGGACATTCATTGAGCTAAATCACTTTGCCCCCTTTGGAAATTTTCTGGCTCATTCTTAGTTCTTGGTCCAAGTAAGTTTGTGAATATGTCCCTTAACTATTTCTGAAGTGGGCTATAAAATTTTTGTTTGTATATTCAGAACCAGAATTGCATAGCTAATTTGCAATTTCTGCAAATTAAACAAAGTTCCTCTTTCGGGTTTTTTCAACTCTACTCAAAGGAGGCATTTTCCTTTTTCTATATGTTAGTATCAAGGGGACTTAACTGGTATCAACTGGATTTTTGTGCTTCTGGAACTAGATTTTGACTTTGGGTGTAATTTAGGGTGATGTTATATATGTTCTAAGTGATGTGATGTGATTTTTTTTTGCAGTAAAACTCCCTATATTGTTGATTTTTATCATCTTCACAAGTGACACACTAATCTTTGACATGAATTTATCACATATCTTACTGGGAAGTATGAAAATATTTTTCTTCATCAGCCACACAATGTTTTTACTTGGTGACTGAAGTAAAGCTCTTCGAAATATCTCTCTACATAAACTGATTCTAAAACAGGCAATTGACATTTCCTTTCTTGTAATTTTTAATTTTGCATTAATCATTGCAGTTATTTTTTCTGATATTCCAGCCAGTTGTTGCAATCACCACAGTCTTGTTATTTCCTTGAGAAAAAAGACTGCTCCCTTTTTTCCCCTGTAGAATTCTTAGAATGAAAACATCATTTTACTGTCAGCAATGTGATGTGTTTCAGGGGAAGAAACTAATGACAGGTCATGACTTTCCTCAAGAAGGAAAAACAAGCCTTCTCCAAAGTATAAAAAGGCAGGTTGATTGCCTGTTCAGTGTCTGGGGATATTTTCTAAAGTCAAAGGATACACGGTGTGATTGTCATATTCTTGCAGTCATGGAAACCTAGAGTGCCTCAAAAACAGTGACTTTTGGCTCTCCAGCTCCCTCTGGAACATCCTATAAAAGGGAGCCAAACTGAAGTAAACCAGTGCAGAATTCTCCATGCCTGATCACTCTCTGTAGCACTTCAAAGTTGGCTGTTCTACATCTCAGTGATCAAACCTTTCAGACATCACGTTGGATTTTGTTGGCCTGCTGCTAACCTTACTTTCCTTGCAAAACTTTTGCAGCATCTCCTCTCCTCCTTACACACTCACACACAAACCAAGGTCAGCTGGGTGCTTAGGCTGCATGTCCAACACCTGTTGCATGATTTGCTATCAGAATCCATGCATTGTTTCAAAAATGCCAGAGCACCTGCAAGGGAAAATAACTGTATGAGGAAATGACAGGGAATTGTTCTTATAAAAGGCATCCTGCAGACCCATCCTTGATAAACAGCTTTTGAGCCAGAAGGTGATTATGGCTCTTACGAAAGAGCTGCTGCATTTCATGAGTCTTTCTGTTGTTCTTGGTCCATTCTCAGAGGATTTGAATGACATTTATGTTTAATTGTGGAATGCTGTAATTTGATGAGAACATTAACTGGTTCCTGCTCACTGAAGGAAATAATGGATGTCCTGGACTGTTACCACAAAAAGAAGGGGAAAACACATAGCCCAGATGCCTCTATTCCACAGGGTAAAGGGTAAAATCTGATCAAAACTGAGATGGGTGGGGGCAGCTCTCTGCCAGCATGAGGTGGTGCTGCCTGACATCATGTCCAGCCTGGTGCCATCCCCATGGCTGCTGGCCAGGATCCCAAGAAGGCTGGAGAAAGCCCTTGATTTTCCAGCTCTCCCCTGCCTTCCCCAGGGCAGTCAGAGCCAGCCACACTCATCAGCACAGCCCTGGTGCTGTCCTGGTGAGCAGCCTGCAGGAATCTGCATCCCTTGCTAAAGGATCTGCAGACCTGAGCCCAGAGCTGCAGGCACCACCCCTGTTGGCATTGCTGAGCGTAGCAATTCCTTTCTCACACAACAGCACAGTGGGATGGGAACACCACTGACAGCTGTTCTCAAACTTGTTCATGCTGCTCAGTTTTCCCACTTTTTCCACTGTGTGATACAAAGACATGTGCTGTTCCCTTCTGCCCAAATTAACTTTCCTTTCTTTTTTTCTTTTTTCTTTTTTTCTGATTTCTAGAAGTCCTGATCTCTAAAACATAATGTCACGTAGTAGGAAATTCTTCATGCCACTTATTCATTAACTGCTCTTCTTTAATATGTATTTGGGCTTGGCTATTCCACTTTCAGCTGTTGCTATTTTTTTTTTTTTTTACTGGAGGAGTGATCTACATTTTTTGTGTGAAAAAAACACAGTTTGTCAGTGTGGTAAAAACAATTTTAAAACCCCTTCATGAATAAAGCTTTGTGAGACCAAGGAAGAATTACCATGTGTTACCATAAATTGGTAAACTCTAACTCCTGATCTAATGTCTGATTGCTCCATTATCTTAATACCCAGCAGCAAATAAAATTCAAAGGAGCAGAAGATTCATCTCAGATGTTTTTCTGAACCTCCCAGACTATGCAATTTTCTTACACTCTATCTTTCCACCTATATGAGGTTCAGACCTCAGTTGATCCTAATCTGTTAATTATGCCAGATTATGTGGTGGTTGAGTAATATGTTATAGAAAAGCAAAACATTTCAGCTTGCTGCCTTTGATCTGAACTCAAGTTTCTAGAGGGCACAAATTAGACTGGAGCTGGTCACCTGTTTCCTGAGTTATTCTTTTCCTAATTTCACTACATATAAGGCATAATTCTATATCCACGATTTTTTGGCAAGAGTAGCCTCGAGAGAAAAAAATCACCCTCCTCTCAAAAAGTTTTTTGTTTTTTTTTACAGATTACATTTAATCTGAACAATTCCTTTGAAGTCCATTCTGGTGAGGAAGGTCCTGTTCATATTCTCACGACTTTTGCAAGATTAATTTCTCCAGACTGACCAGATTTATTGACAAGAAGCCCTGTTCCAAGCTGAGCATTCCCTGTCCCACAGTTAGTTAGAGCAGGGAGATGCACTGAACTGCCAAATTTGCTTTGTTTCAGGTAATGGTGTGAACATGAAACTTCAATTACTCTTTCCAAAGCAAAGAATCATAGAATTGGTTGGGTTGGAAGGAACATTAAAACTCATCCAGTCCAACCCCTGCCATGGGCAAGGTCACCTTCCACTAGACCAGGCTGTTCAGAGCCCAATCCAACCTGCCCTTGAGCACTTCCAGGGATGGGGCAGCCACAGATTCTCTAGGAAATCTGTGCCAGGGCCTCACCACCCTCACAGCACAGAATTTCTTCCTAATATTCCATCCAAATCTACCCTCTTTCAGTTTAAATCACTCCCCCTTGTCCTATCACTACATCCCCTTGAATTACTGGCAAAGTAAACAACAGTTTGTTGGGGATTTTCTTGAGATTAACCAATTTTGAGTAACCTAGAATCAGTGAAATGGGAAATTTGAGGTTTTGCATCATCTTGGGCAACATGGAGCAGCTCTTTCTGAGGTGGAACTCAAGGCTCAAAACCATCTTTAATTTAACTGCAAACTCTTATGCCCACATTCAAGCAATTTATTATTTAACTCCACCAAACACAAAACACTCAGACACATTTAGGGCAAAAATGTCATGACATGAGTGTCCCAGCTGCCCTTTGGATGTGCCCCAAGCTTTAGCTGTCCATCAAGCTGAAGGCTGGCCTGGGTGATTTACTCAGAACAGAGATAACAAAAGGATTTCAACTCAGTTTATTGCAATGTCACTCAGCCCCAGTGCATACCCATAGCCTTGGTGCACCTTGTTTGAACAAGTGTGGCTGCCCAAAGAATTTTTAATAAGGTGCATAATAAAGTTTAATAGGCTGTAGCAAGCAGACATGTTTGAACACATGTTTGCAGTATGTCTAAATGAAGTTTTTATATTTCTACATGTCCAGTATTGCTATTCCAAGTTAAATTCTATAAAGAAAAAATAGGGTAAAAACATTACCAAAACACATGCCTAGTATTATTCTTCTTTCTAGAGGAATTACTTTGAAACTCTTTCTTGTTATGACATCAGGTTTATATTGTGCATTACAGTTTTCTGTGCCTGTCCAAGAAATGTTTAATTCTCAGGCATTTCTACAGAAGTTATGTGGATTTCTTCCTTGGTTTTAGCAGGATTTCTGGTAATTTGTCCTTCATACTATATTCAACATAAGGAGAAACACCAGCTTCAAAAATATAAAAATGGTTCTGAATCCAGAGAGAATAATGATTATTTTTCTAAAATTTAAGTATTTTCTACGTCAAAGCTTACAGTGAAATTTCTATATAAGAGCAAAGATGTTCCAGAATTCTAGTGGTTTTGTTTCTGCTTTTATTTCCATTCCCTTCATTTTGTTCACTGTCTCTTTGGGGCTTTCTTGGGGGTTTTTCAGTATCTTTTTATACAAATTCTTGGTAGCATGCAAAATAACAATAATTATTGCAAGTGATTCTTTTTTACAAAGCATCACCAGTCTACATAGAAAAAACCTTGGCTTATATTTATAAGTGAATAGTTTAGCTTGGGTAACAATACGGGTATTCATCTTCCAGAGTTTATTCCAAACTGAGAATTTCTCTTAGCCATTTCTACAAGAGGGACCTTATCAATGTGTACAAATATCTTAAGGGCAGATGTCAAGAGGTCAGGGCTAGACCCTTCTGAGTGAATCCCAGCGACAGGACAAGGAAGGGGCACAAAGGAAACACAGGAAGTTCTATCTGAATTTGAAGGAAAAGCTTTACTGTGAGGGAGACTGAGCACTCAGCACTGGCTGCTCAGAGAGATTGAGGAGCCTCCATCTCTGGGAATATTCAAAACCCACTTGGACACAATCCTGTGCAACCTGCTCTGGGTGGACCTGTTCTAGCAGGGAGTTGGACCAGATGATCTCCAGAGGTTCCTTCCCACCCAAATGGTTCTGTGATTCTGTGAGTAATATTGGTACAAGCCAAAGCTTTAGTTTGGTTGTCTGATGTGTCCTTCTGCCTCCAGCTCCTCCCAGCTGCTGCTGTGTCTGGCAGCATCCTAAAGGACTCATGTGGCCTTGCTTCACTGGTGGCCTTGCATGGCCATCAAAGGAGACATCTATGACACCTGATCTTGTGAAGGATGCTGTAGGAATGATGTTATCCAGAAAAAAATCAGTCCATGACTATCCTGATCCAGCTAAAAATAGAGGGATTGTTCACCTTTGAGTACAGGCTGGTGAATAACCCAAAAATCTTTGGCCAATCTAAGAGAAATCAAAGCTTATCTCATCTGCAGCATGGGCTTATCCAGCCCAGTGAAAGCTTATACTTGATGCCAAATAATAGGTAACAATCTATTCTGCTGAGGTTTTGATAGTATATTTGAAGACCTATTATCTAGAAGATTCTGATTTAAAGCCACTTCAAACTGTTGGCAAAAAACTTTGCATTATTGATACTAACCATATTTTTGTTTTCTGATTTACTGCATGTTTTTTTCCTCATGAAGCTTAAAAGCCCAACTAAACAGACACACTGAAAAACAAATGCTGCTAAAATGATTAAGCAGCCCACAGATGGCTTATATGTTCCTATGTCAATGAGACAGCTTTATAAATGAAGCATGTGTTATAACCATTTATGTTTAATTAAAAAAACACCGAGTATTTTTAAAAGCAAACACATTTTCAAAGAAAAACATCAACCAACTCAATGAGGAGATTTAACAGTCAAGAAAGCTGTCTAGCCCAGATGCTTGGTAGCAGCTGTAACCTTGTGAAAATTGACCTATAACATAGCCACAGGGTTCTTGATTCTGAGAAGAATCTTCTCTTTAAGAAAATTGATTTGCTTTACAAACCTTGACCCCTCACTATTTTTCATCCTCCATCAACCCCTGGGGCCCACTGACCTCACTGCAAGAAGTCATAGGCATGAGACACCCTCCTTCAAATGAGTGGAAAGATTTCCATGTAGGGTTTGTTGGGCCAAGGTTCATAGCAACAAATCTTTCCTTGTTCTGCTGCAAGATTAAGTCAAGATGACTGACATAATTGGCCAAACAGTTTTCTAACTGGCTTTTTACTTTTGAGATGACCTCTGTTTCTCCCATTCGTCTGCTGATTACAGGTCAATAATACTGTCAAGGAGAGATAAAATAATTTTGTCACTTAGAAATATTGTAATGGGATAAAACCCCTGGCTTGTCATACCACTAAATTTGAAAAGATAATTGAGCTGTCAATTTAAATATCAAGTGAATGTCTCCATGCAAGCAGTGTTAATAAAAGCCAGGAGGAAGGTGGAGATGAGCTCAGCTGGCAGGTGAAGGGGGTGAGTTTTGGTGTCTGAGAGACAAGTAACTCTAAACTTACTCTGAATTAATCTGAGCTTCTTGTGTCTACAAGAGCACACAGGGTGCATTTATTTTATGAATATTCTTTCCTGCAGCCCTTGACCCTGCCACAGGTGGGAGATGATCTTTGGTAGGAATATGATTTCAAGCTGTCAGCTTCTCCACCTATCATGGAGACATGAAAAATCAGTTTATTGCCAACCCCTTTTTACCTCTTTCTAGCAAATATTCCTTGCAAAGATCACTTGCTTTGTCTGGATGTCATCAAGACAGTTACCAATTTTTATTCCTTGCTGCCTACCAAAACATTCATACAAGCCAAAGTTTGCTCCCATGCCTACAGCAGTAATTGCTATTAATGGACCAAAGGGATTGAATCATTGAAGGCCTGAGGGAAAATCTTTGCACAGTGTTTCAGTTACTATTTGCTTTATGGGCTCTGTTGACTGTACTTGCCAGATTTTTGCATTTATCAGCAGAGTTGTGTGATGTTCTGGCCCCTTCTTTCTTCTTTCTCCCTGGCAGACCCTGAGTGTCATGAGTGCTGCACAAGAAGAAACAAACTTGACTGAGGACATCAAACTGCATTGAGATCACACAGGGAGTGCTCAGCTCTCTTTGGATTCAAATGTCCAACCTCAGCTGGGAAGATGCATCAACCACAATCAGCACTATCCAAAAACAGGATCTGTGGAGTGAGAACCAGGCTAGTAAATTTAAAGGTTTTTGTGGCTGACTCCAAAATTTTGTAGAAATTCAAAGTTCAGGGTTGGCCACAGAAGTGGTGACATGGACTAGGAGAGAGAAGCCAATGGTTTTGCCTGTGTGCACTGGGAGAAGAACAAGTTTATAACATGGGACAGACAATATTTACAAAGCCAGCAACCAAGCCATGGTTCCTGTGGATGAGCTAGAGCCCATCTGAAGAACAATCATTGTGCAGAGGAATGGAAAGGGTTTTTGGAAAGAGAAAAAGTGTACATGGAGGTTTATATTCATGAAATAAGATGAAGTCTGCAGCATTATTTTGGGGCTGATACCATTGATATGAGTAAACCCTGTTAACTTCCAAGGTACAAGAGAACTGCAGCCAAGAAATGTACCTGATCTGTGCTTAAGCAAAGGCAAGTTCCCAGGAGTCTTGACATTTGTGAAAATAATCCAACTGGACATTTTAGCTATAAATGTATCTTCTTCACTTTCTTGTTCAGCTTTTGATTTGGGGGCAGATTTTGATCAGTAGTTTTACAGCTCTTTGGGACATAGAGGCTTTTGTATCAGATCATGGATTTTGTTACACAAAGTTTTCTTTGTACATTGGAAGGCTGGAGAATTGGCTCTGTGCAGCCTGTAGAGTTTATAAAACCTGCAAGCACTAACCTCTCTTGGCTTCTCCTGCGAAAATAAATGTGAACTTGGAAACCTCTGGCTTGAAACAGAACCCACAGATATATAAAATTGGCCTGAAACAGAACTGCCTCACCAGTGTTCATGCAACTTAGTGGTAAATACCAAGCATTCAGAAGTCTTAAATCAGCCTCTGAAACCTTGAAATTATTGGTAGTCATGTTCTGCTAAATAAGAAAAGAAATCAGTTTTGGGTTTCCATGATTACCTTCTGTTTCTCGGCCATTTATGACAACACTTTCAAATTCTTCTCTTCAATGAAGACATCTAGAGACATTTTCTTTTTAAAATAATAGCTGAGTATCTTGCAATCAGGTGACTCAGAGAGCTGAAGTTTTTGGAAACCATGGCATGCTGAGCCTTGTCACTCATTCAGCTTCACTTACAAAAGGCACTCAGGGTGCAGGACAGAGAAAAAGCAGATCCTGACCTGCTCACTGATGCAAACAAGCATCTCCTCCTCTCCAGAAGAGCTGGTTGAAATAGGAGAGCAAGGAACCCTGGTGCACTGAGCAGCTTTTGGCCCTGAAATGGTTACTGTTGTAAAATGTGAACCAGGTTTAATGCACTTCCAACACAAGTGGAAGTTTGGCCCCAGCATAGATGACTTCAAACTCTTGGGGTTCATCTCATTGTTTCTCTGATACCACAGTTGCCTTACCTTAGAAAATAAGCATTTTACCTCAGAGAAAATTAATTAAATCTAAATTATTTAATTTTTTTTCCTTCAAGCCCACTCGCATCTTAAAGCTGCACAATGAAGGAATTAAAACTGTAGGAGTTGTAGCTTCTTACATGAAGATTTATTTCATTAAATACAGCAGGAATAACCATTACCTTGCTCTGAAAGAGCATTGAGTGCCACCAACCCCTAAATAATTATCTTGGTTCTAACACTGATGTATTTTGCAGCTTCAGACAAATTATTTACCTTCTACACCTCAATTTTCTCTCTGTATTACAGATATTGCATATTCACTGCTACAATGACAGAGTTGCATTTTCTTGCCAGCTGGAAGACAGCAGGTCACTGTCTTGGAAAAAGGGAAATAATGGTCTAGGAAATAATGAAGAAGATTATTGTTCTGGTGTCAGTTGACTTTCTTGTGTGGGAAGCTCCTCTGTCACCCTTTCTTCTCAATGCTACTTGTTTTCCATGTAGGATCATAAGCTGCTCACACTTGAGGCTGGATTCTCTTCACTTATCGTTAGCCAGCTAAAAATGAACCCTGTGTACAGTCTCTCTTTAATCAAAATCCTTTCTTAAAGTCCCCAGGCACTGAGCAGGATATGATGCTTTCTTGAGGATGCTAGTCTGCAATCAGGGATCCCTGGATTCTTTATTTAGATAAAATAGCATTAACACCTCCTCCCAAAAAATCATTCAGAGCTCCCCCTGATTTGCATCAGAGCTGAGAGTGTGCTTAGTTTTCAAGTCAATAATTTTTCCCATGCCTACACACACATACAAACCATATTAAAAATGGATGCTGAATATAAAAATAGCCACACTTGCCTTTCTAGTGGTCAAAATAAAGGAGGACTCAGGGTACAGGGAGAGGCTGGAGAAGGAGGCAGGGACTCACAACTCTATATCTCCTAGTCAGCACACACAGCAAGGCTGGGAGACAGTAAAAACTCCCACCCTCTGACAGCTGCTTGGCAGATTTGAGAACTGAGTCATCACACCCTGACCCAATTTCTAGCTGACAGGTGTCCCAACCACAGAAACCACCATCACAGGTGTCCCTGCTTTGTGCAAGTTCAGCAGAGAGACCACTGAGATATTTGTTAGCAATCAAAAAGGTCACTCAGCTTAATTTTTCTACCAAGAACTCCCCCTGGGTAGTTTTACCTATGATTTGCTGTGGTCTGAAGATTTATGTGTTTTTCTTGGCATTAAACCTGTCTAGCTACATCTTCATTTGATAAATGATTTTCACTGAACTTTTGGTGTGAATGCTCTAGAATGAGAACTCAGAACTAGAGACAGAGCCTTCAAGTTTGAAAATATAATTCTCTCTGTGGACTGCTAGAAAGACAAGGTTACTAACAACTCCAGGACCTGGAGCCAGTGTGGTGATAGTCTGAGATGAACAGTTCCCCATGGTAACTTCTGTATATTTGCCTGGATATTGGGAATTAAATGACATTTACTCCTAACTCAAATTTTGGTTAATCATAAAGCATTTATAATCACATATTTATCTTCTTTTAGATGATCCAGCTTCAATTGCTGTGCAGCACAGTCCCATTGAAGTCAGCATCTCTAGTGTGGCCACAAGTGTGACCCCAGAGCTTTAATACCTGGCAGGAATTCAGCATGGGTGCCTGAAATGCCCAGGACTTGACACACAATCTGCACATAAACCACCTTTTCAAAGACAGGCTTTCTAACAAAACAGCCACTGTTGACACAAATAGTCCCACATTTCTGATTTGCATAACCTCTAGAAAGCTGGATAGCATAGGAAATAAGCAATAATAGTCTGTTATTAGTGTATTTATTATTAATAGTGTAAGTGGCTGTAAGTGAAAGCATATCAGTTACAATGCACCAGTTCACTCTATGAAGCCCAGTTTATGCCTGTGGCAAAAATAAGAGGAGACATTATGTCTTCATAAAACCCTGAGGTCAAGTGCTTCAGAAGACAGAAGAGACTGCATTCAAGGCAAAGCAGACTTTCTGTGCACAGTTATTCGTTAAAGGGCTTTGCTAGGGTTCACATACACACACCCTTTGCTCATGAAATAGGAGAGGAAAGGAGCACCTAACAAATGAAGGTTGTGTAGCTCAGCAGCCCCAGCTGGCCCAGTTCCCAATATATTTTGCTTGATAAACAGCTAATCCCTGAGTATAGTGTGGCATGCATTTCTCCAAACTTATCATTAATCATGGAAAAACCCAAGTTGTCCTTGCACTGTGTGAGTGCCTATGAACAGCCCCTTTGATAAGAGTGTTTTTACATGCCTGGAGGGATTTAGCTTTTTGGACCTCTGTCCTGTGAGTAGTAGGCAGACCTTCCTTTGCATGTGAGTCTGCTTTCATTGCTGGTTTCAAGCCACAAAGAGTTAGAAGAGATGTTTGAAATGAGAAGTTGTACCACACTCATGCTCCCCCATTGTATTTGTGCTGTTCCACACATATATATTATATTCACACACACTATAATGCATAGCATTATAATTATGCACTGTCAGCAGACAGAGAGAAGACAAGGGGGCAGAAAAAGAAGGGGATTTATAAGAAGAAATAGACAAGCTTTTAAAAGACAAAATATTTAGTCACACCGTTTTTGTTTATTTTTTACATGGAAAATGAATAGAGCAAAGAAATAAAATATTTGCCTCCTTACCTTACAGCAGACCCAGAAACAGGAAAAACAGACAAGTGTAGGTCTTGTCCATAAGTAAGGAATAGATTAGTTGCCTTTACAATAAATAGATATTGGGCACAGACAGAAACTGTATCGTGGGGTTTTTTTGTAATGACAGTAGCTAAGAGCACATATTTCCATTGCGTTATCAGACACTTTCCATAGCCTGAGCTGTGAGCCAGGCTTATTTCAGCTACCTGCACTGGCCTTGCACATGGAAAAGAAAAAGTCCTGACTATATGATAGAAGCCCCATAGCTTTCAGCTGACACAATACTTTGTGTCTTTTGTAAAAGAGTCAGTCCTCATTGGGAATGGACAAATCTTCACATCCTCAACTATGTTTTTATTTAAAAAAACCCCAAACCATGAAACTCATTCCTGTTTTGGATTGTTCTAATCTCAACTTCAGCCTATGACACCTATCCACTACTGAGATAGAACAATTCTACACCAAAAAATGTTTTTACTTTCTGTATCTATATCCTTTAACTTTCTTAATATTAAGCATTGTCATTCAGGGGGAAATTTAAACTGTACAATTTCAATAGACATTTGTAGACCTGAAGAAAGGATACTGAGATGATACTCAGAACTGAAAAGTTTTCAATATGGGAAGATTTTACTTTGAATATGCACTATCAGTGTGAGAAATTAGGCATGTTTATCACCAAACCTTTACTGGCACTGACAAACTTTAATGCAGGGAAGTTTAGCAAGGTGGCCTCTCAGAAAAAGAGGCTCCTGGCATGTCTCTCAGTGCCCTTGCACAGACACAAATGTGCCACTCACTCTCTGAGCCACAGAGATGAGAGAAAACAGCTGCAGTCCCCAGCCCCATTCCCACAGCAAGCAAGGGCAGGACGAGAGCCCTCCCTCTGCAGGGCTGCTGTGACTTTCTCTCTCCTTGCACACTGTGACACCAGAATTCCCTGAGCTCCAAGAGCTGGAGCAGCTCCTGGGCAGTGTGAATACAAGGTGGTCTCTTCACACAGTCATTCTTCAAAGGCACCAGAGGTTTGGATGCAAATAGTCAGTTTAAAGAAGAAATGAGGTCTGCTGATTTTCATCTTTTAGAATAAAAGCAGAGGTTAAAAAAAAAATTAAGGGAATAAACTGTAAGCAGGGAAATGTAACAGAGTAAAGGCAACATTCTGTATTTCTCCATTTTTCATTTCCACATACAAATATTTCAGGATTTGTTTCTTGGTGAATTTTTGCAAGGAAATGAACACTGGCTTGATGTTTACTACATTTGTAGATACCATCTGGTTGCCTTTACCTCCTTTTAATTTTTTTTTACTATATTTTGATTTAATTTAATTTGAGGGTAGGACACCTAGGGTATTTGTTCAGGTGGTGTGTTGACAGGCCTGAATAAAACTATCTTTATGAAAAGGAATACTAAAAGCAAAACAGATTTTCTGTGCTTAATTCTGTGTAGTGGTTTTGGTCATTAAGGGTGCAAAAATCCCAGTAGTATAGAGATGAAAGTCTGCTCTGGTGGCAGACCCAGGGTGGCAGCTCTGAGAGCAAGAGTGGGGTGGTGAGGCACTGGAAAGGTTTCCCAGAGAAGCTGTGGGTGCTCCATCCTTGGAAATGTCCAATGTCACTGCCCATGGCAAGGAGTTGGAATGAGACCTTTAAGGTGCTTTTCAACCCAAGCCATTCTGCAATTCTGCAATTCTGCAATTCTGCAATTCTGTAATTCTGTGATTCTGTAATTCTATGATTCTGTGATTCTGTGATTCCGTGATCAGGGAATGCAGAACTGCACACTCCTCTGCTGCACCACACAGTAACTCAATTACTCCATGTAATATCAATTTAACTCTCAGAGCTGTGCCTTTTGCCACAGGAGCCATTTGACTGGCATAAGAGAAATAATTTGGAAAAGGATTCTCAAGCAGGATGAAAGGACACTTTGTGCAGAACAACAAGGATATGTGGGCTAATCCCTGCTCTCAGTTTCTTCATTTTTGGGCAGCATTTTCCAGCCTGTTGGAATGGAGCTGACCAGAATATATATATTAGTTTCTGGGTATCTTGGAAGAAAATAAAGGCAATCTCAGAAGTATCCATTTCCTCTGGATTAATTCCTGGAGCCGGGTAGACTCCTGTCAGCCAGTTCCAGGCTGGAATTGCCATTTAACTTTCTTTTTAAATATAGGAAGTGTCAGAATTTGGGAGCTGGAGAAAACCAAGTCTTTGATTTGATGTCCAACAGGACAGCCAAGCAAGTAGGTGAACTCGTTTGGCACCACATATTTCATAGCCTGCTGAGGATGGTTCAGGGTTTGTTTGTTCTACTGACATGTCTAGGAAATGAAAACAAATCCCCACTGCTCACAACCCCCAGACTCTTGTGACAGACCAAGAATGACAAAACAGGGCATGGAAAAGGAGCTGGCAAATACACTCTCAGAGTCAGCCTCAAATTTGCTGCCAGTGAGCAGCTGTCAAAAAGCCATTATAAAATACCAAAACTCTCTACCTCAGGGTTCTTCAGGAGAGAAAGATTTCCAGCAGTGATGAGAGGTCCTCGGGGAGGATAAAGCCCCCAAGTTACTAGAGACCATTGATATACCCCTCTTTCCAAAGACAGCAAAAATACATTTGGATATAGATTTATTGGGGTGACTAAAAGCACTTTTACCAGTAATTTTTTAAAGCACTTTTTCCCATTTATGCCCACAGGTACACATTCAATTTTGAATTTTTATTTCACATGTGTGTACACCCATGTTTGCACACACACAGAGTACATCAGTTTATAGACATTGCACCAATGTGCACGTGAACATCTTCAGTCTGGCTTTTTTTCCTAAATAAAATCCATTACAAAGATGGCAACAGAGATGGGCCATATATAAGCAAAATTAAATGAATGCAAGTGAACTAATTAGAAGGATAAAACCAAATAAGACAATTCTGACCAGAATGTAAATCCAGACTGTACTTATGTCAGTGTGAGTGCTAAATTAGTTCCCATATTTCTAAACAGAAGCAGAAGGAAAACTAATCAAATGGAATAGCCAAGAAATTACTTCTTCAAAATTAATTTAATTTCAGCATCAGGTAAAAAAGTTTAATATAGCAGAATATATAGAAGTTTGTCAGCATTTCACTTGCAAAGAACATAGATAATAAATATATCAGAAGCAGTCCCTTGATGTATCACCTAATGCATGCAAAGTCTGAGTGCTCTGGTAAATTCTGAATCTTGCTGTCTGTGCTCATAGACACAGAGTGTAGCAGGAACCAAAAAAACTCAAAAAAAGGATTATACATCCATGCAAACTCAATGGACTGGATAGTCCCCAGGTGAGGTGCTCTTAAATGTCACTGACAGAAAATTGCTGTCCTAGCAGGATGTTAGTGGACATTCAGAGTTCAGGTGCTTTTAGAATTACAACCCTTTCTGGGTGGATTTTGCTTTACATTTGCATCTTTTTCCTTTCATTGCAAAATCAAATGGTTCTTTGCAATGTTTTACCCCTGGCCCCTCATGTTGGATGCTGTAATGTTCCATATTTACATCTTGTGTCCCACATGTGTCTAAACTCATGATCTATTTTTCATAAATAAGTGCTTATGATTGGAAGCAAAGAAAAAAAAAGGTGCCTAAGTTCTAAACATAGGCTTCTAAACCTGAATGTTGGCACCCTAATAACTGGCCAGCTTTCCAAAAAAGCCAAGCCCCTGGAAATTTCCAGTAATCACAGTTGCCATACCAACGATTGTCAGCACTCTTGCAAAAGCAGGTCATGTATTTAGGTGCCAAAATGTAGCAAGAGGGGTCTAATTTCAGGCTTTTTTTTTTTTATTTTTTTTTTAGGTCTGGCCAAGAGCACTGATGATAATTGAGAACAGTTTCACCTCTGCTGCCAGTCTCCAGCTTCTCCAACTGGTGTCACAAGACTTGCTATGGTCTTGCAAAAGAGAAGATGTTTGGGGAGGTGAAGCATGAGGTGTTAGTTATTCCCAGTTCCACCCTGGGGTGCAGTGCTTTGTATAACACTGAGATATCCCACAAAGTGATTTTGGGGCAAACTGCCCAGGAAGTGTGGGGTTTGCTGGAGGCTCATTTGGCTGGGCTGGAAGCAGGCAGTGGCTCAGGTCCATGGACACAGGGGGAGTTTGGTTTGTTGTATTGCTGCAGGAAGGTTCCTGGACCTGCCATGCAGGCAGGCATGTGGCCAGGTGCTCACCCCCACCTCAGCCAGTGCTGGCCACTCCTTGGAGCCTTGAACTGCCAGCTTGCAGTACCCCTTGCTGGGAATGAGTTTTTGATGACAGGACAAGTGTGTCCCACTTGGTCCCCAGTTCCTGGGAGCTTTGAGCACTGTTCTGTGCTGCCTCTGCCTCCAAATACCTGCCTGACCTCAGGCAAGTCACTTAACCTCTCTGTCTTGAGGCAAAACAAAGATAACACCACTTCCTTCTCCCTGCATTCTGTGTGTCTTCTTCAGATCAGGTGTAAGCTCCTAAGGGCAAGGTTTGTCTCCTCAGTGTGCTCAATGCCTACCAAAACAGAGCCTTGATCTCAGCTGGGGCCTCGAGGCACAGCTGCAGTGCTGTTATTATCGTTAATAATAATAATAACGAATGCAATCAGATCAAACACACTGCCTGCATGAGTCATTTTGGGGTAAAGTTAGTCATTCCACAGAGCAATAGCTATATGTAAACTCTAGGTGCTGCCAAGGTTTCTCTTTTTTCCCACCATTTAAAAATCCACCCTTGGGAGTCTGAGTGAGCAACAGGATCTGGAAGAGCCTGGCCCTACCAGTGATTCCCTGTGGATGGGCACTTGTGCTCACATGCCTGACACTGAAAATGTTAATGGGCTAACTTTGCTCTGTATAACTCAGCTATGTAAATACCCTCTGTGGGTTTCTGGATCAGAGGTGAAACTCCCATATCCAGCCTTCTCTGAATGGAATTCAATCTCTGTCATTGCCCTCAGTTGCACCTGCATGAAAACCAGCACTACATGCCAAAAAACATACTTTTTCTTGTTAAACATTGCAGATTTTAGTTGTTTAGGTTTGGGTTGTTTTTTTTTCATTTTGTTTTTGGTCACTTGAATGAATCACCACAAAGGTATCTTGAAAGGGAAAAAAGAAATTACAGGAATTAATTGCTTAGTAAAGCCTTTCAAATGAGATTTTTCACCTGAAAGAAAAGGCCCACAGCCAGCTGGATTACACAGGTGCAAAATAAGACACAAGAGGGAGCTCATATAATAAATAATAGTGATAAACAACATTTTGAAAACAGTTCAACCCTATGGAGGAAAGGAAATTAATAAACATTATGACTCCTATTTGTGGTTGGGGTTCTCATGGCTACAGTTATTGTTGCAGGCTATGGGAACACACTTACAGACAAGGATCTCAGTGCACCAGCCTTTGCCATGGAACACAAAGGCACAACCCACCCACAAGAGCTTCTGGTGGCATGGAAAAGAAGGGGGGTGAGCCAGGAGATGACAGGGAAACATTTTTGGCACTTCAGGCAGAAAGTGACCTGAGTTTAGAGCTCCTCCAGGAGTTATTGTCAAATATTCAATGTGTGTTGCCACTTAAAAATGCATTTAAATATCTACGTGCATTTAGGTTTCTGGAGAATGATGGCTCGTATTTAAGATACAACCACATGTACAGAAAACTAGAGGACTTGAAACTGAATCTGCAACCCAACTGTTGAGTTTTGTGCATAGAATCAGGAGTTTCATTTCTGTGCCTGCAACTTTAGTTCACTCCAGCAAGCACATTTCTCAGAACTTAGAGAAACTGTGCTCTTTTGACAAACACGTTTGGCAAAACTCTTTAAGTGTTCATGTGATCAGTCAAAACCTTTCAATTCCTAAAGTTCTTATGAAAATAAGGCAATACGTGTTAGTAACTACAATGGGCTGGATCTGTTGGCAGAGATCCCCCCTCCCTGCAGTTGGACACAGGTTTCACAGTGCTGGACCCTGGGACTTCCACATTTCTGAGGCTGCAACTGCACCTACTGACACACACATCTCAGCTGCTCTACAGAAAAGGGGAAAATGAAACAGCTGGAGGGCTGCCCTCTAAAACAAGACCCCCACATTATGACAGTTCTGGTCATACATTAGAATTACCACCTGAAAGGAGATTAGAGGGTCATCAGTGGGCCATGAGTTTGGGGAGGACCCACATACAGATCTAGTAAAACTTATCCTCTGATATCCATCACCTCCAACAAGAGAACATATCTTGGACATAGTTGTCACTGGGGTTGGAAGAGGCCCAGTCCATCACAGGTCTCTCAGACATGTCCCTCCAGGGACAGAGACAAGATATGTGGTTTTTAGAATCTATTAGTAGAGATCCACAATTAATGTAATTTCAGGGACTGTGAACCTTCTTTCCTATGCCAGGAGCTCTCTGGTGTGCAGCAGCCTCAGAGAGCTGCTGAGTGCCCTTCAGCCAAGGGCAGAGCCCTTCCTGCTCTGGGACACCTGAGTCTGTGCCTTGAGCAGATCCACCCACAGCAGCAGTGGCTCCATTCTGTTCCTCTGCTCCTGCAGTGCAAATGGTAGAAGCACCAATCAATAGAGTCACTCATGGGGAGCTCAGGAGTGTGTTCAGTGCTGACAGATGTTTGTCAAACACCCTATTGAGCAGCTCAAGGCTGCCTGGTGCCACCTGTGAGACTGCATCAGCAGTGTGGCCATGGGCTGTTGTCCACATTGTGGTGTCCCTCAGACACCACCCACATACCAGCATCAGGAACTCCTTAGACTGGAGGGAACCTGAAAGAATGTGCAAGATCTGACAAAGGAGTGTCCCCCTTTATGTGTATATTACTGGAAGGTCACCATAAGAATCCTAATGTTACATAGATTTTCAAGCACACAAGGAAAGGCTGTAAGAACTTCAGCAACTAAAATAGTCAGAGACATTTCAACCCTGAGATCTTCTTCACTATAAGATTCTAACTTAGAAAGTTTAGTCTGAATAAACCAACTTAACACTGGATACCCTGGACCTCAACACTGTGATTTACTCTTTCCACTCCTTTGAGAGAAGTTGATGAATTCTTCAGCAGAGAGGGCATTTTGTAGCCAGATTCCACAGCTGTGGAATTGCAGAAAGGCAGGCAGTGGATCCTGGGCTGGCAGAGACCATCCTCACAGTGCTTGGTGCATTTGATCTCTGGAGAGGAAGGAGCACATACCCGGCATGGCACCGTGGCCAGCTGGCTTGGGAGAAGCAATGCTGGCTTTGACTGTGCTAGCAGGTGCTTGCTTCCCCTCCCCATCACATGGGGAGAGTGAAAGAACAGCTGTAAATAGAACAGGGTTTTAAAAATTGGAGAAACAGAGATTTTAAAAAAACCCAAAACACAAACTTGTCTGTCTTGCATTGGAAACCTGTCATGTTTTTAATCTAAATTGAAGTTATGCTAGTATTATGTAGTAAAACAATTGCCTACTACCAGGGCCAGACATTTTTGAGTAGTGAGGATGAGCCTTATGTCTTCCATAAAAACATACTGATACAGTTAAGCCTATTCTTTATGCTTTCTGGTAAATCATATTCTTTTACAGACCATAGTTAAAAGGAGCAATATTTTTGTTTGCCAGAAAGTATTTACAGTACTGTACTATCCTTCATCTCTACCAGTTTTCATTTGTTACTATTGACACATGGTAAAACAGTTTTAATTATCTCCAGGCTCAAGTACAAGGATTTTTTATGATTCAGTTGGGTCTATTTAATTTCCAGTATCTAAGCTACCATAATGAAAGTGTTACTCAAGGTTTCTTCTTCAACTCCCTCCTCTTTAGATCATAATAAAGACAGCTCACTTGAGCAAATAGTTCCTTTGAAATGTTAATCCTCCTCAGATGTGTTTTTTGTTAGATCAGCTGCACTGTTAAAATACTTTCTATTTTCCCATTAATTGGAATGCAGAATAACACTTATTAGCCATATGGACACAAAGTAGCTCGTTGATGAAGACAACTGAATTAAAGCCTCATGCTAAACAATGAATTAACTGTGATAGAGGGTGAAAAAAACACACTTACATAAAACTGGGTTGTCTGTCCCTCTCTTATCCAACACAATCTCTCCTTAAAAGATGAAATATATTTCAGACATTGTCCCCAGTGCAACCTAAAATCCATACAAAAGCATGGAAAGGAGAGTGAATGTAAAAACCTACAGCAAAGGGACTTACAGAAATGCTGGGTTTCTGAAATTTATTGGTTTATATTAGTTTTTATTTGGCACTCAAAATTTGGAATCCCAGCGAGCTGAACCTTTCCTTCAGCAATGCACGTGGAGGTGCCCATTTGCTGCAGAGCTGGCTCTGTGGCTGCACTGCCTGGCTGGGCTCAGGTGTGACCAGGCACAGTGTGAGATCCCACCTGGGGCTGTGCCTCCCTCCTTCCCTGCCTCGCCCTGAGCCCAGAACTGCTGCTCCCAAAAATGAGAGCAGCTCCGTGATTGCTGCTTAATGAATTGTGGGGGAATGTGCACGGTTTCCCCGGGGTGTGAAAGGAATTTCAGGTGGGTCGTCAGCATTCAAATATTAAATTACCTAGGCAGGTTGTGTAAGGTTAGCAGCCAAGGAAGTTACCTCCATGTAAATCAGCAGGCACACAAGAAGAGCTCTGCTCGATCCAGAAGAAGAATGTGACTGGGAGGGCATTTAGGAAAACACCAGATAAGAACCTCAGCTTCTGTGCAGTGAAAGCATGGTTAAGCTTCAGTAGGCTTCAGTAAATATGGCTTTGTTTGGAAACTCTGCCTGTAATTTTGAAACAGGAGACATCTGAATCCATGGAAAAGTTTGAGTCCCAGTCTATGCTTCAATGCAAGCTCAGCCTTTCTGGAAACATGTCCCTCTTCATTGTTCCTAGATTTACACATTTTGTGCAAGTCTGCACATGGACATACAATAATTAAAGAGCAGGAGCTGGAGTGAATGAAACTTCAGTTTACACGTGCAGCTTCCAGAGGGACAGGAAGCTGCTGTTATTTACTTAACCAGGAACAATAGATCATTTGCTATTCAGCTGGCATTTCCATTGCTGGCATGGATGGGTGCATCCTCTGCTCACACCCACAGCTGCTGCATCCCTACCTGCTCCCTCCACTGCCTCTGGCCCTGGTGATGCCTCCAACAGCAATCAGAGAGATTTCCAGATTCCAGCAATTGACAGAGAGTAAATTTGCAAATGTGCACTGTGCTAACATGATTAGGCCTGTGAACATGCAAATCCTTGGAAAGAATTTTGGTTTTATGCAACTGACGTAAATAAAAAGGATCCTGTTTATGCACTGCCTAGACAGCACTGTACTAACTGGACTGCCAGAGATGATTTCATTCACCTCTTCAGTGAGACACACAGAGAACCACAGTGCAGATAGCTCCAGGGTATCATTTTCATGATAATCAAAACACAGACACACTACACAATAGTTTACAACCAGAACTGAGAGCAGATATCTAATTCTGGAAAAGGAGGGAAATTTTTATATGTCCAGAATCTCCTGATGCTCACAGGTCCCCTCTGCTACTCTGTCTGATGTCACAGAATTTTGGGGAGCAATAAATGATCCTTTTCAGATAGACCAAACAGTATTTCTAATAGCATCAGGTTGTGACTGACTCACACAAGCAGGAGTGCTTTATCCTTGATCTTGTGTTTCAGCTGGGGCCAAAGACTGGAAATAGTGTTGGTGCATCCTTGCTATTTGTTTGACTAATCAATTTTCCTTCCCCCAGCATGCCATGTGTCTGCAATTTGGGAGGACACAGCCCTGGGCAGAGTGATCCTTACACTAACTTTTCCCTCAGAGCACCCCACAAGTTACCTTGCTTTGCAGCTTGTTGCAGTGGAAAACAACCAGAGCTTCATTAAGAAAACCTCACACAGAGATCAATCAGGTTACTCTGGTTAATCCTGACTCTCTCACTTGGCAATGGATTATAACCTCCCTCATGAGGTAATTTCTAATTTCTCATGGAGAAAGTAAGGTGGATTCTTCTGGCATTTGCAACAGCAGGCATTCATTTGAATTTTCTCCTGAAAGGCCAAAATATTGTGCTGAGGATATGCTAGGTTATCAACCATAATGTGGAATTGTGAGCATTGTACCTGGGGGAAAAGGGAGGAAGAGGTGTTTGAGTGGATGGAGATTATCAACATTTCCCTAGGGATGAAGTCCACATGGACTCTGCTCGTGAAGCCCTTGACTAGAAGAACTTTGCCAAACTTACTGATTCTGACACTGAATACTCAAAGAAATCCCTGAGTCAGGAAACACGGAGTGTTCTCTCATTGCTGTTAATATAGCAAAATATCATCTGCTTCCCAGAGACAGTTCTGATAATTTAAGCCGCTTTTTCATTGGAGGAAAACCTCAAATTTTATTTGAAACACATATTATTAAAATTGTGAAAGATTTGAATTATCAGAGTTTCCTAAGAAAAACTGAAAACTTGATATTCTTATGGCTTACTCTTTCACTCCTCATCTGTATTTATCTACAATTTTTTTTTCAGTAGTAAATTGTAAAGAGAGGAGAAAAGACTGGTATAGGACTGAAAAAATTAATATTTATAGTTTACAGATAAAAAGATGAAAATGGCCGACTTATTTTTAAATATTTCTACTTCCCTGTGTGACTACTGTGAATTTGGGGTTCATGGTAGTTGGTTGCATTGCTATAAACAGACAAGCACAGCTGAGATTGGAAGGGACCTCTGGAGATTGTCTTGTCCAGGCTCCCTTCTCACAGTACAATCAGTTCAAGCAACTTGCTCCAGATTATTTTAAAGTGGTCCTTCAGCTCCTCCTGCAAATCAAAGCTCTCTGGAAGTTTATTTTTCCTTTACTGAATCCTGCAGATCTTTTGGCCACAAATAATTGCTGATTCCTACCAGTGAGGGGTATATGCAGCTGCCTTTCTCATCCTGTGCTACAATCCATGTCCTTTCCCTTACAGGATTGCTCAGAGAATACTCTCAAATACTCTCCAGAAAGCAAGGTCACTTGTTCACAAGAAATCTTTAAACCAGTGACAGAGACAGAAGTTAAAAATACTCACTGTCAGATGCATAGAAAGTTATCTGTCACCAGCACTTTTCCTACAACAAAACCAGGAAATTCACAGGCAAAATAGCCAGGATACACTCTCAGCTGTTTATAACAAGCCATTGAGCAATGTTAAAGAGCAAGAAATGGTGCTCAGTGTTATTTGTCATTTGTGCTTTATTTATTTGTTATTTTATTTATGTGTCCCAAAGCCACCTTTGGTGCCAATGACACTGGCACAGGAGCCCAGTGAGGAGCCAAAGGTTTGCAGTTCCACTACTGCACTGTACCACAGATTCTGGGTGAAATTTGAAGTGCCTGAAGTGGAAGATGACTGTTCATTTAGGTCTGTTCAGCGCAGCTCAGCAAGTGCTACCTTTTCCCTGGAATTACAACAAAATACAAAAAATTGTGAGATTGAGACATACTGTGGAGGAAACTGAACTATCACAACTTCAGATGTCCTGTCTATATTCAAATCACTTTGGTTGGCATGGCCCACAAGGTACAATTCTTATACAACGAATGCAGTCTACTTTTAAATGTAGGGGTTTTTTCTTTCTTTTTGGGCCCACAGAAAAAAAAATGCAATTATTTTAAATATCCAAATCATCATTAAAATCTAAAACATTTTCTCTCTGAGGAAATTTCAGCCATTTCCAAAACCAAGCTTTCAGTTCTAAGCTATTTTAACTGTACTGCTCTTTTGTTAGTTCCAATGGATTATTTTGAAATTTCTCTAATTTATATTTCAATGTACTTTCTAGGCACACTGGCCATTCTTTCAAAGGAGCATAAAGTGGTTATTGTTAATACATACATGCTGGGTAGCAGCAAATGTTTCTAGAGTACTGGGCTTTCTGTAATGACATTAAATGAAGGAAAAAAAAGAGATGAAGTAATACTGATCTCTATGACAGC
This sequence comes from Erithacus rubecula, assembly GCF_903797595.1. Lineage (NCBI taxonomy): Eukaryota > Metazoa > Chordata > Aves > Passeriformes > Muscicapidae > Erithacus > Erithacus rubecula. The sequence goes on from NC_136687.1 coordinate 5,846,560, forward strand.
CTCTGTTTTCAGGACAAGGATTTAATTCAGAATTAAGCCACATTAGTGTTAAAGAAGCCATTACTCACTTGCAAATTTTTCTCCCCAAAACCCCATTTCAGTGCTCAGTGCAATAAGCTGGTACATTTATCCACAAACATTTGATGACTGATGCTTTATTTTGCCTTTGAATGTTTCTTTAATGAAATCTGGGTTCTTAAAAATATCCAGTAACATAGTTAACCATTTTGCTCTCACATTAGCAGAGCAGTTATTCTGTTGCCATTTGTCATTTACCTTTCATATGTGACTGCCTGAAAAACAGAAATCAGGTCTCAATACGAATATAAATTGTTTATAGAATTTTAGTGGGTATAAATGCATGTGCCACTCTGTGTGGCTTTTTCATTCCTTGTGAACAGGCATACATTTACTTATGTTTTGCATTAGCTGTGGAAAACTTCCCTTGAGTTTTGTCAAACTGTCTTGTTCTGAGAATGCATAAAACAACTCTCTTCCAAGTTTAGGATATGCTTTGTTGTCTTTTGAAAGTTATGGTGCAAATTTGCTGGGGGACATTTAGTCCAGCAATGCTCAGAGTCCAGCAAAACTATTTCTAGGCTAAATGGTACTTCTGGTCTCTAAGGAGCTTCTACAGCCAAAAATCCCTGGGACATGTGCACAACCCCTTTTCCCAGGCTGAGCTGTGTTTGAGACCAGAAATGTGGGCATGTGTTGATAAAAGAGAAGATTAATGCTATACTATCTGAAAATTGTCTGACACTAGCTGAATCTCTCCCATTCTTGGCTGTGCTGGGTGGTACTTTAAGGTGAAGCCACCAGAAAACAAACTTGGATTTAGGCACCAAATCGACCCAGCAGACCCTTTCTGAGTTAAAGAAGGGGAAAATTAAAGAGGAAAAATAAAGAAGGTGCTGAGCTCCTTCCTTTAGCCTGCCCCCAGAGTGGGGTCACACCTGTCTATCAGGGAAAAATCTGAAGAGAAGAAAGCTGAAGAAGAGAAGAAAGGTGCAAGAGAAGAAGGCTGCAGGGCTTTTCCCAGAGGAGCCAGGCAGGCTGTGGAGGGTGGCCCTGCCCTCAGCTCACCTCCCATGGCTCTGAGCTGCTGCATTTTGCTATCGTCATCCCCTTCTGCTATTTCATTCACTCACAGGCCCTTATTTCATTTAAACAACTGAAACCAGGAGACTTTGTTTCCTTGGCTCTGTATTCTCTGCAGTAAAAACAAGCCAACAAGATGTTTCTAAGAAAAAGGTTGATGCTATCTTTTAAAATGTGCTTCCAAGTGATTGTTATCTCATTTCAAGCTGGGCCTTCTGCCACCTCTGCTCCCCCTCCTCCTGGCATCAACCACTAGCTCAAATCTCACCAAAAAAGATGGAAGGTTTCAGCCCTGCCCCAGCCTTGCAGGAGGTATCTGGCCTCTAAAGAATGTCAGAAATTGATGTCTTCTGAGATCTTCTCGTGTTTTGCACTTGAAAATGGTCTCCAAGCACTTTTGAGAGTCTGGTTATCTCTATGGGTGTGTGAGAAATGCCATAGGATGGGCAAGATGAGTCACACACAAGATCCTGTTTTTCACAGAACAAGCCCTGGTGGAACTGCCACTTTAACCCTTATTTTTTAATTTCTCAGATTTTGTTCCCCTCCTTAAAACTTGTTCCCTTCACTTGCCTTAAGAGAATCTTTTGTCACGTCCTTTCCATAGGTACCATTGACTTTTTTTGATTCGTGCTGCTGACTTCTGAGAGATCCTTTCTGCTTTTTAAGGGTTACTTGCCCTTTTGCAGCAAGGCACTGTGCTCTCAGCGTTGACGTGGGCCCTGCAGAGAATTATCGCTTGGACATGCACGTTGGTGCCAAGTGGAGATAATGCCCTCTTTTCAGACTGAAGCCTGCCCGTAGGAGTGTTCCCAGTACGATTTTCACAGTCATAACTGCAGTTAATCTTAAACTTGGCATGGCCTTCCTTTCTCTGTAATGTTTTTAATGACTCCTTCAGGGTGGGAGAATCCTCAGGGGTTTGCAGCGCTGTATTCACCTACTGATTCACTCTTGCCAGGTTGGTGTTGCTAACCAAGGTCCAGCTTAATAAGCAACTCTACCATTTATATTACAGTGCAGGAAGTTATCTGTCTTTTCCAGCTAAATAGCACTGAGAGGAGGAGGAAGCATTTTTTTCTGAGCAAGCAGGAGGTGCCGTGCAGCACAATGGTCAGTAAACATGTAGCAGCAATTTGCAGGGTTTATTTTTAATCCAGGGCCTACATTGAGAGAATGGCATGGACTGGATAAATCAATCAGGCTGTTGCAAAGCAAGCTGGAAATGAAAGGGCAGTCAAGGAGGAAGTGGTAAATAACACACAGGACTGATTGCTTCTGGGCACAGCTAAGGCCTTGGGTTTAAGGAGTAATTACCTGGTCACACCTAAACCCTTGCTGGTGTGCAATGTGCAAACTGCAGACTTCAGCTAAGAGACTGTTCTTGCTTCTGACAGCAAGAGTTTCCTTGGTAAGAGCCATTTATTCCTGTTTTCTTGAGGGAGCTGGAAAGTGTGCAAGACCCCATGCTTAGCCATTTGTGACCTCTGGTCTCAGCACCAGCACAGAGCTCACCTGCTCCAAATGAGTTGGGGAGAGCAAGGGGAAATAAGCTGGAGAGTTGGCATTTCTCCTCTGTCACAAAGCTGAGATGCAGAGCTGAGCTCCATAAATAATTTGTGCCAACCTGGCAGCTGGTTAGACCAAGGGTACAAAAATGGTCCTTACACTTCGGGGGGTGGGCATGCTGTGCAACCCAGCAGGGGTGAGCCAAATGCCACGTTTGCAAACCTGTTGGCTGCTGGTCCCACTAAGAAAAAAAATGGCCAGAGTTCAAAGAGAGCCAAACAAACTGTGTCTGCCCATTGCACTCATGGTGAGAAGCCTGCAGCTCATCTCCCTTGGATGTATCTGGGTAAATGTAGGGTGAGTTTCACTCAGTTTGTCCTTCTTAAAAGCCTGTTGCAGACAGATAGTACAGAGCCTTTCTGTAGCAGACAGACACAGATGGCCCTGCCCTGTTGGGATGGTTGGGAGGTCTGAAATGGGATGCAGTAATTCCCACTGCTTGCTTCCTTGGCTCCCTTAAACCTGAACAGACATGGGAAATGCAACACACCTGAAGAACTATCAGAGACAGGAGGTCAGCTGTGGCCATGATGTGCCTTTCATCCCAGAAGATGGTCCAACCAATGATCCAGTTAAATGAGGAAAGACAAAATTAGGCTGCCATTGTTCAACAGTCTACTTCTGCCAGGAGACAAGTAGTGGATGATTAAAGACTTCCTCAGTTGTGTCTCAAAGGAAAAAAAATCAAACCAAATGAATATTTAGGAAGACAATGGCATTCAAGGGGGAAGGAGAGCCATGAAACAACATTACTTGGTGGAAAAAGGAACAAGATCCTGTGAGTACCAGGTGGTCTGGGTATCACACCCAGATCCTTGGAATTAACCATTGGTGTCAGAGCTCCCAAACCTGAAATGCAGATTGCCCATCAGTTTGGGCTATGTATTAGCTAACATGCAGAATCAGTCATGGAGACACAGAGTGTAAACTGGATATTGGGGCTTGCATTTGTACTAGGCCTCTCTACTCTGGGATTTGAATCAGTTTTCACCTGGTTGTAATGTCAGGTACCTGGCAAGTGGACTGCAAATGACCCTCACTTCAATTACCCTGAATCAGCAGGATCCTTTCTGTGCAGAGCCTTACACCCACTGAGCGAAAAACAACATATACATATTTTCCTAATAAATTCTCCAACTTTTCCTGAGCCTGAGCTAAACCTTCTTATCTAATATCAAGTAATTTAAGCATTTTTAACATTCTAAACACAAGCTAATCCTTTTATAGGGAAAAGTCAGAAAATGGGCTTACAATGACATTTTAACAGTGTCTATGGTATGTTAAGCTGATGAAAAATTCTAGCAGCAGTTTCAAGCACTTTTGGCTAAAATACTACTGTGATCTTAGCATTATAAAATATAAGTATCATGCCAAATTGCTAGGTGTTTGTCAATAATGTAAAATATTATATTCTACCAAAACAAACTGCTTTTTTCTCCCAGTAACTTCAATTCTCAGATATGGTTTTAGTGACATGACACATTCAATAGGAGTCTTAATTTGACCTTGTTCTAGACTTATATTTATTTGTCTCATTTGAGCTCCCTACTTAAGTTTTGTTGCCAAGTAACACTTGATTTTCATCTGTTTTCCAAGACTTAATTTCCATAGTTTTTCTGGTTTTATCAGAGTGTGGCCATTTTAATGCATGCTAAAGATGATGAAAAGACAACCTGAAACTCCCGTTTCCTCACAAAAAGAAAAAATATTAGAAGTTGGGATATTGATTTGTCCAACACGTTCTGCATTAGTTAGAAATCTATCTTTGAGTTTTACTTTCGTTAGGGTTTTATTGTCTCTTTTGGAGATGACAAAAGAACATCAGGAAGTTCTCTCTTTTTCTATTACTGTTCTCACCCAATAACCAAAGGAGCTCAGAGGTTAATAAATAAAGCATGCACCTCTTCAAAGCCTGGCAAACTTCTCTGCAGAGACACCACACAAGCCACCATATATCACAAATTTTGAGAGCAAAGCAATTCTGGCCATTAATAAACACGTTGAATGATCTGGCTTTTAAGCACATCTGCAATTTGAACACCCACCAGAGTGCACCTCTTGCCTGATCCTGGGAACCAGGGCAGTGTTATCAGAGAGCTGATCCCACTCCTGAAAGCCCTCAAGCACCCACTTGCTCGTTGCCCACACCCTGAGTGACTCTCCCAAGAACACACACCCCTGAGCTCCCTGTGCTTCCTTCTTTGTTTGTTTTTTCCAAGCCTGGTTTGCTTTCCAGCTGTTCAAAGAAGGGAGTGCCATGGAGGAATGCAGCTGTATGCCTTGCTCCTTTCAGCCCGAGGACAAGCCAAGATCCCTTGAGCTCCTCCTGCATGGAACAGGGCTGGAGTAGGCTTGGGGACACCCAGGACATCTCACATGGCTCCAGGGACTCCTAGAGCAGGTCCTTGGAGTTCTCTGGAGCTCATCTTGGGAGAGAAACCAGGGTGAGCTGGCTGTTTATTACTGGATGGAAATGGAAAATGGAGCTAATTCAGGTTTGGAAACAAGCAGTTAGTAGTCAAGAGGCCTCAAACACAGTCCATGATGCTGTTTGGGATCTGACCTGATGTTATCCTTGACAGCACCCTTGCTGATTTTATGGCATGGCCACATGGTGAATGTGGCCTCAGCAAAGCTGAAGAATCTGCTTTGGCACATGCTGGAAGCCTAAGCAGCACTCTGTTAGTGCTTATTGTACTCTCTTAGTAGTTTAGCACATCATCCTCATACCCCAGGACAGCATGGTCAAAAGAAGCATTAAATTTGGAGCTGCATATTAGAGCTAATAAAGCAAAAGTCCCAACCTTTATTCCCAGCTCAGCCAGACTCTTCCTGCAAGATCTGCTTCAAAACTCCATCTATCCCACTTTCCCTCTGTCAAAAGCTGCAGAAGGGTCAAATAATCACCCACAAGAAAAAGGCCGGGCAACAATATACAGGAACCTTCCAGCCCAGTGCTGAAACTGCCTGCAGCAATGTATAGAGCAGAGAAATATCTTTAATTAGCTTTCTGTTATAAACTGCCTTTGGTTTATAAATGATCCCATCTTTACCACAAAACATACTGGGAAATTTAAAAACTTTTAAAAACTTTAAATTCACTTTTCAATGACTAAAATTTCAAAGGAAGGACAGAAAACTGTAGAGTTATCTACTGTGACCTTTGGTAATTGGCAATGAAAAGTGTTTGATCTTTACCTGACAGCAGCAGAACAGGAGTCATCCCTGGCCTGAGCCACTTAAAATAGGAAGAGCTGCAGAACTTTCCTTCCCCTATGGTTCTCTTCAAGATTAGCAGCAGTGAGCAGCAATTTCTGTTTGTTTTTATAATAATATCCTGTTTTGTAATCCACAGGAAAAGGAGTATGAAAGTAGCAATCTTGGCAGGGATTGGAGGCCAGGGGACTGTTTTCTGAAATCTCAAAGCACAGGAACACAAAGACTTGGAGGAATTTCCAAGTGCAGTGAATGCCAAATGGTAAAGAAAATGACATGACAATGAGAGGGAGAAATTATTTATTCACCCTCTTAATAAATTCTTCTTCTAGGGTCACTTTTTCCTTTTTCAGTGAACAATTGACAGGCAGTTTCTTCCAAATGCTTTTAAATAGAACCTACTGCAAGTTTAAGCATTGTTAATATTTTTTCTAAAGATGAAACAACTTTAAAAAAACAACTTAAAAAACTTAAAAAAAAAATTAAAAAAGGAAAGTATCATTTAACACCAAACAAATGAACAGCTGAAAAATCCACAGAACACAGATATCCAAGCTAATAATGGTATTATGAAAGGGTCCATATAACATTTCTGCTCAGCACTTACATGCAAGCAGACTAGGTCATATTTTTCTCCAAGAAAGATAATGCCTAATGAACCCATCCTTGCAGTTCCCATTCAAAGACTGGAAAGAAAAGCATGTTAGGACTAGAGAAGGCATTTTTAAAAGCTTGCATCTACTGGAGCATGGTTTCAAAGGGCCATAAGCTAGAAAAAATATTGTCTGAGTAAGGAAAAAATACACAACAATAGCAATTGTTCAAAATGGACATAATTTGGAAGCTCACAGACCCACACTGAGCTAAACCAATCTGGAAAGGGACCAAGGCCTCAAATTTAAAGTTACTTTTAGAATTTAGCTTTCACTGATTTCATTAAGAATTAGACACAGAAATACCTTCATGACTCTAGGTCACTGTCTGGTGTTGCTTTTTGGTTTCAACCCTTCCCCAAGCACAACCTGCTCCAGCAAGGGGAAGCAGAACATTATGAAGGAGATGAGCCTTGGGACAGAAAATGTCACAGAGCTTCTCTTTCTTTGCCACAAGGCTGTTCTGGGTGTTCTTTCAAGCATTCATCCTGCATTTGCTTTGTGTTAATTCCTCCTAAATATGGCTTTTCATGTTATTATGGATAGTGTCAAACAGTTCTTACTCTGTCTGGTAATCTTTGCTATTTCATTCTTCTCCTCTCTCTTCTCTCTCCTCTTCTCTTCTCTTCTCTTCTCTTCTCTTCTCTTCTCTTCTCTTCTCTTCTCTTCTCTTCTCTTCTCTTCTCTTCTCTTCTCTTCTCTTCTCTTCTCTTCTCTTCTCTTCTCTTCTCTTCTCTTCTCTTCTCTTCTCTTCTCTTCTCTTCTCTTCTCTTCTCTTCTCTTCTCTTCTCTTCTCTTCTCTTCTCTTCTCTTCTCTTCTCTTCTCTTCTCTTCTCTTCTCTTCTCTTCTCTTCTCTTCTCTTCTCTTCTCTTCTCTTTTCTCTCTTCTCTCTGGCCATTAGGTCCCTGCCTCTGTCAGAGCACATCTCTGCTTCCACTCTCTGATAATACACCATTTTTACCAGTTAAAAGTATGTTGTTACATGGAGGCACAAGTGTTTGGCAAAGAATAATTTTTGTTGCAAATGCTCCCAGTGTTTCCCCCATTTTTTTTCTCAAACTATTCTCATTTTCATTTTAATCCATTCAATAACCTGTTGAATTATTCACTGAAAAATATTTCAGCCACATTTCTTATGAGTTAAGGTTTCTGAAAGAAAATCCAAGGCAAAAAATAAAATTTTAAATTTCTTATTTTTTCTTCATTCATACAAATTCCAGAGGAAATCAATAAGTTTAATCTATTTTCACACCAGTATTCCATTGATGAATTTTTAATGAGCTTCACTGGAGATATTCCTGATTTACATAGCCATCTTCAACAGAAAATCTGGTGAATTTGCCTTGGAAGCAACCCAAAAAAACCCACAAAATTTGACTAGTTGCTGTTAACACCAAGAGATAAGGATTTATTAAGTTTTTTTTAAAAAATGTGCATTTTAATCCACTACAAGATTAGCAATCTGAGACTAAAAGTCAGGCAGAACAGTGGACTTCTAAAACAACATGGTTTTAAATCAGGAATACAATGGAAGAATGTATTTAAACATTGTATTATTCTTCTAATATCTTCAAGCAGTTTACTAAGCTGAAACTACATAATCTTATTTAAAAGTTCAAAACTAGGGCAGGTTTTGCATTCTGCAGATAATATGTGTCATCATGGTTTCTGATCAAAATCTATTGGCCTCAGCAGTCCAGGTATTCACAAATATCTTCCCTGAGCAGTGACTATAATTTTAATTTACTGCTTTAGTTAGGCACAGGACGAGAAGAGTTTTAAAACACTTTAATTTGATTGCAAAGCCAAAATGCAAATGAACTTGCTAGTAGCTACTAACTAGATACTGCTGCTAAAGAGGAAGGTTTAAGGGTGATGGCATCACAAAAATCCTTTTTTTCTGACAGGTCAGATAGGCAGCCCCAGGTGTATTGACATGTCTGTCTTCTTGTAAAAGCTACTTGTGGAAGTGAAGCTTCCAATAACAATAAATATTTTTCTTCTTTTTCCATTTTTGTTCAGATAAACTTTTTAAAGTGAATTTCTGGAAGTATCCCTGAAGTCTCACTTTCAGAGATGGTAGGGACACTAAAGTTTCTGTTAAGACCTTATCTACACATTAACACTGTGTAAATAGATAAACTTGTGTACACCCAATTTTGCATGTAGTTATAATGCTGCCAGCTCAGTTTCACTTTAGGGAGGTGAACTAGTTGGTATTTTTGGATTAGTATAAATTTGCTTTTTCTGTAGCATGGACTCTGCTGACTAGAAAACAAAATTGATGTTTCCCAGAATTGATATCACTGCAATGAACCTGTGTATAGAGCAGACATCTACCCCACTGGAAATATTTGAAAATATTGCTCAGAGCAGGTTTCAGGTGCTAAAGATACACATCTACAGATGGGATACTGAGAGATGCTGTGGCACAGATCCACTGGTAAATGAAAAGTGCTCATGAAGAAAAGGGAGATTTGAACAGCTCCCTGTGTCACCATGGATAAAGATGATCAGTTTTCCTCAGAAATGTGCCTTGGTGCATGTGAGGGAGCTGAGGTGAGAAAAGCACCCACTGCCTGCAGCAGCAGCACTGGAACAAAGCTGCATTGTGATGGCTGAGGAAGGGTGGCTGCTTATCTTTCACAAACTGCATTCCTGCTTCAAACACACATTGAAATTGAGGTTCCTGCTGGTCCTCATCTCTGTTTTATCCCTGACTGGTTTATACCCTCACCTGTTCCATCTCCTTACAGAAAAACTAAGATCTGTGAAGACCAAACACCGGAAACAAAACTGTCAGTAAACCTTGATCAAGTAAACTTAAACTTTCATAGCACGAGGAAATATGTAAAGGGGTGCAAAAAAGAGCTCAAATGGCAAATGAAGAGAAATAGAAAAACTTTACAAATTTATGCAGTACTTGGAGAAGCAGGGGTGAAAATGGAAATTATGGTGTACAATGAAACCCTACAACTCTGGCCTCTGTTACAGGCCTGAATACAAACATCTGGGGAAAATTGTTTCTTTTCCTTATTTCTCTGTGTCTGTGTGGCACCTGGACAGCATTCTCCAGGGCAGAGCTGGGCCAGCAGGGATGTTTTCCCCAGCACATCACCCAGTCCTTGCACAGACCAGCACTGGCCCTACAACACAAATACTCACCTGGGAGTGTGCAGACACCACCTGCCATGGTGGCTTGGAAGGGGATAGCAGCTGGATGGTTCTGAGATCTGAGCAATTGTCCAGATCCCACAGCATTTTGCCAGTTGTCCTCTGCTCTAGGAATAAATGCTTGAAGTGTGAGGAAACTACACTACCTCAGGTGAACAGTCAGAAGGAATTAAAAGAGCTGCAAAAGTTCAGCCAAGACTGGTGTCAGTGCTGGAACTTGTACAAACTAACTAGTGATGATCAGTTTACCAAGCACTTGGAGTTGTGACAATAATTCAATTGGGGACACACTTCAACATTTCTTGAAAACTCTTATTTATTTGAAGACCAAATAATAATTATTAAGCTCCTGCTAGGTCCTTCCACTTAAGGATGTGGGGCCAGCTAAGCACAGAATTCACAAGGAAAGATCTATGTGGACAAGAAATAGTAGGCCCAAAGATCACATGTTTCATGGTGGGATATAGCCTAAAAAAAAAAAAAAAAAACAACCTTCTAACTTTAAATATTATTGTTTTCCTAAATTAACTCTGGGAGATTTTAATCTAGATCTTGGTTCTCTGCCAGGGAACACACACCACTCCCCACATCCCTGAGAACAGTCAGCTGGCATTATAGTGAAATAGCAGCCAGTTAACTCTATCACCTCTTCATAAAGTCATCTTCTCTAATGATGCTCTTCTTTTAACTCCCTGGAGATTCCAAATTACCACCCTGTGTGTGAGGACACAACTCCTTTCTTGTCTTTTGCAGGGTTTTTAGTGAGGTCACAGGACTATTTAGTGAAACAAAAAGGAGGATTTAATACACCAGACGACTTCCTGAAGTTCATAGGGGTAACTCTCCAATAATACTGATTAACAGGTCAGGCTGGATCAGGGAAGGGTGGTTAGGATGCCTTGAGATGCTGCCTGAGAAGGAAGCTCATTGAGGAAGGAGGCAGGGATTTATAGTGGCTGGAAAGCTCTGAGAGCACATTGTTTGGGGCTGAAGTCAAGGGGCCACAGTGAAAGCAGGCTGGCCAAACAAAGCAAGTGGAGAGCAGACAGGACACTCTCCCTTGCACTGCATCCTCCAGCAAGCTTTTTGTCCTGCCTAATTAAAGCAAATGGCAGAGCTGCTCACTGCTTACAGATCACAGTTTTCAATCCTTGTCAGGGAAAATTCTCCTGATGAACCCCATGGGATATAACCTGAATAGAGGAGGGAAGGTGGAGCATGGAGTTTTGCCAAGGCACTGACAAGCTGTGTCTGGGTCGGTTTCCAATGAACCAACGCAGCCATCTGGGGGAAGGGGGAGGAATTCCCTCACTTCTACATCAACCTATCTGTGTTTTAAAGGGGAAATATTTTTCAGAAAGATGTGCTGTGCATATCTGGCACTTGGCCTCTTGTTACTGCCAGCTGTCACTCTGATAATGTGTTATAAATGATGGCACACCGAGCAGACAGGGCTGCAAGCCCATGTGATTGCATTGCATTATCAAAGTGACAACCAGAAAGAACAAGAGCTCTGGCTGCTGAATTGGTCCATAAGTAGATTTTATGTTGTTGATATTACTATTTATATACAAATGGGTATTAAACGTTTTTAATATTTTCCCAGCAGGAGTCAGGACATTGTTAAGACTTCAGTGTGCAGACAGCTGGGGTAAGGCACAAGACAAAATTTGTTTAAAATTCTGTTTTGATAGACTACAGCAGGCAAAACAATGATTGGTGATGAAATTGGTTCAAGTATACAATTCTAATTTCACATCTGTAAACTGGGGAATCTTAAGTGATTTAAACTGGCATCATTCCCTCAACAAATCCATGCCTACATTACCAGATGCCATGGAGGTACATCCTGTGATCTACACATCTGACAAAGCCATGACTGTCAGGCATTGCATGGAGAAGCAATGAAGATATTTCTAAATGTATTATATATGTATACACCTATATACCTATATACATATATACATATACATACATATATATATATATATGTACCTATATACATATATACATATATTTGTACAGGTGAAACAAGCTGGTGAAATCTACTGCAGAATCTGAGCTGGGGTCCCCAGGTCAGTGCTGCTGTGGGAAAAGCCTTTCTGTCACCATCCAGGAGATGCTGTCACCTTCCAGCAGGTCTGTGCCTCTGCTCTTCCACAGTGGCCTTGGTGGCCCTGGAGAAAGTTCTTTGTATGTCTGGATGTCTCTTTATTCCTCAAGCATAAAGTGACACAGTACAAGCAGAAGACTCAACTCAATCCTATTACACAGTTCCTCAATTCTGGAAAACTCTTCTGGAACTTCTTTCTCTCCGAAAGCCAAAGCAAAACTTTTCATAACTGCATGTTCTCTACTTATTGATTTAATCTGTGTTTGGAAAAGACAGTATAAAATGATAAAGGAAAGGCTGTTCTTAGGATTTGTATGTTTGGTCTGTGGTGATCTGCTATGGAATAAAATCTTTCCTGGCCTTCTGTAAAAAGTCTAAATGTTGTTACCCTGAATCTTGGCAACTTTTTTTGTTTCTGAGTGTTTCACAAGATAAAGCAGTTACAGTTTCTTCTGGGAGATATCTGCAAAGACCAAAAATATGTGGCTTATGCACAGGGCACAGGAACTCCTCCCACACCAAGCATTACTGGGTGAAGTTCAAAAGCCTCAGAGACAGAGGTCTTTGTTGTGTTGGTCCATAATTCCTATGATATGTACAGAGTTTGTCCTTTCTAGAGGTGGCAGAAGGGGACACGTAACAAACAAAAAATGTAGGAGGGAACAGTTCTCTGACCCCATTAAGAAGTGGACCAGTGATTTGAAGTCTTATGGAAATGGCCAGATTTACTACAGAAACCTTCTAATGGGTCAAATGTAAAAAAAGAGAAAAATTAGCCATGTACTTGGAAGAGATTATTGCCATGAATCTATTCAACACAACTTTTCCATGAAATTTCTATTACCTGAAATGATAAATATACATTAATTAACCCTGCTCATGTCATTCAAGGTGATCACTCTAAAGACAGCTGGAAACAATGCTGCAACACAAATTAATGACAAGGGCATTAAAATTTGTAAATATGTCAAGTGATGCAGACATATCATTTGATGTAATTATACCAAAAGGGACATTTCTACTGAGCAAAAGCTAAATAAATGGTTATGCATCAATAAGAAAATATTACAGAGATGAAGTTACTAAGTGAAGAAGTACTCCCTGCTCTGTATCTCTACATGGCAGCAGTACACTCATATTTTACTACCCACAAGATTGATACTGGGTAAATTATTTTTCTCTTATGGGCTTGCATAGAAATGCAATGCAGTCATTGAATTAAAATGGATTTGAAAATCTTTGGGGTCAGAAGGGAAGGTGATGATTATCTTGTGTTATGTAGGAACCATAAAAATGTATCTAGTTATTTTCAAAGTGAGAGGACTGACATTTTCCTACAAAACATGTGTGAACTCTGCTTAGACTAGAGTCAAGGAAGGGAGATGGGGTGGAGGGAGGGAGGGTTGGTGCTGATTCACAGTAACAGACGTGAGAAAAAGCAATGATGGGTTGTGGTTAGCACTGATAGAAGTGCAGCCAGAAGATTACAGCAAACTTCATGTCAGTCACTTATGTTCTTTAGAAATACTGCATTTGTTTTAGAGCATCCTGATGGGCCAACTTCACTGGGTGTGAAAAGCTCCACTGGTTCCAGAGGAATTTCTGATGGAGCAATGTGTAAATAACCTTGTAGGTTTGCAGAAATAAGGCAATATCTTTGGCATGGAGTCAACAGACATAATTTCATTTTTGGCTGGTATGGGTGGGTTAAACTAGAAGGTGCATGTCTGAGTCAAGGCTTGAAGGAGACCTCTCAGTTCTGCATTCTCAGATTTCAGGTCCAAAAGGTATTTGTTACAGGGTCTTGGTAGCTACTCCAGCTACTCCAAAAAAGTCTTACTGGATCAGTATTTAAACATTTAAATCCCCTTCTTCTGAGCTGAACCTTCCCACCTGCTCACATAACAGCTATACCTTTGTCAATAGAGGAAAAACATTAAAATGGACATATATGCCAAATAAAAAAAATTGCCTTACTTTCTCCTAATTCCTACACCTCTGCATTTCTGGTAAGCAAAACTCATGACAAAGCTGGTACTCAGAATTTGTAATGAATTATCTGGCAGCTGATTTTAATAGAAACATTTAATGCAGATGCTTTTTGCCCTTTCTCCCTCCCCTTCTTTAAGGCCAGAAGACCCTGAAGTTATTTTCTCCCTGTCTGGAGCTGTTCTTCCTGCACAGCCCCTCATGGCATTGTCTAAGTCCATCCCTGGCAGTGATCTCACCATTCCCACTTGTAGCAATTAATGAAAACCCCATGTTGCAGAGGTTAATTGGCTGCTACAGCTCTCCTGCAGGTTAGCAGTGTTTTTTAGGAACTCCTCCTCCTCTGCCCTTGCCTTCCCCACCCCAACCTCCTCTCTTTTGGAGGAGCCATTTGTTATCTGCTTAAAAGTACTATGGTTTGTTTCTAACCTTAAAGCCAGAAATACTCTTATGGAAAGGGGAAAAACAGAAGAAAGAATGCTCAGGGGGAGCTGGCAGAGAATCCAGTCTTGTAGCAGGTTTTTACATGATCTTGAACAAGTCTTTGATCATGACTGAGAGCTTTGGTTACTGCTGTAGAACAAGTGATAACAATGTGCATTAACTGGTTTATGCTGTAACCATGCCTGTGTGTTTGTGCTGGAAACAGGGAAATCAGCCCTTTAGTGACTATCCCTGGAAACTTCTGTCAAGAAATTTTTCTCTAGCCAGTCTATTCCTTAAAACAAAGTGACAAATATGTACCTCTTTATAAATGCAATACAATTAAAACAAGCATTATTTTTTTACCCTTTCACTAGCCAAGAAAAGTATCTGGGCCCATGAAAATAATTATTAAGCTATGTGCAGAGTGATTCTGCGTTGTACAATCCATGTTGCAATTTGGTTTCAGTTCTGTAATATATTGATATTTCTGCTATTCCTAGTTCTGGTTGAGAGGTGATTTGGAGGTTTTTTTAACTTAATGTTCAGAAAGTCCAGACTCAGCAGTTAACCTGAACTTAAAAATCCAAAGTTCAGTCAGCATGAGTTTTGCATCCAGCATAAAAATACTACTACAGTATCAGCTGTAACTGTTCTTAATTCACCCAACAAAGCAGTCTTTCATTCCATCAGGCATTTCACTATAAAACATGAGCATCCTTTCCTATCTGGTCATCAGAGCTGACAAAGGGGCTCTGAGGGCAGTGATCAGAGGACACAGGAAGAGGAGCAAAGTGCTCCATTATGTTTTGATGACACATCTAGGCACAAAGTGTACATCATTTACAGGTCACCGTGTCCTGGCCATCACTACACACACACTGTTCAATTACTGAGCAGTTGTGCATCAGCATTACACAGAAGGGTAAGCACCTGGAAATCCCACATGTTTCTGCAAAATGATAACTACTGCCTTGGGAAAGGATGGATTAAAAAATCCTCCATATAAAATTGATTAAAATAGGAATCTGGATGAGGATACAAATTCCATTTGATATGTAATTGTTGTCAACAACAACAATATCTATGGGTTAGGAAATAAAGACAAATCAGCCTTGCTCCAGTTCTTTTTAGTGTTGTATCCTGCAGCTACATGACAGCACCATTCCTCACTCATGCTCTAATGCATAGCATGAACAGTGACTTCTGTGCCTTTCTGCCAGCAGCTGAGACCTTCTCCCTGCCCAGCCCCTGAGCCAGGAACAGGCATGCCCACACCTTGGGTGGCTCAGCAGCACTGCCTGGTGCTGTGCAGGCAAGCCAGCTCTGAGCAAGGAGCTCCAGGAGGGGCTGGGAACAGCTCGAGGAGTTTGTGCTCCTTTATGCATTTGCAATCTCCACCCCCTCTCACTCCTGGGTGCACCTTTCTCATGGTGTAGCAGCTCTGGGCTCCCAACTTTCTTCTGTTGCCCTTACAGCCATATTTATTATTAAATTACTGTCGCAGTAAATCCCCTCTCTGACTTCTGGGACAGGATATAAGTACCAAATACAGTGGGGGGTTGTAAAGATGTTACTCAAGAGATGTCTTTGGAATGCAAGAGGCACCACTCTCAATGGCTGGCATGGAATTAAAAGTACCCCTAAACCAATAACACTCAAGACAATTCCCATATTTCCTGGGTATTGATGACCAGCTGGGAGGAGCTTGTATGGCCAGAGGCAAAGTCAAAGTCATTAACCTCTGTCTGTCACTTAGAAAACATCCTCTCCTGAAGCTTTTATCACAATGTTATAATCTAAAAGAGGGAAATAAATATACAAGTGTTGAGTGGCCTTTATTTTTCATGAGCAGTGCATTGCCAGTTAGTATATTCACTGCACTTTTAGAGGATTAATGCCCAGGATATAGCCAACCCAGATGCAAAAGGCTCCAAATTTAATTTGCTCCACAACAATTTCTCACTGAGAAAGCATAATGATGCTACAGTCAAAGAATATATGAACAGTGCTCAGAAATAGTAAAAATTTTTAGGTCCTTTAGACAACAACATTTTTAAGTGTATGTGGCTATATCAATGTGTCTCTTCACCAGTTGCAAGCATGGCAGACTCTTTCTCCTTCACATAATTTATCCATATGATTGCTCTTAGATGGAAAGTGAAGTGCAAATTTTTACTAGAGAGTCCTGATTTCCTGCTCTTGAGGACTTTCTCTGACACCTCAGCTTATGCCTTCTCATCCACAGACTTAATGCACAAACTCATTTTAATAAACAAATACATATATTTATGATAAATTGTTAAGCCCTTGACTTAGTTTCTTTTTAGCTTTTCCTTCTAGAAGTCTAGTTTTGGAAAATCAGGTTTGAAAATATTATCCTTAGCCATAACCAATGGGTTGATTTTTGACACAAAGGTAATTTTTAAACTCCAAAAAGTGCACAGGTGTAATGAGGAAAAATCCCTGACCTCACAAAAAAGTCTTTCTGTCTCTGAAAATAATTTCACTCGAAAAATTTTCTGATAAGGTAGTAATTTCTAAGAGTTAACAAAGGATGGAAGACAAACATCACCACCACTGTATGGACAGAGTCCTTAGTTTTCTATTTTAAATCACAGTGGATAGTCTTTGATGCACAAAACATTTAATAACTCATTCAATAAACAAAGGAACGGTGCTTTCATTTTTATTGGCTACATTGATTTTTTTATGACCTCCAGATTACCAACCACAAACCTAATCTGGTGTGCTTTTTTCCTATTATCTGGTGAAAGTTAATTGTTGTAATTATTAATCAGTCAGTTTGCTGCCCATGGTGAGAGACTGCAAACAGAGTAAGAAAGGAAATGCTGGTGCCTGTTAGGTCTGACTGAACTTTGAATATCTACAATATCCAGGGCGATGGCTGTGGATCCCGTGTGGTGCTGCATGAAACACGAGTTTAGGGCAGGTGAAGGAAATGGAAATGGCCTTTCCTGGCCTCAAAGGCCGTGCCCACAAATGCACCAAGCAGGGAATGGTGCGTGTGGCCGTGCTCCTGGCACAGCTCTGGCAGGCAGAGCAGCAGCTCTTCACTCCCTCATCACAGAGTGCCCCAGCCACTGTCAGTGCTGTCTCAGCTGCAGCACCTTGGTTTTCTCCCCCACTGCCATGGGTGATGTGGGCTGGAGCTGCTGCAGCTGCTCCCTGCACTGCCTGACCCGTGCTGGGCACCCACCAGTGCTTGAGGCTCTCCAGCTCTCACACAGCACAGAGCCTGAGCAAAGGCACTCCAGCCCAGCCAGGGTCTGCCCTGGGCTTTGCTGTGCTAGGCAGGACAAGCCCTTGGTCTGGGAGGGCTTTGGGGAAGCCCACATTGCCCTGCAGCCAGTGGGGGAAGGGTGCCAGGCTGAAGCAATCTGTGGTTCCTGTGCAATATTGAATGGGATGAGACCTTGGTGCCTCAGCAAAGGATCTTTGCTGTTCAGCTTGCTCATGGCGTGCTCAGCAGCCTTTTTGTTTGGCATTTGGTTGGAAGGTCCCACCAGACCGTGGCCCCAGTGGGAAAGGAGAGATGCTGGGTCTGGTTGCTGAGGGATGAATGGATGCCTGGGCACCACCTCCTTGGCTCAAACTGGGTGTCTGCTGCTCCCCTCTGATGTGGTTTGCACTTTACCAGAAATGCTGCAGCTGCTGGGCCTAAAGCAGTTGTTTGGGAAAGAAAGAAATTTAACCCAGACCATATGGATTTGCAACAGCATCCCTCCCTTCTTGCCTTTTCTGAGGCATTTTGAGCACCTCTGGTGTATTCTGGATATTCTAGGTGGTTCAGAGACATGCAGGAATCTCCTGTATTTTGGGTGGATAACCTGGGCTCCAGGGCAGAAGCATCTACATGCATGTGCCAGTACACTGTACTGTTGGCAGTAGCCAAACCATCTCCTGCCTATATATGAAAAAATTGCCCAAATTTGGTTGGTGGTCCCTGTGTAGGTGGTTTGCTGATAGTTGGCATCAGGCCTCACTGTTTGGATACACCTGCAAAGGAGGTCTAATTGTTGGAAAGCTACAATGAAGAGACAATTTGGGATATGCTGCCTAAATAAGGACAACTGGAATGGAAAACATCTTAAGTCATTAAATTCCAGTATCATAGTAATAAAATCTGCTTTGGGTTAAAACCTAAGAACCAGAATTATTAAAGTTCCCCTCAGGACTTAGACTAGTGATAGCCAGATGATGAGCCCTCAGTAAAAATGAAATGGAAGAGAAACCCTGGGTAGGCATAGCAATGAGTTTTTGGATGGCAATGAACCACATGTAGACCCACAATGCATGACTCAGACATTCACTGAATCCATATGCCCCATCTGGGAAATTTTACTCCTTTCTCCAGCATCTGACTGGAGCACATGTAAACTGCACTCTTGCTTTGGAGAAAAACGTGGTTCTTGCATAATGGTCAGAGTGTGGTGCTGTGAGCTGTTGTGCAATGGGGAGAGACTCTGCCTGCCCACACTGCTTTTGCCAAGAGATTACAGGTTCACAATAACAGCCAGTGCCTTTACAATTTTCCTGGAGCTTAGTGAGGCAAGGCTACAGCCACATTAAAAATTAAATGGAAAGAACAGTCATAACTTGTATGCAAACACAATGAATGAGCAATAATGGGCTGGCCAAGTCTTTGAGGACATAAATCTTTCCATCTGAAGCAGCCAAAGGACTTTGTAGCCATATGATTAGTGCTTGTGTTTTGGTTGGATTGGAATGCAGTTAAGGATGCTGTGGGCTCATGTCCTCTTGCTGCAGGTGGTGAAAACCAGAACAAGCAGGATCCTTCACATCTCAGGAACTGCCTGTAACTGTGGACAAAACAACTCCCAGGGCTCCTAAACCAGGGAGGAGGAGCAGAGACACAGGGCTTGTGGTTGCCACTGGGGACTGGTACTTTTAAACAATTTTTGAGGCAAGATTCCCCAGCTCTCACCTCTCTCTCTCTCACACACACAACTGGTTTGTCACTCAGGTGACAAACCTGGACTCAGCCAGCCCAGGTCCAGCCCAGCCATGATCCACATGGGAGGTCAGAAGCTGAGGAGAGCAGAACTGGTTTAAATCCAGTTTGCCTGCCATGGCTCCAGTTCATGGCCCCAGGACAGCTCTGAACAGTAGCAGTCATGTTAATAAGATCATTGCTAAGACCTGAAGTGGTGTATGAGAAAACAGTGAAGGTTGCTCTCCTGGAGAGTGCTCTTCTTCCCTTTCTCCTTCAATGACAAATTGTCTGGCATATGACTTACTACAATGGCCAAAGATGAATGACAGAGAGTTTTCTCACCCTTCCAAGACACACACTCAGATTAATTTTTATAGGCCTTAAAGATCTGGAAAATTCTCTACATAAACATGGATAGATTGAGGCCATTTAATCACCAGTGCTCCTGGGACTATATATTTTTATGAAGTAAATTGTTGTCTATTATGAGGAGTGACTTTTAATTAGCTGAAAGAAGGTTGTAAATGTTCAAAAAGTACATAAACTTATAAAATTAATATTCTGATCAATAACTGTTGGCTGATATATGACAGGTCATAACTGTCGTCACAGAGAAATGTACTAGCATGTTTTTTTTCCTAGACTATTTATTGCTGTTTTCAGAAATTAGCATAACTAATCAGTGTGAAAATACTTTCTCTATTATATAAAATATGTCACTAATTAAAACCATGATCAGAAGATCTAGTAGGAAAGCAGCAGGGAGCCTCCTAGAGCCAAGGTGATAAGAAAAGTAGTAAGCTCATTTCAACTAGAAGTTTCTTCCTCACCTACTTTCCCTGATTGCTCCTGGGCATTAGATAATTTGGGGTGCCAGAACTGTATATGTTCTGACTCATTTGAGACTGCAGATGTTTGTCTGGAGCCAATGTGGAAAGATCTGCAGTGCTGGAGGTGCATGGGCTCCATAGCCTGCAGCCCAGAAGAACCTGGCATCACCCTGGACTGCCTGTATCTTCCTGCCTTTAAGGAGAAGATGTTTATCTACACATGGATCAACTGGATGAGCCTTCAGCATGACTACAAAGAAGGGCTCAATTCATATTTGTCACACAATTTAGATACAGCTCTAGTGGGAACCTTTATTTCTTTGAGGGAAATGGAAATGGTTGAAGACAACTACTTTACTCCAATTTACTGCAGGAAAATATTTTCCCATCAGTTTCCACTGAAATACTGCATGCTTTTCACTCTTCACTGCAATAGGAAAGGCACAGGTGTGGAGAGATGGGAATGTTATTTCCTCAAAAGCAAGATGCCACAACACAAGGAGCTCTTTATTTGATCATAACATCCTGACCTATCTGCCCAGTCTGCCACCATCAAATCTCAGCAAGTATCTCTGTTAAGATTTTGGTGTTCAATATTTCTGAAAAACAAACCAAACCAAACCAAAATGAAACAAAACAAAACAGTGACATCATAAATGTCCTAAACGTTCCTGATGCTGAAAATCTGTCCCACTCTATTTTACAGCTGCATGAGAGGTGTGTCATTATAGGAGTACTTTACTGACTGGATAGCACTCAGACAACAGTAGAAACCAGCTACTTCATCTTCTGAGCATCAATGTCTTGACCTCTGTCACTGGCCTTCACAATTCAGTTATTTTTAGGGCTGGTTTTATCCTCTCTGGCTAGGAGCTAATGCAGGCTGTGCTGTGATCCCTGAATCTCTTCCAGAAAGAGTCCTGAGCTCATGCTGTGCAGCACCCACTTTCCCTGGAGCCTGTGCTCAGGTCTGACCCATGTTGGCTGATGCTGTTTCACCTCCAGGTGCTCTGAGAGGGCTCAGGGCTGGACAGCAAAGGGGAGCCCAGACTGACCCCATGGACTGGCCCTGAGGAAGGCACTGCTGTGCCTCTTGCACCCTGCCACTGGCACACCTGGGCAGCACCTGGGCTGTGCTCTTACCTGCCCCCCTCACCCCTCCATCCCCCTGCTCCTGGAGGGGATAAGGGAGCAGAGCGTGGGCTCATCCTGGGGTGGGGAGATCTGTTGGGCTTGCTCTTTTCTTGCAGGTGCTAGAGGGGAGATTCTTGTCTTCTCTGCAGCACGGAGTAGCTGCAGGCACAAACCAACCACTTGTGTGGGGAAGAGTGGGGGATGATTTTTCACACAGGCCCTTCAGAGGGGATGTCCTCTTGCTGTGAAAACACGTCACAGATCTCTTGTGGGTAGGGGTTTTCCCTGCTAACAGGAACATTTCCCCCCTCCTTCCAGCTTTGCATGCCTCCTGATGTTCTGCCTTTTATCCTCCACGTAGCTGGATCCCAGTGATGCAATCTGAGAGGCTCTTTGAGATAAGGAGACTGATATCAAAACTCACTGCTTTCAGGGAGTCAGTGTGGGTCCAGCTGCTGTATGAGGTACAAGGGTTAGCCAATAGTGCTGGAAAGGCAGTGTAGACTGAGTTCTTGCAGCCTCCTTGGGCAACAGAATTTTGCAAAAAGATAAATTTGAAATTTTTATCCTCTCTGGCATCCTCTTGTTTCTTTTTTTATAAGGTACCCATCAAAAAATATTTCTGATGAGTTGCTGTAACATGCCAAATTTCTTCATATCTGATGCTTTAAGTTTAACTATATTTATCTTGTTTATGAAAGCTGACAAGTGATACAGCCATAATAGCGCCAGCAGAAATTGCACAGCAATTTTCCTTGGGTTCTTTTCAAGTCAGTGGAACTGTTAAATGAGATTAGTGCAGTGGAAGGGTTTATTGCAGCCGTGAGAAAGCAGATAGACACATATCACAGGGAACCAGCCACAGACTCAGAGCATCACATACAGAGACATTGTGCCAAGGAGGGTTTGGCAGGGTAACACCAGTGCATCTTTTGGCTCTGTGGAGCTGTGCCTCACTGTGTTTCTGGTGGTTCTCCACTCATCCCAACAGGTGTCTCTTCCTTTCTTCTCCAAACCCTCATATAAATATTTCAATGCCTTATTGTGACACTGGTCATGCTTGCACCTTGATGAGGCTTTTGAGGAGTAGTGGGGAGCTGGAAACAATTGTACCTATTATGCTCCTTGTAACCCTTAGCATAGCCCAAGAAAATCTGTGGTTATGCTTTCTTTAGCTACCTCTGTTTCCTCAGTTTAAAGAAGATATCTCATTAGGACTACATCTCACTGCTGAAGTAGTTATATTCATAGAAAAATAAATAATCTTCATAGATAAAGAAGTGCTTTGCCTTTAATATGTGAAGTGCAGTTATGTATGTTATGTTACAATATGGGTATATATATATATATGTGTGTGTATGTATATACATGTACACATACATATACATACATACATACATATAAATATATATATATATATATATATATATATATATGTATGTAGGTCCATGTTGATCACCATCAGGGACTGAACTCAGAAGTTTCTGGAGCAAAGAGCATCTCTTGTGTACTTGGACCACTGTGTAAGTCCCCATTCTCTCTGGAGCAGACATAACTCAGAGCAGCTCACATAAGGACCCATTGAGAAGCTGCTCAGAGGTTCCAGCTGGGATTCAGCCCTTTTCTCCCTGGCTCAGTGGGAGCCCTGCTCATGCTCAGCTCATTTCCTAAAAGCCACTTCCTACATGCCATGAAAGGCTATTCACATTTCAGCCCCAGTGGCAGGAGAAGGGTGAAGCTGGAAGGGTGTCCAGCTACCAGGTGGAGCAGCAGCTAATTTAGCTCCAGCAGGGACAGAGACCAGAGACACAATGAAGATGTAGGGAAGGGAGGAGCAGCTGGGCAGTGGACAAGGGCTGTGAGCCTTCCAGCTCCCTGGGACATGGTTTGAATTTGTTCCAGCCATTCAAAACGATCTTTCACTTCTTGGCAGAAGCTCACAAAGTTTCTTAGCTAAGCAAAGAGAGCACAAGTCTTCATTGTGCATGGATAGAGACAGACACTGGTCACTTGATTATTGTTGTTGAGAACATAAATGACTGCAATGTTGCAAATGCCACTGGAGGAAGTGAGAGGCTCCCTCATGAAGAGGCCTTGGATGCTATTTGTATCCAGAAGCATCCTGAGATGAAATCATAATTCTCTGGCTGAGTGACCATCTCCACACTCTGATATGTTGTTTTTTAACTGCACTCAGGGGGCTACTGCTGAAAGAAAGGCATTTCTTATCTCCCTACTAATATATTTTCCTCGTGCACCATCAAGTTTTCCTTATGGAAATCTATGCTTTGCAATGATGTCTTTGCAGACCTTAGGAAAGATCTGTCCCTACACTTAATAAGTTGCTTTCCATACCCCAAATAGTTAAAAAAACTGAACAGGAGAAGGATTATTCTCCAGACTTTTCAGATGGTGAACAGAGGCACAGATAAGCAGCACAACTTCCTTGTGATTATTCTGGAAATCTGTAACAGAGCCAGGCCTTGGACCAAAATTTCTGGTGTCCCTGTGCCAGACTGCAACCACAGTCTGGCCTTTCTCTCTGGAGGTACATATTTGCAGAGTTTTAAGGTCAGAGGAATGAACACCTTATCTAGGCTGACCTCCTCTGTGTCAAGTCCAAGAATTTCTTTGATCAAAAGCATATTTTACAGAACAGAACACAGCCCTGATTTGATGACACCAGGGCATAGGAAATAATTTTACAACTTCCCTCTGTACTATTCCAGTGGTTAGTCATGTTTGTTGTTGACTTACTTTTCATATGAATGAGTCTGTCTTCACTTTGGTTCCTGTGATGCTTCTTTTCTGCTAGATTACAGGGGCCTTCTCTATCTGTGTTTTCTTCCTCTCCTTTTCCCAGACAATTTTTTCATGTGTCTGCAAAACAGTGAGGTTGACAAGTTATTTGATGCTGAATCCTGGGGATGTGTTTCTTCCACCTCATGTCTGTCTTTGCCATTTTCCTTTCTGTTTCGTAGTGCAATAATTAGAAAGCTTACAAAAAATTGAGAGGGGAAGAATGAAGGAAGTCAGAAATAAATATTCTTTACTTCCAGATGCAGTGAGGAACGTGCAACCAAAGGAAGAAGATTAGTAGTGATGATGCCAAATTCTGCTCTCATTTGTATTTTGAATGATAATTTCAAACTTGTGTCTGTTAGGTAAGGAGCTGCCTTTTGTTAAGTGAAACAACCTGATGAACACCTGCCACCAGATACTGATTATGTGGGACTCCAGTCCTGGTTTGAGAAGCCATTGTTGCATTGAGGCTTTTCCTCAGGCACACAAAATATGCTGGGGATTATTTCTGATAAGGAGAAAGTCTCAGAACTTCAGGCCTTGTCCTTTACCCATTTACTGCAGACAATATAGCACAGATATGACATGAGAGTATTTTCTTGTGAGTATTGAAATGACACAGTTGGCGAAAAGCTTGGGAAGACCCATGAAGGTGAAAAGATGCAGGAACTGAACTGTAAGTCAAATTTTTCTCTATCAAACACATGTGTAATCGTCTGGGGTACAAAAGGGTCCATTTTCCCATATGGATATTGTCTAGGTTGAGGTGATAGTCTGTGGTTTGTGTCTGTACAGTCTAAGACCTCTTAGTCTGTCCAGAAAATAGCTCAGATCTAAACATTTCAAGAAAATTCTCTGCTTTATTTAGAGAGCCCATTAGTCTGAGTGTGAGTAAAGTGTGAAAAGAGAACACAATGGTGAGAAATGAGTCAATACCAATTAACCATAGAGAAAAACAAAGATGTGATGTCATCAAAGCTCCAGAGAAAAAGCCAGAAACACCAGAAGATGCAGAACCTTAAGAGAAAGAGCAGAAAGGTGGAAGAAGCAGAAGTTGATCAAGATCAGTGTTTAACATGTCTCAAAAAGAAAAAATACAAGTGACTGGCAGCTGCCCATGAGCAGGGGCTCACTGGGGAATATTCACAGCAGTTTTGAGTCTGGGACAGAATTCAGACTTCAGAGCAGGCTTTTCATAAGATTCCTAGTCTGCGGCATCTGCAAAAAGTGAATTCCAGAGAAATTAGTTAGGAAAGCAAAACTTCCACCCCTTGTTTCCTCAGGGAAGCAGTATGATTATTGGCTGTAGCTGTGTAGCTTTTCATACTTTTGTGATTTCAGATTGGAAGTATCAATACTTGGATTTGGTACATTATAAAACAGGATCTAATAGAATTCCCAAATCAGCTAGAAACTGATAAGCCTTTATTCCATTGCACAAGAAGACCTTCTCTGTTGTATATGACTCCTTCAGAACTTGTCACCACTCATTCAGTGTTCACAAATGCCAAATTCAATTCCTTCAGGCTTCAGTTAGATTTCTCTTTTTTTCCATATTACTTATGTACTTATATGGAAAAAACATTTAGAATTTGGGTGTCCTAAAAGAAATCTTCCTAGAGGGACTCTTCCTAAAAGAAAACTGTATCTATTTAAAGTAACAAAACATAGATCATGTGTTGCTGGAAAACCATCCCATGCATTAAGAGACATTATTGAGGGCGTATTTTTTTCCACTTTTTCCCCAGGAATTGAAATCAAACCTGTATAAAAGGGCAGATAAACCAAGAACCCTTGAAAAATAAATAGGAAAAAAAGTGAAAGCATCCACAGCTCCAGAATGATCCCAAAGCCCTTAGTATGTTGTATTCTTCTCTAATGTTATAACCAACATGATTTTTATTGGCTGAAAATAGTGAAATAATTATAGGAAAGTCACTATACTGACTTTAGGAAGCAGAAAACAAAATTTGAGGGATACACAAAAGAACTCCCCTTAAAAGTGCATTCCTAATTCAATTTCCACCTCAGTGTTTATCTTGTTATCAGACAGATGAAACCTTTCACCTGCAAAAACTATTTATCCTTCAAGGGAGAAGCAGCTCTCTCCTGATCTGTGGTTTCCAGACACCAAAAGGAAAATTTTCACAGCAGATGCTGACTGTCCTGAACAGGAGAATCAGAGCTGGAGCTGATTCCAGTGTGCAGCAGAGTGAACAGGAGGAAAGGCACTGGGCACTTCAGCTTAGAATTCACACCGTGCCTGATGTGCTTCAAAATGGACATGGAAACAGGTACCTCCCTGCAGGCACAGGAGCTGGGGCTGCACAAACTCAGAATTTCAGTTTGAAAGGTAAAACAAAGTCACTCAGTGAAAGTTAAGTGTAGATTTTTCCTGCTCAGTGCAATTGGCTTTGGGTAAATCTTCTTAAAATTACCCCTGGTTTTAGGTATCTCACTGCTATAGGTTTATTTTCTTGGTTTGAAATCCAGCAAGCAAAACCAGAAGTACCAAAGTACTCAGGGGTTAAGAGGAGATTGCTGCATGCTCTGGAGCTGCAGATGTGGCCATTGCTGGAGACAGGAATTTAAAGTCCAATAATCTGCATTTCTGTAACAACCTGTGATCCTATTTGTGTCTTTCCAGAGTCCAGAAGTCTTTTGTAAATTAGTTTCACTGCTTCCTTTGGGGAGAACTAAAAGAAAAACTTATGTCCATGACCTCATAAATTATAAATAGAGTAAAATGGCAGCAGCAGGCCAAACTCAGGAGCTGACATCTTAAGAGACAATTGAGACTTTTGCTGATACTGATAGAGTCCACATTCTGGAATTTCCTTTGTGTGACACCAATTCCTTCATCTATAAAAGAATAGCAGGAAAGGAAGGAAATGCTTCACTGTAATTTATACAGGAGAAAACAGAAAAAAGATGTTTGAGTACCATCCCACTACAGGGGTGAATTAAATGAATATACAGATAAAATTTACCTCTTTAGGGGATTCATGTCAGCCTCAGCTCCTTTGTATAGGGAGGAAATCAAAGCTAACATAATGCCACCCTATGTCATTATAGGGTGCCTTCACTTTCCATTAAGACAGTGGTGCCTTACTGGGTAAAAGGAGATAAAAATTCATCCTCTATTAATCAAAAACATTTTAGAATGTGACCCAATATCTGCACAGGTGAAACCCACAGTAATAGCCTGAGCAACATCAGATCCTAATTTAGGCATCTTCTATTATTAATTGTGGCAGGTTTGCTGGAGAGCACAGACTCATATCACAAAATCCTCTGGGTAACAAAGCCTTGCAGCTCTGTCTGAAGCAGGGAAGATGAGGAGGTTACAGGAGGACACAGCAGAGCCAAAGCAGGTCACTGGATGAGTCATTCACACTCAGGTATTCACAGCTACCATTTCCTGGTTCCCATCACCAGACAACACTTGTCTTAGCACATTGCTCCCAGGTTTCTAAGATTTTATTTTAAAAGCCAGAGTGCAGGCTTTGGATGAACACAGAGCAGCAATCGTGCTCTCTGAGACAGAGATTCACACAACCCAGCAAACTCCACAGGACATCCTCCACCTGCATGGCCTTTCCTTGATATCCATGTCAGTCTGACATGATGTTAAATGAGATTAGGATAACAACAGTCATGGGAGGTCAAGAAATTTGTATGGTGTATAATCAAATGTGTGCCTCGAACAGGTAGATTCTCGCTTTATGAGATCGTGGGAGTTTACTTTCATTTAGGAGAAATAAGCATTCAGTCAACTGAGGCCCTTCTCTTTTACATACAGATAGGCTCCTCTGTTCATCTGCATTCTATAAAGGCTTGTTATTCTTCTGTGTTTATCAGATCTGTGATATTGAGGAGAACAGAAAACGTGTGTGATATCCGCCAGCTGGATTCCATCTGTCTTTTCTCTGTGGAGATGGAGTTTCAAAGGCTACATCCCATCTACTGTCACACCCTCTCCCGACATGAGAAGCTAAGTGTAAAGTTTGGCCAAAGTGTTGGAAAAACAGTATCTCTTTTGTACATCACAACTATTTCCCTACCTACACAAAAGTAGCATTCTTCCTGTTCTGGCATGCAAGATGTATTGTTGCATCGTATCACAACTTTTTTATTAAATAAGAGGAGTCTGGCCAAAATTATTTCAGAGCAAGCTCGTTGGGTTTTTTGTTGGGGTTTGATTTTTTTTTTAATTGGACTCTGTGCACCTATGTGTGTATGCTGGTTTGTGTACAGAGTAGGGTCAAGGGGATTGTGACTGACAAGTACAAGTGCTGTTTGATTACAGCACAGGATGTGGTCTCATCACATTTCTGGGAGGGGAAAGAAACACTTACCTGAATACAATCCCAGTTTTTTTGCTCTTGAACTGATTGAGGCTTTGCCATTCACTTCACCACAAGCCCTAAGGGACTAAGGAATTTAAGTTTCTCAGGATAACACCCATGACGGAGCAGCATTATTGCAAATCAGCAAGACTCAGTGATGTTTTCTTGCTGTAACAACTAGAGCTCTCTGTTCTTTGGGTCCAGCAGCTGCAGCATTTCTGGTAAAGTGCAAACCACATCAGAGAGGAGCATGAGACACCCTGGGTTTAGCCAAGGAGCTGGGAGGTGTTGGCCCATCCATTTGTTTCCCAGAAGCAGCCCAGAGCAGCCCTCCTTTCCCACCAGAGCCACCCCACTCCTGCAGCCACAGAGCACTGGCATGTGTGAAAGGCTGGGGCTGCAACCCAGCACTCCTCCAGGAGCTTCCTTTCTCCTGGCATCAGTCAGATGTGTGTGCCCCACAGAGCAGGGAGGGAGCAGCAAGGGCCAGCACAAGCATTTGGCTCCAGGATTTCCCAGCACCTGCTCTTTCACCACCCAGAGGATTTTCCCTATCTTTGCAAACTCCTTTTGTTAATTTACTTGCCCATTATCTTAGACATTCAAAGTGGATATTTCTTCTACATTTTTCATATGGCTGAAGGCTCTTGTCTCACAGATCAGAGGCACAGGAAGAGTACTCTGACTCTGGCCAGAACATCCATCTCATTTTAGTGGAAGCATAATTTCTTTGAGTTATTTTCAGGGGAGCATGCTTTCTCTGATGATTAACTAAGTAATGCCAAATACATACCCAGACTTTCCATCCAACAGACAGCTAGTGGACCACATACAAGCAAAAAAGGCCTTTGATATCTGTACATTAGCTGTGCATCTATGGGCATTGCTTCCTCTGCCCTGGCCCATGGTCACAGAAAGTAACACGTGCCCTGAAAGTGCAATGGATTAAGACTGTCAGTGACTTGCACTGACCTTTCCATTGAACCACCCATGACACTGTGGGTTTCTCTTGAAAAGCCAGCTCTGGTTGCTAGGTCAAGTGCACACACAGAGATGCACAGCTTATTTTGAAACTGCAGATAAGTGAAATTAGCCTTAGTGGGTATTAGTTGTGAATTCCTCTGCATATAAAATTTATTTCTTTTTTACTCATGGGCACTCTTCTATGAATACATAAGCTCGACTTGCACAGACTGCCCTCATAATTAGGGTGGCACTGAACTTGTTTCAGTCATGTACAAATACAGACCTGACAGAGGTGTTTGGCCTCC
Source organism: Erithacus rubecula (assembly GCF_903797595.1). Lineage (NCBI taxonomy): Eukaryota > Metazoa > Chordata > Aves > Passeriformes > Muscicapidae > Erithacus > Erithacus rubecula. Next base: position 5,876,163 of record NC_136687.1, read on the forward strand.
CCATAGAGCCAGAAGAGATTTATGGCAGAACTGTTCTCCCATCCTGTACCTGTCTCTGAGAAGTCTGTGTCAGTAAATTACTTGGTTAGGTCTTTTAGATAATGGGTATTAAGCTTGTTAACAGGCTGGGGCCAAGCTAACACCTGTGACTGACTTCTTGATGATTTACCTGGAGAACTGGTGAAGCTTTCTCAAAATGCTCCTCTGATTTCTTCCCTTGGACCTCACTATAGCACAATGATCTGAATCATAGAACTACAGAACCATAGAACCACAGAATCATAATAAGGTTAGGGTTGGAAGAGACCTTAAAGATCATCTAGTTCCAACCTCCTGCCGTGGGCAGGGATGCCACCCACTAGACCAAGTTTTTTGGGGCACCATCAAACTTTGAACCAACCTTCAAAGGTACTGTGAAACTGGAAAACTCAGGCAAAATCCCATGAAAACATAAAGTGTTGATTCATGTGGAGGATCAAATGACCTTTTCTAGAAGGGGTTATGTGCTGGAAAAACAGGAGGTCAATGTAGCGAGTTTGGGAAGGATTCCCACGGGACCTAGTCTCAGAGGCATAAAAATGCAAACAATCCTTGAAATAAAGTATGAGTCAAACAAGGATGGAAATCAAGCTGAGAAGCCCAGATAGCTCATGAGTAGTTTAAGCACATGCCAGGCCCAGAGGAAACTCCTAAGTTGCCAGCACTCTTGCCTGCAGATTTTGCAATGGATCTTACATTTCAGGGTGGCTAGAACCCTGCCTTGGACTGAGAGCCTATGAGAATTGCTGGTGGAGAATAGCTTACAGCAGCCTGAGGCACAGAAATGGCACCCAGTCTCTGTCAGAATTTGTTCTGAAACAGATAAGCCCTGGCTTGCCAGCCCTAGAGCATGGTGTATAATCTTCTATGAACAGGTAGAGTGTTCATTGGCAAGGCAAGCTCCTCTGCAACTCCCCCAGCTGCCTTGGGGCAGCACTTCTCAGCATGAGGAGTTTAATCTTCCTGCCCATTTCAGCTCCAGGGTCTCTTCTGCCTGCTCAATAAAGGTTCTGCTTCTGGTTATGGTGGATGTGAGCTCTTCCAGCACTCTTGCCCCAAGAAGTTCCTCACCTGACAATGGCCTTGGGATACCAGCCAGGGCGCATCTCACATGGATGTTTCCTGCCTTTGAGACTTGAAAAGCTGAATAACAAACACAAAGAGTAGGAAGAAGGAATAATTATTATTATTAAGTAGTGAACTGACTATTGAGAGACTACCAGACTCCCTCCCAATCACCCAGCAAGTCTGTACAACAGCTAGGGGCATTGTCCACAGTTTCTGCATCCTTCCCTTGTTCCTTAGGCACAAGCATCTCTCCTCTCTGTTTTTGCTAACCAGAATGATGTTTCAGTAACAATAATTATCAAATAAGCAATTGAACATCAGTGAAACAACCCCCAGCCATTACAGACCTGGGTTAAATCTCATGGTGAGCTAAGTGAAGGCTGCAGGTCCCAGCAGGTGGGAACTGCTGGTTTACCTCATACATGGCAGAAAACACCTTCAAATTAATCTCAGCATTATGGCACTTAAATCTACCAGGGCATCTCAGCCTCCCTAATTGCCGAAACCTTGAATCTGGTATATTTTGGTTTTGTTGTTCTTTGGTTTTGTTTTGTTTTTCTATAAATTCCCTAAAAAATTACCCTAAAAGGCTGACTGTGGCTACACAAGGTGCTTGCAGTAGGACCATGAGTGAAGGCCTGTTCTTATGAGAAGTTCTAATCATAGGATTAACCAGCTTGTCTTGATCCTTTTCTCAGATCAAGACCATTCTCAAACCCTGACACAATGCAGTCTGAAGCTCAGCTGAATCCTTAGCTTTATCTCTAATATAAATAACAATGACTTAAATTTCCAGTCTAGCCACTTAAAATAACACAAACTCAATGGACTGAAGACCTGGGGAAAGACAAGGTGTTGCATATTTCATTGTTTTCTTCAAACCACATTTGTAAACAGTCATAAAATACACAATAAACAATTATCTTCAGATGCAGAGCCAAATGCTGCTTCTTGTAACTCAAACCCACAGGTAATAGAAACAAGCTCTTACGAACTCAGGGTTCTCATTTGACATGCAGGACCCTTCACTCTCTGCATGTGGAGTTCACCACTTCCTGGGGTAACTTTAGAGTTGTCCTCAACATCTTAGTTTAGTTGTGCATAAATTTTGTTCCAGATATATTGAGAAAAGGTCACATCTGATTTACACCTCTCTGTCACCTGTTTCTGGCTCTTTGAGCATGGTGAGCAGCAATTACTGTAATTGATGCTGTCCATCACATCCCAGCAGAGGGTGTCCCACAAATACACCATATAATGGTGACAGAATAAGCCCCCCTGGTTAGAAACATAGAGAAACAACATTGTCTGTGATGTTTGGCCCTATTTGGAATAAATGCATACAAAGAGCTGAGAACAGCCTCATTTCTCTTAGTTTTTGAACATTCCAGGACTTACCATCTACAGAGGATTTTTTTGTTCCCCACTTTTTGTTTCCTTACCACTTCCATTTAATAACACAGATCCAGTGCAGATTCATGAGAAGTCACATCCATAAAGGCACTGGGTACAATGGCCCACTCACACTGGCCATTTTCTGTTTTCAATTGCTAAACTCTAACTAAGTGGCCTGTGGACAGAAAGGATGTTGAGCCAGGTGCCAGAGCTAGGTTCCACTCTGCATGCCAAGACAATAAGGGCAAATAAATAAATAATTAAATAATATTGGCAAATGCAGAGATATCATCTGTGAAGGAAAAATACAATAAAAGGAAGGTGTGACCAGTACACACATGAACATGGCTGCTTGTCTAATGTCAGGACACCAAGTCATCCTGCCTTTCCCTTTTGCTATTTCTCTAGGAGCACCCCAGGGTCCATGAACCCTTTGCTACTGCACTCCTACAAGCAGCTTTTCCTCAATCCTCCTTGGGAGTGACCCTTCTAATAGAATTTTGCACCATGAAAGGAATAGCCTGGATATCAGCACATGGATGGAGCCAGAAAGCAAATCTTCCAGAGAGTCTGGGTTAATAGAGTGGTTGCTGCCATCAGTTAATACCTCTCTAGTAGCATTTCCATCACTGGTCCTGACCTGCACAAGCTACACTGAACCAGGAACAAGTCCACCTGCCTCTTGCTGTGTGTGCTGGCATTTGCCTCAGAGTCTTTCCAGGGTGTAAAACCATGAGACTCCTCTCCTTCCAAACAGCAGTGATGGAAAGGAGCATTAGCAGAGCTTGGCCTGGAGTTTAACTCAGGATAAAGATGCAATGTTGGAGCAGGGCAGGCAGCCAAGGGCTCTTTCATAACTGGGTGGGTGCAGCAGTACATGTGGGAAGAATGGCATGCCTCAGATGTACTGCAGCACAGAGCACATCCAGCACAATGTTGGCTCAGCTCTCGCTGGCACCATCAGCTATTGCTGCTGTTGTTTGAGGCTCCTGGGTCAGACACAGCCTGGGCAAAGGTCTTTTATGCCCCAGCCCCAAATGCTGGGTGAACTCTGCATGCAGAATGTTCAGCTTGGCTGGTTGCACGTTGGGGTGGTTGGGTTGTAGTCCTTTGAAGTGAAGATCCAAGCAGGTGGTCACAATGGCTCCTGGCCACAGTCCTCGCTTCCTTCCTGCCCAAGAGTGCCCTCCATGACAAAAACTTTCCATGTGTTGCTGGCCAGAATAGGAGAGGAAGTGGGAGAAGGTGTTTGGAGAGACACTGGGATGTTTGTGAGTCCACTCTCCATGGCCTGGGTTGAAGCTTTACCTCTCATTCAATTGTGGATTGCACACTTAGAAAGTGCTACACAAGGGTGGTAGAATATGAATAGTAGCAAAAGCAAAATTAGAGGGGAAATCCTGCCTGCATTAAGATCAATAGAAAATCAAAAGGCTGTGGCACTTGCATGAGGAAGTGATTTTATACACAGCACAGGGCATGATAATCCTTGATAGATTCAGGGTTTCCATTCGCTTCTCTGTTAATTTCTTGCTCCTGTAAGGAAGAACTCATGCACATTGTACCTTGGTTCTTTGAGTAAACTCTCATCAGGAAAACTGATTTCTACTTTTTGCACATCCATCTCAGAGTGAGCTTTAAAGGCTTATTTTCAGAATTCTCCTTTGGAATTAAATGAAGTTAAAGGAACCAAACAGATATAAATTTAACGTAAGGGGGAAAAATGTTCTCAAGCAGCCAGAAGGAACCATTATGATGGTTTTGTATGGCTTTCCTCATGAGCTATAGAATTTTACCTGGCAATTTTTGGGGCCAGAGAAGACTTTGATAATAAAATCAGACCTTTCTCTGGCCTGACAGAACCATGTGCCAAATGAGCAGCAGGCACACCTCTTCCATAAACCTTTGCCCCAGTAACAGAGACAATGAGGCAAGAATAATGCCATCCTGTAACAAGAAGCAGAGCCTTTCTCCACTGTACAGCACTGTTCATGGGACAAATGGAAGGCTGGAAAGCAGCTTTGAACATAACCCTCACATCTAAAGTTTGTCCTGCTCAAAGAAGCCGTAAGTGTGGCCCAGGGCTACTCAGAGAGCATCCATGAGTGCATGGAGAGTGCATGCATTAGAGAAAAGCCTGTTTTCACCCACCCAAAGCATCCTTTCTATGGAGACTAAAGCTCTGTGGCTTAAGATCTGATTCAATTAATTAATCCTTAACCATCTAGCCAGAACCAGCCTCTCTGTAGCCCATGGGGAAAGACAGGTAGCAGCTTAGATGTTTCCCTTGGGAGAGGATGATTTGCCATCTGGAGGTGTCTGTCCCCATTGGTCCTAGCAGGACCATACATGACTAGGCTGGGTTGAAAGGTAAATGTTTAGATGAATAAAGCCCATGAGAGAATTTTCAACCTGCAGTTGCACCAGTATAACTTTGTGCAGTGCTGTACCAGAGCACTGCCTGATTTTTGATGAGGTTTCAAGAAAACTAGAGACTGATGCAAAACTTCACCCCAAAATGGAGCCCTTAATGCCACAGGTTTTCCTCAACACCTTGGGAAAATCACTTTATTTTGATTTTTAGGAAGATAGGCTCACAATCATATCAGTTCAACATCATCCACCTTGCAGAGCAGAGTTGTTGTCAGTGAGCTGAAGAGTCCTGCTGCTGGCACAGTACTGATCCCCCTGCTCTTTACAGGACCAGTCTACCATTTCTAGGGAGTAGCTTGTCTTTTCACTTGAGAAACAGCAGGGAAAACAGATTGTAGGAGTCCTTGGTTCAATTGCATGCTCAGCTTGAGGCAGCTCAGATCCCACCATTGGAGAGCCACAGGCTCAGCTGCTTTTCAGACCCACCATGTCTTTCCACTGATCTTGTCCTTATATCTAGAAAGGGACCACAAAATTCACATGGTAGGATAGGTCCTGTAGCAGAGGAGTTAGGGTATTACTGGGAGAGGTAGGATAGGTCCTGTAGCAGAGTGTTTAGGGTATTACTGGGGGAGAGGACAAAGGACATGTGCCCAAGGAGCCACCGATGTATTTGGCATTTAAATCCTGAGGTCAGGGGTGAGAGGGATCCTTGCAGTGTATCAGACAGATCCTCTTGGAGTTAAACCTCACTGTCCTGATTAACAGGAGGGAATGAAAGCTGGATTTCTGGCGGACCCATCTGGAACATCCATCCCAAAAGCCATAGTTTCATTCCCCAAGCTAATGGTGCTTGAGAAGGTTCTGCTGGGGAAGTCTCCACAAGCTGCATCAGAGGGTCTGAGCTAGGAAACTCAGTAAAACTACAGCATGGCTCAGCACCTTTATGCATTATTTTACTGGCCACTGTCCTACACAAACAGTATTTTGATGACTATTTGGCTTTTGTGATATTTATTTAGAAAGAAAGATTTCCTCTGTCTTAAAACTATTTAAATCTGTCTTCCCATTCAGACCACTAATCTGATATAGACTGGACTTTCATCCAATGCCAAAGAACTGAGAACAAAACAAGGTGTCTCTGAACTGCAGAGAGGGGCAGTGTGGGGACAGGCAAATCCTCTTGGGCCCTGAGCTTACACAGGCTCAGGGAGTTTTACTTGCACAGTCTGCCTACAAACTGCACCATACAGCATCTGTATTTCATCTTTAATGAGGGAGTCCTGCCATTTCAGTTCTCATTTCTTAATGCTGGGTTCCTACAAGCAAAACAATGTCTCTTTGCTTGCACTGTTTGAAATACAAGAAAAAAATTATCAGTGGGAAGTGGAACTAAAATTGCAGAATTAACCTCATATGTGCTGCAGCTCTGTAAACTGTAGGAAGAGCAGCCTGAACCAAACAGCAGCAATAATGCCTTGGTTAGGGCAGGAGAAGGGTATTGAAACTGACTCAGATGAAATATGCTATTTACTATTTCCCTTTTTTATTATTACTGAAAGTAAAAAGAATACTGAAGTTTTGTGTATGTTTTATATAAGTGGTAAAAGAAGTTAACCTCCTTTCTTACAGTGTAAGTGGATTTGACACTCGAGGAGGGGTCATCTGACATTTTTTCACTTGCCTTCTTCCCACATTGTAAATTAAATATATTGCTTCTTTCCTCTCTCCTCTTTTCCTTGAATGCTCCAAGCATTCCTCTTTCACTAACTCTTATTTTTTTTGTCACTTGGTATCTTGCTGTGTTGTCAGTAATGCACCAGTCCACATAAATTTAAACAGGTCTAGTAATACTGGAGGATGCCCATGGCTGCTTTTGAATGCTTTTCTCCCCCTCTAAAAGGTTCCTGTGATTACCTTCTGCCTGGTCACTGTGTACAAGCCAAGAGCTCAGCAGTGTGGGAGTGTGACAGTCCTGAGACATTTCCACAGCACCCAGGGGCAGTAAATTAAGGTTGACATGACCCACCAAGCACATGGCAGCTCCATTGTCAGAGCTCATCTAACAGGAGAGATTGAATTTCACACTGTGTTTGATATTAAATCTCTCCCAAGCACAAGCTGACTTGGCTGGGTAGAAAAGACTTTGGAGGATCAACAGTGAGGTTCTTGGCATGGGAAGGTGCTAAATACTCTCTGCCTTCATTTGAAGCATGGCCTTGCAGCCTCAGCCTGAGCTTGGTGCACAGAGGGTCTGAGGCTGTGTCTGCCCTGTCCTGTGCTCCTGTGCCACCCCAAAACCAGCAGCTGATCTCAGTCCCAGCCCCTCTCCCTGCAGACTGTGTGCTCACTGTCTCCTCTCAGGATACCTCGGGCATCCCTCCCATCCCTGATCTCCTGTGCCCCTCACCTCCTGCAGTGTCCCAGGATTGTCTTACCTGCTGCTGAGCCAGGAGGAGCACATGCTGCTCTGCTGGCCATCCCAGCCTGGCCACTTGGCCAGGAGATGGATCCTGCTTCACTTGAAAGCAGTGAGAGGTCACCTTTGGCTCAAGCCAGGCATCTCAAATAAAAAAATTGTTCAAACTCTCCATTGATGGCACAGAAGAAACCCCTTGCAATAGGGATATTGTCTTATTTTAAGCTGGTAAAATGCAGTGCTTCAAACTCTACATGCAAATTATCCTGAAACTGAAATGAAAAACTAGACTGTAAGAGTCCCTTCAGGAACCAGGCACAAGAAATCAGAGAATCATAGAAAATCACAGAATCAGAGAATCATTAAATTTGGAAAAGATCTTTAGGATTGTCCAACCATAGAATTACAGAATCATTTAGCAAAGGGAACATATAAACACTAATTCTGCCATTGCTGTATCCTTGCAGCCCTCATGAAGGCCACAATCTCATCAAGCCCTGTGAAATCCAGAGCTTGATTAGTGGGCTGCTCCAATTACATTTGATTCTAGCAGTGGCTTGATTAGTTCACACTGGATATTGTGAGCAATTACTCTGGGGATTTGAAGCACTGGGATACTTACAACCCATCCAGTGGCTAAATGCAGAATTTCCAGTTCCATTACAATTGGTGTGTGCTGGAAAGCCAGACACCAAATCAACATTTCACAGACATCTGTTTGTGCCTGAAGATGTAGATGTGTCCTTGGATACCTTCACAGCCTTTGTCACATGTCTAGTTGAAGCTATTGAGGAAAACTTGTTAGCACAAAATATTCAGAGAGTTTAAATAGCTCAACCTGAAATAGTCCAATGTGCAATTTTGCTCACAGGGTTTTAAGGAAAGAAAAGGGCTTTTGAATCAATTTGCATAACTCTTCTCACAGGACACTGCATTTCTCCTAGTTATGTGATATTGGGATGAGGATTTTTGTTTGTGCAATACCAGAGTACTTTTCTGTTTCTAGAAAGGCCACCAATTGTGATATGGAGACAACATGAGATGGAGAAATGGCTCTTTCTCTTGCCACTTTTTGCTTTAAGGGTTAGTTATCTTCACTATTAAAGCTCAGACTTCATCATCAGCTTAAAACCATCTGGCTTCAGCACTTAGACACTCAGTAAAATGCTCTCCATCAACTGAGAGAACACTTTAGAATTTGGTAATTTCTTCATGAGTGGATGTGTAGATGTTGTGACCAATTCAACCACCTCACTTCCTTAGGGCTTGCTGAACAGAGCAGTCTGGATGTCCCAGGTGTTTTGCCTGTGGAGATATTTTCATTAATCCCCAAACATTGTAATGGTATTTCTGTCAATTATGGGCACCAACACTTAGTATGTTTTTATACTGTTTGGGTAGAATTACCTCCATATTTAAAGTGTTTCTGGTCCCTACTAACCCCTTGGATAAACCATGAGAACAGAACTCGGTCTGATGAATTTTTCCACAATGGCCTTTGGATAATTCTGAACTATTTTTTTTCTCTTTCCCCCCATATATGTACTGCATTTGGCTGCATTACAATATATTTTATCAAGACATTTACACTTCTGGTTGACCATGCAGTTCTTTTTCCTGGCTGTACTACCAACTTCAGAGTTTCCCCCAAATGTTTCCAGTGATTTTTTTTGCCAGTTTCATTCATAAAAAATTCTGACAAATACTCAGATGGTTCCTATTGCTGTGTCTTGCTTCCAGAAACATCCCTGTTCAATAATCCCCCACTAACAGAGGCTTTTGGGGAGCTGTCAGCATGAGATGGTTCTTAGGCACTTTAAAGTGCCCTGACTACTGTGTTCCCATAACTCTCAGTGATCCCAGTGGAAACTGGAGTCTTCAGCCTAGTCCTCAAGGCAATGTCAAAGAAATATATTAACAATTCTGTTGGATATTAAAAACACATTTCCCCACTCTGTGATGTGATTGTAAAGACTGACTGGCTAAACATCAACAGAAACTAAGGCTTTCAGGATTTTAAACATATTTTTCCATGCAATTTTAGTTTATATATCAATACTCATTTCAAATATTTTTAAACTCCTTGCAAAATGTCATAATGCATGCCACAACAGGGAGACCAGTACACCAACAAATATGTTCTGCCTAGTCCTTGCTTTCTGCAAAGATTCCAGTCACTGGGTTACATTAAAATAAGTGTACTACTGCGCTCCTTTAGACAGACCATGGTTGTTTTTCACTCCCTGGGTGAGTGCTCTCCTCTGACAACATGAGCACCCATGCTGTCAGACTCCCATGAAGTCCCAAAAAAGTCTCACTGAGGAAGTAGTTCTGCAAGTGTTCTGCTTCTACACAGCTTTTATGGTGCCTGTGACTGACTTTTCCTTAGGTACCAAAAGCAGCCCCTGGACTGTGTCTCTTTACCCCAGGCCACCTGGCAAAGCACTGAGGAAATGAGGTTGCAGATGTTCCACAGTCTCTCACAATCTGAGACTTTCTGTCTGCTCAGGGAGCAAAACAGGCTCATAGGAGGATAAATTTAGCTGTATACATGGCTTATGTGAGTAAAATAACTGCACATATGTATAATGAGAGAGAGAGAAAGAGGTGCATGTACATGTACACACATAGGCTGATTTCTATCTTTGAGGCACTTGTCTACTAATTAATTACCAAATGAAGGCTGTGCTTTAGTGATTCAGTTTTTTCACATTTTCTAGTTGTCATCTACTCTTGGGTCCTACACCAGCACTGAGTTACTCACATTGGCCTAAGACAGCAGATACTCCTGGAGTGCACTGTGCACCAGGGAACAGAAATACCAGCTGAACTGAAGGGAGCAGTGAGGTTTACACCAGCATCCATGTTGGGAAGCCCAGGATGAGTATAAGATAATTTGAATTTTCTTTCAGTTGGCAGAAGAAATTATTTGCCATATCTTCAGCTGACAGAAATCTGTGCAGCTGCTTTGGCTTCTAATCGATTGGCTTTGAGCAAACTCTGCTGATCCAGTTGATGTGATCCCTTACAGGACAAACAAAAATAAAAATGGTCACACATCTGCATGCCACACCACCCAAACCCTTTCCAGCTACCACACAGTGACAAGCACACCAAAACTCCCAGTGGCACTCGAGGGAGAACAGTGGCAGGAGGCTCCCAGCAAACTCTTTGCTAATGAAACTCAGGCCACTGCCTCTAGATTGGATCACAGAGTAATTGGAGTTGCAAGGAACATTTAAAGGTCATTTAGTCCAACCCCCCTGCAATGAGCAGGGACATCTCCAGCAAGATCAGGTTTCTCAGAGCAACCAAGGCCCTTGACTGTTCTCAGGCAGGGGTTATCTACCACCTCTGACAAAACTGTTCCTGTGCTTCAGCGCCCAATTGCAAAAAACTTCTTCCTTAAATGTAATCTAAATTCACCCTCTTTTAGTTTAAAGGTCCTTCTTGTTCTCAGTGTTTGTCAGTGGCTATTTGGTCTCACCCTCCCCTTCAAGCAGGGCTTTGTCTGTAGTGCAAGATGCAGCTCTGACCAAAGATGGGCTGGCTATGATTACATAATTACTCACTTTCTAACTACACACCAGCCCAGAGATAACCAAAACCACCCATCAGTGCTGAAGATCAGACAGCCTGCTTTCAATTCACAGTTTTTTAGAAATACCAGGTTCACAGTAACACTCTTTGTGAAATCAGTGCTGATTTCCAACAACCAATAACAAACAGCAATACCACCATTGCCTGCACAAGCCATAACAATGGGGAAATGTTCGCTAGCAAATATATTAGGAAGGTTTTGGCCATGTGACTTTATTAATTTATTTTTCTGAGCAGCATCATGGAATTTATGGCAAAGTTGGACTAAAGAGATTGAAAACCAAGTACATAATAAGGAGGGAATGTAACTGATCAGCAGAAATTGCCTTTGCTGCTCGTCTGTAACTTAATAAATGAGAAATAAATCTCATGTAACTCAGAAAGAGAAGAAAACAAGAAGGCAAGAAGAGTAAAAGAAAAAGAAACCCTTGAGCTCAGAAACCTGGGTCAAGAAATCCAACACTGGAAGAAGAGAAAGTGCTTGCATCTGTATTTTTGTTCAAGGCAAAGGTGACGTGCCAGGTCTGAGCTGGGACTAAACTCAGATACAAATTATAAGCAGTGCCAGTACTCAGGAATGCTGGAATTGGTGTTCTGCTGAGATTTCACTAACAGCAGTGTGCATCAGAGTGAGTACCCAGACTGCACTGATGGAAATTGGTGAACCCAATGCAGGTTTTTCATTCACAGAAATGCACAACAAAGCAAGTACCCACAGCAGGCTGATGAAAATTAGTAGAGCTAATGCAGTTCATATGATGGGTCTGACTGAAAGAAATATTACTGGCACCACAGGATGTCAGCTGGGGCTTTTAATTCCTAACTGGACCCATTCAGACTGGCAGCTCTGGCTGCCTGGGCTCAGTACAGGTGTTTTTCCACTTCTGGCTGCTCTTTTTCCCCAAGAGGAGATGGGCCAGACCTCCACCAGCCTCCCTGGGCATAAGGTCAGTTCTGGGGGCACGTGGGGATGCAGAGGAAAACTTTCACACAGCCAAACAACATTCTGGCCTCCAGCTTTGAGAAAGCTTCCACTGTCTGCCAAGCCCATCAAACTGCCCAAACACTTTGGAAATTAGAGTATGTGATTTTGCTGCCAATTGGGAAACTGTCAGAAAACAGAACACACCTTTACTGGGGAAGGATATTTTCTCTCATTATTATCAAAGTGCAGAGTTAGACTCTGAGCAAAGCTTTGTGGTGTTTCACTCAGGACTCCCCACGAGGGTCCTATATCCAAAGGCAGCACAGGCACACTTCTGCATTTTTGTCTGGGCTGAACACCTACACTTGTACCAACTATAGAGCTCTGGCTTGTGTCTCCCACCCACAGCTCACATTTCTCTTGGATTAGTGTTCTCCCATCAGTGCTATTAATGCAGTCACATCAGGAGATCCAGTTGCTTTGTGGCCTGGAAGGCCCTTAACCATCCCCAGATTAAAGCCCTCTAGGCAATAAAATAGTTAGGCCCTAAGGATTTTCTTGGAAATGTGCTCTGAATGAACAAACAGAAAAGAAATCAGTTCTGTGTTGATCCTCCTGGCTCTAAGAGCACATTTTACTTGGTTTACTAAGAATTAATATGCACTAATGGGAAGTTAAACCAGCTTTAAAAAGTCTTTGTCACATGATGTCTCTTAATATACCCAGTGAATATTTCCAAGGCACGTGTCTCTTTGCAAGTGGAGCCTCCAGTAAATGTCCTGAGCCATTTTACACACATTTAAGGCACATTTTCCTCACCATCCATGCTAGAGAAATCTGGACTTGGGATTCCATTCAAAGGGAGAAAATTAACTTCAAATCATGGGTGCCACATGCTGGTCCCCTGGGCAGAACTGGTATTTGGGCATAATCAAACCTCCCCTCCCTGCATGGAGACAATCATAATGTGTTATAATTTAATAGGTGAGGAAAGAAGGCAAGAAGAACCATCTCTCCAGACTGGGTTTATCTGACCTTGGTTTAGGTGTAGGAAATATATGGATGCCAGCTTGTCTGTGCCCATAAAAAGCAGAAGTCTGAGCAAAGCAAAGCTTTCTTCTCCCTCCAGATATTAGTTCAGCTCACCAAGATCTGAGTCATAGATTTGTCTCTGCCTCCATTTATTATGAAAAGAGCCCATAGCAAGTTAATTCCTAACTCACACATGCCAGCAAGGTGTCTGTGTTTATATGGGCAGATATATGGGATGAAGCTATATTTGGATTTTTGCCATGAAACAGCCAGGGACAGACCCTCTCATGTGGTCAGTCATACTCATCCAGTATGTAACTGTTGTTCTTGTTCTGAATAAACATCCAGCAATGATGAAAGTCCTCATCACACCAAAGTGCTGCTTTCAAAGGGAATTGCAAAATCTCTTCCTAACAGACTCTCTAAACATACAGCCTCAAACTTACACTTGCTGAAATCAATTACAGAACTTACAGGTGACTTTCTTCAAGGCTACTTGAGGCTCATAAACTGCTATGCATGGCAGAAAACTCCTTGAACACCAGCTTGGTTCAATGATTTCTCTTCCTTGGTTCTCCCTCCCCTCAAGGTCTGCTAAGCTCAGAGTTTTTAACAAGCTGACACCTCTGAATGCACATTCCTGCTTACTTTCCCAAGGTGCTGTTCCCTATCTTTTGGTCTTGTGAAGTTAATTTATGAAATGTAAAGAAAATAGCAGACACTGTCAAGGTCCTAAGGGCATAAATAGGTGTTAAAGTCCCTGCCCAGCTTCCCCTAAAACCTCCCCACACTCTTGCTATGTCCCAGGACCCCATTCCAGCTCAGCCCAGGGACATCAACACCATCCTCAGCTGGTGGCAGTCCTGTCTGCAGTCTCATCTCTATTTGCTCCTGCCTGGACTTTGAGTGGATCTTGGACTTTGTTCCCCTGGACCTCCTCTCCCCCTGTAGAGAAGGTGCCTATTTGATCCCAAGTTTGGGCAGGCATTGGTCATTCAAGATGCTGAGTGTTTTCTGGGTTAATATGAGGTTAACTACAATCTTAAAAAAAAAAAATAACTGCATTTTTCAGTGATTTTGTTCTTTCGTCACTGTATCAGAAGCAACCAGAAGAAGAAGCAGAGCAGCAAATGCAGAATTCACCTTGAAGATGGATAATTCTATGGGATAGTTCTGTCTTCTTTGAGGGAAGACTGACAGGGGCTGGGCTCCATCATTCCCTGAAAGTTAGGAATAGGGATGACCTTATGACTGATCCCATTCATGGGATTTGAATCAACTGCATTGTTTTTATTCTGTTTGATTATTTACATGTGCAGGAAGCTTAATTTCTGGGTCATGCAGGTGAATAAGGTAGAGTCTGTAACATCCTCTGAGAATGGTAATTACAATATTATCCAGGTGCTCAGTCTGGCCCTGACCTGCACTCCCAAAAGGCTACATTATTTACAGAGACAGGAGACAGCATCCAAGCCAAAGCAAGAATTGGATTCCAGAAGGTGGTGGGGACAGGGCCAAAATAAAATACCCATCTCAAACCCCATGTCTCTGTCTTATGAATAATATCAGGATATATCCAGGAATTCTGACTGCACTGCTTAGCCTCTGGAGATGCCAACACCTCCTGTAATGCCATGACCACACTGAAATAATTCCTGCAACTTCTCAGCATCAGCACTAAAATACCCATCACCCCTACACCACCTGTGGTGACTGAGTGCACCTTATAAACTTCAAAACACTTTCCAGCATAAATCTTCAAAGGTCTGCAAGAAACTGTTTAACAGCTCCTCTCACTTTTTACTGTCAGCACTAAGAAAGGGAAGTGGCAGTAGATGTTATTGAACTTCAGGTATTTCTTTCCACTAATGGTAGGCCACAAAACTGACTATGAGACCCTATCAAGACATCCCATAGGCTGTTTTCTAGTCCATGCACATCTCTGTGTTACCAGTGAACAGTTAGAGAAAAACACCCTTTGGCCTCTGTCTGCCTGGAAAATCCATCTTACTTTTAAAATCAGTTGGAAGTTGTATCTGGAAATCCTTGGATAAGTTAGTCTTAGGGTTGTTTTCCAGCATAGAAATAAACTGGCTAGGAAAATATTTTACTCTCCATAGGGTCATTCACTTCTATGTACAAAATAGAACTCATTCTTTTATGGGAACAATTGCCTCTAGAAATGTGAATCATTCATGGGTGGTGCCTACAGCTTCAGTCTTGAAAGCAATTAGAAATGTGAGAAGGTCCTGGGCTGAAATGGGTCTTGTGCCCAGCTGGAATGAAGCACATCAATGGTCACCATGCCAGGCAGGCTCCCTCAGGGGGCAGAAATCCAGAGCCACCAGCAGCACCTCATCTCAAATGCCCCAGAGCAGCTTGCATCCTTACAGAAGGGCTGTGAGCAGCTCAGCCACTGAGAACCAAGCAACTTGTGGGGACTCTCAGCTGGACTAATCTACTCTGCTATTTGCAAAGCCTGCTTCCTCCTCTTCCTCATTTCTTCACCCCATACTTCCCATCCAGGTGGAAAAACCTGGCTTCAGTTGGAGGGACTTTTAAAAGATCTCAGAAGGTGAATAGTTTGGGATTATTTGAAGCCTTTTGCAGAGTAAATTGCAAGCAGTTCCTCCCATTCTGACAATGCTTTCCCAGACCAAAGACAAATATCTGGGGCTGTTGGTTCATATGTGCTGTGGACCTTGAAATATGAGATTGGAGAAATGCACACGGGCTGGGAACAAACCCCACGGGCTGGCTGGCTCCAGGAGTGAGCTGCAAACCAAGTTCACCTTCCATGGAATGTTGACATTGCATAGAACGAGGGACAAAATCTGCAATCCACTTCCTTTGGCCACAGTCTTGAACAGCGTGTGATGAAGGGAAGTGACACAAGCAGTTCTAAGAAGGTCTGGAAATAAGTGGTTTTCAACTGCATCCAAACACAGGGAGAATTAGTTTGTACTTTGCTACTCTGTGCATGTGCAGAAATCACCAAGGGAGCCAATACAACAGAGCAACACTACACCTGAGGAGCTTAAACAGGGGGCATTGAGGTCAGGGAGACACCTTCACCATCTTCTCCAGGAATTCCCCTTGGATAAATAAAAAAATTTAGTCTCCAGCAGTCTCAGTATTTTAAATAATCTCAGTACCAAAGACAAGCACCCAAAGCCCACAGTTCCATGTTTCAGCAGGTTAATTCTGTAGATGTGCCTATACCAAGAACAAATTCCTCCAGAAAGCTGCCCCACTGCCTCAGTCAGAGCATTTGGTGAGCCTGAAAAAAAAAAAAAAAAAAAAAAAAAAAAAAAAAAAAAAAAAAATTAAAAAAATAACAAAATACCCCAAACAAGACAAAAAATAAAACTCCAAAACCCTGCTTTCTAGAATCAGAAATCATAAGGCAGAGAGTTCCACTTTACCACTATCTGCCTAAATATATAAATAATCCAAAATCTGAGGTGTGTGTTGGACAGCACCCTCAGGCTATCATTTTACACCCAGCTGTTATTCTCAGAGGATTCTCAGTAAATCCAGAAATAGACCCAGCCAGGAGTCGGGAACAGGCTCAGAGGAGAATGTTGCCATATGGCAGCTCCTGACTGTTGCATAAATGTATTGATTAGCTGAACCAGCTTCAGGATGTCTCTATTAAGGACAGTAGCATCCAGGGGATACGTAAAATTATCAGAAAGATGAAAGAGCACCTGAATTGGCTGTTCTTTTCCATTTAAGCATCTTCTTGTCCAGAGTATGACACTGATTGCTTGAGAAAATTTCTTAGCTTAGTTTAAATCTCAAGCTTTTAAGAAAATTCCTAAATAAAAATCAAACATAATAATAATATTTTATCGCTATGACAACCCAGAATAGCACATTAGCAACCCAAATGACAATATTCTTCTTCCTCTTGCATTGACATTGCAAGGAAAGAAATTATGTTGGAGTTTTTAATATAAGTTTTCAAAAGGGAAAGATGATGGCACATTAAAGCCCACCATGAAAATAGAACTCTCAAAGAGAATTTTCTTTAGCTGTTTAAACAGCTAGTGAGTGGGTTTTGAACTGTGTGCTTTAAGCCAGAGAGGAGCCTGTCACAAAACAAGTTCTGCCATTCACTTGTGTGACCAAGGGAAAAAAACACTTTATCACAGAATGGTTTGGGTTGGAAGGGGACCTCAAAGATCACCCAGTTCCAACCCCCTGCCATCAGCAGGGACACCTTCCACTAGACCAGGCCACTCAAAGCATCATTGCTGTCACCAACAGTCCAAGACCAGCTCAAGGAGGACAAGACCTGCAGATTTGAGCTTGGTCGGGGATACAGAAGTCCTCATTGTGTCCTCTTTGGTGACAGGTGACACATCTGGAGCAGTGGGTCACAGGAAGGGATAGCTGATGTGGGACAGCTGAATGAGATGGGATAGAGCCAAAATGTGGATCTCTTAAAGTGTCCTGAGGGTATAAATATGTGTTTTACATAAAAGCTGTGTCCTGCAGCTCAGAATCTTGTAGGGACCTCACTGTGCTCTGACAGCAGAGCCAAGCAGGAGCTGGTCAGGATGGATCAAATGGACATCAGCCACCAAGAGCCACTTACTCAGAAAGTGAGATTTAGCAGGACTGGCATGATAAAGAAGTCAGAAGGAAAGATATTTTGATTTCAGATAATAGGCTGCATATTCCTTCACCGTTCACTAAGAGAATAGCCTTTCTCAAAGGGGCAGAAGCCCTTTTTCCTGCTGCTGTTCCTACTGCATTTGTCTGAACCCTGAGGAGTCTGTGCAAATCAGTATTGCCTCCCGCAATGGTTTTGAAAGCAAAACCAGTGAGAGACTCCAAGTCAGAAATACAATTTAATAGGAAAAAAAGAGAAAAATAAAATACATGCAATAGTACAAAAGAAAAAAGCCAATGACAGAGTCAGAATACAACCTGACAACCTGCTGGTTAGCATGGTGGTAGCAGTCCAGATGGTGTGGTCTTCTTGAAGCAGTGATCCTGGTAGCTCTTGTCCTCTGGAAACCAGTGGGTAAGAGCTGCTTTGGTGTTTCAAATCTGTTTTTATCTAGGTAGGGAATGTTTGGCTCCTCCCCTTGGGTGGAGCATATCACAATGGGATGATGTGATTTTATCAGTCATGCAATGGGACTCAGTGGCCCATTAACAGGAAATAACTTCCTGGAGGAAGGATGGGTCATGGGAAAGATAAAGATCATTCCCCCACCTGGTTTTTAACAGATGGCCCATTAGCAGAGGATATCTCCCACAGAGATAAGAATCACTGCCCCACATGGTTTCAGCAGATTTTGGGCATATCTTTACATTGTGACCTAGGACACCCCCCTAGGAGACTGGGGGTGTCTAGAGACAAAGGCAGGGCACCTGGCAGGTCCACATAACAAAATCCATCCTTGGCACAAGCCAAAATCTACTGGAAAACCTTAGCATGGTGCCCAGGAATTTCCTCATACAATTTGACAACAGCAGCAAAGGGATACATTTTTCTCCATTTTCAGTGTGCCTGGGTACCTTATCATGATGTTTCAGACCCAGAGGCAGCATAGGGCCTGGGGTTTGGTTTTGGGATTAGCTTGTGCTGCACATCTCTCTCCATGAATAAAGAATGAGTATCCCATCATGGGCACCAAGGAGTTCTGTCTTGAGGCTGATCCCAGGCTCCAGATGAAGGATAAACCCAGGTTTGCAATTGCTTGGGACTGTAGCTGCTGTCTTGAACTTCTGGAAAAGCTGAGGCTGCTCACCATGACACCAAGCCAATTTCATAGCTGGGTGACCACTGAAGAAGTATAAAACAGCAAACAAGCTCATCCTGAACAGTTTTCTGCATTGCATTTTGGGTTTAAAATGTTCGCAAAGAAAGTTCTGTTAGTTCAGAGACTTGTTGGCCGAAATGGATGCATTTTCCAGGGAAGTCAGCCAGTTTTTAAAGGAGGCCAAATCTGT
This sequence comes from Erithacus rubecula, assembly GCF_903797595.1. Classification (NCBI taxonomy): domain Eukaryota; kingdom Metazoa; phylum Chordata; class Aves; order Passeriformes; family Muscicapidae; genus Erithacus; species Erithacus rubecula. The sequence continues at coordinate 5,894,984 of NC_136687.1, forward strand.
TTCCACATGGAAATTGGCTCATTTTTGGAGTATAGATGAGTTTTGCATAAAATATATTAAATTCCTTCCCCCCACCCACAACTGTATATATTTTCATGCATCTTGATGGGAGAACTGCTATTCCACCATCACAGGGAAATGCAATTTCAAAAAGTGCAATATTATGTAATTAAAATGCCAGTCATGTCAGTATGGATGAAACAGGGAAAAGAGAGGAAAAAAACCTGGAAAACAAAGATTATCCAGCTTCAGTCAGCTCTTGGAAATGCTTTTTCAATCTACCTAAGCTCTTCCAGAAGCTGCACATGGGGGCAGATATTGTCAATATTCTTGTTCTTTGGAAAAATAACCAAAGCCTCAGCAGTAGAAAATAAAGTTAGGAAAAAAATCCACAACCCATGACATAACTATAAACAACTGCATGGTATGTTGCCATTAATTAGCAAAAGGCCAGTTATACAACTTGTTCAATTTTAATAGCCCTCATCCTGAGACCATTTGGACAGCAAGTTTGTTCCAAGAAGCACACCCTCCTCAACCCTCCTCAAGTGGGGAGTTTCATGGAAAAAAGAAAGATATTTTTTAATACATATGTACCAAAGGACCGAGATGTGCCGAAAAACATAGCATGTACCAATGCCTCTCTCTGAAGTGCCTGCCATTTGGAATATTGCAATTTAAATACTTTGTCTGTTTAGTCTATTTTGAATGGCTTCATTATAGGACTGCAGGGAAATTCTCCACAGAAACTGGAAAAAAATGTTTTGGAAAGTATTTCAGGTTCAGAATTGTCAGAATGCCCCATTTAAACCTTTCAGTGAAAGAAAAAAAAAATCATTGCATGTTGACACAGATATGTATTCTACAATATGTACCTATAAAATACATAGGAAATAAATAGTACCTTGACTCAAAAGCATATGGCTTAGAAATGATCAAAGAAGATTTCAGGTGGTCTGCATTAAATGCTAATGGAAAAATTCTGTCCAAAAATGTCAACATTTTGTCAATTTACATGGGATGGGAACCCAGGTCTTGCCCTCCTGTAATCTTACACATTCTGGATCAGTGCATCTTTAGTAAAGGAGACCCCAATGCTTGACTGATGGATGTGAAACCTTATTCCAGATAAGCCTGGCACTACAGCAAGGTGCAATTGTGGCACTCCCAGCCATGCTGGGTATGAGGAAGAAAGCTGTGCAAACAAGTAGGAATCCCAGTTCATCCTGCTCCTCTTTTATGGAGAAAGGTTATTACTTCATTCAGGTATTCACTAAATATAAAAAATGTTCAGGAAGCTAAGAACTTTGATCTGGACATACTTGCAGGCTCGGTGCTATGAAGGGATGAGGGAAATGTTTAAAAATGATTGAGGGAAACAGATGTTTGGCTTCCCCATCCACGGCCACTAAATCAGTCACTGGCCAAAAACTAGTATTTAACACAGGTGATTTTCCACAAAGCTAATCCTGCTTTCATTCAGGGCATTCCTCTTCCAATAAAAGTCCATCTGCCTGCCTAGCTTTAGACACCAGCATAAATTTTGACTTGTCCAAATGGATCTGGCGAGGGGGTCTGTGCACCAAGGCTGAGAGAGCCACATGCTGCTCAGTGAGAAATCACAGAGCTGCTCACAGCTTGAGCTGTCTGAGTCACCAGCTGATGAGAAACTTGACTTTTTGCTTGATTTTTTCCCCCTGTTCCTTTTAAAGGAAACTTTAAAAAACAAATAAACCCTACAGGCAAGCAAGCAAACTTTCTCATTTCATAGGCACCTCCTCTGAGCCATGGTTAAATACACCACAAAATCCATTTTCTCATGGATTTTTTTCATTTATTTCCTGCTTGCCTCCTTTTGTTTTTCCACAGGCATTAGTGTCATTTTCTCCTCCTGCACACAGGCTGTGAGCATTTAGTTCACTCTCCCTGACTTACACAGTAAAGGGCTACCAACTGCTAAATGTCCCAGCAGCTGCATCCAATTCCCCTTTGCAAACAAGAAGCCACACTGAGAGGTTTTTTGCTAAAACAAGGTGGTAGCAATAATTTTGAGTTATTAGGTTGCAGAGTAAGAGCAGAAGACTTGGAAATCAAGTCACCCAGGTCCCCCCTTTGCAATCCCAGTCCTAATTTAAGGCCTGAGATCACTGGAACACCCCGTGGTCAGCCCAGGCTGAGTCCCCAGCTCTCAGCTTTTCTCCTCTCACAGCTCATATTGGTCATAAGGAGCAGACCCAGATGCTTATGGACCAGTCAATAAACACAGATAATAGCTTAAAACGCTTAACTCCATGCAAATGTCCAGACAATTATCTGCTTAATGTATTTACATCATTATTATGTCTCATCAGCTCCCTTGTATTAATGGACTTTATCCTCTGCAAGTGCCTACCACAATAGGACAAAAAATCATGTCAACATTTGTTCCTATTTTTCTTATGCCAGGGTTCTTCTGATGATCAAAATAGTTTTTTTATCTTGAAAATGCTACAAAAATCCATACTGTCAACAAAAGCAAGTTTGTACTGGAAAGTTTACAAGTTCAACAAAAGTAATGCTGCTGCTTAACAAAGCTGTGATTGCAAAAGAACTCAAAACATTTATACTGCCACAAGTGTAATTGAAGGATATTTAGCCTTTGCTCAACCTTTTACAGACAAAATGGTGTTTCACCCTATTATAACAACATTTAGATTGCAAAATCTAATAGAGTATTAGCAGCAAAACTGCATTGTGAATGCTAAAGTTGCATTACAATATTGCAGCTTAACAAACAGATAAATTATTTCATAGAAACAGCCTTTAAAACATTTTTATCATCAAAAATTGATTATAAGACATAACTTTAATGCCAGCATATGGGGTAATTTTATTTATGGCATGTATTTTAGTTTCCCAGTATGTTTTAGGAACAACAGGTATTTCCAGTATCTTACAGGAAATAAACCAATGATAAAATCATTGAGCTTCTAGTTCATAGGTCTGGATTAACCCAGAATTTGTGTAGCAAGGTTTGGCAATTCTGGTAGTTTGGGGCCCACTACAGACTTCTGCACAGACTTCTGCAAGCTGAGTTTATCAGGATGAAAAACATGGGAGGATGTTTTGCTTCTCTCTGATTCTGAGAGAATTCTGGGCATGTTCTTGGTAGAGACTTTAGTGTACCCAGACACAAGAAAACACACTTGGTTCAGGTTGCCACAATTTTCACACCCTCAATGAAAAAATATCACACAGATCAATGAAATACATCTCTTCCGAAATAAATTACTAAATAAAAATCAACATTGTGATACATAACTTCAATCCACACATCTTTTCAGCTTTAGGCTTCCTTTGGGAAACTGCTTTGTGTTCACCCACAAAATCAACTCTCATTTTTTCCTCTACCCTGAACACACATTTTACCCACAAAGGGTGATACGTGCTGTTCTGTTCATGGCCTCACGACTGGAATTGGAGGTGAAAGTTGTTTTGGGCTAAAGGAATATACAGCTGATGTATTGCTTCCATTTATTATTTGATCTCATTCTATTGTGTGCTTCCTTATGGCACACTCAATGGTCTGTAATCATGGGGAACAAGATAGAAAGGGTAGGGCAAGGATTGTATTTCCTGCCTTGGCTGGTGAATAATTTTTATTAGAGCTTATTTTGAAACACAGCTTTGAGATAAGAATCCAGCATGAAGGATTAGAGATACAATGTTCTGGACTGAAACCTACAGTTATTTATTTTAGCTTTATGTAAGCAACATGAAGAGTTAATACACTGTCCACTTTTTAATAGCTGAAATGTTTGAGCTTTTGTTTTTTTAAAAAAAATGGGAAATGATACAGTACTGTTTTAAAAAAAATTGTTTTTCCAGCTCCTGTGGTACAACAATTGTTTGATATAAACTTTCATGACACTGTGAGCTTCCTCTCTGCTAATAGCCCAAATGTTCTTTTTCCAGCAGGAGGAAAGTGTGTCCAGGGATAGATCACACCAGCTGCCCCAGAACAAGAAACCCCACAGTGCTGCCAAGGCAGAGCTCAGCAAGGACATCAAGTGGGGTTTGGCACTTATGAGGATGGAGAGAGGGATATGTGCATATAGGGGAGGGGAGTGTCTTTTTTAAAGGAAAAGCCTTGTATTGTGTGGCTGGTGAGGGAAAAGAGGACATGAAGTAGAAAATTAAATGCAGCTGTTTTTTTATAAACAGGAACAGGCAGTGTTGTGCCTGCCCCAAAGCCCTGAGAGCTGCAGGGAAGGTGGAGGAGTTTGCACAAAGCAGTTGAGATGTGGGCAGACACCCTTCATCCACCTGGGGACTTGGAGAAGGGGTGACCTGCAGCTGAGCCCATGGCAGGGGGCCAGGGACAGAGCTGGCAAGAGGCTCAGGGATGAGCATCCCTGCTCCACTCCCAAGAAACATCACTCCTCTTGTGGGGATGGATGTCCTGAGTGGATATCCCACCTCTGGCCTTGGGGCTGGGCAAGGCAGAGGGCAACATCCTCTGACAGCAGGTTCCCAGAGATCAGAGGGACAGAGCCATGCTTTGATCAATGTGTCTCTGAGGATTTTTGGGAATTAAGGCTGAGGAAGTGAAAGAAAACTTGCAGTACAGCCACATGGCTCTTGGGATAATAAAAACCACTTGAGAAGCTGCAGGTTAGGACAGGTCTGGTCAGAAGTTTTCAGAGAAATCTTCAACTCCTTCTTGATGTAGCTTGTTGAAGTGGAGATCTTGCCAGGCTTTTACTCATAAAAAGAGTTGAAAGATCCCCCCAGAAAAGTCTTGCCTAGGAAGGCAAGTTGTATGAACTGAAATCATCCAACATCTTCCCACCTTCAGCCTCCTGGTGGGGGATCCATGCCTGACTGCAGCTGTGCCCTTGACACACACAACATTACTTGTGAGCAGGAAAAACTCCAAAATGGGCCCTGACCCAAACAGACTCTGGGACTCTTCAGACCCTTTGATCCAGGAGTGCAAGTGTAGATGGAAATGTGCATCCTTTGCCATGGGCTCCACAAGCAGGCTCCTCCTGTCTCTGCAAACAAGGGGCACAGCCAAGCTCTCTTTACACATCTCAGGCATCTCCTACCAGCCTGCAGCAAGCCAAGGCCCACAGTCCTGAGCTGCTTTGGGCTGGGCTCTGCAGAGCCCTCCTTGGGCTGGCCACACTCCCTGTGTGTCCCCAGGGAGCAGGGCCAGGCACCCAGCAGTTATCATGCTCACCAAATGCCCTGCAGCACCCTGCCCTGCCATCACTCAACCACTCCCTGGGCTTCTCCCTGCAGGATTATCCCAAGCCCCAGACATCTGATATCTGCACACTTCATCTCAGACCTTTTGGGCCCTCTGTTCAAGCAGATGGGATGGTGCAGACATTACAACTGTCAAATGGAAGAAAGTGATGAAGCTCTCCTGCATCAGATGTGCAGCAGTTAATTTGGGATGGCAAGAAGCCCACAGTGGCCAGTTCCTGTGTCCTGTCCAAAAGGTGATGACATTCCCTGATTGAAAACATGATCCTATGCACCTCATAGACAATTGTAGTCACAGGCTAAATTGTATAAATCTACTTTCACAAAAGATAAAATCTTCCCTTGTATTTTTTTCCATTGCTCAATTAACTATTGTTTTGCTCAGCATGTTTTAATCATAAGTAAGTTCATTAATAGATGTGCTCTTTGGAGTCATGGGGGACTGTGATATAATAGCATTAATCTTTCTGAATAACACCATTAATATCCTTTGCCCCTTAAAGGCACCCACTCTGTCCCCCAGGCAATTACAAAACTTTGTTCCATGGTACTGAATGAGCTCATCCAGCTAAAATGACTACAATGCATGTCTGCAAAATATTGCTGTTAGCTGAATTCTATTTGTTTATCCTACTGCTCAGACACTAATGGAACTTGTTTGTGAGCATGTTGGTTCTTCTGCTGTAAAGCCACCAGCTCAGCTGGCTGCTCCCCACCTGAATCTCAGGAGAGCTGCCCTCTAGAAGGGTCAAGACAGGAGATCTAGAAATCCATAAGCCTGAAGCTTTTTGACAATTCTCTTCAAAACAATCTAGCAGTTGTTTGACCACTAGAGATGTATCCTGTTAGAGAGACTCCCATGAATTCAGCAGGCTTGGGAATCTTGCTAATCTTACTTGGCATTCTACCAGCCTTACTAAAACAGAATTCCCAGTTTCTGCTGCCCAGAGCAGCATCTCCACTCAGTGAGAGCCTGGGCCATGTCTATTAAAGATTTCCAGCACCAGACATGTTTGAATATATTACATTTTCCACCCAGACACTTATATCTTCCCATCTTGGAGTAAAAATTCAAACTGCTAAAGACTTTGGGTTTACATTTTATTCATTCTACTTCCTCTTTAGAAAAACAGACACACAGCTCTTCCCTGCTTTATACAGCAAGCTGAGAACCATAGATAAAAATTCCTATGCAGAGGTGAGATATCTGAATTTTTTCATGAGAGTACTGAGTAGCTGCTGTGTGCTCTGAGCAGAGCAGCAGAGTTTTGTGGGCTTGCTGTGTTTATTCTGTCCATATTTGGATGAGAAGAGGCATAGGCAGTAGATGAAAGTAGTTCATATAATAAAACTGGGTTTGGATGAAACTCAGCAGTATATTGCTGCTTCGTTTTAGCACTCCTGAAATAGTAAGACCTTGTCAAATCCAGTCCCAGAGGAGAGGACCAGGCAGATTTCAGCTTCAACATGTGCCACATAGCTGCACTTTGCCATATTTGCTCACATTATGGCATATATGTGTGGAAGAAGAAAGGAAGAATTTCCCCATTTCTAAGCCATAAAATGTCTTTCAACACCTCTCTTCTTTACTGCAATGGCAATTTGTCATTACTGGTCACAGAGAGAGGCAATTACATGGCTACAGCCACTCCACCTGCAAACACAGCCATCCAAAATGTGAATCCAGCTTAGGTTTAAGCAGGGGGAATTAAAGTTTTTGTCTTAAATTCCAGCTTGTATCTCAAAAACCCCCCAGAGCAACCCAACTCCTCTTGCTCCCTATTTAGTTTCCAGCTATGCACAAATCCTTGAATATAGAAACACAGGCTTTTGACCAAGGGTTTCATAGGTGCTCTCACAGGCAGGGTGCACTTTGAAGCTGCAAGTTACCTGAAAGGAAGAGGAAGAGAAGCATTTCATGGACAAGGAACTTTGCTGAACCTTGAGCACAAGGAGGAGGGGTCAGATGCCACCCACTACTGAAGGGCAGTGTCCCAGGCCAGGTTGGGTCAGGGTTTGGGCAGCCTGGTCCTGTGCTGAGTGTCCCTGGACCTGCAGTGGAGTGGTGGAACTAGATGGTTTTTAAGGTTCCTTTCAACCCAAACCACTCTATGGTTCTGTGATTCTGTTTGCAGTTTGTAGTCAGATTTATCTGATGGGAAAGTACAGAGAGGATGGGGAAGCTGCACTCAGATATGACAATGTTAAAATTCACCTGGAGTCTGAGGTGGGGAGAAGACATTGGTCAGAAACATCCTTTTGTTCATTCCCAGGCATTCCAGTAGGAGCAGAGGACACAACCCCCTCAGCACACAGGGATCCTGCTTCCCCTGGATGCCAGAATCTTGATTTTGGCAGCAAGGACACTCCTGGGGGCAGAGAGTTCCCCAACCCCTGCAATGTTAGAACCAGTAACATCTTGAGGTGTTTCCTCTGCCCAGTGTAGCTCTGTGGGGTGAAGGGATGCTGCCATCCCACTGGGACCAGCCCAGCACATAAACCAGAGTGTCCTGCTAACCAAAACTGAACATGTAGTGACCTGCTGCTCCTCCTTGCTGTGCCACAGCATTCTTCCTGACATCAGGAAAACCTCAGTGCCAGAAATGCTCTCTCTATGAAGTGGGAATAATTCCTTCCTCCCACACCTGGACTAGTCAAGGCTTTGGACAGGGGTCTCAGCTGGCTGCAGCTTTGCAGATGAGAGTGCACAGTGCCCTGATCCCAGCTGGGGACTGCAGGCACACACTGCAGGCTGATGAGCAGGGCTGCTCCTGTTGGGGTCCCACATGCTCCTGCCTTGCCTCTTCTGCAGCTCCTGCACAGCAGGGCTCCAGCCTCTCTGAGTGATACCTGCAGGGCAGACACAGCCACAGATGCTGCTGACCCCACAAAAGGAGGGTGAGACAGGTTTTTGTCACATCTCCTTGCTTCCATAGGGGCATGCATATTTAGAAATATGGGATGAATAATCCTTCAGCTGCATCTGAGACACAGGCAGACTGCAGACCTGTTGCAGAGGAAGCTGCCTCTCAAACAACATATCTAGTTTAAACCTACTTTCAGTGCCTTAATCCAAATTCTCCTGCCAAAGTTCATATCTCTGAATATCCCACTCCTCTGCCTGCCCCTGCCTCCTGCTCCTTCTCCCTCCATCTTCCTTCCCACAGCCGTGGGAACAGACTTCATCACTTGAGAAAAATGCCCTGCTCATACCCCCTGCTGTTGCTTGAAGCAGACAAAAAAAATTAAAGTCTTTTGAGCAGAGAATCCTTGTCAGGACAAGAAATAATACTGACCTCAGTGAGGATGGCACGTACAGCCCAAGAGGTGGCTCAGGCTGTGTGTGCTGCAACCAGCTGTCCCTGTGACTACAATACAGTGTGAGGATATGGAATATAATTTCCCTCTCCATTTACATTTAATACAATGGCTTTGGACCACACATTATTAAAAAAAAAACAACACGAAGTCTCAGCACTTGGCTTTCACTAATGGCTTGTTACTCCTCTAACACTGTCACTTCAGTGAAGAGTGACACTGTGATTTGTGTCTCTCCCAGAGACTCCCCTTGCCTTCTTCCCTACCCTGTCTGAAATCTCCTGCTTTTTAAAAATAACACCTCTGTATAACAGTGGGAAGACAGGACTCACATGGGTGGTCTCTTATAATGAAGATAGAGTATCTGGGAACAATATTTTAATGTGTTTTTCTTCTAATTGAGTTTTTCCAGCCTTTGGGATAATTATTTCTACCAATTAGCCCAGTGGTATTGTTAGCTGGAAGCAACCAGTCCTTCTTCAGGCCTCTGAGAGAAGTTTACAGTATGCACAATGGTGCACAGTCCAGTTTATGAGAAAAAAATTGCCCCTCTGCTCCCAAAAGTATGGGAAACAACTCCATTGTGAGACAAACATTTCCCATGGAAATTGTCCTGAGAAGCTTCAGAAGGGTCCACGTTTCAGATAAAAGCAAGTGGGTGGAGGCAGTGAACTACAGCCCAGGAAAGAGGGGGTTATCCCAGAAAGGGAGAGTGGCACAGCAGAGGGGAGGCAGGGGACAGCTTTGGCCCTTGCACCCTGCAGTGTCCCAGAGGAGATGCTAAACCCACTCTGGGACCAAGCCTACCCCCAACAATGGAAGAACAGGACAAGGTCTGACAGCAGTAAATTAATTAGGAGTGAATTTTAAGCCCTTCTTTATGAGCTAGACACTTGTTTTCCCTAATAAATGGGAGCTGAAAGCTGGTGCAGTCAGGTCAGTGCCAGAGCAGTGACCTTGGGCACAAAACTGGAGAGGCTTTGCTTTACCTCAGCCCTGAGCAGGGCACTTTTCACATTCTGCAGAAGGATGCTGCTAATGCTGAGGAGAGAAGCCTGGCAAGAACTCACTGCAAAGTCCCTGCAGCAAAAATATATGATTGTTATAAAGGTAAAGAGTAGTGAGGAGTAAGGTGTGATCTGGTAGAAAATAGGCACAATGCTGGAAAATTTCAAGCCATGTCTTAAAATATTTCTTTGGGCTAAATCCAGTTAGTGAAATCAGCAGAATTTTTCAAGTCAAAGATGAATGAAGACTTTACGTAGCCTGAAATGCAAATGGCCTGGTGATGATGGACATATAAATACGAATTCTTACCTAAGCTTAAAAAAAAAAAAAATATTCTCCTTAAGTTTTTTAAGAAAGTAGGGGAAGAAATGCTCCTCCATAGAAATATCTTAGTGGGATCCTTTTCCTGGGAAAATGGTCATTCCTGGCAAAGGAAGATATTTGTAGAAGCAGAAGAGCATCAGGAGAGCTGTCTCCAAAGTCAGGATTTTGAAGGGAAATCCTTTAAAGATGGCTCATTTTATGAACTCTTAAATGTGTGTTTGTCTCCATCTTCCTCACCTTCCTTCCCTGCCCAGTAAATTCTTCCTGTACTGGGAGAGTCTCTGAACCACTGTTGATAATTTCAGTCCTTTAGCAAAGAAACAGAGAATTTATTACTGAGATAAAGTCCCAAACATCCATTTTGGCATGTGCTAGATGTCCTGGTACTGAGTCCTCTACACAACAAATATCTTCATACAGAGCCAAGAAGACTGAAACTTCAATGCAGTCACTCACATGGTGACCAGGGAGGTGTGGCACAGAGATTTGGACTGATTTCCCTGAGGATTATGAAGACAATTAATGAGAATATCAACTCATTCACATCCATTGCCCTTGCCGTGCTTCTTTATTTGTTAATATTTTATAATATTTATTAATGGATATATTTAAGGGGTGTGTCTCTATTTGTCATCGTTTTTCCTTGGAAGAAATGTTGCCAGTTTTTCCAAGGACTGACTCCTATGAGCAGAAATCAGGTAATCCATTTGCCTAGACCGTTCCCAATGCTGTCTGTCTGAGCTATTCTGCTAAATTTGCAGCCACAGAGACTCTAAAATACCTTTTTGTTAATCTTCATTTCATCTGAAATGTGAGAAAATGAGGGTAAGCATCTTAAAAGCAGAACTGGGTACAAAGGAGGTTTTCTAACTTGAAAAAATTTTGTTTGATCTTTCCTTCATATTGTCAGGTATTCTTTACATTTCAGACCAACAGTGTCTAGTGTTTGGGTTCCAGTTTTAACCACCTCAGGCCAGTCTGTACTGGCTTTTACAAAAGATGAGCAAACTCATATATATATAGTTCCAGGTAGGAAAGGGTTCTTCACTGAAATCACACCATAATAAATTTCCTGGTGTCTGTTATAGCAGAGTTTTAGTAACCTTAAAAGATGGGGAGAAAAGATGGGAGAAAAAAAAAAAAAAAAAAAAAAAAAAGAAAAAAAAAAAAAAGAAAAAAGAAAAAGAAAAAGAAAAGAAAAGAAAAGAAAAGAAAAGAAAAGAAAAGAAAAGAAAAGAAAAGAAAAGAAAAGAAAAGAAAAGAAAAGAAAAGAAAAGAAAAGAAAAGAAAAGAAAAGAAAAGAAAAGAAAAGAAAAGAGAAAATCCCAACTACAAAATCTTGAAGCAATTTCTTTAAAAGTGAAGTCTGTCTCAGATTATAAGAAAGTCCCACTGTGGTTTTCCACAAACTGCTACAGAAAAGCTTAAAATAGTGGATGGGGCACTAGTCAACAGGGACACCCTGGATCAGACCTAATGCACATCCATGCAAGACATTTTTTAACATGTAAGCCAGCATCAGATGTTTCAGAGAAAATTCATGCAGCTGTGGGATAATCTGCCTGCCAGGACAATTTCATCCTAAATCTTTATACTGAAACACTTAAACCCTGAAGAATGAGGTCTGATAATATTTCCAAGCCTCTCCTTTTGTTAGCTTTGGAGTTACAGTTCACTCTGCACTTGCTATCAATATAAAATGTCCAATTCCTGCTTGAACCTTGCTAAATCCTTAACTTCAAAGAGGCTCAGTTCCAACAGTCTACCTAGACTTTGTCCAAAAGGTAAGGAGAAAGAAAAAACTTTGCAAGTGCCTTAGATATCAGAACCAGCTCCAAGAGAATGTAACATTGAGGAAGATAAAGAAGAAGTGTAACTTCAAAAGGTCAGAGAGCAAACATCTGAAACAGCTGAAGAAAAAAACATCTCACTCCAGGTTTAAGGTACCTGGCAGAAGAAGAAAATAATTTTGAAGGATACCTGCTTCCCCCATGCAAAATAGTGTTTTCACTGGTGAGTATGCTAATCTGAAGCTGTTTAATATCACTTTTTCAACAGATGTTGGCTACATTTGCAAATAGTAACTCCAGGAAATGGTTGAGGTGGATGCAAAGGTACTTGGAAATACTTTATAAAGCACTGTAGCTTTCCTGCAGGCAGTGGAACTCTGCCAGTTGTGCAAGATGAAGATCTGGCCTACTCATTAAAGGGTTCAGATCTTCAAGGAAAGAGGGAGGCATGTGTTCAGAGTTGAGCTCCCTGACCTAAAAACCCAAGGAGAGAGTAGCAGAATGGAGCAGCACATCTGAAAATCCCCTGGATAACTGTAGGTCATAGCTCAGAGAGGCACTGACAATCACACCTGGCTCTTTCCAAGAAGAAATTGCTCATATTTCTAGAGGAAAGGGGATATTAATTCTGCATGTCTTTTTGGGAGGCAGAGAAGGGCACTGCTAATGAGATATGGGAGTCCTGCTTCTGCTGAGTTGTGAAATGGGCCCTGAATGTCTGTGGAAAGCAGAAGCTGGTCTAAAGTAGTGCAAATCAGGGCATTAACTTTAGATTAAAATATATGCAATCATGCATTTCTCATTCTACATAGATATTTCTGGGCAAAACTGCAGAATAACACTACAAGAGATCACCTCAGGTGAGAGCAGTGCCCCACCTGGTCCCATCAGTGCCTGAGAGAAAGAAAACACAACATATGTAGGTCAAGTATTTCCATGATGTACCCCCAAAAAGTGCAGTCATCCAGGGATTTACCAAGCTGGAAGAACACTGTATTTAATAACTGTTCTTGGACTTTTCCTCCTTGAAAATGCCTTTTTGAACTCATTTATAATTTTGGCCTCCACATCATCCCTAGCAATGATTTTCACAATTCCACCGGGTGAAAAATTAGAGCTTTGGTAGAACTTATTTTTAAACCTGATAATTTGACTGGATGCCCTTGACTTTTTGGGTTGTATTCACCTTCTCCACACTACTGAGGATTTTATGTGTCTTCATTGCCTTCAGCCACCTCCCTTCCAAGCTGAAAGCTCACAGCCTACGCAGGAAAGTTGTTCCATTCTTCTCTGTCCTCTTTGCTTTTCTTTGTGCCAGTTCTCCTATGTCTTTCTGAACATGAGGATGACTAGGATTACAGAAAAGGACCCATTACTGTGTATTTATTCTCTCTTTTCCCCAGAAAAGTGCATGTTAAAAGAAGATAATACAAGATTTGCCAAGATCTCTGAAAAGCCTCATTGATTTCATTGTTTCTTCTCACAGTAAACCACTTTTGCAGAACTATTTCCTTAGATCCTATAGACTTGGCTCTTTTTACAGTAAACTTCAAAGCTAAGTTCTCACTTACTTTAGCAGGCCCTTTGCTTCAGCACTTGAGTTGCATAATTGTTAATCCAAAACATCCTGCCTCAGTGATGCCAAGCACTTTAAAATACACCAAAACTTGGAAAGTTATACACTTCACCCCAAAAATAGCCATGCTGCCATTTTCCAGCAGATCTGATTTAGTGCTGCAGTGAGTGCTTGGTGTGCTCTGGATAATCCCTTGCTCTGGAGGTGTGAACACTCCCAGCTTGGGCTCTGCAGAGCTGAGCAACACGAGCTCCAGCTCCCAGGAAACCACATTTCTGGAGTCATTGCTGGGGCAGGAAAGTTATTGCACAGAGGCACAGATTTCACAACATTTCTTCACTCACCACAGCTGCAGATCACTTTTACTGATTCAGTTCATCCACAGCCCATCCTAATTCTCCTTGTGCTGTTTCTTTTGGTTTCAGGGTGTTAAGTGCCACATTCTGTCAGACCCATGACCTTGATACCCTTGTGCTGATCCACCTGCCCTTCTTCCCTGCCTGCATCCTGCTGGCAGTCACATGGATTGTTATGGGCAGACTGATTTGTTGTTTTTTGGGAGGCACTGAGGAAGGTCCAGCCTCCCCAGAAGATGTTCTGAAAGTGTGCAGACAGCAATGTGCTTTGCCAAACACCTTACAGCTGGTCTAGAGTGGGGGAAATTATTCCCACAACAAAAGGTTTGAAGCACCAGCAGTTTTCACATGGCAGAAAAAATGGACTACATTTGTCTTGGTTCCTTTTATGTCCCCAGTTCTGGGGACCATGGGGTGAATCCTGGGAGAAGAACCTCACTATTCAGAATCATAATTAAGAGTGAATGACTGGATTCTTACCACCAGCAAGTAGAGTTGCCATGTCCAACACACTTGGCAAAAGGCAGCCTTCAATTCATGCAGGATCAGACCTGTTTAATCCACTAATCTTCACAACATGTTGAAGCAGTGGAGTTTTATCATCTTTATTTTGCAGAAGGGGAGAGCTCAGGCAGCAAGTAGGGCAAGTTGTCTTTTGCCAGAGACATTTTGTCCTTTTGTTCTTCGTAGTGGTGCTAAAGATCCCACATTTTCTAGAATAAGGGACTTAACTAGAAGTCAACTGGAAGAAGGATTGGGTCAGCCCAGGTTCAGAAAAGAAGGATTTGACCTAGAGGTTGCCCTGGAATGGCTCTCTCTGCACCTCTCACACGACAGTCTGTTCTCACGCTCACACCCTTGTTTCATGTCTTTCAGGCAGATTCAACTCTCTCCAAATAATTCCTGGATTAAAAGTGCAGGCTCATGCTCATCCAGTGCTCAACACCTCCTGTTTCTTCTGCAGGAGGAATGAAGCTCAATAAACTGTATAACATGCTGAGTTCAATAAGCTGAGTAACAACTCAGCATTACCCAAAAATAGGCCAGGTGTGAAGAGAAGCAGAATTCCCTGAAGCTAAACTGCATGTTCATGCAATGGAACACCTTTCTTTATCACATCCAGTGCTTCAGGGGATTTTTTTTTTTTTTTAGCACAACTTTTGTTTTCAAAAAATGATAGATCACGATCAATAACAGCATTAAACATGGATCATGGTAAGAAGGAATTGGTGGAAGTTTATGGCCACTCAATCCACTTAACTCTGCCAAAGCAATAAACCACCACTGGGGTTATAAATTGTTGAGCTGAGTCTGCAGTTTTAAAATGTTATCCAAAATCAATTGCCTCCCCCCTCATTAGACCATTAGTTGTCAACAACTTTGTTAAAGAATAAGCCAGTGGTTCACACACATCTGCTTGGGAGCAGAGTCAGGCTGGAGCTGTTTCCCTGGCTACTCCAGCTGAATCCACGTCTGTTATCATTAACAGAATGTGGGTAGGAAAGCAAAAAACTGAAATGAAATCATGCTCTCCTCCCACTGCCCCAAGCACATAAATCTTCCAAGCTAATGGTGCCACAGAAAAGGTCTGACTGGCTGCAGCAGGGGTCAGGGATGCACCAGGAATGTGGGGTCAAGCCCCCAGTAGCAGTGACCCTTCAGGGAGGTGTGTGTGTCACTGCAGCCCCCAGTGTGCTGCTCAGCACCCACCCAGAGCCATTAGTGCCTGTGTGCCCCTGCAGACCCTCTGCTGGGCTCTGTTGCTGTGTGAGCAGCTGTGGGAGGAGTTGGGCTCTTCAGAAGTCCCAGAGCTATGGGAAACTCAGCTGGGGTCAGTGTCACAGGTCATCAGTGGGGAGATGGCTCCTGGCTGAGGTCAGCTCCATCCTTTCTCTCCATGGGACAGAGACGCTGCCTGCAAGGGGGAGGATGAACCTGGGAAATGTGGCCCAGGAGAAGAGGAAGAGAATAGCCCTGGGGCAGGGGGTCACTACGAAGTGTGGCTCACACCAGACACTGCCTGGTGTCCTGGGCACATCCCTGGAGTGCCAGTGTGCTGCCTTGTCTGGCTGCAGCTCAGCACTGCAGCTGGCAGAGCAGTGCTGCTGGGGTGCTGCAGTGAGGGTGAGCACTGCAGCAGCCTCATGTCAGCCCACTTCACCTCATTTCTTCCAGTGGGATCACCAGGAGTCAGGATCTTAGCACAGACCACACTTTAAGCATTAAAACTAGCAAATAAATACAAGCAGCAAGGCTGACAGAATTTGTTTTCTTCTCACCTCACACCTGTTTTGTGCTGTTGACTCTTCATGGACAACCTTATCTCCTGGATCTGCAACAGCACCTGCAACTACATCAAGCATTTTGCACTCACTGTTCCATCACTTGACAGCACTGTTGCTCCAGACAAGAGGCTGCTGATTTGCACTCCTGCAGCTGAGCAAAATGTGGTACATGACCAGGCTGCTGTTTGCAGAAGCACCAAGAGCCCAGCTATGTGATTCATACAGCAAGAAATTAGGCTGGGAACAGAAAGAAAACCTATTTAAAGCTGTTCTCAACTATACTCTTCCTAAATTAGTTTCTTTTGACTCCTGGTAGCTTTTCCACTGGTGTCCAAGCAGATGACTCTGGCATTCTGGATTCACCTTTTCTATCAAGGATATCATGAAGGCAGCTAATCCACAAAGAAACAGGAAGAGCTGAGTTTGATGTCACACAAGTATTTTTACCTGTTTTTTAGCACTTTTCTCTACATTTTCAAGACAGGACAAAGTATATCAGTGCCACAGCAGAGGAACCTTACCCAGAGATGGGAAAGCAGGGGCCAGCAGACCTCACACAGAGATGGGAAAGAATGAACCAGGAGATCTCCAAACTGCTTTTTTCTTTGCTCTCACCACCATGTTACACATGTAAAATGCAAGTGGGCATAAAACCTTCACATTAACATCATTCAAAGCTCATCTCTACCCTCACACTGCACTTTCCTCTGGAGCACATCCCATCCTCCTGTGTGCAGTTATTTATATTTCTTCATGCTGTCCTTTCTGTCAGGCTGTTCTACTTAACACCCCCCCCAGCAGAGCATTCCCAGCAGGACCTCTCTGCAGCAGCACTGCTTTTAACCTACCATCATAATGACCATAATTTACTGCCATTGTATTTTACCCCCCCTCAATGTTAAACATTAACCTTGGGCCCACTATTGACTGCAGAAGGCATCTGCTGCAATCATATGGGAAATATTGGGCATTATTTGGCTCTTCAGGAGATGGAGGCATACAGAGGTCCATGCTGTGTTGTTTAGGGGAAGAGCAGAAAATGTCTGTGCACAGCCAGCTTCAAAATTTAAACTGAGCTTTCATAACTTCTGTTTCTAAAGGTTGGTTCAGCAAAGCACTAAATCTTTTCCACAGAAAGCACAGAAGTTTCCTTGATGATCAACCTTGTTAGCTTGAAGGACCTATTCTTTCAGAGTCCTCATTGTGTGGCAAGAAGAAAGAAAAAAATGAGTTCTTGGAAGTAAAAACGCTCCTTCTGTTCAGGTTGGAATAAAGAAAGGGTCACTGCCCCTGAAGGCTTGCCTCTCTCTTTTCCTTTTCTTAGACCACATAAATAGAAGAGTAATGTCAGCCCACAAGCTGAATGCATCAGGTTCTGATCATACACCAAAGCTTTTGCAACACATGAAACTCATATTTGCTGTCACGTGCACAAGGTGCCACGTACACATTAATGCTACAGGATTGAATGGGCAGATTCTTGTCATTCTGTGCTGTGCATCTCCCATTGCACAATCCTTGAACAACACTCTGCCCCTGTAAGGAAAACCTGAGAATATTTTGAACCCTTTTAACCTGAAAATTAAAGGCTGGTGGTAGGATTAGCAAGTGGGAATGCTGAAAAACATCTCCCTTTCCTTTGTCTTCAAAAGACTTGACAAGCCTCCCTCTCCCTGCTTTTATCTCATCCAAACTCACCAGCAAAATCCCTCCCACCAAGTCATCCATGACTTCCAGCCTTCTTTTACTTTTTTGGTGATGTAATACGGGATGCAAATTATTCCACATTTTTGGGGATGGAATGGACATAAATATTAAATATTATCCAGTTTCAACCTCCCTGCCATGGGCAGGAACACCTTTCACTGCACCAGGTGGTTCAAAGCCCCACCCAACCTGGCCCTGAACATCTCCAGGAATGGAGCAACCAAAACATCTCTGGGCAGCCTGTGCCTGGGCCTCACCACACTCACAGTAAAGAATTTATTCCTAACAGCTAAACTAAATCTGTACCTAACATCTTTTGATTGAAAACCTTGTCCTATCAACACACACCCTTGTACAGTCCCTCTTCAGTTCTCTTGTAGCACTTTAGATCCTGACAGGCTGCTCTAAGGTCTCCATGAAACCTTTTCTCTTCTCTTCTCTTCTCTTCTCTTCTCTTCTCTTCTCTTCTCTTCTCTTCTCTTCTCTTCTCTTCTCTTCTCTTCTCTTCTCTTCTCTTCTCTTCTCTTCTCTTCTCTTCTCTCTTCTCTCTTCTCTTCTCTTCTCTTCTCTTCTCTTCTCTTCTCTTCTCTCTCTTCTCTTCTCTTCTCTTCTCTTCTCTTCTCTTCTCTTCTCTCTTCTCTTTCTCTTCTCTTCTCTTCTCTTCTCTTCTCTTCTCTTCTCTTCTCTTCTCTTCTCTTCTCTTCTCTTCTCTTCTCTTCTCTTCTCTTCTCTTCTCTTCTCTTCTCTTCTCTTCTCTTTTCTCTTCTCTTTTCTCTCTTCACAACTCCTGGAGAGGTGCTACAGGCCTCTGAGCATTCTCATGGCCCCTTCTGGACTCATTTCAGCAAGTCCATGTCCTTCTTATGCTTGGGATCCCAGAGCTGGATACAGCTCTGCAGTTTGGGCTTGTTCAGAGCAGAATCCCCTCCCTCATCTGGTCTCTTTCTTTTGTACTCTCTGGTGAATGTTTTCAGTTTAATCACAATGTCCCTTATCTGTTCTTTTTCTCTTCTGTCTCCTGTCTTGCCAGCTTTATATCACTGTGAAGCAGTTAGGATTTTTGTTGGAGAAAAGTGAAACAAAAGGCATTAAATGTGTTTGCCTTCTCTAGGTCATCTGCACCACTCCTGTTCCTCATTAGGTAATGGGTTTATGCCTGCTGCTGTCTTTCTCTTACTTTACTGTATTTATAGCACCTTTCTCCTTGTATCCTAACACTCCACACTGGTTGTAATTCATTTAGCACGGAAACCTTTGTGCCCTACATGCTTATTTTATTCCTTGATCTCATCCTCAGTAATGTGACCTCATTCTCCTTTTTAAAATTATTCTTCTGGGACTCTCCTATCCTTACCCTATTCACAGTGGGTAGAGGTGGATCTTCTACCATGAGCAACATCTCCTGGCTCAGATGCTCAGCTCCTCACCCCTGAGAAAACCTTCTCAAGATGTGGGATCTCACTCAAACAGCAAGGTTTTATCCAGCACACAGCACTTAGGTTGTTCCAAATCCTTCCAGCACCCACAGGAAGGAGATGTGCCCCATAGAGAGGCAATGATTGTCCCCTGCACTCAGTACTGGTGAGGTCACACCCTTGAATCCTGGATTCTGTTTTGAGCCCTAACAAAAAAAGGTATTGAGGTGCTGGAGTGAGTCCAGAGAAGGGAAACAGAGCTGGGGAATAGTCTAGAGCACAAATTTTTACAAGAAGAGTCTGAGAGAACTGGAGGTGTTTAGCCTGGAGAAAAGGAGGCTCAGGAACTTGTCACTCCCTACAACTCCCTGCAAGTTGTAGTGAGGTGGGACTCAGGCTCTTCTCCCATGTAACAAGTGACAGGACAAAAGCAAATGTCCTCAGGTTACACCAGGGGAAGTTTATATTGAATATTGGGAAAAATTTATTTACTGCAAGGGTGGTCAGGCATTGGGATAGGCTGCCTGGGGCAGTGGTGAAATCACCACCCCTGGAAGTGCTCAGATGTGTGTGGATGTGGAGCTGGACATGGTTTAGTGATGAGCACGGTGGTGTTGAGTTAACAGCTGGAATTGATGGACTTATGCTCTTCTCCAGCCTCAATGTTTCTATGATTCTTTATATCAGGGATATGCCAAAGGACATTCTCTGTATCCCGTGTTGCTGATGTGTTGTTACAGCCAAGGATGGGAAATGCTGTGCCTCAATCCCACCAGCAAAGCACCAGGGAGCATCCAGAGACAGCTGATCAGGACATCACTGAAAATCTCTGCCCCCAGTCAGTGAGAGAAAACCACATTCGCCCTCCAGTTTTCATGTCTGATAGATACCTTAATGTCAGCTAGACACTTGGTTTTCTTCTGCAGCAGAGATGAGCATTTGCCTGTGCAGATCCTCTGCAGCAAAGATAAAAGAGCAGGTCTGCCTTGCTCCACTCCTCCCCACTCACAACACTTCCCAAAGCCACCTCTGGAAATCCTGCAGGGAGTTAACACAACACTGGCAAAAGTGAGGCTGTAAAAAAATGATGTTAAAAACTTTAAAATAGATATCTCCTCTGGAAAAATCATCTGACATAGAAAGCCCCACGGTACAGAAAACTCAAACAGTACCAGGGGTTTTGTGTGTGTTCAGCCAGTGTGTGCTGCAGAAGGGGGATGCTGGAGCAAGAGTCTCACCCATATTTGACTTGCTGAAGACATGAGGGGGTGTAGCCTTAGCTGCTCCCTCCTCAGTGCTCAGCAGCTCCCATGTGAAGTTCCTGCAGTGTTGTGTTGCACACAGCAGCAGCTGAAATGCCTTAGGCCCCTTTCATTCAACCTCAGCAGGGGTGGCCCTTGAAAACACTGATAAGGGAATAATTTAAAAATTTAAAAAGAAGCAGATAAAGAACTGATCATAGCCCCAGTAAAGCAGGACATGAAAGAAAGCTGATTGCAGCCCTCTAGGTAGGGCACCAAAGATTTTGCCTGGTTTGGGTTTGGTGATTCTGCTAAGACTTGGTCTCTCCAGGTAGCTCTCCTCCACACTTCAAGGTGTCAAATAATTTGCAAAATGCTTGTAATTGCATTGGTATCTGTTGGCATGCATTGAGACATGTGTGTTCCTTGGGAAGTACCTCACCCAAGTGCCTCCTCAAAACTTTTCCTCTCTGAGATTGCAGGGACTCAGGACTCAGAGGCAGAGGGAAGGGAAAGCTGTTGTGATTTCTGAAACAGGGTGTTCTATTTCACAGAGCTCCAGACAGCCCTGTCTCCCTCATTAGTGCTCACAGTTAATGGAGGGCTGAGGGCACTCATGGACCACTCTTCCAGCCTTCCTAGAAGAAAACCTGATCTTAAAATATTTTAAAGATGAGTTTTTATAACACTCCCTTACTCCATATATGTCTGAGCACTGTGGTGAGTTGAAGCATCAATTTTAATATCACAGCACCATTCTCCTGCTGACATGTCCCTAAATTATCTCAAACCTCTCTTTATCCACAAAAGGTTGGGGTTTTATGCCCTAATTCCTTAAATTCAGATAAAGTCCAAGGAGTTTCCCAAAGTCAGCCTCGAGCCTGGGGGGAGATCAGCAGGGCTGGTTGTTTTTCAGCCCACAGCTGATCCAGGCCCTGCCTATCTCACCCAGTGAGACCCTGTTTGAACCAGCCTGGCCCTGTATCAGGTTGTGTGAATGCAATCTACATTCAGCTAGCAGCCCTAATTAATGCTCCTCGTGTTTGTTTGACTCACCGAAGATACTCATCGACCTGAGTAGTAAATCTCATCGTTGCATAGGAACTACAGGGATCAGTTCCTTTCCAAATGTGTCCTGGATAGAGCCCAAGATATCCAATACTGTGGGGAAAACACATATTGAGTGTCAAATAAAAGCAACAGCGGCTCTGCAACAAATGGCAACTTCCTCTTGGAAGAGTCAAAGATGGCTGTGACTGCTGATGGTTTTAAATGTACTTTCAGATTATTAATAGAGACAATTTAAAATAGTTCCTCTCACTCCAATTCCTGCTTTAACTCATACCCAACTGCTAAACATACTGTGGCTGCTCCTGCTTATGCACTCTCTAACAAATCACAGCCATGCATAGGTTTCCTTTCAGTATTTCCAATTTACTCTTTAATGGGAGACAAATGTGTCTTATTTGCTGACTGCTTAATGAGTCCGAAAGAATTTCCAGGCATGCTTATTAGAGCTGCTTGCAAATTGTTTTACTTCCTTAAATCTGTGGCTGTAGGATGTTCACTGGCACTTAGATGCTGGACTGGCTGGGGCAACACTAACACGTAAATCAGTATATTGCATAAAAGAAATAGAAATTTTGGTAGGACTTTCACATTTACACCTGACAAGAGTCAGAAACTAACATTGAACTGACAAGATGTACATGTAAATAGTTGTTTTGCTCATGCAGTTGTAGGATAGTAGTTGCTGTCTGGCTTCCTATTGTAGAAATTCTCTGAGTAGCTGGTCCTGGCAACTTTCAGGTCTGTTGAATTTCATGCTCCTGTGGTTTACTATGATTATTCAGAGGGACTCTTTGTTTCGGTGGCCATGCAAAGGAAATATGCTTCTTTGTGGGTTTGTACATGTATTTTGGGATTGGATATTTCTTTTTTTTATAGTTTTTTCTGAGTGTGACAACTCCACCAGGAGACATTTCCAAGCTCAGACTTCCTGACATAAATATTTATATTATCACCTGCCTTTCCACCTGCTCCCAGCCACTGGGTCAGAGGTGGGAAGCATGGATTAAGGGCTGGGGACAAGGGGAAATGAGCAGGGAGAGAGGCTGAGCCTGAGGCAAGGGTACTTGGGGCGTGAGAACGGCTGGAGGAGTTGAGGGAGGGCAAGGCAGGGACTCCTGGGCAGGAGATCTCTACAGATATAACATAAAAAAATTAATTTGGGGTAGGATGGAAGCAGGCTTTCACTGGCAAATCTCTTGGTGTCCTTGGCTCTTCCTTCACAAAGGGAGGGTGGTTTGTGGGTGCTGGGTTTTGTGTGTGCCTGCAGATACTGCAAAGCAACAAAGAGCCAGATGCAGCCAGTTTGAGCAGAGTCAGATGGGGTTTGGGGGAATAAAGCACCCCAAAATAGGTGGTCATTGGAATAGAAACAAAAAGAGAAATTGTACATTGACCCTGAATTCATGTGAGCGAAAAAAAGGAATAAATCCCTCATTTTTCCAGCATGAAAAACCTACACAGTTTTTAGAGACTAAAAGGCCTTAGATCTTATTGCTTTGTCTTTCTTACTGCTAGTAGGGCATTCAGGCTTAAGTAAACCATTAAGGATATGCTTTCTCAGGGTATCCAAGGCTTTTTGCTGTTCAATAACAGGGGAAAAAATGAATTAACATTTTTCTGTTGGTTTCACAAACTGAGAGAGGGGACTTTGAGGTTTTCCTCTCTTAGAAAAGTTTTACTTTTCAGCTCTCAACTATACCAAAATTACCCACATTTGCTGCAGAATAGCCCTGTCAGTGCGTAGCATGCATTTGAAATATAGAGGCAGGCCAGATGAAAACCAGCAGTGTGAAATCAGTGCACCAAGAGAAAAAGGCAAGGATCAGATCAGCCCCTCTGGGCTGGCTGCTGGCAAGCCTGCAGCCTGTGTGTGCTCTCCCCTCCACTTCCAGTGCCCTTGATTTCTCAGGCTGCTTTGAAAGACAAAAAGGAAAGTTGGTAATCATACACCGACAGATGGTTCCTTGGTTAGTTACTCTTTATTTAGATTGAAACAACTGCGATTCATCAGCTTTTTTTTTTTTTTTTTTTTTTTTTTTTTTTTTTAATAGCTACATCACAGTGAACTTTCAACTCCTAATCTATTTCTAAGAAGTATTGTGTGGCAAGAGTCTATTAATAACAAACCTTGGGCTGACTGGAAATTTCCTTTTCTATATTCATATTCCAGTTTCTGAGATGTTTTCACCCAATTTTGCTTCCCTTCTCAATAGCAGAACTATTCAGAAAATTTTCCAGTAAATGTCACATTAAAGATATTGCTTACATGCCTATAAATGAAACTTAGATATTTCTTTCTTATTCTTGGACTTGCTTTCTTTATTTTAATTGTAAATTGATAGCTAATGAACTACTAGTTTCTTATTTTGATCATGAACAATTTTGATTGATTTTTTGGGGGAAATATGCTTGTATCACCTTCCTAAGCATATCAGTTAAGCTGTATCTGTGAGTTGTCCTTTTGAATAGTATTTTACAGAACTCTATATGCATTTCAAGTTAAGACTGTCCAAAAATAATGTGTCTAGATGAAAGCCTGAAACAAAGATTTTGAATGATTGACTTAAATTTGAAGAATGGCTGTCTGCAATAAATGGAAAAAAACCTTATATTACATTCCTGCTTATGCCTAGAGGTTCATTTTCCTTTTGGCCCTTTTGGGTTGATGTAGGATTTCACTGCACATCCTAGACTCAAGTGAACAGTGATTTCTCCAAGATTCACTAATTAAAGGAAAATCCTGTTTAAAAAAATACAAACAACGAGAGATTCAGACTCTTTAGGGGCTTTTGTCTCACATTTCCTACCATCCATCATTACAGGCCTGCACCAGAATTACTGAGTGCAAACAAAACTGCTGATGAAGTAGTGTCCAAGTTTTCTTTTACAGACATAGGGGACACTTTCACTGATACATTTTTTCCAGCAGCACAAACTCAAATATCAGAATTATTCACTTTTTCAGGTATTAAAATGGGTTGAATTAAAAAAAAATTGCTACATTGATCTTTCAAAAATATATCAAAATCTTTTAGGTTTGAAAAACAGATGGGGACCATCTTTATTTAGTTACCATAAAGGGTTTAATGCATCTGTGGCTGTTCATTTTTTAAGGAATTAATTCTGAATTTTTTGAGTGGGAAATCTCAGGGAACAAAAATGGTCAGTTTAATGTCTTTAATTCTAAAAGAGTGAGATCCAAGTCTACTCTAAGCTATCTTATATTTGGACCTGATTTACCTCAAAACCAATCATTGACTGTTTTCAGGTCATCAGTACTATGCAAGTTCAACTTGGAAATTTTTTCTTTTCACATCAAATTTTTTCCCTCAAGGTTTGTTCTTTAACAGGCAAAGTGAAAGGGAGAGTCCCTTTTTCACAGGATATACCACACTGCTGGCCTTCTAGACAAAAGCTGCATACACTGATTTCCCATGAGGAATGGCATGCTGTTAGGAGATGGGATCATTGGCACGAGCAACTCCCTTCCTTGCAAACTGCTGTCTTCTTCATCTCCCTTTGGCAGAAAGCTCTCATTGATAAACCTCAGCAGGCAGCTGGGCATTCCCTCTGTTGTTTTATCCTCAGTTCACCTGTCCTAGCTCGAGCTGCTGAAAGGCAGTGGGATGATGCCCTGTTTGCATGGATAAAGGAGGTGCTGTGAGAAGATTCAATGGGAGTTTCCTTAAATAAACCCTTCCAAAGGCCTGAACCACTGTTTCAAGAGTTCATTTTGGGCACATCCTCCTTGCAGGAGAGCTGGAGGTAGCCAGGGCTGTTGAGCTTCTCCAGCTCCTCGTGGTGAGAAATGGTCACATCCCCATCACCCAGCTCAGGGATTTGCCCTGCAGGCACCTCCCTTCCCTGACCCCACAGATCCTTCTCCTCCTCGTCCCCTCTTTGGCCCTGATCTGAAACCCTCATGGGTCACACAGTGGGCAATGAGATTAAGGCTGGGATTTGTAAAGATGAAGCCTTTTTAGAGAGCTTAATAGGCCAGATGCTCAGCTGAGGATCAGGCCATCTGTCCATTCAAGCCCTACCTGGACAGCAGGTTATTGCTAAGAGAGAGGGTGACAGTTTGGGACTGCAACCCCCAAACCCAGCGACACAGCATCCTCCTGACACAAAAAACTTGGAACACACAATGGGAGATGATGTTCCTGGCTGATATAGTCACTAATGAGAGGGAGACAAGCCCAAATGCATGCATGGCAAAGGACTTCTTTGCTCTTCCAGCAGATATTAAGGAGCCTGAGAGTCAGCAAAACCCATAATTCGGCTCACTTTAAAATCCTTTGCTCTAGCAGAGTAGTAGCCCCCCCCAGAAAAGAGAGCCAGGCCCAGTCTCCAAAGGCAGCTGCTGCTTTAGTGCAGTGATCTGTCTCCACACTCCCTGATAAGCAGTCTATGCCCCCTGACTTATAATAAAAGGGAACGATGGTCCCTGCACAGACCCAGAGAAGAGGTATTGATTTGCAAATAGTTTAAAAGAATATTCAAGGGTCATGAGCTGACCCTTTTTCAGCTCTGACATTTTATATCAGGGGGGATCCCATTGAGATGGGAATTCATATCCTAGACATTGTTTTGTCCTGTTTCATAAATAAGTTGAATAGCTTAATTGATTGACACCCACTGCACTTTCCCAGCTTCCTCAGGCTCAAAAGTACACTGCTGTTTTCTGCCATAAATAATATGAACTTTCAATCAGCTGCCAGGCACAAAAAGGAACTGAAAATTCTTCATACAATAGCAGCAATCTGGCATCCGAGCACTGCAGGTCTGGAGGGAGAGCTGTATTTGATGTCACCAGGTATTCATTTTTTTCCTGTGGCACCAATAGCATTTTCCTACCCAAATGACCTAAATCCTAAAGAAGAAGCACCCAGGGGCCCCTGCAAGGAGGGAGACTGGTTTTTTCTGGAGTTTGTGTGTGGGTTAAGAGTCTGGTTTGCAATACTGTGAACCCAACATGGAACCAGGTGCTGGACCATCAATTCCAGTCCCTTGGAAATGCTGGTGCAGCATCCCTACATCTCTCTTAGATTCTGACCCAGCTTCATCTCAACCTGAGTGACATTATTCTCCCTCAAGCTTCCCATTTGTGACCAGACATCACTTCTCTGATAATTACAAATTTCCTAATTTTCAATCCATGTTTATTTGTGTTTGACTGAGTTCAATCTGTTCTCGTGTCAAGTTTATTCTTTTATTAAATAGTTCTTTTCCTCC
The DNA here is from genome assembly GCF_903797595.1 of Erithacus rubecula. NCBI lineage: Eukaryota > Metazoa > Chordata > Aves > Passeriformes > Muscicapidae > Erithacus > Erithacus rubecula. The sequence continues at coordinate 5,921,563 of NC_136687.1, forward strand.
CCTAAATATCCCTTCTCCTGGATATTTAGTCTCCAATGCATTTTGTTTTCATTGCTCCTCCTCAGTCTTGGCCGCACTAAGGAAAATGAGCCACACATTTTATATCTCTTATTTTTATACAATTCAATGGCCTCTTCAGCAATTCTGGTGACTTTTGGAGAGCTCTTGGCTTAGCTACAGCCCACACTTTCAAAAAACAGATGCAGAAAGAGTGTGAAAGTGTTGAGGACCTCCTCTTAGGGAAGGAAGGTGTGGATGTAAGTGCTTACCTTCAGTTGCCCAAGTTGGAAAATGTTAGCTTCTGACCTCCCAGTGCTTTAATTTCCTCACCTGTAAAACAGAAAGAACAACACAGACCTCAAAGGGGAGTAATTAAGTTTTCCAAAGTGCTCCAAGATCTTAAAATGAAAAGTTCAGTTCTGAATGTGAAGCTCTTTTGTCTGCTGTTCTTTACTTGTTCCTTCTTAAGCAGTGCAAACCCTGGAGTGAAGGCACTGAGCCAGAGCAAAGCCAAGGCAAGCTCCTCATTGATTACAGTGGGAACCCCTTATGCAAAAGGTTTCATAAGGGGTGACAGGCATCTGCTGCTGAGACAGAGCAACAAAGATTGGGAGAGAAAGAATACTGACTGAAACCATTGCAAGGCCAAGTGAGATCAGTAGTTTTTCTTTAGAAATAGCAGCAAACAGTTATATTTATTTTTCTTGTTTTGCTTCAGCAGAAATTTCTCCAAGGATGATCACCATATGCACCCTCATCTGTAATTAATAAATGTTTGGAAGGACACTTTCCCACTCAACATATGAAATTATAGATGATCCCTTAATTCCCCAGACATTTGCAAGCCTTGTCTTGTCAGAATTGAATTTACTACAGCTGATTACCCTGAGAATGCATTGACCTTCTTAGCTCCTGCTGTGGTCTTTATTTTTTCCATGGCAGATAATATGGGGACCAGAAACTGGGGACTTGGTAGTAGGGATTATGTGATACTAATGAGACAAAGCTTATTGTTGATGTTAACTGTTATTACCACTAAAAAAGTGCACAACTTCAGACAGATGGACTTCACTTTGTTACACCAGGAGGGAGTGAATGCATTTTGACAGTAGCAGCATCTATTTAAAATCTGGATCACATCTGGTGCTTCTCTGAAGCAGACCATATCTGATCAATCAGAATTATGGCTCTTCAATCTCCAGACGAGTTAGAAGAAATTCATTATCTGTTTTGAAGCCTGCTTCTCTTTCATCTATTTAAAAAAAATGAATTGTCATCAGATCCATTTAGCTACTAAAAGAAAAAAAATGTACAGTAATTAAACTAACTAGCAAGCTCCACATCTGAAGATATGATTAATTCTTTGAAACTCAGTGTGTGTAGGTACTTGGCTCATGCTAGGCTTCAGTCAACAGTTTCCTAGCTGATGAAACAGATAGCCTAGGACTTATCTCCATTTCTGGTTAATTCATAAACTCTTGGAAATACCCACAGGAATTTCTCCAAACTCTGTCAGAAGTCAATATTTGTCTTCCAGTAACATTTAGTCCTGGGCATGGGGCTTGAGAGTTACCACCTTGAGGACAGCAGTGTCTCCATCCTGCTCCCAAGGATGTCACCCTGTCCTGTGTGTCCCTTCTGGACCTGCAGTTTCAAATGCTGACAATTGACACTGCATGCTGTGAGCTCCTCCATGTGTGGTCTGCTGAACCCAAAAAGGAGGTGAGAGTCTGGCCTTACAAACAAGCAGAAGGCAAGAGGATCCTCTTCTGGATCACTTTAATTTCTTCAGTCTCTTATGATTTTCTTCTTGCCTTTGCTGGTGAGCACAATCATCAGACCAACTAGAACTCTGAAGTTCTTATCACTGCTTCCATCCTTACCATATTTTAAGAGCACAGTTTGGAAAGAAGCCTTGTGAAAGCAATCAACTTACATCTCCCTCATTCACAACTTTTCAAACAAAACTATTATTAAAAGATAAAGCATTTTATAGGTGTTATAACTAAAGTTAGTGAGAGGGTGGGGAAACACAGGTTTTATGAGCAAAAGTATAAACTTGGAAGAACAATTTAAAAAGTTCATCAACATCTGTGAAATATTTCTCAAGCTTCTTTGTCAAAGTGCTGTTTTTAACTCCTGCTAACAAAAGCTAGGGAAATTATCTATTTTTTTTTTGAGTGAGGTGGAGGCAGTGACTGTAACCTTCCAGAGGAGCATCAGGTGTGCAAAAGAGACCAAGGCTGGCATTAATTTCTTCTGTAGCAGTGATAGCTCAGGAGCAAATGATTTTGACTGCTTGTTGATCACGTCCAGATGGGTAAAGCACAAAATGAGGTTATAATAGCTGCCTGCCTCAGTGCTAAACCACCCTCAAAATTAGGTGGGGCAGTTCCAAAGCCATTTATCTACCTTGGGTGCAGGACTCTCATGGCAAAATTGACTCAGGATGATATATATCAAAATCTCCTGCTGGCAGTAGTAACTCCTCTGGAATTTCTACAAATCATGGTTGACAATTTTCTAACCAAGAAATAAAAGCTAACAGTAACTAAGGTGGAAATGATTATGTTGGATCCCTGTCTGAGTCAGTTAAAAACACATGGTATTTCAACACAACCAGGTTCACAAAGCTGAAACAAGCACAAGCCAGTTGTAAGGAAGGACTGAAGACTAAAAGTTATGCATGCAATGAATAGTTTAAAATTATTTAGCTGGATGTAAAAAGAACCGAATAACAACAACAAAATCAGACTAAAATTGTAAGTAAGGAAGCAAGCATGGTTCCAAAAATCTAAAGTATACAAAATAAGCAATAATAATGGATGGATGTTTAGAAGACAGATGTTGCAAACACTGAAAATACATCCTGGAGCTATACAAAACTAATAAGGAAGCAAAGGGATCCAAGGAAATATATATGGACAAAAAAAAAAAATACAGGAAGGAGCAGATGTTTAAGTCCATTGAGACCAAGTGTAACCCTACTAATACTGAAAGCCCATGAATAGTAAGAGCACCAGAATAGTCAGTAATAATGCAAAAAATCAGAAGTGAGTGCCTTCCCTTCCCTGGAGTAAACCAGGACATGCTCATATCATAAGGAAAGAATGAATATTTTCTACTCAGGCCATAATTGAAATGGAAGGAAAACAGTCACTACTGAAAAAACTTTTTAACAACCAGATTTGTGGCACCAGGATTACTAAAAGTGCAGGTTAGGAAGTTCCTCTGGATGCTGCTTTTAGTAACTCAGGCCCAGCAGAGGCAGAAACATGAGAGAAAGCAAATACTATTGCAATGTTTGGACAGGGTGAAGGAAATGATCAAATAAGTATAAATCTGTCATCCTGGGACTCACTAAGGGTTGCAATAACAGAAAAATTTACAAGACTTAACTACTAAAGATTTCAAGGAGGTACTCTAAATATTTTGCAATTTATGGAAAACAGAGCTTCTAAAAGTTGCTGTTATGATCACTGTCAAACATAGAGACAGATAATACCTGTTGATTTTGCTTGTTCTCATCTCCAGAAAAGATGGGAAATATACTGCATATTCACTAAGTAAGAAATATCTGGGGTTTAGAAAAATGTGACACAAAATAGAGACATATTTCTTCGAAAAATATTTCTTATCAAACTTAGAAGGATGAAGGTCCCAATTAATGCTTGTACAATTTGGCCTAATTTTTAATTTAAAATTACCAGCTGTAATCTGTAACCTTTTATTTAGTTGTGGTGATGAAGTAATAGTTTTTTGTGAGTATTCTAAGAATGGTTTAAGGCTTTAAGGCAGTGCAATCCAAAACACCTGTGGACACCCACAGATGATACAATGCAATCTCTGTTGTCGCATAGGCTTCAGTAATTAAGCTCTGATAGAAAGAAATAAAGAATTTGTGAAAGAAGTGGAAGAGAAATACTCAACTCCATCTGATTTCCACCCAAGTCAGAAACAGGCATGAAGCATCATCTCCAAAAATAACTGAAATGCTTCCTCTTTTTTTTTTTTTTTTTTTTTTTTCTTTTAAATCTACCATTTCTCTGCTGAAACGAGGCATGCCAATTCCTTGAGGTGAAGAGCTGGATTCCCTTGTTGTGCTCCCTCTGAACCATGCCCAGTGGAGGTGCAGGGTGCAGAGCCCCAGCTCAGGCTCTCCATCGCTCCGTGCGCTGCCCAGCCCTGCCACACACGGACTCCAAACCCACCCTGAGCCACCACACCTGCTCCAAAACCACCTGTCACTGGGGGGTGGGCTGGAGAGCCAAGATTAGCACAGGGGAGCACAGCAAAGTGCCCACATTTGCATTGTGGAAATGGAATCAGCACAGGCTGAGCTGTTTTCCCGTGGAAGGCACTCGCTCTTATCAGCAGGTTAAATTCCACACAAGCCCCTTTAGCATCTAATTTTTTCAGAGAAATTGATCCAATGTTTTGCAGCAGGAAAACAGAGCCCTCTTTTCCAAGGCAATACTTCAATCTGTGTTTCTGTCTAATAAAATTTATCCCTAGGGCCATAGAGAAGGCATTGCTCACTGCTTTAAAGGAAATGTTTTTTTAAAGACCCCATAGTTCCTCACCTTTTATAAACTCCTCTGCCTCACAGATCTGTCCTCTCAAATCTTGATGCCTCATGGGTGCAGCTACACCAAAATTTTTGCAAATGCCATTCAAGAATTAGTAAAACCAAAGTTCTGCATTGATGTCAGCTTTTGGCTCTCTATGAGAATTTATTCCTCCTTGCTTCTAGATGTGCCCATTGACTCTCTTGAAGGAAAGAAAAGGACAGACTTCTCCCAAATGCTGTGTGTGCCATTCCACATCCAGCTGGGAAATCACAGCGTTGGAGCCAGGCTTGCAGGGATTGCAAATCCCTTGTGCCAGGAGTGTCCTCAGACAGACAAAGCACAGCCAGCAGAGAGCCTGGAAATGACAGCAGGTTTTGCTCAGGTCACCCTGAGCCATAACCTTCTGTGTGAACTCCCCCATTTCCAGGAGCAGGGTGGGAGGTGCACATGAGAACGCCTGGGGGAAGGAGGCACATTTGCAGCACATCTCTGATCATCCAGATATGCTGCCAGGAGTCTGTTTGTGGGTACTCGGTTATCACATTATGATTTGCAATATTCCAAAATACAGAATAAAATAAAAAAAGACCCCAAGCTGAGACAATGCCCTGCAGCACCAGCTCTGATGGTAGAAACAGATTTTCCACACCTGCTGACTTCACACCCAAACCCACATCTGTTTAATAAACAGTAGCAGGAATAAAAAAATACCAGCTCTGGAGTTTCATCAACAATTAGAGTAAACTTGTTATTATGTCAACAATCAGCTATTTCTGCCTGATGACTGTCACGAACATTCATCTGAGAATGTTTCTGAGTTGTTCTTATTTGGGACAAGGGCATGAAACAGGTGTAATTTTAAAAGCACTCAGATAATGTGGCATGGATTGCTTTGAAAGGACTCTCATGGTGGAACTCAGACACAAAGTTATCTTGCTCATACATGTGGTATCAGCACATTTTCATCCTTGATTGAGTTCGAATTTTAAAGTTAATTACATTAAGTTCGACAAGATGAGGAGATTGTGTGCTGACAGTCTTTTTGCTTTGCAAGCCATGCCAAATGCCAGTGATTAGCACCTTACAATCTCCTGATCTTCATCCCTAACATTTTTCTTCGAAGTCTTGTATTTCAGATTCTTCAGGTATTCTACACAGACCTACCTAATCTTCCCATTTTAATGTTGTTCCTCACCTTCCACACATGCCAAGCATTACAATGCTTGTTGACTCACTTAGCAATGCAGCCTTGCAAGACCCCAACACACTTGTCATAAAGAGGCTTATAATGAAAATACTCCATGGAAGAAAAGAGAAAACACTTATTTTTCTTTTTTTTTCGTTTTGTTAAAATACTGCATTTTAATTTCTTTATGAAAAAAAAATTAAACACAAAATGTTAATAGTTTTTATGGCTCTTACAAGAACACATGTATTAAAGCAAGGCACTAAGTTGGACCAAGTGCAACAAAGCATTATAGTCCCAATTCCTAAAACCAAGTAAAAATTCAGAATGCTGGCAGGAGTCAAGGCTCCTCCAGCTGATTATTACAGATTTCAGTGATCTGAGAAAATTAATGAATCCAGCCCACACCCCTGAGCTGTTGAATCAGCCTGCAAAAGAGAACCCTTTGCTGGGGTCCCGCTGAAGCACCGTCTGCCATCAGCTGTGGACACGTCCTGCTGGGTCCCAGCTCTGCTCCCCTTTCAAAGGCAGCCAAATCCATTTGTGTCACACTCTCTGCCTGCCCTGGACCATCCCCTTCTGCCCTGTGCCCATTTGGCAGGGCCCCCAGCCCTTCCTGCAGCCCAGGCTCCTGTCACACACACAGATTGCAGCCTGAGCACCGTTTTGGCACCTCAAACACACAACACCTGTTTTGAAGGTTAACAGATAGTGACAAGTATAATCACAGCTTCTGCTGAAGTTGTAGCCTGCCAGACAGCAATTATGCTATTATTTTCAATAGTTTTTTCTCCCCACACACATAACCCATCAGTTTTGCAAGGCAGTGCCACAGGCAGCTGCAACATGCTCTGTTTTGGCAAGGTGGTCACCTCTCCTTGACTCCTTCCTGATGGCCAGCAGCTCTCAATGCCATTCCCCACCAGGCCATGGCATTTCTCTGGGATGTTACTGCTCAAAGGTCACGGTACGAGGATGCTCCAGCAGCTTTTCCCAGCTTAAGTCCATCAGGTGAGGTCATGTCTAGAGCTCTCTGCTCACATTTCACCTTTGGGGCCCTGGGGTCTGTGGCCAGGAGCAGTCACGAGCTGCCCCAGTTGTGGTTGTGCTGCAGAACTGGGACTGGAGCCGGGGTCACTGCCAGGGCAGGAGGGGGAGGCTCAGATATCCCTGCCTAAAGGTTCCCACGCCCAGAAAGTTCCTCATAATCTCAGCACAGGGGCTTTCATTTGTCAGGGAGTGTGCTTTGACAGAGGTCTTCTCCCCAGGCAGCTGGGCTCATCTCTTGTGCAGGGAGGAAGAGAGGGAAAATTTTAAAATGAGAGTGTAATAACACCCCCAGCTCCTCCATCCCCTACAATGCACAGTTTCCTGCAGCCTCAGTGAGGACACAATTCCTGGCCATTACAGTGGGAACAAAAACACTGTCTTAGACCTTCATATTTTCAGCATTAGGCTTCCAAAAACTTCAGACCAGAAGCAATTATTCATTTTTCAGTGCACCATTTTGATTTTATCTTGGCACAGAAAGGAGAGACCAAGTGTTCTCCTTCCTTTCCTGGAAGAAGGTCTAAAGATATGTGCAACACATCCAAGGTCCATTTCAAGGTCCATCTCTATTGCAAGCCCTGCTGACCTGAGCTGAGCAGCACAGACACAAGTGAGGGATTCTTCTTCAGGGTGCTTAACACACTCTGCAATTGAATCCCTGGGGCAGAAAATAAGCATTGGACATGGGGGATGTAAGGACAGGGAATAAAAAAGAGGTTGTTACTTCACAAAACAGGGGCACACAACTTTTTGAAAATACCTTTATTTTTCCAGTTAAACTGAAAAAGAAGGGAAGTTTTAAATACTCATTTGAGTGGTCATTAACTCTGTCACCAAAAATTAAACAAATATAGTAGGATGAAATTACAGTCTGCAGCACTCCTTTCCAGTGAAATCCACTGCTTGTTTCCACTGGAGCTGATGTGCTTTCTGTGGGACTACACAAAACAGGCAGCCCTGTCCCTATCCCATGAATGGGGACAAGAGCCATGTCTAGCAGATTTGTAGATGGTGACAGGGACAGTACTGATATTTTCATTGTGGAAAATCAGAGGGTCAGGATGTAGCTAGGAGAAAATTACACTACTGGTGTTGTGATGTGCCAGCATAGGAAAACTCAGAGCACTGTTTCCTTTGGGGTGGGAAGGATGGACAGGGAATAGGGTTTTTCTCTTTGCTTGTTTCCCTGCTGCCTGGGATGCAGATGAGCATGGCATTCTCCTAGTTTTGGGGAAGGTAATGCTTCCCCTGTAACTTTCTGGCAAAATGCCAGTTTGGAGGAATCCACAATTTCCCTGCAGACAGGGAATGTGCTGATGGCAGCATGGTTTCCAGGGGCATCCCTTACCTGCTCTGAGTTAAGAAAGTTCACAGACCTGCACAGACGGGATTGTTGTGGGGGACCTGGAACTATCAGATGCCAAAATCTCATGCCAGTTTTTCCTGACCTAGGCTTGCACTGGGGGTACTTGGAGGCATCATGTCCCAGAATACAAACAGAGGGGCTTGGCATGGGAAGTGGAGCTGAGGATACAAACACCTGTCAGCAGCAAGCCCAGATCCCACCTGCCCTGTGCAGTGAGAGAGCAAGGAGAACAGGAAGGTGGGATCAGCTCCTGGGCATTCCAGGGTGGGCTCATGGTGCAATTGCTTCAAGAGAGGGGAGATCAGCCTGCTGCATCTCCTACCTGGACCACAGGGTGGGAGGGGAGTCATGGAACATACCCAAAATTGCAGGTGGTGCTTTCCTGACAGGGAGGTTCACAGCAGTTCATGATCCACCTGCTTCTGGTGTGGGACTTACACCCCTCCACATGCTAAAATGCTGGGCACAGTTGTGGATGCTAAGAAACAGAACAGCTCAGCAGAACAGTCTGCAGGAGGGAAGAGGTTATTTAAAGGGTGTTTGCCCAGGCTCTGCACCAGCACTGCTGTGTTGGGAGGCTGACAATCCTACTGGGGGAGCAGTACGAGGTGAGGAGCTTAGTGCCAAGTTCTCATCAGCCTTTTCCAACCACAACACTGCAGCTAAATTTAAACAAAATCTGTTCCTGTCCATTCTGCCTGCCGTGATCTTGCCTGTCACACACACAGTGACCTGAATTTGATACAACCCCCAGGCATTTATTTATTCATTTATTTTCAACCTGTTCACCTGGTGACCACCCACCCCTCCAGAGCAGCCCATGACCTCTGGAGCAGACAGTGTGCCAGGGGCACCCAACCTCCACTGCATGGGAAGGGACAGAAAAATGCAATGAATTTGCTGATGAGGTGCACTCACAGTCTCCAGGAATTGTTCAGGACCTGCAGCTGTCCAGCTCTCAGGTGGCTTGGGCAACCTTCTCCACTAAAAACAAGGCCAAAAAGAGGGTAACTTCACAAATATTATTTTTTTTCTGAGAGCAGATCTCCTTGGCAAATGCTTTTCCTTTTTCTGCGAGAGACAGAAGAAATATCTGCTCAGACCTCCTGTGTCTCAGCTGCAGGACAGGTCAGTGAAGAGCAGTGAAATAACTCATCAGCTGAGTCCATGTGGTGGGCTCCCATCCCCAATGATGCCACACGAGTTTTCCCCATATATTATAATCAAATAAAACCAAAATTTCCATTCCTTTTCCATCCTGCACTAGTGCCACTGGAATGATATGTAGGATAACACCAGGAAAGTTACAGCTGCAAAGTAAGTAAGGATTAAGTTTGCACACTGGAGGTTATTACCCATTAAAAACATTTCTTTTGTTATGTATCAGAGGCAGAGTTTTGAGGAAAAAATCTATTGACATACTGTCTATAACTAACACAGCCAGTTAAAATATTGTGTGGTATATTGTTAATAGGATACCAGAAAAGCCCAAAACAGGAAGAACACCATTAACAAAAACATAGTGCATGTCCTCAGCAGAAGGAAGAGACAAAACACACCTATATTCCACAACAGTATCCAAAACTTTCCCATTTGGCAAAGATGAAATATTATCCTCAACACAGCACTTTTGAAATCCAGGATGGGTGAGTGGGTAACTGCCAGACCCTTTTATTTCTTCTTCAAAAATTTCTGAAAGGAAATAATAATTTATGAAACCTTTCTTATTGATAAAAAAAAAAAAAATAAAAAGAAAAAAAAGAAAAAGAAAAAGAAAGAAGGAAGAAAGGAAAGAAGGAAAGAAGGAAAGGACAACAAAAAGTCCTGGCTACTTATGACCCTGCCAAAGAAGTTTTTTTAATTAATAACCTGGGAGAAACCTAGGCTGTGAGTTGGGTTTCTGTCCTAGTGTTCAGTGAATTAAAGTAATACAGAACAACATTAAAACTTGTTTGTTTTGCCAGGGTCAGTTATGGGCTGATATGGGACCTGTGACCAAACTACCAGGACTTTCCTGTGTCTGGTGCTGTCATGCTGGATTTTTGTTAAGAAACCCTGCACAGTCTGCACGTGCTCTCCAAACAAAACTAAGGCTGTGAGCACTGAGTGCACAGAGACAATCCCCCTGATGAGCCCAACAGCTCCCAAACACACACCTGACCCAATCCCTTCCCCAAAGATGACATGAGGACTCCTCTGTTTTAGCTGGTTACATTCAAAATTAAAGAGAATATTTGCTTTTCCATAACTTTCCTTTAGAGTCTGCATAGTCTCATAAACAACAATGGGCTCTGGGAGGATTTTAAAAAATCTCCTCCTGTTTTGAAAATCAGAAGTGAGACTGGCACTACACAGGCAAGTGTGCAGAGAGTCACTCTGATAGCTGGACCCAACCTCTTCTGTACTTCTGCTTAGCTGAAACTAATCAGCTAAATAATTACTGATTAATGCTAGTTAATGCTGAACCATTCTGTGTCACCCTACAAATGATCTACAGGAGCTACACAGGACACACAACCAAAGCCTTCACCCCAGAACAATATGGAAGAAGGCTCATATTTCTGATTCAGGATCTGTCTTTGCCACAGAGGATAAATGATTTCTGCAATACAGTCTTGGAGACAGCTCTGCTGATGATAACTTGTCAACAGGGCAGCAGGAAGGCAAGGCCATTAGCCTTTCAGTCCCTGTGTATGGAAATGGGGATGGATTTCTGGGCTGCTGCTCAAGCCCAAATACCAGCTCTGCACTGTTTGGAGCACCAGATAAATAAAGCCATCTACATCACTTATGAATGGCCAAAAATGGAGGACAACAGGGAGAACCTCCTGGGGCCTCCAGGCAAGGGGCAAGCTGAGCTGAGAGCAGAGACTGGCACATAGCTGAGAGCACTCCCACACCACTGAGTCACTCCCCACCACCAGGAAAGCAGAATCCATCCCTGCTGGCTCCTCAGGACAAGGTGACTCCAGCATGGGATGTGGTAGGGGAACAGCATCCACCTTTTTGGCTCATCCCTGCACAGCACTTTGCACCACAGAGGAACATTGTGGGACACCAGCCTTGATGCAGAGGAGCATGTTCCCCAGCCCCCAGCCACGACCTTGCAGTGCCCCTCCCCACAAGGACACCCCTGTACATTCATTTTAAATACTGAGGGGTGATCCACTCCCCCACCACCCTGCAGCTCAGTGATGCTTAGCCAATTAGATTGATCCAGGAGTCCTAAGTGGGATATAGTCAGCATTTAAGTAGATCACTGACAAAAATAGAAAATCAGAAGGACCTGGGAGCTATTTTGGTCTAGCCTTTGACTGTAAATGGTGTGGCTGATAGCTGAGACTACTGGCTCCATTACAAATAAAAGCCCCATCTAGAGTAAACAGATGAACTGACTCAAATAAACCAGCTTCTGTTTTTACATTTTTAAGAGCCTTTTCCTATGAGAAGTACTCTTAAAAAGGTCTGAAATGCCTTATCCCAAGGTCCCTCACAAGTGAAACAATTAACCCCTACTCTTACCAAATACCTTCTCTTTTTCAAGTGCACCCAGTTATTGATGTACACAACCATTTTCAGATTATGCCCTTTTATTCAGAACAACAATATCCATATATGAAAATACAGTTCATATCTCCTGGTGCTATCAGAGAATTTAGTTTCCAGTAGATAAGATTTCTGAACTAAACCATGTTTGGGAATGCAATATCCAGCCTCTGATCTTTGACTGCTTTAATATTGGCTTCCCACTGTAGCATTTGAGAAATGTTAATGGTCTCTTTTTTTGAGCAGCCAACACCTGTGAGAGGGAGGGAGGTGGTATTATCTCTATTTTACTGAGGATCCCTGTTAGCAGAAGCAAGCAAAGGTCAAGTTATCTGCAATGTCTATAGCCCACCAGAAATAGTTCTTCTGGGTTCTATGGAGGGTATTAAAAAGGTAAGAAAGTTGGTCAAAATATTTCTTGGAAACCAAACTTACCCTGGCAGCAGAAGAATGCTTAACCCAGAAAAACAAAACAAAACAAAACCCCAGCAAACCAAAACAAACTGCCAACACAAACCCCAGAGGGTTGAAGCTCAATTAAAGCACTGAAATAAAGAGTATTTTTCCCCATGGTGAGGATAACCTTACCATGATCTCCCAAAAATGGTGTCCAATTTCTTCATTTAAGAGTTTTAATACAAACCCATTTGGGAACCCTGAGCTTGATGCAAAATGATGTGTTATGGTTGAACCATGGGGGAGGTCAGGCTGAAAGAACATCACAGTCCCTTCCAGCATGAAAGTCTGTGACAGGTCAGTGTCTTTCATATGGATAGTTCTTGCTCCAAGCAGATGCTGAATTATTGCAGCATTTAAGTGTTTTGCTGCTGGCTCTGATAGGATTCTGTGCTCCAGCCATGCTGCCCTCAGCTCTCTATCTTCAGAAGAATGCCCTGCTGATAAGGGCTGACATGAGCTTTGACTTCCAGGCACCATGTTATTATAAAAAGTACCAGATCCAGAAATGGACTGGCAATCCAAGATAAGAGAGTGGCAAAATATCAATTTACAGCCTCTTGCTCAAGACAGGCACATCCCAGAGACAGAACACATGGATGAACTGCTTGCTCACATTGCTCCAACATGCCAAGGATTCTCAAGTCTACTTGCCTGGAAATTTTCCAGCAGTACCTGGGATGCCAGAACTGTGCTTTAGTAGATGACACCTCCTAATATGTCACCTTGCACTGATGTCTCTTGTGGAGGAACCTATTAGAATTCAGCCTAATTGAAAAATCATGGAATAATTAAGGACGGAATGCACCCCTACACCAACCCTTGCTTGAAACAGGGTCACCTTCAGAGCTGTCTGCTCCACTTTAAGTATCTCCAAGGATGGACAATCCCCAGATTGAAACTACTGAAAGAAGAATCATAAATAATGGAAACAAGCTCTTTTTGCCAGTGGTAGAGGGTAGAGCAAGAGCAGTGGTAAAGGGGAGCAGAGGAGGTTCCCAGCTGCAGCTCAGGAGGCTCTGGCAGCTTTGGGAGCTGGAAATGGGGTAAAACTCCACCCTTGGAGATTCTCCAGAGTAGGTGGCACAAAGCTGTGCTGGTCTCACCTCCTAAGGGCTGCTTTGAGTAGAGGTTGGATTAGACATCACCAGAGATCCTTCCCAAATACTGTGTCTGATTCTGTCAATAGATTGTTCAGTGGATCAATCAGTCAGTGGAAGCAAACATAGTTTTTGCAAAGTCTTACCTCAAAATCCTATCAGATATGTTGGAAGGATTGCCAGACAAGAGGGACAGAGCAGCTGGGTTGATTCACTGCACCTGGGTTTTGAAAAACTCTGATAAATGGTAAACCCTCCAAATAATTTATTGCCATGGACTATCATAAATTCATACCAGATTAAAACAAAGGAAGTTAAGAGTAAAGGATGGTATGAATGCACACATACACATATGGATCCATATTTTTGCATATATTTGTACATTCAGACATATGTAACAGAAGAAGAGTTTCTAGGAAGTCCCCCAATACCTTGTAAATATGCTGGAATTTCAGGTGTTTAGTGCAATCATAGTCATCTGGAAAGAGAATGAGTGATGAATGAAATGACCAATCATCAAGTATTAAAAGTTATCCAAGATTTTGTAGTCTAAGCCTGAATGTGAATAATTGTGAAAAGATGACAATGAAGCCACAGTTAAAAGTCAGTATCAATAAACACGGACTAATTTATGCAGTAGAAATCATCCTAGCCATACACAGAAAAAGAACTGACATAATTGTCTGAAAATTCCAGAGGCTTTGAAAAAGAGAGTGATAGGGTTTATCAGAAGAGGGCAGAGAACAAAATTAAAAGTTCATTGCACCCCCCAAATTTTGTGGAGGGAAGTGCTGATCAGAGCATTTGTGTGCCAAGTGACAGAGTGAACTCTGCAGCTTGCAGAGAGCTGATGGTGGGGTGTGCCCCCACATGCAGAAACACCAGAAACTGGCTGCTCCATCTGTAGGATGGCTTTCCCCTGACCCTGGCATAGGTTCCTTGCAAAAAGTATAACTGTGCACAATTCACAGCTGTGCACCCAGGTACCACCCATAACAGGACAATTAGCAGCCTGACACCGCTTAAATATTTCATTTTGCATGGCCAAATTTCATATGTGTGACCAGAGATCACCCATTTCAGCCTGCAGAGGGAGAGTGAGGAGGGAAGAAAGCAGGGGACAGACCTCTGACTCACAGGTGCTCAAGTGTGATAAGAATAAAAGAGAAATGGCTCCACACAAGATGCATCTTTCACACCCACGGGCTCCACGATGGGACTGTAACAACCATGCTGTCTTCAAGTGGCATCAGGAACAGCAGGGATTCCAGTTTAAGGCCACCACTTTTTACTTATAAATAGTACTGGTGGGTGGAAATTCCCATTTCCAGTTTTGTAAGAGAACTAATTGCTCTAGAAATCTCTGTTCTCTGCAGATAAATCAGTGTCAGAGGCTGGGGCAGGTTCAACAGCCCAGAGGACAGTCTGGGCACCAAGAGCAGTGGGCAGGACACTCTATTCCATGGGCCAAATTGGCTGGTGCACCAAATTGGACTTGCCTGTGGCTGTTCCCAGGTAATGAGTCCAGTGAAAGAAAAGCTGCCTGCTCTTGGATCACGATGAACTCTCTCCATCTCCGGGCCACATGTTGCCATAAGAAGCAGAGACCTGAACTGCCAAGAGTTTTTCTGTCAGCTGAACAAATCTGTGTCTGATGGACAACCCTTTCTAGAAAGATTTTCATACAAAGTGCTTAAATACATTGGAAGATTTACAGTGTAGGTTATTAAGAGCTCGGATATCAGAGAGTTCCCCCTCACCCTCAAACCCAGTTTTCCAGACACAACATACAGAACTTTGAGTTCTTGGTATGATAATCATGATCCAGATGGATTTTGGTTCTGCTCCCAGTATAACCATTTGTAAGTCATGGATGCAGTAGTATTTTTGGCAGAAGTATTTTGACTTCTACTCCTTACAGAATGTTGTTCTGCTTCTTAGAGAATGTTGTTACAGAGTCCTGCAAAACCAAGAAATGCCACTTTTGCATTTTAGTTGTGCCTGACAGGCTTCAGAAACTAAAACTCAACCCCACAGTTTGCAAGCAGAGAGAGTGACAGGAAAGCTGGCAGGCACCCAAGCCCATCCTGACAGGGGGAACTGGCTCAGCTGTTTCTGAAAACTACTCAGTTCACCCATGCACCGAGCAGTTTTACAAGTTAGTCATTAACCACCTCACCCCCACTGAGCCACACAAGTACAGCAGCC
This sequence comes from Erithacus rubecula, assembly GCF_903797595.1. Taxonomy (NCBI): domain Eukaryota; kingdom Metazoa; phylum Chordata; class Aves; order Passeriformes; family Muscicapidae; genus Erithacus; species Erithacus rubecula. The sequence goes on from NC_136687.1 coordinate 5,937,046, forward strand.
TGGCTCTCTGCAGACAAGTACCTTGCAGATGTGCAATGGATCCAAACCCTCACACGCTCTTTTGGGGTCTTGGGCAGGAGGAAAAGAAGGAGTCTTGGAAAGAGGCTCCCATCACAAAGAGAAGTCAGGAGCCTCTGTGGGTGCAGAGCCAAGTGCTGAAGGTGAGTTACTGGAAGTCAGCTGAAGCCTTACAGAACCTGAGAACAGCTGCTGCAAGTGTGACACTGCTTGCTGGCAGGAGCTTACCTAGGGCATGAGCAAAGAGCTCTTCTTCCACCTGGAAAAGACCCAAAGCCCCATGGTGCTTGGAAGATGTCTCAAACACAGGATCAGGGCATGTGCCCTCACAGGAAAGAGCTGTGGGGATAGATGGGGGCAGGTGGAGAGAAATGAGACCTGGCAACTCAGGCATGCAGCAGAGCCCTCACTCCCACTTCTTGTTCACAACTTAAGGATACACAGCTCAAGATGTGTGTCCTTATCACTATGCCATGCCTCCAATCTCCAGGACAAATTCTGTATTATAGAATTTTCTCATCCATTCATATTTTCAGGGGCCAGTTAAATCAGAAAGGGCTGGAATAAATCACACAGAAGAGGACCAGCCCTTTTTGCTCAACTTTGAAGAGACCTACTTTGAGAGAGCTTTGAGAGTCCCCATGGCTGTGGCTCTTTGTCCCCTCAGAGCAGGACAAGCCTCATTAGCACAGGGGAAGATTTCCTGACCACCTTCTGGTACTCTGGAACACTGCAGTGAAAGGCTGGAGAGAACATTTCATAAACAAAGACTTCCCTCCCATTCACATCAGCAACATCATGGAAGGAAACAAAACAAAAAGTGACAATGGGCTGAGACAACACCCTGCACCCTGGTACCCCAAAACCCCACTGCAGACAGTGGCTGTGGGGATACTGACTGTCTGTCCTCTTCTAAATGTGTCACTGCAGCCAGGGTGGGGCTGGCAGGTGGCATGCCACAGAGTCACAGAGTCACAGAGTCACAGAGTCACAGTCACAGAGTCACAGAGCCACAGAGTCACAGAGTCACAGAGTCACAGAGCCACAGAGTCACAGAGTCACAGTCACAGAGTCACAGAGTCACTCAGTTGGAAGAGATCTCCAAGATCAATGAGTCCAACCCACGCCCTAACACTTCAGCTAAACCACAGCACCCAGTGCCACATCCAATCTTTATTTAAACACATCCAGGGATAGTGACTCCACCACCTCCCCAGGCAGACCATTCCAGTACTTTATCATTCTTTCCATAAAAAACTTTTCCCTAATATCCAGCCTGTATTTCCTTTGGTGCATCACAGGACTGTGTCCTCTCATTCTATCAGTTGCTGCTTGGAGAAAGAGACCAACTGGTCCCAGCTGGGAATGGGGTCCAGGCACAGCCATGCAGTGATCTGAGCCCCTCAAGCCTCCCAGCTCACCCCAGGCCACTCTGAGCCACACCATGCCCTCCAAAGGAAGGATTCCATTTCCATCTGCAGCTCTCAGAGAAACAAATCAAGAGATCCCTCATTGGTTTTAAGACAAAAGGGGAGGGGAAGAACACAAGGTCAGAGCAGGACTGATTTTCAGCCTCCCTGCAGGTCTTTCCTGTTCATTGGAAAGTTTGCTGAGGGCTACAGATGAACCTCCAGTGCAACCTTTGCTCCAGACAGCCTGGAGTGCTTGGGAGAAGGAAATGACTGAGCTGGCAGTGTGTCCAGCAAAGCTGGGGTGTCCTGCCACTCTCTGGGGAGCAGAAAGCCAAACACCTCACAGGAACCTTTCAGGGCACAGCTCCTTGCCACAGGCCTCCAAGCAAAGGCAAACACCACTGGAACTATGGCTCTTGAGAGGATGCAGGCAAGCCCTGTGTCCAGCAGAGTCATGGCTGTCAGGGAGCCACGAGCACAACTAGAAATGAGGCCCTTCTGCCATGGGAGCACACTGGGATCCTCACTAAAGTGACTCAAAGGGAATGAAGATCTCACCCCTCGAGGCTGCTGAGTTTGCCTGTCATGCTCATCTGTGAACACTTTTAGCCTACAAACCTCAGGCATGTGGCCAAATAGTTATGGAGAGACATTGCCCTGTCCAGATTGCACTGGCAAGGAGGCAGCATTTGCTGCAGAGCCCTTGTTCCTGCAGTAGTGCTTGTAGGGCTCTGCTTTGAGATTATTTTTTTTTAATCAAACTTTAAAAAAGTTTGCTAACACGAGCCACTTTTCCCTTGAAATAGGCAAATGTGGTTGTGAGCCCTAGGTTATGAGCAAAAGTGCAGATCCTACAAAGCTAAGAGAAAGAATCAGAGGAGATCCTGCAGGGTGTGAGTGCTGTGTGCCCAAAGCCTCCTGCAAAGGCACAGCTCACCCTTGCTGGTCTCACTGGTACACAGAGATGCCTCTCAAAATGGCACAGAGTTACAGCTGCACTTCATGAAAGATGTCATTACCCTAATCAGTTTTTCAGGCTAATTCCTCCTTTAATTGAACCTCTTGCCCAGTCCTGGGCATCCAGGGGCTGTTGCCTTGCAGGGCTCAGCCCTCCTGCAGCCTCTGTGTGGCCAATCCCTCTCTGGCCAGAAGAGCAGCCCCCAGAGCTGTGAGCTGGGGACCCCCAGCCCCAGGGAGGTGACACCACAGCAGGGCAGCTGTTCCCCAAGGCAAACCCCAGGAGTGTCCCCTGAGTGCCAAGGGACACTCCTGAGCTGGGGTGACACATCCCACATGGGCAGTGGCCTCCAGCCCTGCCAATGGGCTACAGGTGGCCACAGCAACTGCAAGCTGTCCTGAAACTGGAGCCTTTACAACTAGTTAAATAACAGATATGGTCCATTAGTTTGGCAGGCCGACAGGCCCCCGTGCCAAAAAGCCCATCTCTACTCAAAAGGGACACTGTTAACAGTAACTCAAGAGGATGCAACAGAAGAAAATAAACAACAGTTGAGGCAGTTGGTGTAATTGGCCAGCAGACGAAAATAAATTTATGCCAGCTTGTGAATACAGCTGCTGAGCATGATTCAGTGAGTAAATCGTGTGGCACAGAGCACAGGGCAGGCAGGAATAAAATTAAGTAAGAGACAAAAGCCAGGCTGCCTCTTGGAGAATATCACCCCTCCAACCACCCATGTCCCCTCATGTTATTAATGTATGGGTTTCCCAGCCAGCCATAATGTTTTTCAGGAGGGACATATGCTTGAACCACTGCTAAAACAAATACCCAAACCTCACAAAACCCAAGCAGAATTTAAAAAAAAGGAAAATGTTCAGCAGAAAATCCCAACCATTTCAAGTGCTCTTTGAGCACCATACATGAATAACAAAGAGTGAGCCTGCCATTTATTCCTTTGCGGATCACTTTTAAGATCAGCTTTTGTTCTGTGCTTTTTAGAGCAGCTCAAGTCCAATGGACAAAAATTCCATTCCCAGGAGCACACAAGAAAGAACTGGGAGCCCTGGGCTGCACATTTCACCTTTACTTTTTCATTCTATACTATAAATGTTCAGCATGGTCTTAACAAACTGAGCCAGCGTCTTCCTTTATGCAGTGGGGCCAACAGCTTGGAAACTGGAATTCTGCAAGCATGAGAGGAGGATGGAGGGTGTGGATGATGTGAATCACCCAGGAAAAGAGACCTCAGCCAGAGTGGATGGGACCCTACCAACCATTAACACAACTTCTACTTTGCAGATGTTGCTTCCTGATTTTAGATAGCAGAGAAAAGTGTTCCCCTCTTCTCATCTTGGCCTGGATATGTAGAAGGCATTTTAAAACACCTGTTTATCTCCTGGTTTAGCTGCAAACCACTTGCTCTTATCAGCTCTCTCCGTGAAACACTAGCCTGTTTTTTTTTTTTTTTTTTTTTTTTTTTTTTTTAGAGCAGCTCCAGCTCTTGCTGGCACAAAGATGTCTTCAAAAGCAGCAGAACCCCAATGCTCATACTGTCTTCCACCTTCAAAGGGACCTCCCAGCTTGTTGCCAGCTCAAGCCCATCCTTTGCAGAGAGATGGGGGTTCTCCTTCTTACACAAACAAGCTCCTAGAAAGAGTTTTTTTGCCTTGCCTTTTTCCTTAAACTGATGCACTGCTTGATTCCCTCTGGTTTATTCACTCCATCTTTTTCAAAACAGCCAACCCAATCACAGTGCAAAGCAATGAGGTCACTGTAAACTCCACTGAAGATGTTATCACTATTATCCTCTGGTTCCCTCAGTCTTTGATTTGACTGCCTTGTTTTCCTGAGCCATATGGGAGGATAGTGCCTCCCAGCAAAATATAGACGTGAGGAGTCTCCAGGGCTCTGCCTCAGATAACTAAGACACCAGCATTTCCTTGACAATTATAACTGTAAGAAACAGAATTTTTTCCTCTTTTCAGTTATAGAAGAAATATTTGGGCCAGATTTTCAGTGTATTTCAAATCCCAAATAGGCACAGCCAACAAATGGCCTGGATTTTTCCCTAGATCCAAGAGGCTCTTGGAAAAATCAGGTCATAAAAGTGAGAGCAGGAGCTGCTGAAGGCAGAGACCTTCTACCAAACCCTAAACATCTTCCTGTGCTGACAATCACTTCACTTTCCAGCCTCCCATGGAGCTTGGGAAATAATGTCACCCTGGGAGCATCAGACAGTGGTGGGAGGTAAGGACCACTGAAGTTCATGTTGTTAGGAACAGGTGACACATTTAAGCAGATATATTTTCATGCTCTGGTAGGATGAACCAAGGCCAGGAAGACAAGTGTATGCCCAGTAAAAACACCATTTCTTTCTTTGAATATGACAAACACATCTGTGGGGTGGCCACAGAGCCCCCAGTCCCCAAGGCATTGTAGGGTGAGGTTAACTAATTAAAAGTGTTAACTAATTAAGAATGGGCTGTGTTTCGTGCACGTTTGAGGCCACAAGGCTCCTTTGGGAAAGCTGTTGGTGGCACATGTGGCTGTGCACAGCCACGTGAAGGCACTGGCTCTAAAGCCTGGCTTTGTCCCTGCAGAGTCACTCATCCAAAGTCCTCCAACTGCCTTGCAAACATTAATTGTGGGCTCGTGTGCTGGGGATGCAGGTTAATATCAACTGCCCTGTTTTACAGACCGTTGCATAATCTCAGCTGATGTCATTCAGAAACTAAAACCAAAAGGTCAGCTTTAAGGACTATATCCCTTTCCCTGCATTGTGCAATATTTCTTCATGTTACATAACCATTTTTCCTGGTATTTTACATGTGTGTCTATCCTAAATTCTGCTGCCTTCCACAATTGTCTGCTCTGTGACCACAGATAAGTGCCCTGCTTATTTATTGGAGATATCCCTTATCTGCAGGCTTTCATCACCTGCTGGAGTCCCCAGCAGCTCCCAGCCCCACAGAGCAGCACCAAGCCCCACGTGCAGGGGCTCAGGGGGCTCTTTGGACACAAACCTTGAGCAGATATCATTGAGGCAGCCTGTGAACCAGACACTCGTACAGCCTGTGACTGTCCACACACATCTGGAAATCTGAGATCCTGCATCAAGCCTGGGTGGGAGGCACATCTGCCCAAGTAACAACTGGCAAATTTTAGCTCTCTGGAGGCTAATTTTCAGGGTTTGGCACACAAATTCCCCCTTTATTTGGAGAAATGCCAGTGTGATCAGAGGGTTTTCAGCTCCTCAGACCTCCCTAGGGTGGTGGGTGTGTTAAACCACACCTCATAAAGGGACAGACAGCTATTGCAGAGTGACAGAACCATAGGGATGCATATCTCAGTTGTGGGGCAATTTCTGCTCATATTAGTGGGACCTTCTGCTGCTGCTTCATTATTGAAGTGTGCAGTGACAGCCAGCTTCAGAATAACCTTGTTTGCAGCAGGTGCAGCTCCACATTTCATATCTCTGAGTTCATCTTTTGTTTGCTTTTCTCTTGTTGGCCAAACTTCTGGTAGAGCTCTGCTCAGGGTGACAGCACCAAGTTACAAAAGCTGGATAGATAAGGAGCAGGAAATGAGTTTCTCTAATGGATACAAAATTCATCCAGATATCAAGGTCAAGCAGAAAATGAAATTTTCTTTCCCCCCCCTCCTTTTTTTTTTTTTTTTTTTTTTTTTATAACTCGGTGAAACAAGAGTGATATTCTTGTCACAACTGCAATGTAACTGGTGATAAGAGACATGAGAGGCTGTGCTTCACTCTATAGTGTCCCATGGAGCATGTCCACAAGAAAAGAACTACCTTAGAGAAGACTGTGACAAAATATGCAGCCCAGGAGAATCACCATGGGAGAAGCTTGAAGACTGATTTCCCAAAGGAAGCAATAGTCTGACATAGCTCATCCATCCACCTCTTTCTTGTCGTGTTCCCCTTGGACCTGAGGCAAGCAGACCTCACACTTCCTCCACCCCCACACTGCACAAGGTGTAATCCTTTAAAATAACTCAGCAAGACACCACTCAGCCTTTGCATCTTGTCAGAATCCATTTTGGAAATTCCATTTTCATCCCACCATGGTGGCAGATCATGCACTGGGACCTGTATCCACCAATCCAATAGCTATGATGGTGATTGAGGTTAAACCATCATCTTTGGGGCAAGTTAACTTCAGCTTTAAACTGATTCCTCTCCTGTAAGGACAACATGATGTTCTGTTCCTGATGACAATGACCCAGAAATGACCACAGCTCAGCACAACTTAGAAAGATGAAGGAAAGGTGCCCTCTCCTCCTGGCTGCAGTTGAAGTTATACAACACCTTCTAGATTTTCCAAAGGACCATTTTACTCTTTGACAGGCCCTTAAACTTTTTTCCTTTTCTTTTATGCTGCACAGAAGGGAAAACACTAGCCTTGCTGACTGAAAACTATTTCAAGCAGTAAAAGCTGGCAATACTGAGAAGAAACATAAGCTCGAGAAGGAGCTGTGCTCCAACGAGTACCCTGTTGTGAGATAAGTTTTTCTTTTAGTGATGAATCAACATAATAATCCATCTGTAACCCTAGATGTGTCTGCCTGTACTACAGCAAAGGGCCATCTGCCCATCTGCATATATGTTCAAAATGCTGCCGGGACAGCCACGATGGGCTCTTAATGAAAGGCACTTGGCAATTAGTACTTCAGTGAAATCGTGCCTGGGTGGCTCTGAACCCTCATTTGTCCTTCCCACTCCAGTGCAACAAGTGTCTGTAACTTTTTCTCTTTGTTTTTATTCCAGCAATTTCTCCTTAAAGCCCGGTGGGGAGGGGTGGACACGTTCTGATGCCTGCAACAGCAGGAGCCGAGGCAAGTTGTAATCAACATATGTCCTGTGTGAGCTGCAGGGCTGGGAATTAGCGGGACAAACCGCTCCTCCTTTCCAAAACCCCCACCTGCTCGGGGCCAGGCTGCAGCAAAGCCATCCACTGCGTGGCTCCATCTGTCTGACAAACAGGCTGCACGTTTGCTGAAAGCTGAATCGTTTTGCCTCTATTTACTTCCCTCCTTTCCCCCCCTTTCTTCTAATTGGGGCTGGTTTGAAAGGTGCAGAGACCCGCGGGAACAAAGCGGCGCAATGAGGCCGCGCTCGTTAAACTGCTCCAACCGAAACCCGCCGGCCAGAGAGGCACAGAACCTGTCAGCCTCCAGCCAGGGAGGGAAAATTTAAAATAAAATCACTCAGGCTACGGAACGGTGCAGAAAATCCACTGGGGAAGCTTTGTGTTAGTCAGAGGAAGTAGCTGCAACCAGGATGCCAAGGGTGATGCAGCTCATGGGTTCTGCTGGGGAGGAGAAAATGTCAGATGTTAAAAGTCCTGAGGACCAGCTCTCCAGCAGCACTTAGCAAAGGGGAAGCATGGGGGAGACCACCCTGAGTCCACCCCCAGCTCTGCTGCAGGCTCTAAGCAGTTCTAAGGTATAGCCACAACAATTAGATTGAGCACAGTCCCCAGAGTGCTCAAGAAAATATTGAAAATTGTGTGCATTGGCACTGCAGTGTCTGAGCAGGTGCAACCAGGAGAGCACAGCCCCTTGGAGGAGGTCTTCCCTTGGTGTCCACATCCTGACAGTGCTGTGGTCAGTGAAATAACCATATTTCTATCCCTGCTGCAAGAAAACAAATGATGGCCAGGAGGCTGAAATGCTCCCAATCTGGAAAGCATGGACTGCTGCATGGAGCTTCTAGGACATGGTGTGGTCATGAATCTCCTTCATCTAATCACTTAACCTTATTAGGGAAATGACAGATTTCTCCACTAATCAGACCTTCCATTTCACTTACAAAGAAGAGACTGAAAAAGGGAACTAATTGTGATTCCGAAAGACATTTTACTAAAAACTTTCAACAATCTACCAGGCAGTAAAGACACATTATTTTCCCAGCAGTCAGGACTATCTTCATAGTAATCTGTTATGGTTTCAGGTGGACTACTCTCAAAATGCATTAGACTGTAAAAGCTATTTGCAAGGATTATTATTGGTGGAAGCACCAACTTTCTGGTGAGAGAATGAGAGATGGAGAATGAGTCAGGTTTCAAACAAGATTTTGACAAGTCAAAAAGGGTGTTTCTGGGGAAAGCATCTCTCTTTACAGATGATGTGAAGTTTTTCTTCATTCTTTGCCACTTCCTCATTGAGTTTCTCCCTAGCATGGCATAGTGAGGATCTGAAAGATGCATTGAGCTAATATTTAGGACGGGAAGACTGTGGGTGAACAAGGTTCACTACACATCTGAAAGTGTTGATACACACAGCTGGTATTGCTGCCAACTCCAGTAGATTTCTCTGTGGGTTGCAGTGCTCAAATTTGGCTCAATGTCGTTAGAGGTGTCCATTCTTTCTGTCTGTGATTTGCTCTTTGGCTTTGGGAACACATATACTGACCTGTCCATCCAAGACAAGCTTGCCACAGATATCTCACCAGGAAGAGCAGCTTTGCCCCAGCCCCCCATGAACCCCCACTGCCTGTCTGTCCCTCCTGACTCCCCCTCTCCAAGCAATGCAATTTAAGAGCCCAGCAATTTACATGCCAAATTGCAGTTCAAAGTTTGCAGGAGTGGATTTCAACACCTGAAACGGTGCTTGGCCTTCAGCCATATGAATTGCCAGTCCCATTTTCCCAGCCTTTCTCCCAGCTCTGCCCAAAAGGAGGGTGCTAAATTCCCTGCATCCACGTGCCTCGTGCCCTGTGGGCAGAGCATCCCTGCCCTTTTCATCCTCTGAACCATGATGGGGGCTTTGGTGTCAGTGTGGACACAAGGAGAGATTCCCAGGAACAATTCTACAGGAGTGCATGTAGTGCAACCACTCACATGCAGGGACAAGGGAGAGGGGCTGCTGCAACTCATCCACTCTCAGTGGGCAGCTCTGGAGAGATTTTGTTTTATGGCTTCAGTGGGGAGAGCTCCTCAGCTCTGATGTGTGTTTACCAAGGGATGAGTAACACAGTGAGTGACAGGGAGCCACAAGGCAGGGAGGAGGGAAGAGCCCAGTCCTTTGTAAAAGGTCTGTGAGGCAGCCTGACCCTTTCAGCCCAGCCCAAGGCCACCAGTGCCTGTCCCAGTGATGCTGTAGGGTGCCAGACCACAGCTCCTCACCAGGATAGTCATGCAGGCTGGTGTCCTGCCCCATCCAGCCCTGTGCCTGGGCTGCCCCTGGCTGGGATCACCCAGCCCTTGCTCCCCAACACTGATCTCCAAGCCTGAGACCCCATTCCACAGCCTGGCAGGGGGATGCAGCTGTCCCCATGCTGGAACCTCCACATATCCCATGGGAGCTGAGCCCAGATGTCCCCCAAACCTGGAGCTTTCCACCTCCCTGTAGGACAAATCTGACACCAGGGCAAGGAGGAGAGGTGTGCACACCATGCCAGGAACCCCAGCTCATGGTCAGAGGGGTTAAAACAGGGGGAACAACACGGGATGAGCCAAGTTGCTGTGGCAGAGCCTGGATGCTGGCTGGAACATCATAATTTCCCACATCCCTGTGCATAGCTTCAGACATAAAATTCAGAAATTTTATCATTGCATGGAGGAGGTGAGGGTGGGATGGAGGAGCAGGGCACAGGCAGGTGTCTTGGGTTGCAATACAGGATGTGTCCAGCAATGTGTGTTCTGTCCCCATCTGTTAAATCTGGGTGGGGCAGTGCCCCTGATCTCCTGGCACATATTCTCTGCTAATGGGCCATCTTTAAACCAGCTGGGCAATCATCTTTGTCTTTCCCACAGCCCATCCTCCCTCCAGGAGATATCTCCTGTTCATGGCCATTGAGTCCCACTGTATGACTGATAAAATTCCATCATCCCACTGGGAGATGCCCCAGCCAGGGCAGGAGCCAAGCCTTTCCTACCCAGAGAAAAACTGAGATTTTGGACACCAAGGAACCTTCTTTCCACTGGATTCCAGAGCAAAGCCAGACCTTTCCACATCATCCCTGCACCTTCAGAGGAAACTGCACCTTCTCCAGGAGCACTGCTCCAGCTGAACCACATCTGCCACTGCAGGAGGATGCAGCACCATTGAATGGGACTGCTGCCAACACCCTGACTGACTGACGGGTACCAGCTTGGATTCTGACTCTGGCAGTGTTTTGGGATTGTTCTTTATAATACTTTATTTCTATTTTAATTTTCCTAGTAATGAACTGTCATTCCTAATTCTGATATCTTTGCCTGGGAGCCCCTTAATTTCAAACTTATAATAATTTGGAGGGAGGGGGTTTACATTCTCCATTTCGAAGAGAAGCTCTTGCCTTTATTGGCAGACACCTGTCCTTCAAACTAGGACAGCAGGGGAGTCACCCAGCCAGTGCACCTTGGGAATCCAGCATCCCTCCCCCAAACAACCCGAATTTTGGGGCACGCCATGGGGCTGAAGGTGAACTCTCATCAGAGCTCATCCCAAAGCCCACGCCAGGAGCAGGCTCATGATACAAAGCCCAGCTCCAGCCCCAGCCAGGTCCAGCTGCCTTCCTGTGCCCCCCTGGATTTGCATAACTATCCATGGGAGGAGAGGGGCCCAACAGCTGGCCATTGGCAAAATGGATTATATCAGCCTTTTGTCCCCCTGTCTGGCTCGCTCTCTTTGCATATTCAAGCTTTTTCCCCCACCCAGGCATCTCCTGTGCTGGGAACTCGAGGTGCTCCCAGCTCAGCCCCTTGCCACAATTCATTTTTTTTGAGTATACAAATATCCCAGTGAGGAAATGGAAACAGATCCATGGAACAGAGCTCACTGTGAGAGAAGCTGGGAGCATGGAAATGAGGTTGGATGTTAACATTTGCAAGTGGATTTAGGAACAGGTGTGACTCACTGGAATCTGTGAAAATGCAGCACTACACGAATTAGGAAAAAAAATACATTTTAAAGTTGCTCCTTTTCTGTCACTGTGCACAATACTTGTGTCTTCAGGAGTTCAAGGTCTAGACAGCTTCATGCATGCACAACAGACCCAGTGCTTTCCTGCCTATGGGCTAAATTCACATGATTTTCCTCAAGGGCAATAGTTTTAGGAAACTTCCCTTGGCAAGAACTCAAAGAGATTGGTGCCTAAAGACTATCCCAGCCATTCCCACTAGCTCTGAGTAAGGCTGACTGAAAGAAATTCCTTCCTTTAGAATGAATGTTTGCTTCACACCAAAAATATGTTGGGTAGAACAACTTGTATTTGCTACAGTTCAAACATTGTGCTACAACCCTTTTGGTTTAAATTATGATTGCCTATATTGGGCTTTTTTTCCTATTAAAATTTTGCCATTTCTTTTGAGTTCTCTGTTTCCCTTCTTTGTTTCTGTCACCATTTCCTCATCTGCCTAGACAATATAATGACATTTGAAAGCAGAACATTCACACCAGACAGGCATGCCAGACACACTCACCCTGCCCTAAATGATGGAGAGGAGCTCCCAGGTCAACAACATTTTTATTACAAGATCCTGATTTTAGAGTTGTTTCTGATGACTTAAAGGTGTTCAGGCTGAAGTTCTTCCATGGTGTTTGCTTTGGATTCATTCCTTCCATTTGTTGGAAAAAAGCTAAACTGGGTCAACACCAAAACCAAAACAACCCACCAACCATCTAGGTAAGAAGCCTTAGCATCTGTAGGGATTCACTTTCCTGTGATCATCACAACACTTGTGTCACAAATCAGCATTTGTGGTTCCTGTAAAGTTTCATCCAATTCTGACCTTTCCTTTAAGGTGGAGAAACACAGCACTTTGTACACCCTTATTTGAGATTGGAAATTGCAGCATCTCAGCTCTCTCACATTTCACATGGGATGGGCACACACTTGCTGTCCCATCTCTCTTTCACTGCCCAGGTAGCCCACACACCACCCAAATCCATCTGGACCAGATTTTCAGATTTTCCAGACTGAGAGAGGATAATGGATGTAACTGAGCAGTACAGAGGATAGAACAGAATGGTGGGATGGGGAGACATTAGGGATGCTTATGAGTCAGAGGGGAAAACCAGAACTAGATCATCTTGTAATAGCCAGACTAAATTCCAGAGTAAATCTTTTGCTCCCTAGGCATGGACATTGCTTTCTTGGCAAGTAAAAAGCTATGAAGACATCTGCAAAGCATGTATCTTGTTTCCTCTCTGGTGGATCCATTCTATCAGACAATAAATGCAGTAGTCCTAGGCTGTATGCTTGCATAGAGACTGACTCTGACGTGGGCCACACAGAACAACATAGAGTCATTTGGGTTGGAAAAAACCTCCAAAATCATTGACTCCAACCTTCTGACCAAGCACCACTTTGTCAGCTGGACCACAGCCCTGACTGCCACATTCAATCATTCCTTGGACAGTGACTCCACCACCTCCCTGGGCAGTCTGTTCCAAGGCTTAACAACTCTTTTCATGAAGAAATTTTTCCTGATGTCCAAACTGAACCTCCCCTGGAGCAGCTTGAGACTCTGTCCTCTCATCCTCTCACTGGTTTTCTGGGAGGAGAGGGTGGTCCCCACCTGCCTCCAACCTCCTTACAGGGAGTTGTAGGGTGACAAGGTCTCTCTTCAGCCTCTTTCTTTCCAGGTTTTTTCTCTCCAGCTCCCTTAGCTGCTCCTCACAGGACTTACAAAGGTCATGACAATGCTGTTGACTGAACCTGAACAATTAGCATATTTTCCTGTCTTGTTTCAGTGGAGGATTTATATCACATAATGTTTTCAAAACTTTGCTAGATGTAGATGAACACTGAAGTCCCTCAGAATTAGCAAACATCAGTTAAGGCTAAACACAGACTCACAGTTTGCTCTCATGCACCTTTCTGCATTATGTAAGATGTTCTATTTTCCATGGGAACACATCTCAGTGCATGGAAAGAGCTTTGGGAAAATGAAGCAGAGTCATGCAACAAAATCACAAACAAGAGCTACAGCACTGACCTTTCCCTTGCTGTAGACATCATGAGCTCTGACACTTCCAGAAACTTGTTCAGTGTCCCAAACCCTCCCTCACCTGATGCATAGTGGCTGTGAGAAGAAGCAAGGGGGAAAAAAATGCTGGGGCAGCTGAACATGAACATCATCCCAGCCCACACCTGAGTGCTCTGGGAGTACATCCTCACTCCATGCTGCTGCCAGGAGAGTTCAGCAGTTTGTTTGGGAAAGTGGGACACAAGATTTCAGTACTCTACAGAATATCCCTCACTTCCAATTCACATCACTGCTCACATCACACAGCTTTCCTGAACGAGGAGACCACAGCTCTTCATCCAAACCGAGGCATCATGAAAAGTTTAATCTTATGGTTTGGGTTTTACAGAGTTTGAGAAATGAAATGCCACTCTAAGGAAGTTTGAAACTTGTTTCCATGGGAGCTCATGCCATGTTTCCCTGGATAAAAGCACTCACAGCATAGATCTCAAAGGCATTTTACAACAGCAAAAATCCATGAAAGCAGTACTGCTGATGGGTCCAAGAAGCAGATAGTGAAAGCAGCCTCATTTTCTCCTAGTAAATACCCAGCACTTCAGCATGCCAGTGACTGTTGTGATGACCAGATGGCGGTGGGAGCAGTAAGTTGGATGATGTTAACTACAGACAAACTCCAAAACAACTGATGTCCAAACCCACTTTGAAAACACACCAGAATGGGCTGCTCAGCATATGGCACCAACACTCCACTGAAACTGCATTTGGTGTCCTTTAAACAACCAACAGGCTCCACCAAGGGGTCTGAGGACGAGCAGTCACAGCAAGCAGGGCCCCAGATCCCAACTATTTGATGCTTGTCCCTTTATAATGGTGATGAAAAGGTGCAGAGATGTGGTGGAGGTGTCAGCCTGCAGCTCCTGGACCAGGTGCAGGTAAGGTGAGCATGTGTAACACAAGCCACCAGTACAGCTGGGTCACCTCTTCTAATGACAAGACCTTGAAGGAAACCTCTGCTGAGCAGCACTGGATGGCTCCTAATGAGAGGATGAGCCCTGCTGTGAGAGCCCAGTGTGCAAGCACACAGATCTAGACTCGGGTACTTTCAAAAACAAACAATGTGTCGTTTGCAAAATAAACACAGAGAACAGATTGAGAAAAATTATTCTGGCATCTGCAGATCTCCACTGAGGGCTTTCCAACCAACCTGTGGGTTTTCAGAGGAACTGCAGAGCCCATCTTTACACCAACAGGTAAGTAGCAACTTCACCTGTGGTTTAAAAGTAAAGGTAAATTCGCTAGGCACCACCTCTCAGAATGAACCTGCAAACACAAAAATACATATTTATGTTTTTCTGAGAGATGATTTAGCCCAGTGTTACACCATAGAGGTCTATATTCTAACAATGTCAGCTCTGAGCAGCATCCACAGATCCCATCTGAACCATGCATGGGAGCTCCTTCCTTTCTGCTTGAGTGCTCTCCTTGCCACCTTATTTTAATCTTCTCTTTTTTCATCAGTTATTTACCTTGAAATATCAAGGCTTGCTTGGAGATGCAAGCTGTACAGATCCAGAGGAAAATGGGACAGGATCCAGAGGGAAAGGACTGTGGGAAGCCAGCCAGGCATGTCCCCTGCCCCAAAGCAAGCTGTAACACAGCTATTGCTGCTGACAGATGCTTGCTCTTAACAGA
Organism: Erithacus rubecula; assembly: GCF_903797595.1. NCBI lineage: Eukaryota > Metazoa > Chordata > Aves > Passeriformes > Muscicapidae > Erithacus > Erithacus rubecula. The sequence continues at coordinate 5,952,060 of NC_136687.1, forward strand.
TCTCCATTTGTGGAGCTGCTGCTACTGGCTCCCCACACATCTGTTCAGTGACTCCATACCCTTTTCTTAAATACTTGGCCTCAGAAGAAACTACCACTCATCCCAGCTACAATTTAAGCCCCATCAACCATATGATTTCAAGCTCAATCCTTCCACTGCACCCTCACAAGTCCCTTTCCCACATTTTCAATGTATCAGTCACACCAAACTCCACTGCATTTTCCTGCCCCATGTGCAGTGTCTCAAGTTGCACCTCTGAAGTACAGGATTATCTTGAATCTCACCAAATGCACTACCATTTGTGAACCCCAGCCTGAAGCTTTTCCACCAGCAGGACCAGCTTTGTCTGAAACAGTGCTTACAAGCTGCCACAACTCTGAATTTGTGCAGTTGTTTTACCCTGCCTAAATTTAGTGCTTGTCTAAAAAGGATCTTGTCTTTCCCCACCATCTCCTCCCTGCTGCAACCATTTCTACAAGTTGCCAAGATTATTTTGAATTCTAATGCTATCTTATCTTTCACATCTGTCCAGCTTCCTGTTGACTGTAGCTTTAACGTGCATACTACTTTGTTATCCAGGTTGCAATAAAAATGAAAGATAAGTGACCTAGAGCAACTCCCTCAGCCCCAGGCAGCACAGCCTTCCGTTCTGACACTGGGTGCAAGATGGAAGGAAACCACTCCCAGAGCAGAGCTGCTCACAGCCCACTCAGCTGCTTCCAAGCACAATTCAGTCTCTGGAACCACACTTTTCCCTTCTTGCAAACCATCCTCTATTTGCTCAACAGCCACATCACCATCCTATAAGCAAGTGTGCCACGTTCACCACCTGTAATTTTGTTTTAGAACAGGACTTGAGATCTCATGGGGAGGATGCAAAGTCCAAGCCTGCCCCATCTGAAGAAAGTTTCAACCAACAATTCCTTTTGCTGTTGGTTCTCATGGGGAATTACACACTGGAATCTGCAGACTAAGTGTATAGATTCCTTCCAGCAGATTTCTTCATTCACCAGTGTCACTGCACAGCTGTTCAACTGCTTATTTTCCTGTCACCGACTAACACGAGCCTAAACTAGATAATTACTGCTTCCTACTGTCATGAAATTCGTTCTTCAGTATTGAAACCCACTCCTTGCTGTTTGTTTCCATGAAAGGGCTATTTAGTTTTAACAGCTGGCTTAGCAGGAGGCTGAGTCCTGTGTTACTATCAGCAAATGTATCTGTAACTTCCCTTGGGAAAGCCCTTCCTACTCTAAGGATCAGGGTAGGAATGTGGCTTTGTGTTGACTGAAAGCAGCACACCTACAAAAGCAATTCATCAACACCATAGGCAGGCTGTATTTCAAAGCCAGAACAAATATTATCTGGTTGTCTACCCTTGCCTTTGCTTTATCACCATCTTATTGATAGCTTCAGCTCTTGTTATTTTTTCATTGACAATGCACATCTTAGCCTCCTTCTCTCTGTGTCCTCTGAGGCATTCTCTTCTTTTGCTTCTTCCAGAAGCTTGTCTTCTTTGGGGGAGGAAGAACTAAATGGATTGCCACATTAGCTATCTCATTTTGTGCCATTACACTTTTAACTAGTGCTTTTAAATAGGTAAATTAGCTTTTAAGTGATCCCAGTTGTACCATTGGCCTTTGCTACAATCCAGCATTAAAGCTGGATTTTACTTACTTACTGGACTTTACTTTTACTTACCTCTACTGCTCAATTAAGAATACACAGAGAGGAAAAGCAATTCTACAGCCAGCACCTGCAGTCCAGGAGTGAGCTGGGTGGTTCCATCACCACACTGCAGCACTTTTCCCATCTATCCATGAGGAATTGGCTGTACCTCACTCACTGTTTCTGGAGGAAGCACCAACAATAGTGATTCCTCATCACATAGAATTATTCCAACTGGCTGCAGGTGCCAGCACCTGTCTGCTCTGTGCTGCCCCACAGCAAGCATCTGTGGGGTGAGACAGTCCCAACAGGAGCTTCTGAAGGAACTCAAGTCTTTGCTCCAACAGCAACTCCTTTATTTACTCTAGAAAAAGGAGAATGATTTTCATCCACAGTGAGTGGCTTCACTGCTCCCACACAATGTGCAGTAACACACCAAGAACCTGGCAAGTCTCTGCAGTGTTCTTGCACCTTACTACACACATGCCAGTATCAACAGCACAGACCACTGCCAGTTGCAGTACAAGCTGTAAAAGCGAGAAAAAAGTTCAGAGCATCTTTCTGAACACCCTTTTAAAATATTGTTTAGTTTCTGAGTTATGTGCACTTGTTCAGTAATTAAGGGACATCCCTTTATGATCAAAGGTTGACCCTAATCACATGGCTGGATCCTGTATCACACCTTGCCACAGCCTTTGGCATATTCCTCAAGGGTTTTTTTTCATATTTTAATCATATTGCATTAGCTGACTGGTTGCTGTGTTTTGGTTTTATGTCACAAGTTCCAGTAGAAGTTGGCTCATTTAAGCACACTAACATGATGGACTCAAATGCCATTACCTGAGCTTCCTTTCCCTATCCCATTTAACACCATTGAGATGAATTTCCCCCTTGAAGATGTTCCTTATTGTAGCTGAACTAAAAAAAAAAAAAAAAAAAAAAAGTACATGTTGCAATAGTCTGCAATGAGAGCAGTGTGACATTTGAGATGATTCCAGTGAATGTAATCATTGAGACACTTCTGGGATCCAGCATGAGTTATTCCACAGCTCTCCAGACAAGCCTGATGTCACTTTTCTTTCAGATGACCAGAAATCTGCCCTTCCTCTCCACCAAATTCCACACCTAAGTACTCCATTACAGAATCTACTGCATTTTTCACCAGTGAAATCCATGACCAGACACAAGTGCAAAGCAAAATGTCATTTTATTTAATTCAAGGACTATTTTCCTTCTAGTATTGCTGAAGGGATCACCTCCTGGGGAATTGATCATTACAAAGTCCCTGTCTAAAAGTTCAAGTGCTCTTGTTGTACATTCTTTTGAAACACAGAAAACATAATGACCAAGTAGGTGGGCAGCTACTTGCAGTTTTAGCCCACCTAAATTAGCATTGCTTCAGGCTAGAAAACAATTCAAGTAGTAAAATAATGAAAAATGTTAACCTTTAAGGTCACTACCATATTTTGATCAAAAAGTCCTGAACGTATGAAAAGAACATTTGTACATGTTATGAAGTTGTTTTTTAACCAGACACTGTCAAAGATGGCAGTTAAGTATTTTGGACCAGTTGTCAACCAGATATTTAAGAGTTCTATCTGAAGGTTTATTACCAATTTCATTATGCAATTCACTTTTCACATTAAGCTCTTTAACAAAAGCAACATAGACCCGCACCAGAATCACTGTAGACAGATTTAGTTTTATAGAATGCCCTTCTGAAAATTCGTTTCAAAATAGAGATGCTTTTTCTCCAGAACTGTAAAAGCCATAAAAATGCAAAATATTTGTTAGGAAATTTTTAATCAAAATTATTCCTTAATGTTCAAAATAACATTTAACCTCCTACTTTTTTTTGTTGTTGTTGTCATCCACATATTGACCAATAGACTAAACAGGTAACAATGGTTCATGTTTTTCCCCCACCTGAAACATTTCTTCTACACAAGCCCAAATAGGCAAATACAGAGATTCAGGGACATGGATTATGCATGGCAAAGGTAATCCTCTATCACTTTAATTTAGAACAATTCTGCTTCTAGCACACAACGTGGAGTCTCAGTTGTTTTCAATCTGCTCTAGGTCCAAGTCCCCACAGTCTAGAGGGAAGATTCCCTCCTCAGTGCTCTCACAATCACTCGTGTCCTCGTCGCTTTCGCACACGGCGTCTGCTTTCTTATAATCCCTTCTTCTGAAGCCACCTTGGCATGGCCCGTGGTGCCTCCCTTCATCCAGCTGCTCTTTCATCGGGCTGGAGCCAGGGGTGATGATGTTCATAAGATCATTTGAGTCACATGGGGATGACACAATTGTCTTCATTTGTGTGTCATCATCATCATCTTCATAGTCAAGCGAGCAAAGACTTTTGGAATTTTTTAAAGTCTGCAATAAAAAAAAAAAAAGAAACCATGACTATATTAACCATGACTGAACAGGAGGAACAGAATAAATTTTTGAAATTCTTGTATGGTTTGAGTGTATGTACTCAAGAGTGCCACGTGCTTAAAGTAATCCTGGAAATGAGAGGCATGAAGAAAGAGGAAGAATGGTATTTACTTACTACACAGCCAGGCTTTGCATGGATATTTTGCCTAGATGCTCATTTGTGAGAAAAACAGTCCCCTTTCTTATGCAAGAAGATCCAAAAACCTATCCTTGTCAACTACATGAGGAGAGACAGACACCCACCCAGTTTGCTGTATTGGGTTTCTGGCAAATCCAGAGCATTTGGTGACACCAGCATTTAGGTCAGACAGCTGCTTGCAGCCTGGTCAACAATTAATTTCCCCTGTAGACAATGAGCCCTCAGGCGTCACCTCAGTGAGGCTGCCAGGACAACTGGCACATTTGGGTAATCTCAAACAGAAGAAACCCAAGCCTCTACTGGGAGCATCTTGCTCCAGAGTCAGCTCAGCTTGTCTTTCAGCTGGGTACTGTCTGAACAAGAGCTCAGGAGCAATTCTGTTTAAATTCAAAGAATATTAAAACTAGAGGGGCACTAATCTTTATTTGTACAACAGCAAAAGAAAAGAAACACTCAGCAAATGGGCTGCGTCTGTATCAGAAATAAAGGAAAAATTGCCTTAGCTCCTCATGAAGCTGTAAGGGACCCTTGGCTAGAATCCAGAGAGCATTTAAGAAAAAACAAATACACAGAGCAGAACTTCAATTTTAAGATGTAAGAAACTTCCAAATTGTGCCTCATGCATGCACCCAGAGAAAGGAAGGTGAAATAGCCAGGGCTCCTCTGAGAGGTGGTGCAAGATAGAATAATGTCACACTCATTTTCAGTCTCTCACTGGTCAAGTGACTCCAGTCTCACACATGGCAATCATTCGATTACAGGGAGATCCACAGGGAACAAGACCAACTTTCACACCCATTTCCAGCTTCCTCCCCCAATTTGTCATTTGTTAAGTATTTCATATTTGTTTATTTGAAATAGGAACATTGCAACATTGCTAGTATGCTGCATTCCAGATGCTCTTCCAGAGAATAGTGTAATGGCTCCTACTTCACCAATGCACATCAGCACATAAGGGGGCTCACCAGTATCTTTTTTGTATTTTTTAAACACAACTTCACAAATTCATAAGAAATTTGAATTAGCCTTGTCTGTATACAGCTGGTTAAAAGAGGGAAGCTCACTAGGGGAGGGAATTAGCTTGATCCCTTAGGCTGGAACACCTTGCAGACAACCCCATGCCATGCTGCAAGGTCACAGAGTTCCTTGGACACACTTACATCAAATCTACAGGGAAAGCTCAGGAAAGAGCAGAGCACTCCAGGTTTGGAGCTCAGCCACAGCACAGGCAGGCTGATGGTGACCAGCAGCACTGGGATGGGATGGTGGCCCCAGCACTGCTGCCCCTCCATGGGGAGGGCACTGCAGCAGCATTCCCTGAGCCTGCACCACATTTAACACACCAATTCAAAAATGCACAAATTTAACACATTTCTCTACTGATCAGAGGTTTCTTTTGCTCTTCCCCTGCTCCAACAGCTTTCATATCTCACATTAGATGAGTAGTTAACAAGTTACACATTTCTGGCCAGAAAGATCTATAAGGGATAACCTAGTTTATTTGAACAAACAAACAAGACCTCATCTAGGAGCTGATTTATGTAACCCCAAGGCCTCCATCCAAGGATGAGCTCTCAGAAAAGAAAAAAAAAAAAATACTGCTGGTCATAGTTCTGCTGTCAGGAGGAATCCAAAGTCTTGATCAGCCATGGTTAAAGCCCATATCCAGTTTTGTACATGACTAACACCAACAAGATAAATAACCTTGCATGATCAAAAGACTTCTATTTTCAAATCTCACTCCCCTGTGAAAACAGCTTTGGTACAATGTACATTCTTGTTTTCAAAATGCTTCCATATAGCTCACTTACAGTTCATTCAAGTAGAAACATTTGAGTTTCTTTCTATGACTAACAGGTACCAATTTCTCTCCTATTTACTTAAAAGCAAGCCAGTATATTTTTAAAGCAAAAAACTTTAAAGTATATTTTAATTCTAAGTCTATCTCATTGCTTTGAAAAACACAAGATGTGTTCTATCTCCTTATAGGGGACAATATTTTCAGTTCTTTAAACTTACAGTAGGTACTGGGAGGGATAGGAACCAAATAAAGAGAAGCTTTGAAGGTTCTGCTTTCAGTGTTTTAAAAAGGAATTCCTGAGTCCCCCTTCAAAATATCTTTTATTCAATTTACTGCTAGAAATTAATCCAACCACACAGCTGTCCTTCTAGAAGGTTTGTGTACATAAATGGAAAATTGCCTGTTAGCTGCACTGTGCTGAAACCACTTGAATGGGAACTTTTAGCCGGTTTCAACACAACAGCAAGTGCATTCAACTGGTTCTTTGTTCACCCACTTGTCACAACCTCACAAACTAAAAATAGGTGGATTTATTATCTCGCAGCACAATCCAGCTCCTTTCACAAAGCAAAAGGTAGAAATTGCAATGCATTCAGGCCCTCTGAACTGCAGCTTTCCATGTTACACTGGTACAGTACCACACCTTTCAAGAACAATTGTGCTCAGTGGGGAGCCTGCGAGTACTTGCTCAATGGTCCTCATTTTATAAAGGATGCTGGACTAGCAAGACAAAAGAGTCCACAGTTGGCAATGGATAGAACTCAATCAGCTAGAAGTATTCTTTTGTGTGATGGAAAAAAAGGGGGGAAAAAAAAGAACCTCAGAGTTTTAAAAGAAGTGAGGCGATAAAATGTCTGAATATTACAAAAAAAACCCCAACTTTGTACCAAAAACAATGGTGGGGAAGGAAATAAAAGAAATCTCTCTAGACCCTTGCCACACAAAGCAAACAAGAAAGGCCCAGAGCAGCTTGAAAGGAAGCTAATGTCTGTACTCTTTATTAAACCTTCAGCTCAGAAACCCATAATACATCACTTTCCAAATATAAGAAGCAATAAGAAGGTTGTTTTTGTTTTCCTAACAAAACTAGAGCATTTGCTACAGTAGTCAAGGGAAAAAATAAGACATTTATGTGCATGAAAACCTAGTGTATAATGGGAGCAGCAGTTCTCATGCTTCTCCCCCAAGCCCCCATCATGCTCCAAGTCCAGCCCGTGGCTCTGAAGATCCAGCTGCTCTCAAGAGGTGCAGCTGCAGCAGCTGGCACACTGAGCAAGCCTGAAACCACCACCAGCCCTCAGCCCACCCCACTGCTTTCCCAGCACCAGCCATCACCACGGGATGGGCTGCTCCCTGAAGTCTCAGGCTTAGGAAGAGAGGGAATTCATCCACTACTCACACTGGTTATTTGGCTTGCTTCCTGTCCCATCCTGAGACTTCTGCCTATAAGCAGCATCTCCTGTGGCATCAAAGACTGGCACACAGGATTTCTCAACTGTGAAGGTCTCTCTACCAGTAATGTGAAACACAGGGATGGTGCAGTGATCCTCATAAAGAGGAGATTCTGGAATTTCCTGGAGTATCAGCATCTAATCCAAGAGTAAAATACCAAAGTAGCAGAACCCAAGCATGGAGCAACGTGTGGCTTTTTTGTTCCTTCCTTGTATCTAGCCAGCTGATGGAGATGGGGCAAGTTAGATGGGCTGCACTTCTCTTTGAGAGCTTCATGGGTCCTTACTTCACTTCCCTGAATTATGTTTCCTGTAGATTAGTGAGACTGGCTCGAAAAAATGCCTTTACTGATAGTAACTCATAGTTAAACTTCATACCAGAAGCACCAACAGCACAATGCATTCACGTTTCAGACACCAACCTGTCCCCAAAGAGGTCACAGCTGAGTCTCAGCAACAACAAAACCCAACCAAGGTACAAACTTGTTACTTGAGGAGATTAAGGGGAAGGCTTAAGGAAGGACTTTATAAGAACTGACACAAAAGCCTGGTGCTGAGGAGCTCTCAGTCACACTGAGAACAAACCTTCACCTGGCTGACATCACACCCAAACACACACAGATGTGAAGGGTGTCCCTCCCTCTACACTGAATGTTCACTTCATGCACATAATTACTTACATTTATACTTTCACCTGGGACAATTCAAGCTGGAGATGTCTACTATAAATGATTAGAAATGTCAACTGGTTGTACAGATTTAAAAATATCCTATCACAGTACTAATTCCTGCATCTTCTACTATGCATAAAGTGAAAAATAGTATGAAAAAATGCTGTGTTTATGTAACCAACTATTAATCTTTCTGTAAAGTAAATCTCTTGACATGACTGACTTTTCTGTCTTGAATTGCACTAAGCATTTTGTGAACACTCCAGTGTTTGGAGATAACCTTTTCTTTCAAGATTCTTGCAAGTGAGTAGAAATGCTGCTTCACTGATACAAAGTGGTGCTGACAAGAGGAAAACAATATAGTATTCTCCATGATGTTATGTGCTTGAGGCTTGCTAATGCACTATAAGTTAAAACCCAAAGTTAAGTGGGAAAGAATCTCTCCCTGTTCAAACAAGAAAATAAAAGGTGCAGAAATACATTAGATTTTATAACTCAAGTGTCTAGGAAAATGCTTCAGATCTAAAATCACTGAAGATTTTTAAGTTATGCATTTGAAATAAATCAAAAGAGAAAGAATGATTTTTCTTGCATGAGGTTAGAAAACAAGTAGTGAACAAGAACATTTTATTTATGCATTATGTAGAAACCATCAAATCCCAAGAAAATTCCTGACACCTTCCTGGGCAAAATCAAACCTCTGTTCAAAGAGCCAAAGATGCTCTTTTCTCTTTCTAGCCCTGCACTTATCCTTCGTTTTCCTGGAAATTTAACATGTACTTTTATATATTCAAAAGGCAATGTTTATGTCATCATCTATAGCTAGTAATCAGAAAAGAACTGCAATACTGGATATGAATGAGAAAGAGAAAACAGCCTCTAACATTCTGCCACATAATTAGACACTGAACTATAATAACTATCCCTTGCAGCAGATAAAGAATTACTGCTGCAATTCTTGTAGTCAAATAAGGTAAAACTCTATTTGCAATGCCAAAGACCCAGTTAAAAATCAATACAAGCTGACAGCAATACACAGCACTATGGCTACAAAGTGAAATGACAATAGTTCAGTGCTTTGTCTCTGCTGTATCTTCAAAGATTACTTCAATTTTGTAGATGTAGGTGCCCAGGAAGGGAAAGAAACTGCCATCAACTCATTTCACATCAGATGCTAAACAGCATCATGATGTAACAGGCTTTCATCTCCCACTAGCCAGACTGTTCTAGATTTAAGTGTGCAGTTTTCTGGTGTAGTCTACCATGAAAGTTGATCTATTTATTGGCCTAGATATTTGTGCTTATATTCCAAATTGTGCCACAGTATCCTTATAAGTTTTGTTTACAAGCCACAAGAACCTGTGATTTAATTTGGTTTTCTATTTAGTGCTATTAGTTGAAAATTTAAAAAAAACCCTAAGAAATATTTATGTGAAATGCTAAATTTATCTAATTATGCTCAGATATGACAATACAAGGCTGCTCATTGTGTGAAGTAACTGAAAGAAACCACTGGAACAGTTAAAGTCTCCAAGTGGAAATAATAAAATGCACAAAGAGTGGGGTACAGGAGGGGAAATCGGGGTCCAGTCCCTGACTGAACATCACTGAACCCACAGAGGGTCCCCAGCACTGGTGAGGGGATTTCAGAACTCAGGCACTGCAGCCTCCAGAGCTGTACAGCAGGCCTACTCACCTAACCTGGAAACTTGTAGGACCCAATCAACATCCCTGCTATCACACCACAATCCAAACAGCCAATCCCAACAGGCAGATCCCAAATACATCAGGAATTAAAAATACCAATGCCCAAATACCTACTCCCCTTTGCCCCAAACTCAAGACTTAAAAATCATCCAACATGAGATTGCACCTAAGATAGTAAACTGCACACTCAAACTAAACAACCTCTCAAACAAAGTATCTTTTCATTCTAGTGGTTTGCAAAGATGATCAGACCAACTGAGAGCATCCCCAGCCCCTCTAAGAAGTATCAACTCACCCTCTTCATGCTTACAGAGTACATGCACTCAGTGTAGTCCCAACAATAAGTAACATAAGAAACTAAGGAATTTAAGGAGATAAAAGAAAAAAGTTTGTCAGCCTAAAAGTATTTAAACTGAATTTAAGCACCTAAACTACTGTCATTTTGTAGCTATTCCTTTAACAATTACATTTTGGTTGGATGAGGCAATTTAGTGCAGGAAAGTCAGTGCTGGGGGTTTAACAGCTTCTACAGGTAAGGACCATTCATCTCAGGGGTTAACTTTTGTTTGCTTTTAAAGACAAATTGAAAGCTAAGCAAGTTAATGCAGTACTTAATGCAACACAGTCAAGAATATGATTCAACACTAGTGCTAACATGGAGAGGGTGAGCATATAGCAATTTTCCCCTTTATAAAGCCCAGATCAACATTAAACCACATCTTAAAATTTTACAGTATGGAATTTTAATCAAGATGTTAGCCTCTTAGATTTTCTAATTCAGTGGATTTGTGAACTGTAACCTTTTACCTTTGCTGTCTGAGTAAGTATAAATCATGCAAGCTTTTATTGCAAGAATGTGGAATTACACTCCACAAACATCAGGCCTACCTATTCCACCTGCATGTAATTAAGCAGAGAAAGTTTCAGCTATTCTTAGGAGCAGTCCAGCAGGCACCTACAGATGCTATGAATTATGCCATTAGCTACAACAGAGGGGGCTCACATAGAGGATTTAACTCTTCTGAAGTGACTAATAATCAATACAGTGCCAAAGTGGAGCACTGACATTGTTTTGTTTCTCTGCATAATACAGTACAAAGCTTGGGCCAGGGACAAGGAGGTTTAAGGCAAATAGGACAAATTCCTAGATACAGTAGCACTGTTCATCTGAAATGCACCCATGCATTAAAACAGATTTCTTCAAAGACAAAGAAGCATCACATAAAAAAATTATTCCAAAGGGCACTGAAAGAACAGGGAAAGGACCTGGATGATAGGCTCTTGCTCTGGTCTTGTTTCAGCAACAGCTGCAGTCAGGGGTCTCTGCAGTACCACAGAAATTCTTCTGCCTTAATGTAAACCATTGTCTTTGCACACCTCCAGCCAGATAAATTTCTACTTGCTGCTTGACCCTAAACACATCTATTATGGACAGTGAATTTATTCTCCTTACAGATAGACTGAAGAGCTAGACAATATGGAATTGGGCCTCTACTGTGCTTGAGCTGCATAAGCTCAAGAGGTTTTGGTCCGGCAAATCCAATCAGCCAACAGCACTAATGAGCAATGGTGTGATGAACAAACAGCTGCACCACTTGTGTGCATACAGGGATGATAAACACATCTGGTTTTGTAGTAGAAGGACACAGAGGGAAACAATGTAAGCACATGCTCTCTCCCAGCAGAAGTGATTCATGCTTTGCCAGAGTCATTCCCTCTTTTCCTATTCAAGAACTATTACCTTTCCTTTCAGAAAGAAAACAGGCTGTGGAAACAAGAAACAAACTGTGTATTACCATCTTCCTTAGTAACATGACAAAATAATTTTACAAAGACTTAGTTTAAACCACTTCTAATTAATACAGATGAAAGAAGCATCTATTTTTCCACATTTTAGACTGGGAAACCAGAAGGCACGCACACATCATTAACATGAGCTACACACACATCCCTGAACAGAAACACAGGCACAAAAGGAGCAGCACAAGAAAACTGCTTAACAAGACTATGATTGCTTGCAGTACCATCTCTCAGTGTTCAGCATTCAGGATCCACAAACAAAGACCACCCTGGGTAGTCAAAGCCTTCTGATGTATTATTCCTCTGACAGAGGAATTAACAGACTACAATCAGCTCTGAAACAACACAAACAAAAAAGTTACCTCCAACCCCAGGAGTTTTAATAAGTTTCTCAGTTTCTAACTAGATACATTTAGACAAGAAAAGAAAAAGCTGTGCTTCCACAAAACTCCAAATAAAAAGTGACATTTTAAAGTTTGCCTTGCCATGCCACACTCTGCTCTCAAGTAACACTGTTTAAGTTGACTGATTATGCACGGGAATAACACAGGACAGGATTTGACCCTTGTGGCTTCAGAACATGACCATACTGGCTTAATTTCCTGCCATTTATGTGTCATCTATTTTTATAGAGAAGTTCTATTCCTGAGAAGTTTAGCCAAGGTCTTATTCCTTCATCACTTTGCTATGAGCTGCAAACAATTACTTTAACAACTGAATCACATATGCAGCGATTGCTGCAGTGAACATCCACATACCAACTTCTCTTAAAATTCCTGCATGTTCTCCTTTCATTTTGTTTTTATCCTTATGTCCAACATTAAGTTGATATGATGGGTCAAACTTAGGAGAAATTAGAGAAGCAAACTCCAAATCCTGATTCCAACGCTGCCCTCATTAGTTACTGACAGATGTCAGACTCACCTATATTATTGGGTTATGCTGGAACTCCATCATAACTAGCATTTTAAGGGATTCTATAATTGGGCCATAAAGTTCACTTCTGCCAGGGGAGGGGGATGGGGGAAAAAAAGGGAAAACTACCCCATCAGCTTGGGAACAGCTCCCCCTTCTCCAAATCAATTTTCCACTACAGAAATACTTGTCTAACACAAAGCCCTAAGATCTTGCTATGCAAGTGCACAGAGGGACACATGGGCACAGTCACACTCAGACAAAGCACAAGTGCTGCTATGAATCTTTTGCTCAGCTCAATGCAAAACTCACAATTTAACAGTAAATTCTTCCAGGAGCATTAATTCAAACTGTAGGTGGACCTTTACCACTAATTATTTCCAGTGACAAGTTAAATTGAACACAATGCATTTGTTTAAGAAGAACAGAATTAGTACCAGAGATTGAAAGTGAATGGTGCAAGGACTGCATTTTTCTAGCTCAGTATTTGATTTTGGGCTATTTGAACATTTTGGAAATAATGTGGTTATTGACATTAAATGACAAGATTGCTATTCAACTTGTACTAAAACTTCTGTTTGATAAATTAACTTCAGACAGGTTTGTTTATTGGTTCAAATACCAAAGCTGACAGCATGTCAGCAATTGATGCTCAGTATGTTTTTTTTTTTTAAAGTCATGAAACCATATATGAGGTCCTTTATCCTTCAGTGCAATACATGTTTTAAAACACATCATACCAAGTCAGAGGAGAAGCAAAGTGTATACAACTTGTGTAGGGTAGAGTCAACACTCATATTCCCAAAACAGAGGTAACACTAAAACTGAGCTCCACCTCTCACTGTATGGCCTCAGTTTCCCCCTGTTTGCATGAAAAAGCTGCAAAATTAAAAAACTATACACATTCAATTACTACATGTGCTTTGTTCTACAGATGAGGATCTACTTATGCTACTCCAGCTTGCAAACTTCCTTTTGAGTTTTAGTCACATGGCTACTAATATAATGAAAACTGAAATCAGGAAACTCATCAGAAGTCTCATTTATTTAAAATTCCTTTTCTGCTAGTATTTAAGTTTTACTGCAAAACACATGACATCAGAATTAAAGTGAGTATTTTCAAATATAGAAACAGATGAGCTATTTGATTATCTGCAGCTCACCTTCACACTAAACCATCACCTCCCAGATCACTTAAGCAGAAAAACCTCTCCTTAATTAGCTATTTTCCATTAGAAGTTGCATCTAACAGCAACTTAAGAACAGGACAAACATCTCTTCAATTTGTATGTACTTGAAAAAAACATGTAAACAAGTCGATATTTCCCACACTAATGGAAAAACTGACATCACTAAGTGATGTAGAGAAATTCCCATCAGTTCATTTTCACAGGCTTGAGATACCTGCTCTGCTTTTATCACAGCTATGCACCAGTGCATACATGCAGCAGGCACTGATCAATGCAATGCAAGACTAACAAAAGACCAAGTGACAGTTAAATTTAAGACTCTTCCAAGTGATTTTAATAAACCTCTCTGCAGAGAAAAGCCTCAAATGAATCAACCTGGTTTAAGGGGTTGTTTAGATGATGATGCAGCAAGTCAGAGAGTGACTGTCACAAAGCAAGGGAAGTTTCACAACAGATAACAGTATGGAAGAACAAAATTGAGTTTCTGAGTTAAGTCCTCACATTCAGGCACCACAAAAATGCACTAATCCATTAATTTGATTAACATGTTATTACAAAAATACTGAATATTTAAAAAAACCTCTCCCTGAATTAAATTCAAAGACATAACATCTTTTTTTAATAAATTTTAGAAGATTACACTGGGATTTTATTTTTTTGCCAAAAAAAAATCTGGAAAAAGTTCCCATATCAATGATGAAACATGAAACACTACTCGACACTTCTGCTAGCCATCATCTCTTGCAATTTAGAGCACAGGAAAAAAAATAACTTAATCCCCTGCCACCTGCCAAAACCCAGATGGTAGAACCTGAGAGAAGTGCTCTCACCTCTCTTTAAACCTTCTGAGGCAGCTTAGGCACATTAACTATAAGTACCCTATATTTAACACTGAACCACAGCTCAACTCAGTATTGTATTGTTTTCCAAACAACATCACCAATAATTTTAGCATAATCCAATTTTCTGATGGGATAAGTAATAATTAAAAATAAAATATCCACAGCTGGCTGAAACCTGGCATGTGTGTCAATAGATGGCCCCTTTCTTTTCTCATAATGTCAAATGCAGCTGGTCTGGTACTCATTAGCTCTTTCAGCAACAAAACTTATTGTACATACAGGAACTTGCAAGAAAGGAAAAGCAACTCTGCAGCAGATATTTAAGTGCCTCCTCTCCTCAGCACATTGCTTACAACAAAGGACCACAAGCATACACACAGAGCTGACTGCAGGTATGGCAAACACAGCCATGAGTAGCTCTGGGTATCTGCAAGACATTTGTTACAGAATCCATTCACAAAAGAAGGGAGAAACCTCCATCCTTAATGAGATTTCCTTTTCTTCACTCTCCTCAGGGCTTATACTCCCTCACTGTCAGAGCACAGGGACCCTCCAGCACAAGGGCTCACTTCATTAAATGCCATTTTGGGCCTAATTTCACATTGTGACCCACTCTGCCGAGGCAAAGAAAGCAAAACGCCAGATGCTCTCTGTGCCTGCCACCTCAGCAGCGTCTCATTCACTGCTCCAAAAAACTTCCAGGCATCCATTCAAAACCAAGTACCCCCAGCCTGGTCTGTCCTGTCACAGGACAAAGTGCTGGCTTGTCTTCAGCTCACTTTTGATGCTTGCCTATCATCTCCCAGCCCTGCCTACTCCTATCTCCTTTCCTTCTTCCCAAGCCTGCTGGAATTTGAACTTTAAATGGACGCCCTCCATGGCAACAATAGATAAAAAAGGAGCCTTTGATTGTTCATGCGTTGCAGAAAAGAAAGGAGGAGATTCATCCTGGCTGCGACCTAGCAGAAACTCATCAAGCACAGCTCCCCTTCATTGCAGTGGGATGCCTGAGCCTGGAGCTGCTCATTCAAGCTCCCTGCCTCTATGTTTCCATTCAAAGAGGATGAATTCTTCAGGTTTCCCCCCCTGTTAAGGAATTAAATGTTGATCCTGTGAATGAAGGGCAACACCAAGCTTGGAAAGCTGCCAAAAGGTTCTGTAACACTCAGCAGTTTGGAGTTAATTCAATACTTATTGATACCTAGCAGGATTTATAGCTGCATTATTTATAAGGGGGGGGAATCACAGAGCCATATTTAGACCTTGGTAATAAACTATTTTTAGCACCATCTGTTTTTCTGGTTTGTTCCCTTGCTTAGGCAAGAGCATACTTTTATCCAGCTCCCCCTTCCTTGCCCATTTAAAAGAATCCACAGAGTCTAAACCAAAGCACAAGTTCGTATCACTTGGATTATTTATTGTGCAGCAATCCTCCTAATCATGTTCTGGAAATCAAACCTGCTGACTAAAGACAGTCTTGGGCTGATGTAACACTATATCTTGTCTTCACACAACTGAGCAGATTTTTTTGATGTAAGGGGCAATGTGTTTCACACAAAGGAGGTTACTATCTGGAAAGAAACAACTGATCATTAACTGCATTAAGCCATCTGAAAACTGGTTCACAACTCCTGGCAGTGTTTTTCTGGGACATAGTTGCCAAGTTTCACCCTCAAACACATAGATTTTTATTTTTCTTTGGTCACATGTACATTCTGCCAGGCCAGGCTGCTGTTAGAGGGGGAGAAAAATCATAAGCAGCTGCTGCAAGCACCTTGTTTTAGAGATGAGTTTTAACTGCAGCTGTTACCCACTCAAAAGCTCCCACAACCCTTAAATTACCTCTGAGTTTATATGGATATTTCTGCTTTTAGTAGGTGACAACACTGGTGGCCTCTGCAGCACAACAAAGGACAGAATGAAGGGATTTCTGGTTCAATCTGCAGAGATTGAACTCTGAAAGAAGCAAGGCTTTGGGTACCTCATGCTGATTAAGTTGTCAGAAATGCACTTGATAGCAGCAATATATCCATCTTACCCTCCCAGCTCACAAAATTTTGTTTTTACCCAAACAGTAGCACAAATATTCAAAAGTTTCACTGTTAACTGGGTCAGAATAAGAAATTTTACTGTAGAGCAAGGCAGAAAACTGATGTAAATATGAGCTCATGGAGTTCTTACTTGTTACAAAGGGCAGCAGCATGAAGGGTTGCAAGCTGGTTTCCTAGTCCTTGCAGCACAGGTCAAGCATTCCTAGGAAGCAGACTGCATGCAGCAGAAAACCAAAATAACTCCCAGCATGCAGTACATAGGTAAAAATTAAATTCTACAAATGCACAACAGAAACATACAGCCACTATAATGGATTCCAACAATCTGGAGGGCTTTGAAGTTTTCAAGCAATCAATATTATTAATAGAACATTCATTTGGCACTGGCATTATGCAACAATTTCAGTGTGATGGAAATGTAACAGTGCTGCCCACACTGCAGCCCCTGGGATGTTTCCTTCCACTTCACTGCTCTTCTTGTTGGTTTTTCCAGTGGAAGAAACAGGACACAGCACTAACAGCAAGTACAACAAACAGCCAGGTCCATCCTTGGCAGCACAATACATGCACAGGCCATTCCCAGGGTGGTGAGGTCTGCTCCTGGTGAGAAGCATCTCCACACACCCCAGCAGCAACCACTGTGTCCCATCTGCCAAAGCTCCCCACTGATGTGACCAGTGCTCTGTCCCTCTCCAGGGAAAGGAAGCTCCAAATCTGTGCTGCTTGGAGAGGACACCTCTCAAAGGACAGACTGTCTCAACTGAGAGAGCTCAATAAAAGCTGCTCAAAGCACAGAATCAGCCTGCAGTACTTGGAGTGGCCACACAAAGCACATGGACAAAAGCCAGCACATACAGTAACTGTCGCAATAAACTGGAGATTTATTGCCAAGTATGTTTAAGAGTAAAAACTGAGATTACAACTTGTAGTTCAATTCCCTAAGGCTGTTGCATAACCTGCAAATATATTACAACATGAGAGCAAACTAATACTGGTGATTAACCAGGAATATAATCAGAGGATCTGGAAATCCTCAAAAAATGCAGCTTACTGCAATTTTTATGGCATCCAACTTTCAGGAGGCAAGGATGCTCACTTGCACATAAACACACACTTTTGTGAAGATTTGGAAGATGTAACCTACCTGATCATTTTTACAGAGCTGACACCTTACTAGCTAGCACATATGCATATTTAGAATGATTCTGTACTCAGACAGGACTATAGGGACAGATGAATCAATCTCAGAAAGCAGCTGGTGAAGATGATGGAAAAAAGATGCAGGATCAGGCTCACTAGGATCTGCCCATCCACCCCTTACACACCAGATGGCTCTGGAAAGAAAACAGTTTTCTGTCCTTAAAAATCAGTGATCACAAAGAAAGAACTTCTTGATTAACTCTCAAGTCCATACCCATTTGAGGGGTGGCTGGGTGCCAGTGAAAGGAACTGTGGCAAGTCAGAAGAATCTGTACAAACTCCATTTATATCCTGTTCCATTCAGGGATCTCTCCCCTCCATCCCAGTGACTAAGGGATCTGAGCAATTGGGATCCACAATACCAACACAAACCCTTTCAGTCAATATTCTTACATAGCTAACCTATGTGAAATTGATCTACAACTGCTTCTAACTGTACCAAATTATATATTGGCAAAAAAAAAAGGAACTATCAGGAGATTGGTATTGTATCCTACTTAAGTAGCATAGCTAAAAATCTATAAATGAAGTCTGATCTTATCTATCTTGAACCTCCAACTTTAAAAAAATGCTCCAAAAGCACTAAGGTAGTTTGAACAAAAATGTGACTTTTTTAAGTCATGCAATAAATGTATTTTTTAAACCTTGGTAAGTTTGTTACCACTCCTTAGCATTTTGAACAGTATTACTTCAGTCCTCATGATGATCATTAGTCTGCAACAAGTTTCCATGTCAAGACCTCCAATGGTAGAGCACAATGAAAAAAGTGCAGAAAGACCTTTTAATATATTAAATGAATTGCACATGTGCTCTGTAAGCAGCCACAAATAAATCTTTGTCTCCTGATACTAGTCAGAATAAACATATCAATATTAGCCTGCAAGGCCACTAACATTAACTCAGTGTTAACTCCTCCTGATTTGGAGTGCTATCACCCTTGCTCCTCCTAGCAGAAGCATTTTATCATGACATATACAAAACTCCCTGACAATATCCAACAGTTCAGTGTATTTACACAAGCACATGCTGGCTTATGTCCATTACAAATGTCTGGAGGCCATCTGAATGAGTCTGTGCTACACTTTGCTCAAGCTATAGGTGGGAATCCACCTCTTTAGTTAAGATTTAGGAAGTGGATACACACTTCAGGTATTGCAAATATGCTTTACAAACAACTCCTCCTACCCCCATCAAACAGAATAACCAGTGTATTTACCAGATTACCCATACCCTAGAGTTTAATCTGTTTTTGAATCAGACTGTATCACTACAAGATGTAGCAGAAACACTATGCTTGACATGCAGGCAACCCATTGACTTGAGGACCCATTTCTCTTAAAACTGAATTCTTCTGCTGCCCACTCTTGCAGGCAAAGGACACCTGCAGAGCTCAATCACCACAGAACAGAGGTAAAATAAGCTGAATTTAAACCAGGGCTTTGTCCAAAGGAGATGAAAACCACCAGACAGTTTGGATCTCAGAGAGTTCATTGGTGCCTCAAAAGATGGGAATCAATTAAGTTCTTTCTAGTATACTGAAGCCAATCAAGATTATTCATTACTACCTAACTACTCAGGGTCCTTGCTTTCTGCTGTTAAAGGACCTTAGGCTCAGTAACAGAAAGGACTGAACATTCTCATTTCTTCTATGGTTATTCTAACTCTCCATGAGGTGTCCTCTCTCTAGGAGAGCAGAAAGAATTCAGTTCTTTTAGAGTATGAATGCCAGAGAATAGTATTTTTTAACATGGAGCATATATACACTTTAGTCACAAATCTGAAGTGAGTCTGGAAGTGAAACACTCCACTGCAAAGTTAAGTATTTCTGTACATATTAAATTCCATTATTACATTCCTACTCACCTGACAAAGTACTTCTATTCAAGAAGCTTAAGGGCCATTTACCAACCCAAATGCACACTTGCATGCCCTGAAAGCACACCTTACTGTGCCAACTAGGTGAGCTTTGCAAAATTGAAAAATGCAAGTTTATTGCTCTGGGACATGCAATTTTAACAAGCCTTGGAAATTCAACTTAAAAAATTTTTGGTTCTACAGTAACAGAGGCTCAAATTACAAGAGTTATACAACCAAAATAATATTAAATGCTTAACACAATGGCTTGTGCATTGAGTACTTCAGGACAGTACAATCACTCCAAAATCCCTGAAACTTCCAAGTCCTTATTTTGATTCAGAAAAGTATGCTCAAAGCAAGTATGATGAGCAACACTCTCAAAAGAAAAACCTGCTAGGCAAGCTATTATGCAAAAGTAAACTCCTAATTAGATGGTGAAAGGAGAGAAAAAAAAATAAAAACCAAAAACAAACCACACTAAGCTTATATTTGAGGGGTTTGGAGCACATCAAGAGTCAGCCTCTGGATCAATTTTTTTGTGCACTAATGAAGAATTTAATTGAGGCTCTATGTTGACTACCATCAAGCATATCTTTTTTCTGCCACTCTCAGCACACACTGCAGCAGTTACAAGTAACCTTGAAGCTCTACAAAATAGGACATGACAGTTAAGCCACAAGCACCTGTCATATGTGTTTTAAGATCTTTCATACTATTTGCACATCATAACACTACTTCATATCACTTATTTCAACCTACTAGTTGAAACTTAAATACCCTTGTAACACACAGCTTTTAAAAAGGACAATTTTCAACACACTGGCTGAAATGGAGTTACCCAGCATTAGCTGGAGTTCAGAAAAAATTCAGTCCTGCTAAGCAATTGACACCACAGTATTCTTGTTCCAATACTGCCAAGACCACATAGTTCTCCTGCTCTTTACTGGTAATGTGAATTAGTCTAGAAGGCAAGCAAAGCACACTCTGATCAACGTAAAACAGAACTGAAAACTTAGATAGTTAAAATATAACTAGACAAAGGAAAAAAGTCTCATACAGTACCAAGAGCCACACCTGAAGAAGGCTGGGAATATGCAAAACCCTTTCCCAGAAGGGCAGTATCTGCAGAGCTTAAATTGCTCAACCTCTGGTCTTAAAGGCTCTTTTAAACTCTGTACTTGTAAAACCTTTAGAGACTCAAGCATCATATACAGAATTTTTGAGTTGTGACAAAAGGACCACATAGGCTATGTGCCTTCTGGTTTTACTGCTCAGGCTTGGCTGAGGGAAGGCAGCTGCTTTCAGCAAGAAATGTTAGTAAGTGTGGAATGGCAGCCTCCTGCTACATGCATCCTTCCTGGGGAAGGGGGAATGAATCTACAGCAGGCACCAGTGACCCCAGTGAAGCATCAGTGACCCCAGAAGGGACACACTGAGCCAGGCCTTGGTTCTAATGCACACTTAAAGATCTACCCAAGAGT
The DNA here is from genome assembly GCF_903797595.1 of Erithacus rubecula. Classification (NCBI taxonomy): domain Eukaryota; kingdom Metazoa; phylum Chordata; class Aves; order Passeriformes; family Muscicapidae; genus Erithacus; species Erithacus rubecula. The sequence continues at coordinate 5,973,278 of NC_136687.1, forward strand.
GAGACCTACCACTTCTCCTTCCCTTTCCACTCACAGGCACAGGATGTTGTTCTCCTATTGCACTAGAACACAGTGTCCTTCTGAAAATGAAATAGTTACATACAGAAAAAAATCTGCAAGTAGAATTTCGACACTTTGATATTTCTGATCAAGGCAGACTATGCAATGATACCTGAAACACTAGGGTACTGCAAATACTCAATGCTAAAAACTTTCAACAGGCCTCCGAAATATAACTCCATATTTTATCCCACTGAAACACATCATGAAAACACTTTTGTGCTGGAGATACTTCATGCTTAAAACATTCTAGTGACTAAGAGGGCCAATTTTTGCAATTCTTAAAACTGAAATTATTAAGGGTTTGCATTTGCAAAGAACGAATTTGGAATAGGCACTACACTAAGAGAAGAGTGTCTGCATTCAGCTGTTCTAAAACAGACATTGTCCTTCACACCTCACACCCTTCTCACTTGAAAACTGCTACACAGGCAAGTCTCAGCTCACTCATACATGGGGCCTTCCTACAACTTATCCTCTCAAAGTAACAAGTTGTCAAATTGGTGGTATGATTAGGGAAAAAAAAGTTAAAGTCCAGGCCACCTTTGGTAATAGTGCAAAATAATTCATGTGAAAAAATGTTAGTGTTGTTTTCAAATTAAAGTCAGAGGGTGTTTCCCTGCTACAGGAAAAACATGTTTGACAGACTAAAGATAACGCTTGTCAAATCATCCTGCATACCTTGCATTAATAAAGAACAGTTCAATTTAACATTAGCACAGTTCAGATGAGTTCATGCAGCAAAGAAGCAGTGGTCCTAGGTCAGAGAAATACAAATTTGTACAAGCATCTACAAAAAAGCTCCATGAGTTGATCCTCTCTCTCCTTTCCCAGTTTCCCAAGTACTCTGCATTTTTGCTTCCCCTATCATCCTTCTTTATGATGCCTATAAGAACTCTTGTAGATCAAAAAGAAAACTGCCAAGGTTACACTTCACAAATTAGTTGTTGAAATTGTTTTAGTTTACATCAGTTTATCAGTTCCTATATCTAATTTGAATACTTGAGTACTTAGTCACTTGGTTGAAGTTGACAAGGTTACCACATTAATAACTGAGTTATCAGCACGCTGTTGGCTGCTCAGCAGTACTGGAAGCAAGTAAAAACAGTTGCATGTAAGAACTGAGGATGCATTTGCTATTTCCCCAAAAGCAAAGGAAGACAGTTAAAATGGAAGTGCTGCTTGCTGTTCAGCAAACATCCGGATCGATGGAACAGTCATTTCACAGAGCACTGAATGAACCAAGTTATTTTTTAACTACTGCAAGTTCAAGATTCTTAAAAAAGGCTGTTGGGCGGATGAAGTGTGTCACACCAGTATTGCAACAAGAACAACTAATGGAAAACTACCCAGGCTTCTGTTTCACACAGCATGCTGCAGCTCAGACTCCAAAAGGTTTGGGCTAAGACAAGCTCTTCACATTTCTGCCATTGTATTGTGGAAGTCAGAGCATTTTAGCCACTGCAGGTTTGCCAAAAACACCCTATCAGCAAGATACATCTTTTGACATAGCAAAATTAAGCTTAGCACAAAGGCACCTATCTACTTATCCAGTTGATGACTTGCACTAGAAATATTATTTAATCCCTGATTATCTTCTACTGCACTTCAGAGTTAAGAACTCCCATTCAGGAGCTGCATTTTGTTCTCCATCACTTCATTATTACATCAGACCTAATCTCCAAGGTACCACCTTATTCCCCAGCTAATGCAAATATTTACTTGAACTATTTAATTGCATTTTTCAACCAGACAGGTGATGTCTGATCAAAGTATTTTCCTGAAAGTCAGATTCACAACACAGCAGATGTGCTCACGTGGCAAAGCAACCTCAAAATCTGTGGTGGGATCTCCAACACTGGGAACAGTGCAGAGAAACTATAACCATGACAACAGCAACTCACCTACAAAAAAGAAAAAAGGCTGCAACACCTCCTGATATCAAAACAACACAAGTCTTTACTTCATCCTGCATTGCCCAAATGCAAGCAGCATTTTTCACTCCAAACTGACACTTTCAATCTTGATCTCAAGAGCAAATCTGAAACCAGCTCCTTCTGCTACACATACATGAATAATTTATATAATTAAAAGTGCATCAATTTAGAGAATTATTCAAAAACTAAGAAAATCAAATACTCCAGGACCTAAAGAAAAGTATGTTAAAATAATTCATTTTTGAAATCTCTGCTTGCACAAAAAGTTGGCCAACTCCAAACATCTGGATATGAAGAAACTAGCAAGATTTGAAAGAAATTTAGTCTCATTCAGTCCTGATTTTCTTTAGACTCACCTGAAAGTAACTGTACTAACTTCTGACATAAATAATTTTTTTCATTTAGCAAAAATTCTTTAATCTTTTGCTTCAAAATACACAGTAAAAACCACATACACCTGACAACTTGAATGCTGGTAAATCCCCACAGATTCCAGAAACACTCAAAATCCACACCAGAGGATTGACTGCCCACCAGCACTAACTGCCCTTCCTGCTGCTCTCTCCCTTCAACCATACCAAAAAATCCCCAGACTTTAGAGGCTTCTTGGCACTGTCTGTCCCTGGGTAGCTCTTCTAAAACAGACAAGATCCCTTTTGCTTTTTGCCAACTTAAACCATTCTCATTTCAAAATGGAAATTCTCCCCTACACACAAGTCCTCACCCTTGTAATTTTTGCAACAAAAGCTCATTTCACACCACGACTGCAGCTGCATTTGTTGTAAGCCAATTTTCTTCCTTCACCAAAAATCCCCAGCAGTCATTACAGTCAAGTAGTCTTACAGATACAAGTCTGAAGCAAGTTATTTTCCCTAATATGTTTATAAACCACACTGAATTTTAAAAGTCTTTTTGAACATCAAAAACCCCACAGAAGATACATGTTCTCCACTAATCCAGTTCAAACCTAGTACTTTCTTATCTTGTGTGCACTGATCTCACAGGAAGTTGCTTGGGTGGAGACTTCAGAAAGTTTTCAAAAGCCTCTGAACTGTATCTGAATTACTAGTCTGGTTTTATTGCACATTCCCACTTTCTACAATCCAAACAGACCTTAAACCAGAATATAGTTCCAGAGAAAAAACTCTGCCCTGGCATATCTTCAAGCCAGGGAGATCACACACCCCACTCAGCAGAGCAATTCATGTCACATTCTATTTACCCTTACTGACATAATCAAAGCAGGTTAAAAGACTTTTCCACAAGTAAGAGAGGAAAGGAAGCTGAGTGACCAGACTTCAGTCCAAGGGAGCCCAGAACAGCAGCATGACACAACTGGTCTTGGAAGTTACACCTTGTCCCAAAAGGAGAAGGGTGAGTTATTCAAAACCATGCTATGACACAGCACTTGGAATAAAAACCAAGTTACAGTCTGTACTAGAGACCCTAACAGCAACAAAGCTGCACTGCCCACAAAAATAAAGCATTGAACCTCAATTGCTTACTCCAGGAAAGTACACAGAAAGTTAAGTCCAGAAGAGAATAATTGCTCCTCTTCATCATGACCAGAAAGTTTTCTAAGAACTGCACCTCTTTAGTTTCATGTATTTAAGAACATTGGTATGTTTATCTAAAGTGTGGCACACAAACCTGTTCCAAACTCTAATGTTGTCCTCCATGACCAGCTAAATCACCATTTATGAGTTTTCCATTACACAGTGCAGCAATACTGAGACCCTCATATGGAGCAGAAATCTATTCAACACACAAAACAACTGCTCAAAGGTGGAGGTGGCAATACATCTTTGTGGCAATGCATCTGAAGACTGCTTAAGAATGGGAAAAATATGCCCCAAAGTGTACATTATATCCACAAACTTCATGAGTTAAAGTTGAGTGACATCAGCCACATAAGGGAAGGCTGGAATATTCATGAACTTGATTGAAATGATATCATGGGCACATTTATAGAGAAGCACAAGGTCACACCATCAAACTGCATCACGAGGAATTAATCAGTTGGAAGGGTCAGAGTAGGACAAGAAAAACAAGTGACTGAAGTCACCAACACAAAACAGCCATAAAAGGAGAGAGAATAAAAGCAAACAGAAAAAAATAGAGGTAGGCTAGGTTCACAGTCTGCTTCAGCAGAGCCTGGCTCACTTTGCATGGCTAAAGAGACAATCAGCAATAACTTTCTCTAAGCAGGCACACTGCAGAGAGATCAGCTGGAAGGAAGAGCTAAAGAGCCAGCCAGGCACAGGCACACTAGGTAAGGACATGTGATATGATCAGCCATGAGTAACTTTAAGAAATCACTCATAACCTTTTTCATGGCAGTTTTCTAACAAACCAACCATGTTGGGAATGTACAACAAAATCCAATTCCAATTAAAATTCATGGTAGATGGTGCTCACATGCTAATCCTAAAAGTAAAACATAACACACCACAGCAGCTTCTGCAATATTCACTGATTTTTACAGAGCCCAGGAACCTGTGCAATCTCTTTCAACAAGAGACTTCAGCTTGGCTATACTTCTGATGGTTAGTGCTTCTTAGAAGTTGATTCTTCCACAGTATGTAAGAAGTGAAGAAGGTTAAGGAAGAGAAACTAGCAGGGTGGGGAGTGTTACACAAGAACAAATTTATCATAAATCTCAGGACATATTTAAATAGATCACAGAAAAATAGTTTGACCACAAGCTGGCCAGTGAAGGGTGAAAGTAGCCTTACTCTGTGTACACAAAACCTTTTCAGATGGAGAGAAGAAAAAAAAACTCAAAGTAGGTATGAGTCACTTAAAGAATTTAAATACGACTGCTTTGGAACTGACGTGTAGAAGGGGAAGGTTTGAAGCAGAGGGAGTTAACAGCAGCACTCACAGTTCAATAACAGTTCCACTGAGGTTTGTTCTTACAGATTAGAGGTTATTACAAATACAACTGTTCACTAAAAATGCATTTCAACATCCTGCCCCTCCTTCATTTCCTCTCTGTAATCCTTTGGTTTACAGTTTCCAAACGTGAACTTCAAGGACCAAGTTATTTCTGCTGTAACCCAAAGGTAAAACCACTAATATGCATTACAAACCATATTATCATTACAAAACTGGACTTGACCCTCAGTCTGAATGAAAACAATCCCCCCCATGGAAGACATGAAGTCTGTTTCACAGCAAGGGAAAGACTTCACCACAACAGAAGAAAAAACCATCCCAGTGTGACAGCAGCTAAATCAGCCAAGCAGTACTGCTTGCAACATCTCCTGTAAAATATCAAAGCAAAAAAAGGTTGTTTTGTTTTTAGATAAACAGAAGAGAAACTCAAAGTGTCCCAAACCTGTCACTTGTTACACTCTGCAGACAGTACGTTGTAGCACTAGCTTGAATCTCCTTCCTATTTAGGTCACAGTTCCTGCTACTCCCACAAGTTACTGTAGGACAGAAACACCTCATATTGCTGCTACTACTTGTGGTAAGTGTAGCAGTATATTGATTTCTGCTTTGTGTAACTGGCAGTTGGTTTCATCACTACTCAGGAGAACAGGAATCCTAACTGAAGCTATTTCACAGGTGCATGAGGCACTCCTAAAGTAGAAGATCCAGCATGTATCAGTAGACTCATACCTGAAGAAAAAAAATAGCATTTATGCTTAAACAAATATTTGAAACCAAAGACCGTCTCAGGAACATCAGCTTTACAAATACTGCTGCTCAGGGAATTAATAATTGGAAGAGACAGGCACTGAGAGCTATTTATAGACCTAGAACATACACTAAAAGGGTTGCAGAGGACATTCCCTCCTTCCCCCTCCAACTCTGGCATCCCCTCCTGAAGTATACTAGCATGCTTTTTTTAACCCATAGCTTTAAGGCACTAACTTTCAGACTATCAAACTACTGACAGTGGCAACATAAACAAAAAGATATCCCTGAATTCTCCTTGGGAACACACCTTTTGGGCAGTTTTCATCCTTTTGCCACCATCCTCTGGCTGCTGACTGCAACTTGTCTCACAGTTCCCCAGAGGCCTTCATATTTTTCAGAATATGTATTAAGGCAGAAAAAGCCAGAACTATGCTAAGTGGATTTCAATTTAATATGGTAATGTTAAAGATTCAAAACCACAGTCATGGATTGCAGAAGCAGATTCACTAAAAAAAATACAAGTACAAGCCATAAAAACAGTTGATCACATAAGCAGAAGGATGTCCTGTGTGTCTGGGAGCAAAGAGTGGACAAGGAGATGTTGGAGGGAGTTCACATGGCTTCACAGATGCTGGATGCTCTCAGATATGCCATGGCTACAACATTCAGCAAACATCAGGGTCACTAGATCCCAAGCCTACCTAGTCAGGGCATGTTTTGTATAAGGCAGCTTCTTACAGTAGCCTAAGAATAGCTCAGTGTATTTAAATAGAACTAACTGTGGGTCATGTCACCACACAAGAGGATCAGAGCACTCAGTTCCACTGGATCTTTCTGCTACAAGTCATAGAATATTCCTTAGTGCCATAATGCAAGTGGAGCAGGACTTAGTGATGCTCAGCACCAGGAAGGACAGCTGGTTTTCTGGACAGCTATTCTCTACAAGGATCTAAACAGGATTTTGACACCAGACCAAAGAACTTAAAAAAACCCTAAACAGAAAGCAGAGCAGAGCTGCAAAAATAACTCAGAGCAAAGCCAAAGGGACTCACAGAACAGCAATGTACATGAAGCAGAACCTGAGGAATGGCAAACTGTGTAAACTACTTAATTCTGCACATGTCTTGTTCTCACACAGTAAATAGAGAAAGAATCACTCCTGCTTCCAACCCTCCCATTCTCCCTCCAAAAGAAAGAGAGCTTACAGCAGCAAGTACTAGTCCATAACATCCTTATAAAGCATAAGGATATTCAGGAACACACAGATACAGTAATAGGGAAAGAAGCTGGCAACACTTAGGAAGAAAAAAGTTTTTAGACCATGTGAAATTAGCCAGCAGACATCATGCTGAGTTGCCAATTCCCAGTAAACACAGACATGCATTTTGTAAAGATGCTTAAATGCCATCTGAAAAAAATATTGACTCCTAGTAGAACAGTTCCATACTTTAGGTTTGTACCATGTAAGATTCATCCTAGAGGAAAAGGCCTTACATGCAGACAAAGGTTTCCTTTTTCAAGGCCTGTTACTGAAGGAGCTTTTCAAGTTCAAGATTTTTTTTTTTTCCTTAAGAACACAGCTGGGCAGAATAGCATCCAAATTCAACAGTATCAGAGGCAGAGACCAGAGGTTCTCCAAACCCTGTGTCAAACCATCAGATTAACCCCTTCAGGCAACAATGTTCAAGGTAAGAAAAACAGTCATCTATCTTTGAAAAATAACTAGGTCAAGAAAAATACTCTGCTGTGGTTAGAAAAAAACCCACAAGGCCATTTCTTGACAAACTTTATGACCCGTATAACTCCAGTTTGGAATGCAGTTACCAGTTATGTTTCAGCACAGAAAACTTAAATCTGTTTGCGACAGCAAGATCATTTTAAGGATAAATACTAGAGGGAAAAAAAATACTCCCCTCTAACACCACTCAACATAAAAAGTTTTTGTAACAAATTAAGGGCTCCATTAATTAGAAATTACAGCTATAAGCAAAGGACCTTTTCCATCACAATAAAGGGGAGAATTACACAAGAACTGCACTAGCCAAACTCAGATGCAACCACAATGGAGCCTTAGACAGCAATTCCCAACCCCCTTCCCTCCCCTTCAAGCTACCTAGATACTCATCTTGTTCATGGCAGGAAAAAGTAGAAGAAAAAAAAATCAAAGTTAAAGTCTATTATCTCCAACAACTTGGCAAACTGTAGATTATTCCTCAGGTACACTGATAGCAGAGTAAACCAAGTCTGGGTAACTGGGTCTATTTACTAGAATAGGATTAGAAAAGTTAAAAGCATGCTTGAATTCAAGCCTGGTAGAAGCTGAAGGCATTGGGACAGGACCTGCTGGTCCTGCCTGAAGGATCTGTCATCAATATGAACAGTTGCTCCCATAAGTCTGAGACTATACAAGAAGACTCAGATGTGCCCTGGAGCTCTTGGGAAAAGCTTTCCTTTTCTACAACACTTATTTTGAAAGGCCTTCCTTCTCAAAAATGGCTGTTCATTGGATAAGGTGCAAAGACTAACAGCTCTAGTGTCAAAAAATCATCAATAACCAACAGAATTTCACGAGTTTTTACCAGGCACAGAGCTGTATACAAACACCAGATGCACTGAAATAGCAGGGATTTGGAGACCACTCATACCCAGCAGATACCAAATGCCATGGCCAGGACTCTCCCACAAGTGTGAGCTCTGATGATTAAGTGCCCCAGGCTACTCTCAGAAGAAGCCAAATACTGGCAACTGGAAACTTCTATCTTACTGAATTAACTACCTGTAGTACTTTGAATTAAGTTAAAAATACATAGTCTTTGATATATCAAGGATCCTTCTCATCTAAATCAGTATGAAGCTAGCACTACATACACACCAATACAGCCAAAATATATCACTTGTCCCCTCACTATAATTCATTTTTAATAGACTTTGTTTCATTTTTAATAGATTATAGCTTCATCTGTGATGTCCTAAAATATACTCAACAAGAACTAAGCAAGTAAGAGTTCAGAAGGTAACTCCATAAGATCAATTCATATTGTTTTTGTACCACGATATAAAAAGTTGGCATTTCAAGATTTCACATATTAGATCAAATTATAAACTGGGTATAGAATATTTCTCTAAACCACCCCACTAAAAATACCTGTCAGGTGCTAAAGCTTAGCAGGACCAGGACACCAATTATCCATGATTCATTAGCCATCCCACCAATCTGTTATTGCTTCCTCACATGGAAAGTTCTTAAGGACTGTCATATTCTGAAGCCTGGCAGTCAGAAGATGACTCACTCACTTTGAGACAAAACATGATGACCAAAATATAATGCCTGTTTCATACAGACATTGTAATCACCATTGTATTTGAAAGATGAAAACAAGGAAAAGCAATTCAGCTTCCCTTCCTCTGAGTCCTCCTCATACAAAACTCAAACCACAGGGGTGGCAAGGGGAAGGGAGTGAGGAAAGGAAAAACAAATGCTAAAGTGGTTTTTATAACCAAACCCTTCATAATTTCAAAGCATGTATGACATTAACATGCTGCAGAGTGACCACAGGAAAGCACAGCTTCAGAGAAGATAATGCCTTATACCTTGCACACTGCCATTTGCTTAAGGACATCCCTAAACAACAAAAAAATCAAATAACTGGAGAGTGAACTTAAAATTACACAATAGAGGTTGTGAAAAGAAGTGTTTCACAGTTAGCACATCTTCATAAAATAAAACACAAGAAAACTAAAGCAGCAAGTGATGATGGAGGGTCTGTAATTCAGAACAAAAAAGGATAGTTTTAGTTACTTTTTTTACCTATAGAACTTATTGGACAAAATTAATTCAAGTTACTAAACACTTTATTGGATGGGAAGGAGGAGTCTCAATTACATCCCAGATTCAACAAGAACTGTGAGGAAGTTGAGAAGCAGTAATTTCAACATCTCATTTCATAATTACACATGCCCTTTTCTCTAGCTTTATTCAACTGTAGAATTATCTGAACTGTTAAGTTCAAGAAATTGATAGAGCAAAGACCAATTGCTATCAGACATGCTTTACTTGAGTAGAAAAATTGCAGCCATAAAGGTTCACATGGACAGTTCAAAAGGAAAGTGAATTCCACAGGGCAGTGTCCCTGGTAATTAAATCCACTTGGAGCTGAGTTACATGTTACTTGGATAGAGCCCACAAGTCAGTTCAGCAGCCACACACCATTGACCCCATTGGGATCTTAAGCCCTACAAGATTCATTGTCAACTTGAGTTATGACCTGTCCTGCTCTTCTTATAGGCAGATGTTGGAAGGTTTATAGTGTTTACCTCCTTCTGAAAAAAAAAATGTATTAGATACCATTCTTCATTTTAAGGAACTGTTCTCACTTCCACAAAAATTCATGACAACACATTAAAGAACTAAAAACCACACTTGAGTCTTTGCTCCACCCCAGTAGCAGAGAAAGCTCCTGAAGTTTGCTCCCCAAAGGCCCTTGAAAGTCAGTCATGGCACAAATGTTGTTCCTTAGGCACTGCTCCTACACACATTTTGGTTAAAATTCTCAGCTCTTTGTACAAGAGTACTTCTGTTTTCACCTGGTACAATGCCCGAAATTATTTCAAAAATTAAAGCCTAATTCTGCTATGTTGCTTTGCCAGTTATTAAGCATAATACCCAGTTTTAAAAATAAAAGATTTTCACACGCTTACACTAAGAACCATCTGGTAAGGGATGGAAAATGAACATCAGTTTTGCAACACCACAGTGTTAATAGGAACTGTGTAATTATAGATAAGCCTTTTAACTGATGTTAACAAAGTCACTCTTGAAATAGAAAAATTTAGAGACCTCCTACGTTACTTTCACACAACAGATGTGCAGTTCAGCTATTTAGGATTAGAAGGATGAAAGAGCCATACAACCATGTCTAAAATGACAAATACAACTCAAAACTGATTGTCAGATAGTAACATAACGCCCAGTGGAAAATACAGATTTTTGACAAGGTTAAAAAGCTGTCTTTAAGCTTAAGTCAACTACTTATGCCACAAATGCATACTCTAAAAATAGTTTCCTACTCCCCTGAAAATATCACTGTTAGTTAAACAAGTTCCTGCTCAAACAATGGACACAGCAAGAGACAAGCACTAGATGGCTAAATATGAATAAGAAGTTTAGAAGAATGCTATACTGATTTATAATGGCATAAAATAAAGTTGGGGGGAGGGGTTGTTGTTTTGGTTGTTTGGAGTTTCTTTTAAATATCTGGAGCTGAAGTCCAGCTTTTTATTCTGATGCAATCCATCTTAAAGAATTTTTTTTTTTTTTTTTAAACCAGCGCTTGAGTATTTCTAACTTCAACATCGGAAGAAGCATCTGTATTAACACTTTACAGAGTAGGGTAAATAAAGCTTAAGATGGCTGAAAAAGGTTCACCACTTTCTACACAATATTCATTTCATTAACCTATTTTACTGGAGTACTTTGAAAAGGTTTAAATTAAGAGACCTAACTATCAGGGAAAGGAATAATCTAAGTGTTTGACTGAAAATGGAGATCTAGCTGAACACCTCAGCTGACACTACTCAACTCCTTGAAGCTCTGCAAAAAACTCTCATCCCTGGCTATTATTTCTCAGAGCAAAAAGCTCCTGTTCATGTGTAATTCTCTAACTCATGAAAAAAGAATTCCAGGCCAAAAAAGCAAAGTCATTGATAAATTTCTCACAAAGCAGAGAAGTGTAGCTGGATATAGGCTCCCAGTCTATAGGTACCACTTTTAAAATCTGCTATTCCTCCTCTTGCTCCTGCAGAAGTTGCTTTCATATGGAAACAGACATTTCATGATTTTATTAGCTAGAGGACCAGGAAGAACAAAGTTCTATTTCAATTAAATATTATCATGACAGTAGGAATGAAATCTAAAAATACATGACACTATCTTAAGTGAGTCTGAATGAGTTTTATAGCTTAGGCAAAACAGCCTCTGCATCCCACAAAAGACTCTTTTATCTGCTAAGGAAACCACATCCCTGGAGGCATTTAAAAGGCTGCAGTGGACCAAATACTAGAGAAATATATATTGTGGGAAGTAATCATGCATCAACAGAGGAGGAGACAGGATGATTTAGGACATCTTTCCTCAACCATGATTTCCACAATTGTTTTTTAGAGATTGATAGCCAAACAAATAGTTACTCATACAAAATCTGATTCAAACTGATGCATGCTATTTTTTATTAAATTTGATAATATGGGAGGTTTAATCACACTACATAGCAGATGCATATTGCTTAACTTCAGAGAGGCAAATTCAACATAGTTTAAATCAAATTACTTGGGAATTTATTAAACATCTGCTGCCCAGAGAGGTGCAGAGCTCAGGAATAGCTCTGCTCTTCCAGCAGTGACACAAGTCCTGGGACTGCCACTGGCCACCACTGAAGTTTGCTCAAGAAGTAAAAGCCACAGGAGGAAGCATCTCAAGAAACTGCTCCTATCTTCCACATACCTGCTCCTCTCCAAAGAGAATTTCTTCCTGATCTTAGCAATTCTCTGGCCTCTTAATTGATTTACATCAAACAAATATAGCTCGACCAACCTCTGGCAGATTAAGGCTGACTTGCACTTCATTGTTCAAAATCTTGCAGGCATAGCAGGAGTTTATCTTCACTCTACTGAAGCTTAGAAAACCTGCAAGTATCTTACTGTACTCATTTTCATTCAGACATTTGTCCTCCAAGGCAAGATTACTCTTAAAAAAAATACATTGAAATATTGAAGTTTTTCACCCCCTGCACACAGGGGACACTGCACAGGCAAGGAGTAGAAAAATTTCCTTTGAGGTCCATTGCTCACAATTTATTTCCAGCTATAAATTATGTTTATGTCTAGAATTACACCAAATGGATTTAAACCACTGTTTTACTTAGCTGGGCAATTTTGATACAATGTTGATATTTGAAATACAAATAACATCTTTTGCTTGCTTGGTTTATGATCTCTCACAGAAATTGCCACCACAGGAAGAAAAAAAAAAAAAAAAAAAGCCCAACAAGTCTTCAAAATGTTTTTCAAAGTATAGGTAGGCCAGGATTAGTTGTGTTTTTCAAATGTTAAGTTAAAGACTTGCCTGGTCATAGGTATTGAACTTTAAATAACTAAAATTCTCTTCTTGGTTCAATTGCTTCATTCATAGCTGCTCTTTCTCATCTTAATCTCAGACAAAGGGAAACTACTAGTGTTATACATCTATATTTGCTACCATTTTATTGATCCTACTCAACTCCAGCCCAATCCTCCTGTATTGTATTATTAGTCATCTGTATTGTATTTTCCACAAACCATATTCCAAAACCCAAGGGCATGGAGGGTGCCCTGCAGCACAAGGCACCCACATGTAGTGCAAGGACAACCACCACCCATTTATCTGAGCACTGCTGCACCATCAATGCACCAGTGAATTGCAATGTGTCATGTACAGGCAGCAAAACCAGACCTACATTCTGACAGAGATGCTGTAGAGTACATCTTGCAAGTGAATCACAAGAACTTAAGTGATTACATGCTGCAGTTGTATTAAAGACCTTCCCCAAATCACACTGCACACTGTGCAGGGCACAGAAAAGCCTTTGCTGCCTCCACAAGCAGAAATTACATCTACCCCAAATAACCTGTTTGTTCCCATTTAGACAGGAGGCTACGAGAGAAGCTTTACATAAGCATCTCAAGCTATTTAAAGCAACATGTTTACTATTTCCAGAACACAATCTGAATGAACTTCATGAGCCAGCACTTAACCTACTTTAGCCAGGGCAGCCCTGACTCACAGGGCAGGCACCCTGGGAGCTTAGTGAGGGACTTGATATCACTTCTTTATCTTGCACATGCTAAAACAGCAACCTGGGAGAGAGCTTAATAAAAGGGAGCAGCTCCTTCACTGTACTAATCACAACAAGAATTCAAAGAATCAAGAAGAATGCTTCCACATTGACTTTGCTTAAACTTGGTGAGGTCACAGTATGGCTAATCCATAAACTTGTCCCCATACTAACCATTACAGCAACCTCAAAGGGCAAAAACCAGCCACTGCCTGGTAGTTCTCAGACTGCAACCACACACCATTACCCTGGCTTATAAACCTAAATAAAATAATTAGTATTACAGCTCACACTTGTATCTATTCATGCTGGCTTCTACAAACTGACTCACACGAAGTGAAACAAGTATGTGGATGCAGAGATTGCACAATAGAGATCAGGAGTTACCAGGAAAGTCTCTGTAATAAAAGCAGCAGCCACCTGACCCAAGTTCAGTTGCAACACTGCTGATGTGCTCTGCCCTTTATTAAGTATTGCCTCCTCCTCCCACCCTTCAGGGACACATATCCACCTCCAATATTCACCTCTGCTTTATACAGATTTTTAAACTGCTGTGGAAATCACTACTAACTAGTCCTGCTGCTTATTCTCACATGTAAGTGATACTAATTTTGCTGGTTTGGTCCAAGTTGACATACTCCACTCATTTATTCACACTCACTCCATCAGAAGCCCTTGTTACTATATAGAGCCATTACATCACTGCTATCTGCAGCATAAAGGCAACAGTCATAAAGCAATTTTAGCTCAATTCACTTCGATCCTTAAAGCTATCCAAGTGCTTGCCTGCTAAAGAGCTCAAACTTCAAGGAAGACTAAAATCAAGCATTCAGGTGTTGCAGGTCATGAAGAACTGCTCACAGAAATTAAACAGTTGTGTAACACTGTGGGGGTCCAATATACGTGGTTAAAAAAGATGATTATCAACAGAAAATAGCTCTTCCAGTAGTTGCCAGAGTTTGAACCACTGATGCACACCCTGAAGCCCCCACGATGCACAGTGGCAGGAGCCAGGCCATGCTGGAGGAAGTATCACATTGCACATTCATTGTTCCTGCATCCCTCAAAGCAGCTGCTTTGGTTGGGCAGGGTGCCAGCTGCAGCTTTGGCCTGACCTGGTGTGGCACTGAGGATCTCTCTCAGTACCAAGAAAACCCAGTAGTATAAAATCCAGATGACTTTAAAACACTTCTAAGAAAAGCAGCACCCTGTACTAGGAAATTACAACTTCAGTTCCTGAGTTATTTGACTGTTTAGAGACCCTTAAAACTCTTCATTGTGTCATCTCAGTCTAATGCTAATTAACACATGAAATGCCTCAGGATTGAATCGCTGAAACTACTACTTATGTGGATAAAATCAGGTATTTGGTATTAACTATTTAAACAGACCAAGCACCACTTCACAGAAAACACAAATAGTTTGGGATTTTCAAGTATGATACCAGCATTATTACTTTCTGGAACTTCGTGCCACCACACTGGGGGAGGAGTAACACAAGAATGTTGAACAGCAGAAAGACTTCAAACTACAGTGTGTTGTTTGATCTAAAAGAGAATTAAATCTCACTGTCACAGTAAAACTTGCTTACACACCAAAAAACATGTGCAACCTCTTGGCTGCTCTTTCCTTGTTGCACCTCAGGATCAACTGACATAACTCACAAAACAGAGCACTGGAAAAAACTCTGCACTTTCCACTTCAGCAAAGAAACATTTCTCTCCCCATACTGCAGTTAGCAGTGTAAACACCACCTTGACTCATTCTGTGGCAGCCTCTGAGACAGAGTGGATTTGCTGCAGGAGAGCACAAGCCCAGAGAGGCTCCTGGCCACACACAGGCATCTCCAAACCCCAGGGTGACAGGGTGTCTGCTGCCACTGTCACTGCAGCCAGCTTCTCATTTGGGTGGTTGGGAACAAATGTCCAGAGGGCACAGACACTGTTCTGCCATGCTGCAGCTCCTACAGCTCTTCTTGTGCATAAAACTGAATGGAGAAAGTAATTTTGAGCCTTCAGAGGCTGAAAACAACTATTGTATTTTGTTATCTTTTCCTACAGTCTCTTCCACTTGTTTTTACAGCTGTCTTCATGTCCTAGAAGGTCTGATGTTTCACAAGTTTGTATTTTCAGCCTCTAGTCCAGAAAAAGATCCTTCCAGAATTTAGCACTATGTGAGAGCTAAGCAGGGGTGTACAGCAATCTGCCTGAACACTTTAATCTCTTTCTACATATATGAATCACTTGCTGGATATTAATATAGCATTTTCCATGAGAATTGAAGATATTCCTTCCCAAGAGGGTGTGAAAACCTAAACAAGAGGGGGAGTGCAGTGAAGTGTGAAGGTCTGTGAAAGGATAAAGCAAAGCCAAAGTACATAGAAATAAACAGTTGGAGGTATTCAGAGGTGCCCAATTTCTTAACCTCTTCTAAATAAAGGCACAAATCAGAATACTAAAGATGCAACATTAGAAGCAGCAAGCCACTCTCTGTGAACAAGAACAGAAAACCTTGGAAAAATCTTGCTTTCAGAATTAGACTTTTCATTTTTTTAGCACAAATATTTATCAAATTACTAGAGACCGAAGCAGCAATGGGCAAGTATATTTTCAGAACTCAACTAGCAAAAAAACCCAGTTCAGTAATGAAAAAAAAGCCCAAAACAACCAACACCAAAACAAAAACAAGATGACAAAAACATCAAACCTACTTTCCACCCTCTTCTGCCTCTAAAGATTCACCCTACCACAGCTATTCAAGATCCTCATTCAGATATAACAGCCCTTGCTTCAAGCTAAAGTAAATGAATCACTTAGTGCTGATAAATACTGATTACAGAGAATTCCTTGCTGAGGAGCATTCTGCAACTTTAGCAGGTGTTTGTGCCAACCTCTCAGGACACCAGAGCATTGCAGAAATGTCTGCAGCCCCAAAACTTTCATCCTCAAGTAGTTGTGCCTCCAATATTTGACCCATGGTAAGTTCTCCACAAGCACTATTATCTAACTGCTGACCTGATATTGAGCAACTACTTGGTAAGTTGAGCTTTTCAGGAAGATTTGAGAACATCAAAATATTTGCAGTAAAGCTTAAAACAAAAAACCTTAAAAGTGCTCTTTTCAACAAGAGGTATTTCATAAACTGACTTGGAAGTGAATTGGAAATCACAGAAAAAGTATTTTTGGAAACAATAAGGAGCCATCAAGACATTCAGAAGGTCTTACTGAACTTTCCCTAACAGTAGCCCTGATCTTTCACTGATCTCTATGCAGATACAGGACACCTTGTATGACACTTCAAAACAAGCCTTCTATAGTATTAGCTCATGATACTTTGCACAGCAGTAATTTTGCTTAAGTTTCAAACCATATACATCTGCCAGGATTTAGGGCATGCAGAAAAGGTAATATATGAAGACTCCTAACAATAAAATAGGTAAGCAAGTAGACATTCTAAAAAATTTCATCATATTCTTAGTACCTCTTGGAAACTTAATTCAATTTTTACTTCAAATGTTTCCAGTACCTGCCTAGGTTTTAAACATGTTTTCAGTAAAGTTTAGCATGTTTGGAAATTGATGTATTTTCAAGCTATAGCTTGTACCTTTGATTAAACACACAGTACTATCTTAATAGGAAGATTCTACTGAAATAGTTGGAAAGAAAATATCAGGCCTTGACACTGCAGAATAAACTACTCATCATGAAATCATCACTTCAAAACAGTAGTCAAGTAGTCAAGACTGGTTAAATATTAGTGTCATATACAATTCTGCAGCAAATCTAAACAGCCAAAAAAGCTTCCTACAGTCATAGGATATAACAGGCTTTTTCCATACATACTGCTGTATGGATAATTTAAAACTAAGATCTGAGTAACTGAAGTTATTCAGTAGCCTGAAATATTGCATCTCACCTCCAGAGCCTGAAGAATGCAAGCTCTGAGTCTAGCCAAAAAAGGGGCAGGTTTTACATTTTGCATCAAGAAACCTGCATTAGACCACACAGGCAGTTGAAAGGCAAATCCAGTAATACTTCTGGTCTAGATTAGCAAACTAATCCCAGCAGTGATTAACACAGAGAAACAGGTAAGATCTGATTAGCTAACTAGTAAACTTGCATCTTAGCCAAAACTCAGCACACTGTCTGGTCATACCTAGAACAGAACTAGATACCAGCCTTGTAACTAAACAGATTGTTCTGCCTTACCAGCTTCACCAAAAATGTTGCATTTTTAAAGAGGAAAATCCTTAAAGATATAAAGGAGTTTGATAAAAGTACAAGGGAAGGACAGTTGCCATCACAGACTTTTAGCCAAGTGGATATAATAAATTAGCTACCATCAGATAATTCCAGTATCTTTCTTACTGCTATTTTTCCCATGTATTTTGATGTAAAGCCTACCAACACTGGGGTACCACAAACTGCATGTTTTAGGCAACACTGTCTCCTATCCAGCTTTTCTTTTGCACAGTACATCATATACAGGGATACTGGTGCACAACTATGTCCTTTCCTTACAATTTTACTGCTACTTTTGCAAACTGCCTCCTCACCACTAGTCATAACAGATTACCACACACACCTTCCAAGTCTGGTGTCTACTGAAGGCAGTAGAGTTATCATCACAAGCACAAAGTGTGCTCTAGCCATAATGTTAGATTCAATTTTACATCTTGAACTGTAGCACTCAACTCCATGGACAAAGAAGCTCCAAAAAAATGAGCTGTGTTACATGCATTTGTATTGCATGTAAAATATAGGCATGAACTGAAGTTTTCCAGTTCTTGAATCAGCACCTCTACTTTTATGAGGAGGGAAGTAGAATTCTAAATAACATTCTGGAGTAATGTTAATGGAGCAACAGCTCTCCATTGAGCTAGAGCACCTGCAGTTTCCCTATTAGAATACTATCTCTTTCCAACTGCCTATTAGCAGCTTCTTTAGTTAATCCATTTATACAGGAGTTTGCTTGCTCTCATTTAGCTTTATGGAATTACTCAAACTAAGGGGAGGCTTAATCAAACAGATTGGCACTAAGATAACTCAGAAATCATGGCACTTGGGAATACAATGGTATAAATTCTTTGCTACCATATCTACTCCATTCCCCATGGCATCCTTGCTTGTTGAAAAGCCATTTTTCTGTGACCTCTGCTTTAAGCACTCAATATTAAGTAGAATGGACTTGAAGAACTGGGTTTCACAGGCAAGATCTAAGTTGCTTTAGGGTATAGCGCAAGCAACCTGCTCTCCTGCCCAAGGTGAGAGACACAGGCCACACACAAATCTGCAACAACTACGAGTTACTGTTGATCTAGAGACAGCCTCTCTGCAAGAGCTCCCTTCCCACACCGAGGAAAACAAAATCTCACCCGTGTCATTTTAAAAAAGTCTAACGATGGCCTGCTCCATCGTACGTCCTCCTCCCGTCTGCGCTTCAGCCGGCTCTTCTTCTCGTTGAGCACGCAGGGCTGCGAGCGGCACCGCAGCAGCCCCTGCCGCCGGCTGAGCTCGGGTGTGGAGGTGGGAGTGCTGTTGGCTGAAGGCAAGAGGTTCCCTGTCTCGGTGATGTGCTCCTGGGAGAGGGAGAGGCGGCGCCTTGGGTTAAAGTCACAAGGGCCTCCGGAATTCCAGCGGGTGCCGGAGCCCGTGCTGCCCTCGCTGCTGTCCACAAACCCGCTGCTGGCGGAGGAAGGTCTGGGTACCGGAGAGGTGTTGAAGCTGGTGACGGTGAAGACGTTGTTTAGGGACAGGATGTTCTGCGGCAGGCTGATGCTCGTGCTTCTCTGCAAGGTGGCGCTCCCGTGGCTGTTGCAGCGCTGCAAGGTAGCGCTGCCGCCGCTGTTACAGCGTCTCTTGGACACGGGAGTCCACACCTTGGAGCTGCCGGGCTTCCAGGGCGACCTGCAGCGGGCCAGCTCGTCGGGCTCCGACAGCGAGCGGCAGTGGCGCTTGGTGGGCGGCGCCAGGGGCTGGCCCGAGTTCTCGTTGAGGTTCAGCTCGCTGATCCAGCCCGACACCATGGAGGTGCTGCCGGGCTCGGGCTGCCAGGGCACGCTGCCGGCGCCGAACGGGCACGCCGCGAACGGGTACGCGGAGCTCCCGGCCGCCTCCGGCTGCAGCGGGTAACCCCCGCCCAGAGCCTTCCACGGACTGGCTTCTGAAACAACACAAGAGAGGGGTTACAGGTGCAGAGAGAAAAAACGGTTTGTTCCAAAGCTAGTTCAACGTCAGGCCATCAAAATCGTCACAAGAAGGATGAGCCATATATACCGAGATCTTAATCAAAATTTCACACTAAAAAAAAAAAAGGAGAAAATTCAAAAATGAGCAAAGTATTCCAGGAACCAATCCAGGCATCCCAATGCATAGGTACCCTGTTAATAACTCTTCCTTTATACTGCATAACTGCAGTATGTGTTTTTCAGTGAGCAACAAAATTTCCTAGTGCACAGCACATATCAAAACTAAATCATGTAACAGTGAATAACCTTGGGTACAAACAAAACAGATTAACAATATGAGAAGACATCAGGGAGCTTTTTTTTAGTGCAAAAGCAAGATAATCTCTTCAGACTGGTCTTCTTCACTTATATTTTATGCTTTTCTATTAAGAACACCTTATAAAAGAAAGCTGGCAAACGGTGTTCACATCCTCCGGTCTGAAAAACTTTACTTTAAATTAGAAATAGCAAAAAGTTAAATCAGACTGAAGGGCCTTCCCCCCCCTTACACTCTGAATACAAGAAAAATCCCCAAATCTTAATTTAATTTTTAAAGTATCCCTTAAGAACCTCCTGCAAGTTTTACTGTGAATGCAGACATAGTGCACAACTCCTCATCTGAAGTGGCAATGCTGGGTTAAAAGCAGTCTGCCAGTGCAGCCTCTCACTCTTTTGTGAAGCATTTCTTTGAGAACATTCTGCACATTTTACAGCTGTTCCTCCACATTATACAATGAAGTGTAAGAAGAACTACAGCAGACTTTGGATTTGCAAATTGAAAAGCAGCAAAACTGTTGGCCAGCTAACAGTGCTTCATGCTTGGTTAGAAAATTTGCTAATTTAAACCAATTAGCCAAATAAGTTTCACTTATCTGGGCTTTAAAGAAATTTTTTCCCATACACCTATTTTAAGAACCTAGATAGAGCCTAAACACTGAATACTAATATCTTCTTATGGCTGACTTTCTAAACTAAGTTTTAGAGGATTCAACAGCTAAAAGATTTGCTGAGTAGCTTTAAAAGTTGTAAACCCAAATAGTTGTACATATTCCATGCCCAAAGTATGTCATGGATTATCCTGTTTATTTGGATCTTATTTAAAGAACACCCTATTGTCTCAAAATCATTTAACTGTGCAGACAGCTGGCCTATTCAAACATGTTTTATTAGAATTCCTCTGTCCTTCCTCCTCCATTCTTTCAGATGGGTACAACCACATACTGTGCTTTGCCTTAAGCATGCAAGCTCTTCAAGGCAGGGACCATCCATAATTCAATGCAAGTCAAAGAGCCAACACAATGGGATCCAGCTAATGTTTGAAACTCCCAGCATCTACTGTAGGACAATTTCCTAGCTGGGACTCACCTGATTTTTTTTTAAATTCTTAGGAAGCTTTCTTCCAGGCTAGGAGGATTATTTAAAAGTTTAATGTAAAAAAAAAAAATAATCCAAGAGTTGAATCTGTGCTTTAATTCTCTACATGGCAGAAGCATTTAATTATTTAGTCTGGAAAACAGCTCTAAGATCAGAGTCCAACCATCAAGTTAACTCCACCAAGCCCACTACTAAACCATGTCCCAGGTGCCACATTTACATGTGTTTTAAATACCTGAAGGGATGGTGACTCCACCAGTGCCCTGGGCAGCCAGTTTCAGTACTTGACAAGCCTCCCAATGAAGATTTTTTTCCTAACATCCAATCTAGGTCAATCTCAGTGCAATTTGAGGCCATCTCCTCTTGTCCTGCCACCTGTTATTTGGGAGAAGCCTTTCCCTCATGCTCAAGACAGATCACCTTGTTAGAGATGGAGATCAGGCTGGTCAAGCAGGACCTGCCTTTCACAAAGCCCAGACTGGCAGGACTGTAAGTCCCAGATCCTACTTCTGGCCCTTCTGGCAGATGGGTGTCACATTTGGTGACCTTCAGCCACCTGGGATCTCCCCAGGAGCCAGGACTGCAGGTGAATGATGGAGAGTGGCTCAGTGAGCCCTGAACTCCCTCATCCTCTTGGGGGGATCCCATCCAGCCCCACAGACCTGTGTGGGTCTAAGTGATGCAGCAGATCTCTGACCATTTCCTCTTGGATTTTGGTGCTTCATTCTGCTCCCCATCCCTGTCTGCCACCTCAGAGGGCTGAGTACCCAGAGAACAACTGGTCTTCCTGTTAAAGACTGAGGCAAAGAAGGCATTAAGCAGCTCAGGTTATCATCATCCTTTGTCCCTGTATTCCTCCTTGCATTCAGTAAAGGATGGAGATTCTCCTTAGCCCTCCTTTTGTTGCTGACACATTTATAGAAACATTTTGTGCGTTTTATGGCATTAACCAGATTAGGTTCTTGCTGGACTCTGAGCCTTCTAATTTTCTCCCTGCATAGCTTAACATCCTCATAGTGCTCCTGAGTTGCCTTCCCCTCCCTCCAAAGGTCAACTCTCCTGGCTTTTTTTTCTTAGCCTTGAGCTCCAGCCAAAGCTCTGTTCAATCAGGCCAGTCTTCTTCCCCAGTGGCTCATCTTCCAGCACATGGGATAGCCTTCTCCTGCACTTTAACCTTTCCTCCTGAAAGCACATGCAGCCTTCCTGGACTCCTTTGTCATCCAGGACTGCCTCCCAAGGGATTCTGCCAACACAGGCTGAAGTCTGCCCTCCACAAGTTCAAGGTGGCAGTTCTCCTAATCCCTGCCTCTTTCTTATTCCAAGGAAAAAAGCCCCAGTCACTGTACCCAGGGCAGTCTGATCACCACATCACCACCAATCCTTCCCTGTTCAAAACCAGCAGCCCATCTCCCCTGGCTGAGCTCACTCATCAGCTGCATCAGGGAGTTTTCCTCCAGACAATGCAGGAAGCTCCTAGACTGCTTCCTCTCTGTTGTATTGCATTTCCAGCAGACATCTGCTAAGTTGAACTCCCCCATGACACCAAGGACTAGCAATTGTGAAGCTTCTCCCAGCTGCTTACAGAATATTGTGTCTTCTCCTCATCCTGGTTGGGTGGGCTGTAACAGACTCCCACCAGGATACCTGCCTAGTTGGTAATGCTATTTATAACAAAGCCCCATTTGCCTTTCAAACCTCTCAAATTAAGATTCACATTTTATGAAGAATCCCACTGTGCAAATAACATGCTCAGAGAAAACATAACATGCAAAGTTTCAAGTCCACTCCTTAATACGGCAGTACAAAGTTTACCCATCAATAACTGGAACTATTGTTTTTGTTAGATAAAACTTATTCTAATAGGACCAAGGGGGAATAAAAGCAAGTAATACTTCTGTGAGGGCACTGGACTTCAACTTAGGTTTGCATCATGCTGCATGGTCTATGTGGCAAAGAATATAATAAGGTGTACAAAGATTTATACTAGCTGAGGAATCTGAAGATGCTTAACATGAAAAACAGCAGTGTGCTTCTGTACACCAAGGCAGATATTGGACCAAAAAAAAGTGTTACAAGGGCTTTTTACTATGCAAAGCAGATCACAAGTACAAAACTAACAACCAGCTATTCCCAGTATTGTTCAAAGACCAGCTTAAACCAGCAGGCTCTACAGCAGCATACTCCATCCCCCTCACCTTATTTACAAAAGAAAGGCTGCTTGCTATACCAATTACCTCAGTAAAACACAGCTAAGGTTTCTGAAGAACTTACCATTGATTTCGAAAGGGAACAAGCTGCCACTTTTGTTCAGCTTCTCAGATGAGTACTGAAATCAATCAGAAAAAAAAAGTTTTAACTGTAGAAAGAGTCAGCATTCACTTCAAGGAAACCACATGCAGTTTTTAGTTTTCCTATATGTGCACTGAACAATGGCTTTAAAAAGATGGGGTTTTCCAATGTAACTTGAAATTCCTGAACAGCTGATCTTTATAAATAAGCCTCTGGCACCTAATTATTTGTAATGTTCTCTGATATATTGCTAAGTATCAAACTGTTTCAAGAGTTACAACATCAGCCCATGTGAATAAACTGGAAAATTAAAAGTGATAATTCATCCTTAATGAAAAAGCTTTGATCCAATTCTCATTTCAATAGAGAGGAAATTACAATCTGGCAGTTGGGTTTCCATTTTCAATCTTAAAGTTAGAAGGCAAAACACTTCATCTTCAACTAAGGGACAGGAATAGCTTTATCTAAATTAAAAATACAAGGTCTTGAAGTTCACCACCATGAACACCATTCCAATCAGGCTTTATTAGTATTTTACATTTTCTTATAATCAATGCAGTGAATTTTTTATTTCTTCAAAGTAGAAAAGCCATTAAAAAAAAATCTTTCCTTACTGACTGCTTTTTAAATCTCATCTTATTGGTGGGAAACAACATAATAGCCATTTTTAAAACAAGGTTTGTGTGTAAAGGCCTTCAATTAAGCCTCATCAATAGCATCTGCACAGTAGGACAAGTTTGTAACTGATTTACCTAAAAAATATTACTACAAAGGCATTCTTAATGGTCTAGATTTCTCAGACAAAGCACAGAGCTTGCAATCCAGCCTCCTATAAAGGAGCTATAAATAAGTGGCTCATAGCTCCATCAGCCCACGGGTCATTATTCACTCCCCCACCACCAGCTCAGGAGGGAGAGGAAGATTGCTTCAAAAAACAGCAACACACTTTATGTGAACATTGTTCTTTGTGTATAGCCAAAGAAGATAGCATTGTACATACACTTCCTTTCCAGATACAAAGTCAATTTTTAAACAAACATCCTTGGGCTACAAAGCTTTTTCTTTTTTTTTCTGTACAGCAGCACACAGTGCTAGTGACAACATTATATCCTTGAGCCCCACAGAGACAAACACTGAGCTGTGGTAATATTCCCTTGGTGTTATTGTTTCACAGGTAGGAAATAACAGAACAGATGAAAGGACAGGACAGCAGTGAGGTCTTTAATCTTATTTTTTATCAGTATGTGCATGAGACAAACCATTTCATTTTTACTTTGTAAATGCATCTGAAGATACATCTATAACCTCATTTTAAAGAAGCTACTCTAAGTAAGCAGCAGAACTCCAAGTTAATCTCATTGGATCTGCTGTTAATTGGTGCAATTCAAACCATTTCAAGTCTGCAACCTACCAGTTCTATATAACTCACATTAAAAAAAGTCAGTATCCATCATTTACTTTAATCAGGTACCAGCTTCATGTGAAACACAGGAGCACATTAAGGCAACAGTAGTTACATTTCAGCTGCCCCTGAAGGGGAAATGGACAAATTGAAGACTTAAAGATAAGGTCTCCCAACAAATTCTTCCTTTCCAGCATTCTCCAAATGAAAGGCAATACCAACCTACTCAACTATCAGACTGCAGCTATGGAAAATGTGTTTTTGTAACCTAAGTTCTGAATCAAATCTTACAGCTTATTTATCCTGAGCCAGATGAAAAGGGAAGATGATGAGTTAATATGAGCATAATAGTTAGGGATGTTTAGAAGAGTATTTATTCACACAGGCCAAGACATTCACTGCTTATAAAGAACAGAACCTCAAGGACAATCCTGTGTGGCAGCTGATATTTAGTTTTTACAGTTTTCAGCCAAATGCATCTTTAACTAGGTTGCCTTTATGAACGTCCAAGTTGCTTGACTACCTGTATTTTTAGCACCTTAAAAAGACTTGTCTATCACGTAGAGATTAAACTACTTGATCTTTGACAGCTGCAGAGCACCAAAACCATTTTTCAGAGGACCATGGAAAAAGCTGGATCACATCCACACTGAATATTTGTCCTCCAGAGAACTGCAATGTTCTCTAACTCAAACAGTAACCTTGTCCTTACAGCTATTTCTGACCAGTTTCTGGAGAAGTCAATGCCATGACAAAGCAGACATACTTCCTCTACAACTTGGGATTGTTTATACAGAATCCTGCTCAGCCACAAGAAATCTTTGCTAATTCTTTGGAAATTCAGACCAAAAACCATAAGAACATGACATGAGACATCACATGCTGAAACTGCAGTATTTCCAGCAAAAGCTCAAGGCACTGAAGTAAGGGTTGAGTGACTAAGAGGACAGTAAGTAACAAATCTCCTTTACAATATATGCTTGGCTCTCTATAACTGAAATGCAAATACTTGGAAACAGTGTCTGCTGGTGTATTTTAGCCACAATTGGAAGCCCACACTTGAGAAGACCCTGCCAGGCTGTAAATTTTTATAGGAGGGAGGATTTCTTTTATCTATACAGCACATGGCACAAGTCCCACTAGATATTCCTGTAACAGGGCACTGAACCAGTTTATCAGCTCTCCTGGGCTGGCCACACTCTTACCCTCCCCCACTACCTGAAGCTTCCTCAATTAATACTTTATTTTGTGATTATGCTTGAAAAAGATCTTGCAATTCCTAAGAACCTTGACAGGGAAGTCTGCTATCCTCTGTGTGAAATATTCCTTAGAATAAGGCCAAATTATGCAACAAGGTCACTTTCCTGAAGAGGAAACACATCCATCTTGCAACTACTGCTTTTTGAATAGATGTTAAAACATCCACAAAGATCTCATGCCTCTGGAGAATTTATTAGGGAAATAATGGCAGATTAAGATGGACACACAAAACAATGAAATTACAAGTTTCACCTGAGGTTAGCATTTTCTGCTTCATGCCAAGAAATGGATCTACTTTGAAATGCTTGCTCACAAATAGAATCTCTTTTGTGCAGCTGGAGAGAATGTTCAAAAGGAAAGGAAATGTGTGGTACAACATTTAGGACAATGCTGCAAGTTTCAGTTGGTTTTCTGTATCTTAACAGCTGTTCTTTTGTTAAAATAGTCACTAACAAAGACACCTAGTCTGAACTGAGTAACTGGAAGAGTCATGCAAGTGAGGCTGAATTATAATTTACATCACTAATTTTAAGTGTTCTTTGCTAGCAGAAGCCAATTGTAACAAAAATAATTCTGGTTATTCTTCTACACTCCAATGTGCTGCATTAAGGACTTCACAGCCTGTGCTATCCCTCCTCATTATTTTCAGAATGACAATTTCATCTTCATACTTTTAAAATTAATGGCTTTAATTTCAAGGCATTTTTTCCAGTTTCCAAGTATATTTGAATTCCTCAAATTTATCAGCATCCTTTCCAAACCACAGGGAAGCAATTGTTTATTATTCAAATACTAATTTAATCACCACCACCATACAGATGTGACTCAGTTTGAATAGGCCATGCCAGACCTCCATTTCTCTACCAAATATCCTCCAAATATGACTGGATATGAAATAGTGAGGAGAAACACTGACCTTTGCTCAGGATGTAAAGAAGTGATTAAGTCAAGTAGTCTGACCATTGGCTTTTCCTCTCAGGAAGTCAGTCTAATTATGTATCTTTCAACATAAATAAGCCTCAAAAATTAAAAATAATGAAACCCCACATGCCTGGAAGGGGTTTTACAGTAAAACTTGTTCCTTTCACAAACCCTTGACTGGCAGTGCTCATGTTTCCTTCTCAATACCACACCTTGAAGTCTAACAGCTCACATGCTGTTACTTCACAAACCAACATGAGATTCTATAGGGGAATATGAAAAAAGTACAAGTTTAGTCAGAATATACTGAAAAATCCAAGACTTTTGAGCTCTATGAAAGTTCTGAGAGTTCAAGGAAATACAGACCAACTATTTCATTTAGTGCTGTTTTCAACCCATGAAAGCCACAATGTGCTCACAGAACTTCTCACTCCTTTTGTGAGGTAGAGTTGAGCAACCAGGGACACTACCTTGTGAGTACAACACCCAAATCGAGGAAAAAAGCTTGGAACAACCTTCCTGCTTCTACAGCAGGTCACTCACTCATTTTCCTGAGGGCAGGTGCAGAACAAGGCTGTACAACACAACTGAGCATGCACTGGCTGAATTACACCAGCTTGGAAAATTAGCATGTCATTTAACAGAGCAGTAAAAAGCTGCAGCCAGTATTTTACAACATAAAAGAGAAGTACTTGGTCACCACACAGCTTACACAAATGAAAAAGTGTACTATGTCCTATACATGTTGTCTTTCTGCCCAGTTCAGCTGCACAGTAAATAGCTTTGAAAGAGCTATTATTTTTCTTTTATAACCCTCATTCATGAGCTGTATTACAGAATAGCTTTCCCCCAGCTATTTTATCTACTTGTGCCAATACACTTGTGCAGATGCACTGCAAAAGGTATCACAAAACTGATAAGGTTTAACTATATTAACCCAGGCAAGAAAAGTTGGTCTTAATCCTCAATCAGCTCCCAATGAGGGTCACCACATGGTGTCACAGAACTTTGTGCCAGCACAAGTAACAAAAGGTGCAGGCAAGATCACTTCACAATTGCTCTAAACTGCTGCTATTCTAAGAAAATACAGAATTAATCTGAAGTTCTTGCCAAAAAGCCTAAATGTGCTAGCAGTGATACCAGACCATTACCAGCAGTCTTTTTCTCTTGGTGAAATATTGTCTTCATCAGTGGAAAAAGCACTTTTTCTCATGTTAGGTTCACATTTTAGTCAGGAGGTCATTATTTGCTTCCATGAATCCTTTTTAGTAGGGAACAAGCTACTTGCACACTTTTATTCGCACTTGCTTCTCTATTTCCATACCTAACCATGCAATTTCCACACTTTTTCAGGGTGCCATTGTGTACAAACAGAACCTGTTCCTGTCCTCAGAACCTATTTTCTGTAAGAACTAAAGCACTTACAAAACCAATTACTTGACAGATAAAAGGAGGAGAGGAACAGGAGAAGGGCGAGGACGAAACAACTGATGAGACACCACGCGCCATTTTCCGCTCCACTTGTTCCTTTTCATGCTTTATTGTAAGTCCAGATAAGGACAGGAATAAAAAAACCTACAACACATTACAGCAAGCCAACACACTCCTGTACAGACTCCACACAGGGTAAAAGCAGTGATATGTCCCTCTCTGCTATTAGAGGTCTGTGGTTCAAAACCTACAGTGACTATTGTTAAAAAGACTAGAAACTACAAGATATTGCTACATGTTTGTAACTAAACACTGCTACTGGTTTTAAGTCATTATTGGCTCAAAATTAGGCCCAGAATTCAATTTCCAATAATGACTTTGCCAGTTCACAGATACAGCAGACTCTCCTACAAACTGCTTGTCCCAAGTGCTTTATCACACCAGACAAAAATGCAAGTTAAGTATGCACTTCTCCTGAGAGTTAACATCATTTCAACACCTTAAATCTGCCTTTCAAGAATAGCACATATTTAAGGGGAAGGTGAAATAACAGTAAAAATCCAATGGACCTGCTACAGTTTTGAAAATAAAGCTGTTTGATTAAGGTTAGATATCCTTACTGGACAAGGAACTGCATACATGAGAAGTGCAGGTGCTTGTGCACAAACTCCACCACATTCATGGTATGCTTCACCTGCTTTGGGCTTGTGAAATAAATAAGGAAGCAGTTCAGCTGTTTAAGTAAGTTACAATGCAGGGAGAATTTTAAATTAACTGACACACTTCAGGTCCAATATTTGGTTATTTTAAAAAGTAAAAAACTATAGTTGAACAACGCTTCAACATTTAGTCAAATTAAGTTTTTCTGTGTCCCACTGGAACACAAAAGTTTGACCAACAGAAGGGTGCCACTGAAAAGTCAGTAAAACAAAATTACTGCATTCCATACAGAACATGGTTTTGGGATTCTCAGGTAGGCAGCTAAAACTGACAAAGGACTGTTCTGTATTACTCACTCCAGAGTAAATATTTCATTCACAAGAGAGATATGAAGACAATAGAGTCCTTCATGCTTGAATCACACAATCTACTCAGATTAAACCAGCAAGAATAACACCATAAACTACAAAGTTTTGCAGAGCACCAGTCACCTGAGACACTGAAAAAGCAAGGATCCACTCTACTAGCATCAACAACAGTCTTTAGTTTAACTGTATTTACTTAATTACCTGTTCTCCTGCCCAGTGCTGATAATTGCCTACCTAGCAGTCAGGGATTTTTGTAATTAAAACTCTTGTCAAATATAAAGATATCAATCACCTAGTCTACATGGGGTGAAGAAAACACCAACCCATACAAATGTATGTGCATTTTGCTAGCATCCTGAGATGCCTGGGTAATCCTTTTCAGTCATTAGAACACTTCCATGAGGAGAACTGGCTTTTTGCTAAGTAAAATGAAGCAGCAAAGTTCAAAAGAGTGATTTTTTACATTAAAAAAGCATCACTTCAAAAAGGGACTAAACACTGAAGATCCACTTTTTCCTTTCCCTT
Source organism: Erithacus rubecula (assembly GCF_903797595.1). NCBI lineage: Eukaryota > Metazoa > Chordata > Aves > Passeriformes > Muscicapidae > Erithacus > Erithacus rubecula. Next base: position 6,003,247 of record NC_136687.1, read on the forward strand.
ACTACTCTCAACCAACCTTGCAAACCAGTCCTAACTTAAATAGCTGAATTCTGGCTGATCTGCATTCTTGAATTTGTTATGCAGTTTTGAGTTACTTGGCATTTCACATTTATTTAAAGTTGTTTTGGTAGATCCTTACCAGATTAATATTGTATGTTTTACAGGTCAGATCATCCAAGCTCTGGTTCTGCAGCTTTTCTGTTATTAGTGTTACCATGGTAGTTGTTCCTTTTCCACTGCTCACACAAGTGTTGGAGGCTCTTCAGTCTCTTCTTTCAATACTCATGAGCCATTTCTGTTTTGGTCTAGAATCTTGAGATTTATGCTTCCATCTTACTGCCAAAGTTTATTTCCAAATGCTGTCAGTGTATCATGTCTGGTTTCCTGTAAAATTGGATTAGAAAAAAGGAAGAAGTCAGAAAAATTCTTACATATATCATAATTAGTATTGCAATTACAGAACTCTTATTTGTACTATTCCTTCATGCAAATAAAATTAAAGCATTCTACTGTATTTTTTCATCACTAATCCCTTCCTAAAAAAAGAGAAGTGAAGTAGTGGTAACAAATACTACACCCACTTCCCAAACCCTCAGCTACTTTTTATGTCTTGCCCTGCATTTTTTTTTTCAGTTTTTTCTTTAAAGGTTACATAATTGTTACCTGTCAGCCAACACCAGATCTGGTAACCAGGACAGATTCCCATACACATAAAAGTATCACAGACAACAGCTTTGATATATTTATTCTGTGAGCAGTCATCTACATCAAAAGCACTAGGTTCATCAGCTACCTCTTTTTACCCTAAACATCCTCTACATATTTTCTTTCCCTCCAGGGACCTGCATTAACCATTCCTGAGGATTTAACTCTGCCAAGCACATTCAGGGAAAGCTTATAGAATATAACATGGGAAGAGATCTTCATAGAGGTATTTCTAAATTTGATCATGAGGCTTTGAGGAAGAATACTGATGCTACTAAGACCATAAGTTTACTTACATTTTCTAGTTTTAACATCTATAGTTTAAAAAAACCCAGAAAATTATTTTCAAATAATGTTTCCATAAAGATATTGCCTCTTCTACACTACTAATTAGCTATTTAAATAACCAGTAGTAGCAAGGAATAAAAGCAACTTGAGGCTATGAGTCAAGTTAAACCCACTTAAAACGAAGATATTAACAGTAGTAATGGTGATGTTAGACTATCTTTTAAACTTGTTGCCTTTAAAGACATCCTCAAATGTGATTTTCACAGATATGATTTTCATATGCTAACCATGCACTACTCCACCTTTACAGCAGTCTGCTACACACGAGCTTCCCTCAGCCTGAGAGTTGTCCCATAAACCTAACTTCTGCCCAACTTTTGGCCTTGCTTTTTTTTTTTTTCCTGTAAGATAGAATGCTTAGAAATGTTCTTCCACCACAAATAATGCTATCCAGATAGCTGGCAATTCAACTGGTCTGTTTTTACTTCATGTGTCCTATCAGGAATGCACACAACTTCAAATATTTACACCTTTTTCTGAAATTACACCAGGTCAAATATTAAAAACCCCAGTTGATATACTCAGTGGTAAAGGTGGCACATGCATTGCTCAATGTGAGCAGTCAAAGCAAAGTGTGGTTCATGAAATATTGAAGCCAAGTTTAAGGGCAAGCATGTGAACACAGCAGCTTCTAGAGCAGCACAATCAAACACTGCTGTGTCCCTTTTAAGCCTGGTGGAGTTGAAAGTAAATCTGGAAATCCAGAAGTCACAAGAAAGGCTGACTGGAGGTCAGATGTTGCTCCTTTACAGATTGAAAACATACTGAAGAGCTTCACAACTGTGTAAAGACTTTCAGACCTATGTTAAGGATGGATGTTTCCACTAGTAAGACACTACTACTAAGAACCAGCTGAAAAAGTTCAGCATATGTTTAGTTACTTTTACTTGGAAGGGCCATAGAATAATGTGGGTTATCTCCCTCAAGGAAAAAAAATCAAAGCCCAATAAAACTGGTTTTTAATCAGTTAATAGTAGTTAGATACTGCTTAGAACTTCAAATGTTTCACTGAAAGTTAAGTCAGCTTACTACAAGCTAAAATAAGGAGAGACTAGACAGAATGACATTAGACTTTAGTTAATGAATCAATTGAATCAAAGGATAAAGGGAAAGCAAATGAAATCATAGAAGCACAGCACTTTCAGAATCATGCTGAATTGTAGCTATCCACATTCATAAATCCTACCAGCTACTGACAAGAATATTCAGGCACTGCAACCATTCAGGCTCTTTCTGACATCATGGAACCCAATCAGTTCTGAGACACAGGCAACGTGGAAACACCCCCCCCCACCACCAAAAGTTTCATTTTAGCAGCTCACACTTAGAATAATAATTTTTCAAATGGAGACATGCTCCATTGACTAAGATTTCAATTTTAAGTATGGGGCAGGGCTGAAAAGATGCTGAAAAGCCTTCACCTATCTGCTCCCACTTTCTCCTGCTCCCACACAGGTAAATCCCATTTCTCAATGTGAAGCACAACCCTGACAGCAGGGGCTGCAGTTCAGATCAGAAGTACAGTTTACAAGTGAATTCTCTTCTTAAATGTGCTTGATCAGTACACTGATATTAACTGTTTTACACTAGAAATCTGTTCTTACTGGGCAATTCTTGTTAAGGATGACACAATAACTGTTTAAGTGGTCAAAGTGTCACCAACACACTCCCACCACTGACAGTCATTCTAGGTTGCAGTTTGATGTACCTCAGCTGCCAACACATTCTCTTCTCTGGCTATTTGTGGCCCACAGCAGTGTGCCAGCACAAGTGTTTCTGCTCATCACAGAGAACTAGATCAAGGAATTTTTTTAGCTGGATGAAACCAAAACACTTCCTTTTGTTTCTGGGAAATGTTTTCCAGCTGGATTGCCATGAACTGGACACAAATGCTTGTGTGGGTGCATTGTAGGATGCTGACACTGCTTGTCCAAGTACCTGTCCAATTACAGCATCAGAAAAAAAAAAATCCTCACCATCCAAGAAAGCCAGTTGACATCAGCATTTCCTACACTGAGCCACACAGATTCTTCTTTAATTAGAAATTAAATCATCTTCTCCTGAAGTATGGTTTGAAAATATTTTGCTCCCATCTTGCTTTCCCTTTTGTACTCCTTTGACTGGTCAAACTTACCAGCTCAAAGAGACCTGAAATCCCCCCTGCAGCCTCAGCACCTTAACTCAGTGACCAAACTCCTGGCTCACTCAGGCTGAGCTATGTATACTCTACAAGGAATTGTTTCCCTCATCTTTACTAATTAATATTGGCTGCCAGGAGACAAGAGTGTCTTCAGAATGACTTCACTCAGCTCTGGTCATTTTAAATCTTCACTATTATGTATTGTAAGCTTTTAGCCCCTCAGTACCTCTTAGAATAAAGTGCCTCACTTAATTTTCCTATTTTTTAGGGTTTCATTTATTATAAGAGACTCTGCTATGGTATATATTTCATGGATCCACAGCAAGAATAGAGTAAGGAGTTTACTTAATATACATTTTTCACCATGCTGTATTTCTAGAGCTGGTTAAAGGCAGCCAACTTGATTTTTCAGTCTCTCCTTATCATACTCTATGCTTATCAGGCTGAATCCCTCTCAAACTGCTCAGCACTTCATACTAATTGGATTTTCAGTAATATGAACCATTCAACCATCCTTGCTAGGCCAACAAGGATGCTGCTGAATTTGCATGGTTTCAGAGATCCTGGCACAACCCAGTCTTGCTCCAGTCTGCACAGAGCCTGGCAGCACAGCCCACAGGTAACAAACACACCTCTGCTGTCACTGAGTCTCCACAGGCAGCAGCAGAGCCAGGCACTGCCAGTTCAAACAGGAATATCCTCCAAGCCTGGAGCTCATAACAATAGGCCTTGGAGCTCCAAGTTGGATGCAGTCCTACAAGATCATGGCCATCTTTCCCTTAGCACAGCATCCTTTGTGGAGCCTGATTAGGCAGGATAGTGAGCAAGCTGAGACCTCCAAGATAAACACACACAACAAAAGATGTTAGTCAGTCTCTGTCCTGGGAGAGAATTAATCTTCCTATGATCTCCTTGAGCTGAGGGGCAGAGGTGAGAGATGGGGAGGAAGAGAAGATATTTTGTTGTTGATAGGTAGACTACTCAAAAGGAATAAATGGAATATAAAAATCAAACTCCAAATGCAAGCCAAAGCTAACATTCCTCAAAGCTGGAGAATGAGCTGTGATGGAATCAGTATCACCAGTGCCTCTGATTTAAAGTTCTTTTCTATTCATTCTGGAAGCTGAGAAAACTAAAGATTCATTATTATATCTCCATAGTACTACTAAATGAGAGAGGGCTTATTTCTTTAAAAGATTAGCTACAAGTAGTAATGACTTGTAAAATCTCTGCCCAAATTAACAGTGGAGATAGAACAGAAGTGCTCATGTCACGAATCCTGTATCTTCTCAGTGACATCACTAGTATCTTTTTTGGGGAAGACTACTAAAAATACAGATTATCCAACCTCCCAGTCAATTAAAGGATGTCAGAGGCTCATTCAGTTTGACAAGCTACTTTCAAAGAGATGAAGAGTCCTGATGAAGAAGACAAAGCCAACACAAAAAAATCTCTCCTTGGCTCTAAGAAAGTAAGGCAGCCAGACTCATTTCCCAACCCACTTCTCCTCCTCTGCATCCCACAGGACAAAATGTTCCAGCAACAGCTCATCTCGGTGGGAAAATTTACATTTGTTTGAAACACTTCTAGCAATTTCTTCTCTGTTTCTGGAAGCTCTATCTTGGATAAAGAAGAGGAGATCACAAGATTTTTAGATGAATTCCCCAGAACACAAATGTAGGTGTTTCTTGGTGATGACTATTCCATTATTTTCCTGCCTGTGGCATTAAAATGACCTGTGAGAACACAGGGGGTTGTTTCCTCTCTTACTTGACATTATTTCCCACCCTTTGCTCTGAGTGCTACATGGAACCTTTATTGCCAACAATCCCATACATGCACTTAGCTGGCTCCCAGCAGAAGAAAAGGATTAGCTGGAGTCAAAATTCCAACTGGGATAAGTAGGTCCTTTAAATTATTATCTCTGCTTCAGCAAGCCAAAGGAGCTAATCACTCCAGCAGTACTAGCTCCAGATCTAGATGATTTCACCACTAGGCTCCAGATGAAAGGTGATATGATTTTTTGCCTCCTGGCACTTTCTGCAGCATCCAAGAAGCACTTCAAAACTGAAGCATCACACAAAACTGATCAAGTTTTAACTTTGTCTGTCCCATCCCTCTTATGCTTGCAGCAACACTAAGTTAGAAGACCAGCTTTTCAGAATACTTTCTACCATCTGACAAAAAGCTACAAAATATCTATTTTCCTGCAATGCAAAATTTCAACTTCCAAAAGGGAAGAGAACATTCTACTTCTAAAAATACATATTATTTACTACAGTGTTAAGAAGTTCACAGAGAGGCTAAGCATTCCTTACAACATAAGTCTATTATTAATAGCTTTTAGCCCAGAAAAGTTGTTGATAGCAGGCACTTAAAAGAGAATTATTTGGACTCTATCCTTTCCAGTACTAATCTCCAATATGGCTATTCTGCAAACCTTCCAAAATTCCACACCAAGTTTAAAAAAAAAAAACAAAACAGTTTTAATTAGAAAGAATTCTTTCTATAGGTGTAGAACTCCTACACCTATATATTTATAAATAAATATTTGGGGGATTTGTTCTAAAAGGGGACACCTCCAATTCCAACATATAATTCAGGAGTCCTCTCAATGCCATTAACTAGCACCCCTTTACTTTCTGAAGTTCTTTACAAAGAGGTTTTTAACAGAGCATTAGAATAAGTTTGGCCAAAAGGGACAAAGAGGAGAGAGTTTATAATTCTAGCTTGTATTCTGTAGAAACTGTTTCACAAACATCTAAAAAATTCTGTTTAAACTGTGGTTTTTCTCCCTGAAGAGATCAGATGTGACAAAATAAAGCTTAAAACCACACTCAACACATTCTAGAACTCTGAACAAGCAAACCAAAGAACCCAGTTTCAACATTTGCAAGTCAGTTGCTCTAAAAGGACTGAAGACATTTCATTTCTCTTCACTTTCTCCATGCAGTGTTTTCATGAGCCAGTTTTTATAAAAAGGAAGCTTCAATATTAAGAGGCATTCAAGCTGGGATTCAGGTTGACACAGCAAAAAGAATAATAGGCTAGAAGACATCCTTTACATCAACTTATGGGAACTGGAAAAAATTTCAGATATTCCACAGGCTCTGGAAGCACAAGGAGTATCAAGAGCTCAAAACTGTCTGCTGATGAATATGCAATAATGTGCAAGGCTGAACTACAGATACCACTGTGAGGTTAAAAATTAGGAGTGGGTTGTTAATGTCTCCAGAGAAAGATGAGACTAAATATTATGTTTACTTACCTCAAATGTAGAGAATCACTACTGAGCCCAGAATTTCACTGTTTTGACCCTAAAGCTTCACCACTAAGCCCAACCAGTCAGTGAGGCCAATGAGACAAAATATAAGTTGCTACTAAATAAAGCTGCATCCTGCACACTCACTTCTACTCCATCTCCCACACTTCAGATCCAAGAGCTCCTATGAGAAGGAGGCAAAGTCTCAACCAACATACACAGCCTTTGGATTCCACTTTACTTAAAGACAGGATATGCTGGGAAGAGGCTAAAGGTAATTCTTTGGTATTACCTTTGATGGCATGGTTACCCATCCTTAGCTGTACAATTCACCCAGCTTGGCTGAGGAACAAATACAAAACAAACCTAAAATAATTTAATACATTTTGAATTAGAACCAAAGTATTTTACATGATGAACTGTTGTCCGCAATAAATACACTCCCTTTTACTTCTCAAATTACTGTCAGTGGTCTGGTTTTAAAACAAGATGAGTCTCCTTCCAGAAATGAAAAAGAAGGGTAGAGACAGGCAATGTTAAACCTTTGTCACAGTTTATAAAGCACACTTCTCAAAGCAACAGAAGTGGTGAAGTAAGCTCAAGAGACTTTTTCCAGGTCATACCTAATTAAAGCAGGGAATATATCACTACAGAAAACTAGGGCTAAGAACTCAACTCAGCCAGAGGTTAAAGCATTTTTTTATTGCCAACTCCTATCAGTAAGAAGTCAGTCTCTCAGGCCTGATGAAGACCCAATACTCATATCACAGACAAGTCATCCTGCATCTTTTAAAGTACCTTTGTCAGACAGGACACCAGATGAGCTGTGCCTTGTGTCTGAGGCTGCACAACACTGCTGTTCCAAGATGCTTATGCTCTTTCCTAAAATAATGCACCACACTGACAGGAAAGGATTTCATTATTTTTTCTGAAGAATATTTATATCTGCTCTGTTTGGAGTTCCATTTGAATGAGCCATCAGCACTGGCCCATGACCAGTCATCTCCCTGCAATGTGATATTTGGACTCCTCCTCATCCCTACTGCAGAAAGACTATAATGTGATGTTGAAGAACAGAACTCTGATCTACTGAGGCTTGAACACATGAACACCAAACCATTGGCTTTTGCTGCAATTATGAACTAAATGAGCTAACAGTCATTATTTTACTACACTACTCACACCAAGAGCTATTGCCTGTTTAAGCAATTCAGAATAGAATCTAGTGGGTAATCACCACTTCAGTGCAACTTTTAGTGTATATTACTAAAAGCTCAAAGTTCAGGTCCTACACAAATTACTTCCACCTCCATATACTGTTTTTATGAAAATGCTATTTAAAACCTATGGAAGTATTTACTTCATAGACTAAGCCTCCAGGAAGATGCAAAATTCTGACTTAAATAGTAATCTATGCTGATAATATTAGTGTTTGGAGAAATGCACCAGATTTTCATTGAAGCAAGTGATCCAGACTGTGCAAGACCCATGAGTTGACTTTTTTTATTCTAAGGCTTGAAGAATGAAAAAAAAAATAGAACAACTGGCCCTACTACCAATATATTTGCTTCACTCTACTGGTTAGAAAAGCCAGAGTAAAAAAAAAAATAAAATAATGAGTAGTATCACTTACTTTCTCATAGTGTTTGCCCTTAAAACTGAAAAATAAAACAGGCACATTTTTTTCTTTTTTAAAAATACCCAGGGCTGAAAAAAAAAAAAAAAAATAACACTGACCTTTAACTTGCATGGCAGTGACAATGATTACCCCACACACATCCTGCTCCACTGTGACAGAATGGAACAATACCAGCACTGAAGTACTGTTCTATTACCAAAGCCTATGGGCTTGGAGCTGAGGGATTATACAAATCTCTTCCATACATCCTGCTCCCAAAACACACACAGCTAATAAACCTCCTCCTGTTTGCCTTCAGGTTCATTCTGAGGAGTTTCAGACATCTGGTTGGCTTGTTTAAAATAAAAAGCCCAACTAGTAGGTTTGTTTTTATGATCCCAAGTGTGAAATGTTCTTGCTGGAGGCCTCAGGCCAGGTGAAAACCACTTATGCTAAGATGCTACTTCATGGCATTTCAGGGATCTAATGAGCTATATAATCTGCACACAGGGACATCTCCCTTCATTAGCTTGCATACAACTATGGAAATTAAAAATGAGGAACCTATGGTAGTCCAAATATTTTTCAGTAAATAGTACAGCTGGTGAACTGTAGATAGAATTAAATTTAGAACTCAAGTTCTGAGCAGTATTCTGTAAATATCTATACATCTCAATGCTTACAGCAAGATGAAGCACATTTCTCCAAGCCTCACTGTACTTATTTTTCATACTATGAGTAACATTTTCTTCTCATGACAAAGTATTATGCCCAATTTAGCAGTTTAAGCAAAGTGTCTGTCTCAAAACTGGAAGTCTCCAGAAGATCACTGTGCAAATAAACTGAGCATATGAATGTGTGCACCCTTATTTTAGCAGTTCACAAGTACACTGTTGACATATTTTCATATAAAACCCTGAAGTATAAAATAAAACAAATTAAAGGAAGAGTTTACACAACAGTAAAATTCTATGCAGGCTTGCATTAGGGAGTTAAAGCTTGCTGCTACATTATCTGTGGAAAGAGCATGGAAATGCATTGAACAGATAGGAAATATGGTGTGTAGCTGACAACCAAGTTCCATCTCATGGCCCAAACTTGCTCTCTATCATGGCTCACCATCTGCAATTTGTCACTGAAGAAACTCTAATTCCTGTGGCAGGAGATACCACCTCAAGAGGTGGCACACAAAGATCCCAAGTTCTGCAACACCCATCTAGTTACCAGATCCATCAGAATCCAGGCAATAAAAACCAAGTACTACACAGCTTTCAAATAGCAAAAACTTACTTAAAATAAAGACATCTTGGTATCACACTACAAACAGCAAAACTGAGTGGTAGTTTGAAGGATTTCTTCTTGTTGCTCTCACTTTGCTAAACTATGGTTCCCATCAACTCAATAGGTGGTTTCCAACTTCTGTTTTGCACATACCACAAGATTTTGAATGGTGAAGTCTCTGAAGGGATCTGCACTACATATAATCTGCTCTACATATGATCCTTCAGTCCACAAATGACCCAAGTATGAGCAGACCACAAATTAAAGCCCATTAAAATAATGGAATGAAATACAAAGACAAAGGCAGCACACATCAATACTGTGTGTGCTTTCAGCATTCAATTCAGACATTACTTCAAGTGTCACCAGGGACATCCCTCTTGCCAGACCTATTAAAGGTACTTCAAAAAAAATTAGTTCAGTTGAGCTATGCAGCTCTTACTAGTTCAGACTATTTGAAAAGCCAGATAACTACTTTGTCTCTATGCAGTCAGCCTTGAGCAGCACACTGAACAGCTGGATTCAGGAAATGCTGTGCTAGAGGTCAAGACACAAACCGAGGGGTATACATTGCAGTAGGTATTTAGAAAAAGCATTTGTAACAATTACATCAACTAATGAAACTTCATGAGACAAAGTTACACCATGTCAGAGAAGGGAAAAAAAAGTGAACTATTTTAGCTACATTAGTATGAATGTATTTCCTTTAAATATTGGAAGATCACCTTTGCTTGTTGGAAAAGCTCAGTATTTTCTGTGTACTACCTCAACATTACCTGATGTTCAATAAATGACTCACTGCTTCTACAAGCAAATTCTACTGGAAGACTTACTTGTCAAGTAAATCTTAGAACTCCTAATTCCAAAGTTTACTCACAGAGGATGGGCTATGAAGCCTTCATGTAAAATCATGTCCCAGTATAGGAAGCAAACAGGCACGAGGTCCCAGTTAGTACACAAATACTACAGACCATACTTCAGTCAGTACAAACTAAAACAACTATTTTATTTGAACACAGAAATGCCAGTTGGAAAATGAGTGTTGAGAAAAGCCTTCACTTTTAACCTCCCCTGACTGGGACAGAAACTCAGCAGCTTTGAATGGCAGCAGGTAAGTGGCTTGGCAAGCCCAACACATAACACCTGCAGACAGCAACTGTGCAAAGGAGGACAGGACCAAGAGTGCTTGGAAGGGAAATGGGACCTCCCACTTGGGCAGTTACCTTTACAGATGACAGCATTCCAACAAGATCAACTTTGGAAACAGAGCTGAAGCACAAAACAGTAAAGGTTTATCTGATGAAGTCAACACAGATGCAGTCTTTCAAATGATCTTTCAATGCTGACAAGAAGTGTACTACATCTAAGCCTCCTTCAAAATAAGCCTCTGAAATTACATCTGGGCTCCTGACATCTTCACACATGCAAAGGTTAAGCACGCCACAATCTGCATAAAGCAGTGACATCTTTCCTGCTGAAGATCTGAAACAAATGACTGTGTGAGGGGAAGTCACTGGCTGAGCACCTGGACTCAAGAAGCACTGAGGTGATAAACAAGCTTCTGACAGCAGCAGCCTTTTCTGCAGGTGCAACAGGCATTTACCTCTCTGCAGTTTGACTCAGTTCAACAGCCAGTTTAGTGCTCAGAAACAGGTTTGGTATTATTTGATCAGCTTGTGCTCCAGTGAGAAAAGGACAAAGGGAAGGTTCTCTCAAACTAGTTCCAAAGTTTAAGACTGTATATTTAATAGGATTATAAAGTTTAATCTCAAGGATGCATGACATTTTGCAGTCAACCATATTGGTAAAATTGGAGTATCACACTTTATACAGAAAAAACCTGCCACAACCATGAACACACCTTGGAAGAGCTTTGCTAAACATAGCTCCCCTATAATCCTGCCTAAGATCTGTAATAAATAAACAACTATTAGCCTAAAGTACATTCAGCACAATTTTCACCATACACATTGCCTTTAACTTCCCAGCACCAGGTGATGCTGCCTTACTGTTCTGGTAACAACTTGTGGGTTCAGAGTAGTCACTGAGGTAATCCCATCTAACAAACATTCAATATCTTTAGCAAAGGATCATCAGACTTTCTAAACCTCTGCTCAATTTAATACTGCAGCATGGTTTCAAAGCATATCTGTCCACCTCCTTAGAGCATCCAGTGGAAAGAATGATTGGAACATTAATTATTCCAGCTTGTAGCCAGGCACAATAAAACTTTTAACTATGCTCAAATACATCTCTGTGATGAGAATAAGCTGCTACACATGCAGGGACTGTAAATAAGGCAATGATAAGAGCAAGTCTAAGGGAATTACTGAATGGCAGAGATGTAAAGAAAGTTTAGAGGAAGAGGTACTAGAGAAAAAACAACAAATAGCACTTAAGAGAACTGTGTCAAACAGCCCCAACAGGGACAGGGCTCAGAAATCCATTCCTATGCAGCACAAGATTTATTATGTGCATTGAGTTTGACAGGGGAGATATCAGAACTAAGATTTCAAACAGAGAAAATTGCACCTACGGAGATGACAAAAAATACTTACAAACACAAATCCAAGAAAAATACTCTAAAGAAAAGCTGTTCCAAGCAGTGGAGCTTATCCTTTGACACACAGCTTGCAATGAAAGAGCAACTTCATCTCAAGAATGGACAGCTTCAAAAAACTCTAACTACAGATGACTTCAGTCACTAACACCTGGAATTATTTGCAAGGTACTAGATTTAGGCTGTTATATGATATATTTGAATACAGACAAACAGGACATGGCTGGGACTTTCTTAAAACAAAACACAAAATTGGGTTTGGACATCAGTTTCAGGTTAGGCTGTCTTCATTCCATGCCTACATTAAGAGAAAGGTCAAAATTCATGCAACCAGTCTCCAATCCCCCCATGTTTAATTAGAACCCCTGGGAAGCTTTTGTGAGCACTAGAGGTGTGCAGCACCCACCTGGTTCACTAGAACATGAGTGTAACAGGGTTTAGGGACAGGGAGAAACCTGTGAGCTCACTCACCTAAATTTCAGACTTGTGCTGCTGGGAGGTGAGCAAAGGCAGTCCTTTGGGAGACAATCACAGCCAGAGAGCAGCTGCCAGTGGTGCGTGGGAGAACACAGAGAGCAGGAATCCAGCTCAGTTCCATTTCTGTGCTTCCCATGATCTGCTGCTGGCAGAGGAGGCTTGTTATATGTAGGAGAACAGCAGGAAGGGCTGACTGCAAGACAGCCTTAAAATCCTGCATAACTTTGACAAGTTGGAAAACTGCTCTGCAAGTAATAGGACACAAGTGAGTTCTGAAAGGCACGCTCAGGCAGGATTAAATGAACAAACAGGAAGGTAAGTTCTTCAGAAGAAAGCTGTGAGCTAGGTGGGATCAACAGGCTGACCTTGAAATGAGTGTTAAGCTTTGTCTTTTATGAGTGTAAAAAACTCCAACCTATGGGGATGCATAAACAGGAATATCAGCTCCAGGGCACATGAAGCCATTTTTTCACCCCACTCAGCACAGAAATTCTCAACTGCAGTACAGACTTGGGTTCTGAGCATCACACTTGAAGCCCAATGTGAACTAACTTGAGAGAATGACAGGAATGATCAGAGCTGAAAAAAACATGACCTCTCAGGAAGACCTGAATATACTAGTTTTATTTAGGACAAAAGTATAACAAGGGTGGAGGGCAAGACACAAGGAAACAGGAACATTGCTAAGAAGAGCTGAAGTATTTTTTAAAAATTACTTACTACAGGGGAAGGAATAGCTGTCCCTTATGTCCAGGGAATTGGGCAATAAGCTTGACCTGCAGTAAGGAAGATATCTGTTCCATATTCAGAACAAGTTTTAGTCCAGTGCTTTTGCTGTATTAAGTAGAAAGAAGAGCTGCTCAGGCTTCTGCCATGAATCACATCAGATGTGCAATACCAGTATGGGGCAGGAGACTCACAACCAGCCTACACCTTCCACAGTCCTACTTTTTTTTTAATGATATGCACAGTTTCAAGCCCCTGTACCATTTTTGTTTATCCTCCTATAATATTTTTTGAGTATCAATGAGCTAGAAATTACTTTTCTGCTTTTTCAAATTAAAACTTCAGGATTTGCATAATGAGGTTATTTTATTATTATCCAAATGAAGTCACACCCACCCCATACTTTCTTCACGCAGAAGTAAATGCCCTGCTGTGGCAGCATGCAAGTTTCAGCAATATTGCAGTATCCTGCTGCATCTTTGCTGTGACCAAGAGAAGCCAGAAGCCTATTACTTCAGGAAGACAGGCGTGCTTTGCCTTCTAACAACCCAGCAGGGTGATGTAATGGCTTTCACTGATGTGGTGTCAAGGCACTGTCACACAAACGTGTGTGCACCTTTTACACCTCAGGCTGGGTTGGGACTTCCTCAGGATGGCAAATGCTGCACACGGCAAGAAAAGACTCCAAAACAAAAATTAAGATATGCAGCATTTTACAAATGGAGAGTTGAAGCAAAGAGTATTAGTTACAGCCAGAATTCACACTTAAACTGCAAAATCCAAAGTCAATAAAGCACAGAGGAATTAACTCTTAGGAGCTCAAGCATAAACAGACCACCTAAAAAGAAAAAAAGTCAAAGTACCATCCTTGTTCATCCTCTGTAATAGTCTGGTACTACAAGCTATCCAGGTACTTTCCTGCTTTATTAAATGACATTCTTCTGATTTGTGAAGCATGAAAACAGAAGAGCAGCAGCAGCCCACCCTACCCTCCCACAGTTCAGCAATTTCTTATCCAAATATTGAACCAGAAAGGTCTGGTGATGATGGGGTGCTAATGGAAGAAAAGGATGAAGTCAGCAGGCACATATGCAGCCAAGGGGACTGCTGTGCATCCTGAGAAGGGAAGAGGCCAAGCACCAGGCTGGCACTGGAACATGCAGGCTCACCAGCACCATCTCCAAACCAGCAATAACCTGCTGTCTCAACCTCTGGTAGCCTCTTACAACAGCAGCACTTCAGTTTAGCCTCCAAGTTACTCACACTTCTCAAATCCATCAAAGTTCAACTCTGTTGTTTCATTCCATCGTTTTTAAGAAATGAAAAGATGAAGTGCTGGGTACTTGTTCCTTTCCCCCTTCCCACTACAAGAAATACAAGCTGTACTTTTAGTCAATTCAAGTAACTAGTTCTTGAAAGCTGTTTTCATTACTCCTCTCTCTTCTCATTTACTAAATACTACATCAAATTATGCTCTGAAGCTCACCACTAGTCTTGAGGTATGCTCACACCACTACCCTCCATTCCAACAGATGGCAATGAATTATTTGCCCCTATTGTCACAATGAGATAACTGGGCAAAGAGCCAATTTTTTTTAAACCAAGATTTCAATTTTAACTGTCAGTTCATCAAAAATGCTGTACAAACACACAAGTAGGTCTCAGGTATCTAAAGAGAGACCAGTACTTTAAAAAAAAAAATCAGTAAATCACACCCTCCAACAGTCCATAGATCAGAAATTTCCTATGTTATGAAAACATAACATGACACAAAAACCACCTGCAGCCTCAATGGCCATTTACATACTAAGAGATGCTGAGCTGCAGAAGGCAGAACCCCAGATCCAGACCCACCATTCTGCCTCCACTATGCTCCCACAATTGTTTCATAGCCTACTTCACACCTCCAAACTTTAACCTCTTCCATCTTCTGCATACTACTTTTGGACAGTGGAAGCTGATAAGGCCACAGGGTTTAACAGACCCCAATGACACACAGCTTTTGTCACTTGCCCCCTTCCTTAAACACAAACTTTCACCCCTCTAAAACCAAAGAGGGTCAGATCAACAGAAACCTTGAAGACAGAAAAATGTATTTTTTCCTTGGGAAAGCAGGAAGAGTTAAAGAAAAAGAAGCCTTCAAAAGAAGAATTTTCATTCTAAACAAACTTTTGAGGGTAGAATAAAGAACAAAAATATCATATGGCATCTAGTAATAACTGTATGAGATGGATGAATACTTTACCAAGACAAAAATCTAATGCCACAATTAAGAAGGTGAAACATAACATGTGCACAGCACTGAAGGAATGATTTAGAGCTACTGACACCAACACAAGCTGTGCAGAGCAAAAATTAAGCATGCTGCAATAATAATAAACTGAACTGCCCAATTAGGTTAACAAATACATTTACCCTACAAATTAAAAAACCTCCTAAAGCCCTCGAAGGCATTAATGCTGTTCACAATGTTATTTGAGATGCAAATTAGGGACCTAAAGTTAATATAACACCAACAGAAGTTTCTATTATTCCTATTAATGGCTCAAGGGGAGGTGACAGTAAAAGAAAAGCCACAGCCCTGTTACATGAGGTCTCATTAGGACAGTACACGTTTTTCCTTCATTTTTAATACCTTCACCTTAATGCAGAACTGGGCAAGTTAAAAATGTGATCTTTCATAACCCAAGAAAACTGGAGTGAATTAACAAATGAACAAATGAAGCTGGTTGTCAAGGCTGGCTGGATGAGGGGAGTCTTAAGGAGAAACAGATTCCTCTAAAAAAATGGAATTTGGATCCTGTCTTCCAGCACCAGATCTCAGGCTACAGCACAAAAGCAAAGGTATAGACAGTGGTGCTGCACTTATTTCTTCAACTATTTCCTGTACCTGCTGGGTGTTCCAATTCTGAAGCTCAACAAATGCAGAAAATTTCTTGCAGCTCAAATGCCCTCCCCACAATGACGTGTAGGTCTTGGTACACAGAGCCCATTTTGCAAATGACACTTCTAATGAAAGCTCCAGGCAAAATACAGTTTGATTTCACACCCTTGGCTCTCTCTGCACACACACACTGAAGTGCAGCTGCCATCACTGGCACTGGATGTCCCAAGCTCTGGGCCTGATACATCACTGACAATTCTCCCCAGTGCTTTCCTACAATTTAATTCTCACAGGGACTTAAAACAATGTTGCCATATCAGGTTCAGAGCAATGATGTGAACATCAGGTGATCAGAACCCTTGATCTTACTGCTAACACCCAACCTACAGAACATGGCAGCTGCATTTTACCAGAATACACTCAAGCTCAAACAGAAGAAAGCAAATTATATTAGTTTTGTTTATATAACTCAATAAATACCCTAATTGAAACACTTCATATTACCTTAAAGCATAATATTCAACTGCTTACTTTAAAAAAACAGTGCTGTCAGTAAACTGAGAACCATAACCCAGATAATGTATTTAGTAACAACCCTGCCTACTTCCTCTCCTCAACCTAAAAATTAGCAGCAACACGGCCTTCAGAAGTTATTTACACCCACTGCAAAGCATTAGCAGTTAGCTGAGCAGCTTCTTGCCAGCTTGCTAATGATACTATTCCCCAAAACAACCAAAAAAGCCAAAACAGCACCAAATGCAGAAAGGGTTATGCCAAGAGTTGACAGTTACCTTGATCTCAGGTTTCTCTATATTTAAGAGTACCAAAATATCCAGTTGGATCATAACAAAAAGCTGTAGAGCAGACTGGAAAGGAGTTAAAAATATGCCACACCCCCTGTATTTTTTTTTTTACAGGCCTCCTCTTGAGTGAGAAGAAAATCCTTAAAGAAAATCATTTTCTGAAAATATGACTGTCTCAACTCCCCTAACAGAGTGTTTACAGTTAAGAGAAACCAACAAAGTGAAGGTGTTTTGTTTTTTTAAAGACTGATCACTGGACTGCAGTACTTCAATGCTAAGATCTCTTTAGGGACACAAACTTTATGATAACCAAAAAGCACATTGTGCATGTACAGAATCAAGAGATTAAAGCTTACCTCCCAAGAAAGTATCAGACACTGCACTGACTTCAAGGACCTGCATTTCTAGCCATGAACTTCTCCAGAATTGAACAGGGGTTCCCTGTGCTGATTAACCCTTCCTTCAGGAGTGCTCATCAAGCCCTCCACAGGTTTTTGTGAGCAGTTTCACCCTCCCCCCACAGTAAGGTTATATTAGTTACAATATGCAAAGTAAAAGTTACAGATAATTCCATGATGGGCAGGAATCCCTTGCATTTTTAAGTAGAGTGCCTACAAGATCATTCTTACCTGACTAACAGTGTTCAAGAATGCAGTAATCAAAAAAGTCCAAAAAGTTTATTTCACAAAAATTAAAATTACAGTTTAAAGCAAAGTTTTGTCTAAAAAGAAAGCACAGAACTTATGAGCTTACAGGAGACAGAGTAGCTCCCTGTTGCCAAAATACAAAATTTCTGTTTATATTATGACCATCAACATACACAAAAAGAAATGTAAATCATAACATAAATACTAATATTTTCCACTCAAGGCTTAAGGAGACTTCTTACTAGTTTTTAAGACAACTCCAAGCAGAACCACAGAGAACAAGTTTTTCTAAAAAACTCAAAGCCAGCATCAAAAAAGTGGAGGAGCAAGGCGAGAATTGTGCTTGGAAAGTTTTAAGTACACCATGATTCTAAAGGGAATAATCTATCAAACCACAGGAGGTGACTAGAACTGCCATCATCACTGCTAACACAAAGGAATGTAGATTGGGGGAGGCAACAGAGGAAGGGGGAGAAAGCACAGAGAAGGGAAAAGAAGGAACTAAAAAAGGGAGCCACAGTAATGGCTACCAGACTCTCAAGGAATTCCTAAAGGAAAGAATAAATCCTTCAAGGTTTGGTTTTAAATAAAGCAATCCATGCAATAAATTGCAGTCTTCTCAGTACAGTCAAGCTTTTGGTTTATCTGCCCACTATATTTTCATACATAGAGTTTTACATCTCTACTAAACTCCCAAAGCTCAGCACAATGGCTGCAAAGATAAATATTTCTTCTCTCAGCCTCATCATTCTTCTGAACCATAGCACCCTACAGAAAAACAGGTTTTTGAAAGGAAGTAGGGAAGTTTAACCATCCTGAATTTAACATATCCCCTTACAATAATTTAAGCAGCTTTAATTCCCCAGTTAAAAGGACAATAGCTATGGGTTACACACTGGCAGGTAAAGGCCACTAGAGGACTGCCACATTTCCACAGAACATCCCAAAAGGGCATCAACTCATTAGGGGACTGATCCTGCAGAGCACTACTTTGAGTTTGTGTCTAATAGGCAGCATTTACTTCCATAGGATGAAGAGTAGCATCTTGCTACTGATGTAAAAAAATAGAACTCCTTTAAAAACAGCAGACATGTTAATATGAACATTATCTCAAGGAAATTCAAAATGAATGAGTAGTGAACCCATTTTCTAGTTCAGAGTTCCAGCAGATTATGTAGAGCTACTTAAAATGTATGTTTTAGTCTCCTGCCTCTGAGCACAATTCTTCCAGGCATTTTTGGAAACTCTAACTGAAAGGATACAGGCTCTTTGGGCTTGAACAAGTACACTGCACCTCCAATAAAACCAGATCAAATAACATGCTTCATCAGGAAAGTTTCTGCTATTCAGCAAACATTGTGCTACACGTTTCATAAGCCCGACTAGAAGCAAGCCGACCATTCACAATTAAAACACACCCAGAAACGCTTCAGCTTGCCACAAGAGATACAAACTTACTGGTTCTTGCCAAAAATGGCAAATTTTTCTGACAAAAATATTTGCTATCAGTCAGGCAAATGAACGGGAGGCAATGCAACAGTAAATGCTCCAAGAACTGTTCTCAAGAGCTAATTTTAATGTAGGCACAGTGAACCAGAAAATGGATTTGACCAGCTGGCTCAACTCATCCCCAGGCAGAGACTTGGGGCTCATGGTGAAAGCCAGGGACAGAAACCCCCCCAGTCCCTCTCAGCACTGCCACCCCAAAGCTTTCAATGCTGGGATGGGGATGTCCTTCCCTAAAGGGGAAAATGCCTCAACTTTTCCATCCCGACCCCCGGAGCTCAGATCCCAGAGCACCAACCACAGCGGGTGCCTGCGCTCTCTCTCAGGACCTGAAGCGACCTCCTGAAACAGCACCCAGAATTTCAACCACACGCTTCCAGCCAGCCTTCCAGCAGGCCAGGAGACATTTAATAAGCCAAATAACCAGAACAAAGCCATGTTATTGCCTTGAGAAAAGCAGGGCTAACACAAAGAGCCCATTCAATCGCCCACTGAGTCCAACTGGTCCTTACACTTCGGGGCCATAAACTAGAAATCAACTTTCTCATTGCTGAGGGGAGGCGAAGGAAGAAAATCATCACCGTTTCCACCCAGAAACCACTATGGAAGGCAGCTATTGTGGAAAAGCAGGCACCTCCACAGAGGTAACTCTATCCTTGAGCCAGACAGGGGGGAATCGCCTCAAAATCGCCGGGGTACGTGCCTGCAGACATGTGTTTCCAGGGCAGCGGCACAAAGGAATGTCCGAGCCCCGCCGGGCCGGGCACCTTCCCTTCCCCGGGCCAGGCCCCGGGACACACGGCAGCGCCGCGCAGCCGGCCCGGATCCCGCCCCACAGCGCCCACGAACGCCAATAACTCAATTCTGGGGGGTTACGGGATTTCTGCCTCCCGGCCTCCAGCTCCCAGCGGCGCACGGCAGCAGCACCGGCGCTGCGGGGGGAGCGCGGCCCGGGCCGAGCACGGACAATAACAACACAGCGCACAATATCCACACCGCTTTACCTACGTGCCGAGGTAACCGGAGGGATGAGCGGGCTGCAGCCCTGCGGCAGCAGGAGGTGCCGCTGCGGGGAAGCGCAGCCTCGGGGTGACACCCCCGCCCCGCAGGGTCCCCCGGGCCGCGCTCGCTGCCCCGCCCGCCGGAGCTGCGCGGTGCGCACGGCCTCCTGCGCTCCGCCGAGGGCTCCGCGGATGGCCGGGCCGCCTCCCCTGTGCCCCGCACTGCCTGCGGGCCGACAGCGGGGCTGCTGCCTGTGCGGCTGCTGCCTGCAAGGCTGTTATTACCTGTCCGCCTGTTACCTACACGGCTGTCACCTGTTACTCGCCCGACTGTTGTTACCTGCCGGCCGCACTCGTTGCCCCCCCGCCCCATGCCCTCCCCCACGACAGCCGCCGGTACCTGCGCGGCCGCGCCGCCTCCCCCGCGCGTATGGACCGGGCTGCTGAATGGCAACCGAACAAAACACCGCCGGCCACGCCCCCTCCACCGCCCGCCCGCGCCCATTGGCCGCGCCGCCCGCCCGCCGAACCTTGACCCGCTCTGCCATTAGCCGGCGGGGGTGTTCGGCCCCGCCCACAAAGGGGCGGGGGGCGGGCGCTGCCCCGGTCGCTGCAGGGACGCGCAGCTGTGGTGCCGGGCGGGGTGGGGAGCGCGCGCTGGACTACAGCCCCCAGGAGGCCTTGCGGCGGCGGGCGGCTGCCACTGACTGGGCAGCGCGCGTGCGGAGGGGCGAGGGGCGCGCGGGGGTGATGACGTCATCGCGTGCCCGGATGGAGCCGCAAGGGGGCTGCGCACCCTCGTCCTCCTCCTGCTTTCCTTTTCCTCGTCTTCCTTCTCGTCTTCTTCCTCCTCCTCTTCCGATTTCTCTTCCTCCTCCCCCTGGCATGCTTTCTGCCTGTGCTCATGCTGCTCCTGGTCCAGCTGTGGATTCTGTTTTATGGGAAATTGTAGTCCACCTGCTTCCACGATCCCTGTCCGTATCCTTGGCAGGGATTTGACTCCATCCTTGCAATCAGCTTTTTTGTTCGCAGAATTCCCCATGAAAAACAAGCTATCCCCTGCAGCACTTCATCGTTAAATCCTATCCAAACTTCGAATTAATATTTTTATTTTATTTTCGATGAGAAGGAAGCGGTACGGTGCGCTCCACAGCCGGCCGGAGCCGCGGGGCTGAGGCGCTGCCGCCGCTCCCCTCAGCGCTGTGTCCGTGTGCTCACACCGCCCTCTGCTTGCCCGCTCCTGCTCCCTCACGGCTCCTCATGGCCCCCACTCGCCCTGCTCGCCCCACGGAGCCGTTCCGATGGGAGTTTCTCAGGGTGGCCGTGAGTCAACCCGAGCGGGGAAGTGGGATGTGTTTGGACAACAATTACGCCGTGCACTTGTCAGGGCAGAGGCTGCTTTATGTGGGTGCATAATCCTTAACGTCATGAGAAACCGAACCCTGATTTACTGCTGCCCACAGGCCTAACATCAGTGCGGTGCAGGTATTTCTTATTCACGGTAACTGCTACCTTTTAGTCCCTGTGACAACCATCTGTTGTTTCAGCCTTCTGCAACCTGTTCTTCTGTGTTTGCACATGGAATGATATTTCACTCACCTCTCCTTCGACCCTCGAGTTTTTCAGCTGAATTTACAGTATTTCCCTGGGAGAATTTGCTGAATTACAGGACAATGCTGCAAGAGACACCCGAGTTAACGTTGCAATGCAGAGTCCAAACCAAAATTGTATTCCTGGGAAATGTTTACTTTGGCTAGCTTACCTTCAAATTTAGACCTTAAGAGACCAATAAATTAAACCAAATTTCATTTTAAACAACATTACCAGGTTTTACTGCTGGTCTTCATCACTGTCCTCCCACCTTTTGCACTCTGTACAACCCCACTGTACTTTTTTCACAGTTTTCCAAGATTCCTTCCCCTGATTATACAATGAATATTTAAATCAGTGTTCTAGTTCTCTGTAAGATCAACACATACCTCTCTTCAGAAAGATCTTGCAAGCGATTACAGGTACACAGAAGAAAGTACACAACTTTCTCCCATTGCTCAGTCCTGGCTCTTGAAATGCTTTGTGATTGTGCTCATTTTGCTCCTGGCCTTATTGTGGATTCTGGTGCATGGGAAATTTTAGTTCATCTGCTTCCATGATCCTTGGCAGGGATTTGGCTCCATCCTGTAATCAGTTCTTGTTCGCAGA
Source organism: Erithacus rubecula (assembly GCF_903797595.1). NCBI lineage: Eukaryota > Metazoa > Chordata > Aves > Passeriformes > Muscicapidae > Erithacus > Erithacus rubecula. The sequence goes on from NC_136687.1 coordinate 6,025,404, forward strand.
ATTCCCCACTGAAAACAAGTTATCCCTGAAGCATTTAGTTGCTAAACCCTTATCCAAATTTAGAATTAACAATTTTTTGTTTGTTTTTTAAAATGAAGTTATGATACAATTTGTCTTTCACAACCATTATAAGTATTCCACCGGAGTAGAGCAGCTCAGGTGTGAGATTTTGATGTAAAACTGGCTTTCCTTTACCTATGACTTCAACCATTTCTATAGTTTGCAAACATTTGTGTTTCCATTATACTTTCCTCCAGACTCCTGTACTGTTTCTGTTTCAAGCAGGGTAAAAACAGAGGGAACTTCATGTATCTGAAATTGAAGTTTCTCAGTTGCAAATGTTCAGTCACAGCCCTGGCTGCAGCTTCAGGGGAGGCACGTGAAGGGAGCACAGCTGCTCTCAGCTTCCACAGGCTGGGAATTTCAATCTAGGGCAAAACTTTGCAGGAATTAAAATATCTTATGCACTAGATAAATCCCTGAACTTCTTTCTCTTCTTCTGTAATTCCCCCTATGTAATGTCTCCCCTGATCTATCACTTTCCATTCTCCTCTCCAAATTTATGTTTTTCACAAACATGTGAAATGTGTGATAATGGCTTCTTTTGGGATGGAAGTGCTTTTACCTTTCTATTGGTTCAAAACCACATGGGAAGATGAGCCTTTAACTAGAGATGTTACAGAGGTGGTACCTCCTATGATCCCAAAATTATCAGATGGGGAAACCATATACAATGGTCAACAAAACCTGCAGGACAGGGTGGGAGAGAGGAGTGAGTGATCATGTCTGAGACAGGGCAGGTGGTAGCTCTAATCAATGTCACTCAGTATTCAACCAGTCTTCTTTCATTTTATACCCAAGAGTAAAGCCCTGGCAGGGATCCAGTTTATAATTCAGATCTTGGTAAACACAGACCTAAATTTCCCTCATGACAAGGTTCGATAGTAATTGTCTAGCACTTTAAATATCTAATTACAAACATGCTACCACATGGTAAAGTGGTCCGTGTCTGTTCACTCAACTGTGTGTCTTCAGGAAGGGCCATCTGTTTCCAGCAAAACAGTGAGACACCAATGTGGGCAGGTTTCTAAATTAAAAAGAAAAAAAACAGAGAGGGGAAGAAAACAAACTAAAGAGAGACACAAAGCTGTCTTTGCAGTGAAGCACAAGCTGAAATAGGTGCCCTCAGAATGAATCTCAGGAGACAGTTTTCACCTAGGGAACCAGTGGATGGCATGGCTTCTCTAAGATGTCCTTCTGAGCAATTATGTTATGCATCTAAACTGCTGCATTGAGAATATGGAAGTCTTTACTACAGGATGAGTTTGGTGCATCTTGACCCTCCTGTCTCCACATCCAGGTCATGGATCCAGTTATTCAAGAAAGGGAATGTTTTCCCCTCCTTAAAGCATGGCAGATAAACATGAGTGACACTCTGGCATTGCCTGTCAGGCAAAAACAACAGCCAGACCTGAATGCTATAGGTGTGTGTTAGAACTAAGCTGGTGCCTATCTAGGCAAATTACCACCTAAGATCAGGAAGGGAAGCAAAGGAGACTGTGCAACTCGGTTCTTTTTTTTGTTATTATTTTCATACTGTTTGTAGACAAGGAGCCCAGCAGCTATTTGATGTAAGGTCATGAAGTGCAAAAATAGTTCAGACACTCTGTAACGTGCACAACTGCTCGTAAAGGTCAGATGAGCATTTCCAACACTATTTCAATCTGATTGCAAATTGTTTTGCTGTGGACACTGATTAGGTCAACACTAGTACCCCAAAACTTGTGTATTTACTGCATACAGTGTTCTTTTAACAGTGACTTACAGAAGCAAAACAAGCAGGTTGGGATAGCAGGTCTCAGGTAAATTTACCCTATGTCTTGCTACCTCTCTTCTTGTAGCAATCACTGCTGGCCATTCATCTCCTTCCCCATAAAATATATGTAGTGGGAGAAGGGGCATCTGTTTTAAAAGATGCATTTATGAAGCCTGTCAGAAAGAGTCCAGATCAAATAAAATCCTTCACTGATCCTGTTTCCCTCAGGGTCTCCTCCTGAGGAGCAAGAGAGCAATGTGGATTCCATCTCCCAGCCCAGGGAGAACCCACACAAGGGGTGAGGAAAGACATTGGAGTGACTCTGGACTCTGACACACAGCAGATTTGAGCCCCCAGTTGAGTCCCAATTGAGTTCAATTGGGTTCACTGTGATGTTCTTCCTGTTTTGAGGGGTTGTTTGAGCATGGCTGAGCCCATCAAAGCTGCTTTTCACACTTCTCCATTCTCTCTGCTGAGCGGTTTCACAGCTTCTGGGCACAAGAGGAAGTTCTGCCACTGATTATATGTATCAGTTGGTGGGTTTAATGCAGACCTTGCTCAGTCTGCTCACTTTTCCTTACATTCACAAGCTTGCTACAGATGAGATAAATCAATAAGAATGCTAAATAAATAAGCTGGAACTGAGAAGCAGAGCAGTGTTCAGTATCAAAATCTGAAACAAGCAGAGGGCTGACATGCAGGGATATTAGAGTCAGGGGTCTCTCACATGCCACTCTGAGCTGGCTAGATATTATGTTCCTTGTTAACTCTTTAAAGGATTTTGAAAATGTTGAGTTAATCATGACCAGATCAGTTTTCATTTGGTTTCATGGAAGGGTGACTCCATCCTGTGCCCCCTGCACACAGCTGACTTTTCCTACACCTAGCCTTTCACCTCCATTACCTGTTATTCCAGCTACACACTTGCCTGTTTCTTCTTACATTGAGCCAACTGGCCAGGATATATTTCCTTTTTCAGAGTATGAATTAGCCACCGGATTTCAGAAAGGGCCAATCAAGCTCCATGTGCTGAGCCAATACAGCATTGTTCAGCTTTTCACTGCAGCCCCTGAGGAACAGCCTCACTCCTGAGAACTCTAAACCACTAAGAGTTCAGCCAAAGCATCTTCTGCCTACTCAAGTTTCTAGTCTTTCCTACGTGCATTTCCAAGTGCCTTGTTCTTTTTGCTGAATACAGCACTTCCTTCCTAGACTTTCCAACACTTGTCTGCTTTTCCAAATGGCTTCTTCATCTCTTGACTTAGCTTTTTCTCAGCCCAGAACTTTTCCCCAGCTTGTGTCTCCTTAAAAATGCCAGGGGCAGCACAGGTGCATGAGGTATGTACATCCTGCTGCTGGAGTTCTCAGGTTTACAGTTTTTCTGCCAGGACAGGGCTTGCAGATTTTCAATACAAGGCACAGGGAAAGCATATAACTAACAAGTCAATTTGATTAGTAAGCCCTGTTACTGAAAGCCCACCCTGCACAACACATCATACTTGTTATGGGTCACCATCCTTAATATAGAATTTCTGTATGAGCCATTTCATCTGATTCCCTTTTTTTATGAGTTGAGGTTGGGGTTTTTTGCTTGGTTTCGGCTGGTTTTGGTTGGTTTTGCTTCATTTTTGGTTTGGTTTTTTTTTGTTGTTGTTTTTGTTCGTTTGTGGTTTTTGTTGATTTTTTTTTTCATTTTGTGTGGGGGTTTTGTGTGATTTTTTTGTTGTGTAATTTTTTGTTTGTTTTGTCTCATTTTGTTTTTTGTTTCGTTTTGGTTTTTGTTTCAAAGAGATGTTAGTTAGCACTGTTCTAGTACTTTTCTGCATTTACTTACCCAGGAATCTGAGAGAGCAATTAGCAAACTAATTTTCCTGTGGAAACACACTGGATAAATGTTTTGTTAGTGTTAGAATTGTTTATATCTGCATAGGTATTATTTTCTTTTATTCTGCCTCAAACTTGGCTGTGAAGTGGGCGATGTGCAGTGGGCAGTGTCACAGTGTCAGGCCTTGATATCTTTTACCAACTCTCATGAAACAAAGGTTTTTCAAACATGAAACTTCACTGGAGAACAAAGTGATTGCAAGCCAATAATATCTGTATGTCACTTCATCTCATTCCTAAATTGACTCTGGTTAGATAAAGCAGGGACTATTTTAATCCTCAAATCAAAACTTAGGAGTATAGGGATGACTTTTCCTTGTGTTTCAGCCAAGCAGAATGATATGTACCAAATATTTTAACCATGAATTCTTCACCTAGATTTGTGCATACTAATCATAGGGGATATTCAAGTATTGAAAGGTTTTCTCTTACATCTTATGTTTCTGGATAATTGCCCATGCAAAAAGCAATTCAAACACTTTTCTACTCATGCTCCCAGACCTGCCTGCTCTGCTCCAGCTGAAATCACAGCCTGTCAGAAATCCTGTCTCTGACACATAAGTGAGGGATTGAGCCCACTGTGACTCAGAGTTTTCTTCCTCTCAGTCTTCCCCTCAACGAGCACAATCCCATCCTGACCCCCTCACTGCTGCTGCAGTGACAGCCTAGCCATATCCTTTAGCCACACAAGCCTCCTCCTCCTCCTAACTCTGGTGGCTCTGCTTCTGTGCTCTCTTTTAGTTCTATCAGCCACAAACTCCCCATCTTTTCATTCAAAGCCCTTCACAGCCTGTTGTGCCTCTCACTAAAGCAAAGGCTGTTCTGCCTCTCCAGCCCCCCAGACACTCTGAACTGCACCACTGTGACCTCTACTCACCTCAGGCCTTTACATTTAACAAAGGTACTCATTTATTAAGCCCAAAGGTTTCAATTAAACTAAAGCATTTTCATTCTCAGGAGAGTAACCTGTGTTTCACAAGCAGAAAACAAGAGTGATCACCATGGCCTGAGGCTTTTTTATGATGACCTGAATGATTCAGGGGGTCAGCCAGGCCGCTGGCTGTAAAGGAAAAGGATAAAAAAAGACAAATGAATCTTCATGTCCCTTCTTCCCTGACTGGGAGGGAAATGTCTTCCTGACCCCAAATCAACCCTGTGCAAGGGAGCAAGAGCCATCCATCAGTCCTGTAGAAAGAGGGTTTTCCTCATCACCTCCAAGCACTCATATAAGCTGTTTTGTGTTTTGACCTGAGACATCTAGGGTATTTCTGAAGAAGAGAGGGGATGATATTAGAACTAGTACATTTTAAAATCTTTCATGAAACTTGGTGTCTATGGATGTGTTTCAAGGCTGACTGACTAAGATGCAAGTCCTGGCTGAAACATTTTTGCCCTTGGGGTAGGAGAAAGCCTCACAAATTTGTTTTTTTTCCTGTGTTCTCTGTTGTCTGAGACTACAGGAGCTGATTAAGAGGCCTTGTCTTCAGCAGAAATACTTGTGGGTGTTTTCTATTCAGTTGGGTACTTCCATGAATTTTGTGCAATCTCAAAAAGTCTCTAAACCTCTACCAAATTCAGTTGAAGTTGCCCAACTGGTTTTAAATCTGTTACATCGTGTACAGATATGCACAGACAGGCATGGATGACATGCAGCCGTGGCTGTGTGTTATCACAGAAGCACAGAATGGCTTGGGACCTTTAAAGGCCATCTAATTCAGCCCTCCTGCAATGATCAGGGACATCTTCAACGTGGTCAGGTTGCTCAGAGCTCCAGCCCACCCAGCCTTGAATGTGCACAGGGATGAGGCATCCCCCTCTGGGTAACCTGTGCCAGTTCTTCAGCAGCCTCATTATAAAAAAATTTCTTCCTTATATCTAGCATAAATCAATTCTTTTTCCTCCCTCATCTCTGATACTGTTGGTTAAAGCCAGAAAATTTAATTATAGATGTTACTTGAATACCAAGTTGTTACAAGTCCAGCAAAGACTTACTCCCAGGAAGAAGGAACTGAGCAGGAAGAGTGTGACACAGGTACTGGGCTCAGAAAGCAGCACTGAAACCCTCCAGCTCCAAACCTGTGACCCACAGGGCAAGGCTCCATGGTTTCCTCTTGAAGCTAATGAAGCATCTCTTGGCTTTCTTTATATCAAAGGCAAGTGCAGTGCATTGCTGTGTAAGCAGCAATAATTATTTAAAATCACAAGAAAATGTCTGATTTCAAACTGCAATAGATCAACACAATGAGGACCACTGGAATTTAAAGATCAGCCATGGTATCTCTGCCTTTTTTAAAATCTACAAAAAGACACCTCTTGGCTTCTGTGTGCCTCTTGGCAAGGGTTATACACTTATTCTGTGTTGGTGCACTGCCCAGCACAACAGGGACCTGGACCATCACAAGAGTTCCTAAGTTCCTTGGGTAGATAAATAATAATGGTAATCTGCAAACAAGAAATTGTTTTGGGGGTTCAGGGCAGTAGAGTGTTTTCTGTGAAGCAAAGAATAATAGCTTGTCCTCCCAGAAAAATCACTTTTAATACTCTGCATACAGATCTGTAGATCCCAAATGCAGGCAGGCACTATTAACAGCTAAAATAATTCCTCTCTCCCCACCCCAAGAACTATCATCAAATATGTGTTTTGAAGAAGAAGTGTAATCTTTGAGTATATTTTTTCTGTTTCAGTTCTTTTTTAATGTTCTAAAGACAGTGGGTACTTACTTAAAAAAAGCATCTCAATCTTTGTCACTAAAATAGCTGTTCTGATTTTTTTACATTTTTAAACTCATTATGTATGTCTGTATGCTGAGGCTTTCTGTGAAAAAAAAATAAAGGCAAGCTTCATGAGAGCAATGTACTTTTTTTTTTCCTGGTTACCAACCTTGTGCAAATTAAAAGCACATTAGCCACTTTGAAAATAAATCCAACTGCAGTTCAAACTCTTTGGAGTTTTAGTTTGAAGATAGCAGTGGCATTCCACTGACTAAGCCACTTGAGTGAATTTCCTGATTTTGCTTAGTTGCTTAATTTCCTGTTGGGCTCACATTTTGCCTAATTCAAGACAAAAAGACCCCTATAAATGGGATAAATGATTGAAATTGCAGAGCTGGACATAGTAATTTGATTGCAGTTCAGCATGTGCCTCTCTGAACAGAGGTAGAATTTCTGAGGCATGCATATAAGTAACCCTAAAAATGTCTTTAATTCAGCATTTTCTCCCCTTATTGAATTACCCATCAGTGTATCTGAATATCTGTTATCAAAGGTCTTCTCCTTGTGTCCAAGGTTTAATGTGTGTCCATGACAAGTTTCCCTCTGTTATGACATCACTCTTGAGGCTCTAAAACAGGACAAAATGTAAAATAGGAAGTGCTGTGGTCTGTTCTTCATAAAAGCTCTCCAGCAGTAATTAGGAGTACATTTAAAGCAGATCTCCTTTTTTGCCTTATTTTTGCAGTGATAGGCTTTAACTTTTAAATGTTTAGGATTGTGAATGGGCCTAAACAATGTCTTAGCCATAGCTTATAAATCATGGCTATATAATACATAGAATTTAATTCTCTAACCTGATGGTTTCACACACCTTTCCTTTATGTACTGCTGTGCAAAATTACTGGGCTATAAAAACTTCAAGTAAAACTGTTGGCTTTTTTCCTTGCTTGCTCAGTGAAGAGCACTGCCAATGTGGGCTTATGTATTGGTTAGCTCAGGGGAAGACTTTATGAATTTAAAAATGCACTTTGCAGCTTTCCTCAATGCCATCAGGCTGGGCTAAGCCACATCTTTTTTGGGATGGCTTTCTAGGCAGCTCTCCCTGAAAACTGAGTCTTTCCACAGCACTGGCCATGGTCCAGGAGCTCCCAGTGTGTCACCTGTGGGGCTGGAAGCTTCAGGGATTTGAACTCTGTGTTGACCGAGGCTAAACCAAAATAATTGCATCACCCCATTACCAGGTCAGTTTCTGTAACAGCTCTTCAAGTATCTTTTCAGTCAAGAACTTGGTGGTGGATTGAGTACCAAATAAAGATAGTTGAACTGCACTCTCATATTAGTTAAACTAAAATATTAGGATTGGATGCTTGAGCCTGATGATTCTGCAACACGAACAACCAGCAACCTGATTTGCTTCAAAGGTGACAGACAGATCCTTCAGGAAATGAAAATGCTGCCTTCTTTCCTGAATATTATTGTTGTTGTTATTATTATTATTACTAATTGCTCTTGTATCTGTCTTCATGATCAGATGGCCTGTTAGAGGCAGGGATCTTCTCATTATATTAAACATCTGGTTATTGGCCTAGGACTTCATCACTGTTTACAGATATTTCTAACAGGAACTGAGATCAAAGATGAAGTTAATGGAAGAAAGAGCAATGAAAGATGAGAGCCTGTGCTCTTTCAGGAGGAACCAGATTCTGTCCTTGTAGAGCTGTGTCTAATAGGTATTTCTCCATCTTTGATGACTGTAAGCCAGATTCTATGATTTTTATATTGACCAGCTTTGTGTTTAAAACTACATCAGTAAGACTGTATTTAATTTGGGCACAATTTGAACACACTCCTCTTTTACCTAGCATAAGCTATGTAATATTACCTCTAAAAGTATTGTGTCTGGGCATTCTCATTGCCATGAACCAAGATACTGATATTTTTGTGGTTGTGGAATTGGTCTGAAGGTTGCATTACCTTCTGGGTTCTTGCAGATAGAAGAATGTAGGTTGAGACAGGAAAATAATTTCTTAGAAGAACCAACTCCACATGTATCCAACAGCCTCTTGAAACTTTACAAACTAGCTTTGAGAGTGGGCTTCAGGTTTCCATTTATACAGGAGCAAATGTAACAATATATATATATAACATAAACATGACCAAGATACTGTGACTGATTTGGGTGGTTCTGTTTTTATGTTATTTTATTTTTAAGCTCGGTGGGAGCAGCCATGGTTTAAATTTAACCCAACACTTCCACATAATTGAAGAGGGATTTACAGAAGATGCAGACACTTTCCGTGCCAAATGTTGTGCACGCACAGAATGAGAACAAACAATTACAGTTAATTTCTCAGCCCGTGTTCTGTACCCAAGAAGCAGCACAACAAATGCATGGGGGAAGGCGTTTTATAGGGAGGTCACGCATTTATTTTCATTGCTGTCAGGACCTGGAAGTTGTGAAACGCCTCGGATTCCTTCTGCATGCGTTTGTGCAGGCTGGGACAGCGAATGGCCCGGCAGCAGCCGAGAGCTGGAGCGCGAGTTGAGGCGGACCAAAGCTGCATCCCACCTGCGAGCGGCACCGCCGGGAAAACCAGCACCTGCGGGGAGCCCGGCCAGGCTTGCAGCCTGCTTAATTTATGGGCCAAGTCTCGCCCGGACAATGGGAGTCCCGCTGTCAGTGCTTTCACCAGCTTTTACAGGATGTCACTTTGGGACGTGAAAGGAGGTTTGAAGAACACTTTGCAGTGATGGTGGCTGACCTACTGCATTTCTGGTTACGATTAACAGCACATTCTCACCCACTCCCTCTGATTCTGCTTCTTCACAGGCCCGGGGGCAACCGGAATATCTCTCTTTTGTCCCACACTCCTTCATCACCACGGCAACAAATGGGCAAATATTATAGTGTTTTCGGGGTTTTTTAATTTGCAAGTAGACTGGTGAGTTTTCAAGACCACACACACAGACACGCAGTACGCTCAAACTCGGGATTAGCACATTAAAACCATGGGTTTAACCAGTAACTTGGGCTGTGGCCTGGCTCCTGGCCAATGCCCACTGGAAAACGCCCGCACAAAGTCACACAGCGGTGGGGACAGCGCAGGAATGTGAGCCATGGGCCTGTGGCTGTTGTCACCAGCAATTACGGGGAGGTCGAGGTCCTCCCCAGGACCACCCTGAGTCCGTCCTAATTGTGCCACTGGTGGAAACAAAAGTCAGCTCTTGTGCAGGGGTTTGAAAGCTGAACTTGCAGCCCCAAGGGGATACTGTAGCCCAGAGCCCCAGGGACACCAGTCACTAATCACTGTGGCCCGGGCATCAAAGCCACCATCTGCTTCAATAATTGTCGCCAAATGAAGGGGCAAAAGGAGTAACACCAGGAGTTCATCATCCACTGGGAGTTGAGGGGGGGATTCACCTCTGCCCACTGAAACCCCTGTGTCACAGGAACCCCATGGCAATGCTGGTCCATGCAGCAGCTAATGACAGCGCTGGGACCACAGGCACATGGAGTTCCAGTTTCTGCTTTGGAGTCTGGGAAGAGATCCCTGCCAGCTACAGGTGGTGGAAGGTGCCTTGGCATGGCCATTGGGCTGATGGATCATCTGGCACCCGAGCCAGGGAGCTTGAAGGCTCTCATCTGCAGCCTCTGGATCCAGATCCTAGCCAGAAGTGCTGAGTCTTCCTTAAGCACCCTGAATTATCTGTATCACTTGGGTATTTCATGGGAAAGTTTTCTTTTTGTTGGTTACGTGTTGCTGCTTGCACACGGTTTTTTTCCCCCCATGTATCTAGACCATCTATTCTTTTCAAGTGACAGATACTAAAAGTAGTAAGCTGTAAAAACATGTACCACCAGAGCTATAAAGAAAATCTCTTGGGAGATGGTAAAACAAACCCAGTCCCGAACACCCTCCCCTGGCCCACGTTGCCAAACCACCTCCTTTTCTACCGCCCTGCCAACAACTCAATTCTTCCACAATACCTCCAGGGAGGGAGGCGGCAGCAGATTAAAAAGCCAGGTTCCTCCCTGGCTGAGGTTTCCCAGCACGTATTGCCGGCCTGGGGAATACGGGGGAAGGGCAGAGGAAAGGCTGGCTCTGCCCTGACTAGGGCCCAGCAAGTTTCCAGCTCTATAAAATATATTAAGTCCCAATCGCGCTGGAGCCGGTGCTGAAAGATTTCAGCAAGGCCAGCCCTTGACCTTTGGCAGACAATAGCCGCGGCCCTAATTGGCGAGGGCTCATTGTGCAGCGTTCAGCTGTGCGGAGCAGGCGGGGTTCATGCTCATTCCCCCGTGCGCCCAGGTCCGAGGTTTGGCCCTTCCTGATTGTTCTATAATGCCACCTGCTGACTCCAGGGCCACGGCAGCCAGTCTATCAAAGGTCCTTTCACGGAGCCCTGCTTTTAACTTTAGTGCTATTTATATTAATGGGATCATTCAATGCACTTCACTCACGTCCTGATTTAGAGTCCGAGGACGGCCCCGAGTTACAAATCCTGAGTGAGCACCGTAAGATATATTGGACACTAACTACACTGGCTTTTTGTGCTTCAGCTGGGCTGCAACTACAAAATATAATGAGGAGGTGATTGAAAAGGTCCTGAAACTCAAAATATTAACATGTCTGTTTATAACACACTGTGCTTGTTTGAGACTGAAACAAGCACAAGCATCTGTGTGACAGCACTAAAATGTATCTTCACCAAGTGGCCAAGGTGGTAGGAGAGGGCAGACACAAGGGGCTGTTCTGTCTGGGAGGCAGATCTTGCTCCAGCTACAGGAGTCCACAGCAATTCATGCAAGGATACATAGATTAAGGAGGCTCCCATCCAGAAAAAGGCTCTGTACCATGCACTTTTGCAAAGCCTGGGAAAGTGCAAACACAGACCTGGGAGTGGATGATGATACACTGCTAATTTAATCCTTTAGCAAATTGAAAAATCATGGCCCTTTTATCTGACAAAATTTGCACTTCCTGAACTCATCCAATTATGCCAACGAGTCCTTGTTCTTACTTCCCTGTCTAGACCAAAATTCAGCTTTCACCTCCATCTCTGGGTGAACCCTTTTACTGAAGGATGATCTCCATGGTAGGGTGCTCCCAGCACACTCCAGCTACTCTGCCTATGCTCTGCTGATCCCCTCACATCCATTCTGGTTCTCTTTCCCTAAGTTCTGGCTCTGCTTTTGCTCCTGGCACCAGCCTCATTTATCACCTCCATAAATAACTCTTCATCCAGCACCTGCAGCAAATCTTTGAGCTCCTGGCTGACACTCAGGGTACAATTTTTGGAGGGCTTCTGACATGGGCAGCTTGGTGCTCTCCAGCACAGCAAGACAGGCACTGCGAGGCCTTTGCACTGCTCTCCTCCTTCTGGCACCTTCATGGGGTCTAATTTTTTGTGCTGGCCTCCCACACACTTGGTAAGAGAAGCACATTCAGGCAGGCTTTGTGCCCAGAACACAATTAAGCACCCAACTGTCCGATCTGTGTGGCCAAATCCTCTGTTCCCGGGGCTTCTCAGGTGCAGGTTCACACTGGTTCATCAGGTTTCCATAGGGGGGAGGAAATGTAATTTAGCTCTTTCAGTCTTAGTCATTGAAAATAAAAGGGGAGTAAGTGAAGCTTGTCTCTGGCTATTGGAATGGCAAACAAACCAGCCATGATTCTTTATCTTAAAGTGAAATTTGCAAGTGAACAAGGCATTATAATTGATGCAGATTTGAAGATTTAAGGTGAGGCTATTCTGTGTTTGAATGACAAACCTTATCTCACTTTTCCCATCCCCTCCCTTTTTCTTCCCTTGCACAGCAAAATGCCTAACAATAATTTCTTCAGGCCCAGTTCTCAGAATTGTCATTCCCATTCTTAACAACTTCAGCAGGTTTTTTTTAGCAGATGAAGGTGTTTAGCAAGCCCGAAAAAATCCCTCCATCAAACCCCTCTTTCATCACAAGCTGACCACAGAAATGTCACAAGCTGACCACAGAAATGTCACAATACCTGTGATGAGCAGTTTCCCTGCATGCCCTGGGTCAGTCTCAAAACATTTCATGTGATGAAAACAACCCAAAATCACAACACAGGAAATAACTATCATCTCTACTGAGGACAGATCAGGTGTGTTTAATTCCAGAAACAAATCAAACTTAAGCTCTGGACTATTAACTGTGCACCCTGCTAAATTAGCAATGCCTTTCATCATGAAGCTGTGGCCTGTGCCCATCAGTACCTTCCCAGAGAATGCCTGGCATGGCTTGGGGAGCAGCAGGCATTCCTAAAAAGCAGTGTGGATAGTACAGAGTCAGCTCTGGCTCCCTCCATGCTCCTCCAGCACTGGCTGAGCTGGCTTTGCATCCTCAGCAATGTCTGGCCCCTCCTCGTGCTGCACACCAGGGCTCACCAAACACGCACACCTGCAGGTTCACACTGTGAGAAGCCATCTGCATGGGACACAGCACAGCTCTGGCAGTGATTTTTGAACACTTTGTGTCTTAGGCTTAAAGGCCACACAGCTCCAGAGACCTTCTGTACATAACTGGCTGTGCCACACTTTTCTTTGGGGCTGAAAATAATGTTTGCTCTGTTGTATTTAGCAATACAGCTGTCACCATTGAAAGGAACATTTTCACCTCCTAGGACTTACCAGGGGATAAAGTTTTAAACTATAAACTCCCTTATGAGTTTAACTTTGAATCTGAAAAACTAAAAAAAATTGTGTAGAACTTGGTCTCTTCTGTTTGTCGAGACAGAGAGAACAGGGAGGTTAGAAGATGGATAGGAATGGCTGGCATGAAAGTAGTCTTGGATGAACAGAAAAGTAAAAAACAACATTTTATAACACTGCTACTAGGTGACAGAGCCATTAGCATACTGATGCCTTGTGTGATTGCTGTGGGAGGGATGTTCCTCATGCATCCAGAGATGGATCTGTCTAGAGATGGATTGTAACCTCTATCTCTGTCACACCAGCTCCTTTGCACACACTTGGGCATTGCATTGCCTTTGCCCCTGAGCTGTAACCAGGCAAGCAAAAATAAAGTGTGTAAAGGAATAAAAGCTGCAAAAACACTCAGACTTCAGTCAAAGCAAGAGACCTCTTGAGCTCTAGAAGCCCTCTTGATTTGCATTTTCCAGCTACTGCAGAGGAAAATGAGATTTCATCTGACTGAAGGCAGCACTGGCCACTGGAATGTTTGCACAGAGACACAGATGAGTCTTTGATTAGCTCAGGTTTGAAAGAGGTGCACAAAGAGGGAAACAACAAATGGGAGAGCAAATGGAAGCTAAGTACACCTTGGCAAACTGAGCTCTAGGGGGTTTTTCTTGTAACTAGGAATTATTGAAGCTTCTCTGAAAATGCTCTGCTGTATATAATAAAAGGACAATTTCACTGAGGGGGTCAGTCTTACTAGGTTATATACCTTAAGAGTAACAAGAGTTAGAAAAGCCCAAATCACAAGATACAGAACAATCTATGTAGGAAAAGTCCTTACTTTTGGTCAGTGCATTCAGTAAAAAACAATTCCTATTGCACAAGAGCAGGTGGAAGTGTAAAAGAGTCAATGAGCTAAGCATGTTTCCCATTTTTTAAAAAGCTGTCAGCCTCTGCAAGGATGCCCAGGAGCTGCATCCAGCACCTTGTTGTTTATCCAGTTTGCAGTTTACCAAATTTATGTAATCTTCCTCCTTGCTCTGCCTCATTCTCTCATTTTTCTACCTTCTTAAATGTCCCAATTTCCCTGCCCTCTCAATTACCCAGAAATATCATCATAGGTCTTTTCTCCACTCCTCTACATCCTTAATATTGCCAAGTAAACCAAATAAACCAAGCACAGCATCCTCACTGTCAGAAGCTCTGAAACACCAGGCCTGGGGGTCTGAAGGACAGTTATACCACAGAAACAAAGAAAATAAAAACCAGACTGTAAAGATTTAAAGGAATTCCTATGTAAAAACTTAACTTTTAAACACTTCTGTACAGATACTCCTGTACAGCTGTTTAGTATTAGTTGTTGTGTGATACAAAATGCAAAGATAAATTTGCTTTAGTGGGAAGGTATTTTTTGAGTAAATCAGAAGGTTCTAGGTTTAGTAAAGAGTCAGTTTTTAATTATATTTTCTATTTTATTTGTTATATATTTATTATGTTTTCAGTGCTTGAAATGAGAGTGAGAGAGAACATGAGAAAAACCTTGGTTTGGGTGTTTATCCAAAAAACCAAAAGTCTGAAAACTCACTTTGAACTAACATTTCCAAAAGTTCTGCCCAATCTTTCAGCTGCTGAGATTATTAATGCAGGTTAAAGCAATACTGATATTTTCATTCCAGGTTGAAAATAAAGGCTGGATGAGGAGTCCCATTAGAGACCAAAACTGCTGTTTGCAGCAAACACTAGATGGGATATTTTTCTCAAATAAGAGGGGGAAAGAGGAAAAGGGAGAAAGGAGAAAAAGGAAAAAGGGGAAAAGGGGAAGCACCAGTACAGGACAGCCTGCTCAGTGGTCTGGTTTAGAGCAATCTCAAGCTTTTGCACGCTGGTGATCTTCCCAACTCAACTCCAGATGTTAAGGCTGGCTGGAGGGAGGAAGGGAAGATATAGAGAAGAAAATGCACCAGAAATCCAAGATTAGAAGTTATGATTCTCAGGCATTCATGAAGGATGGGAGCTTGCCAACTCCACATATGGAATGGGGTTGGGAAGTGGGAAACAGCTGCTGCTGTCCCGTGCTGCCTCCCAGCCATGGAATTTGTGCCACTGGCCCACCACAGCCAGAGATGGAGAAAGACCCTCAGTGCAGAAGCACAGATGCTGGAGTTAGAGGACAATAGCTAGAGGACAATCTCATCCAGGAGAATCATCCCTGGCCCCCAGACTACACCTGACCCCTGGCAGTGGCAGCTGGGCTCCTGCTGCACCCACTGGGGTGATGCCAGCCACCTCCTTGGGGAGGCACTGACATGTGAAACCCACATGTGACTGTCACACTGTCACATTGATTGCAGCACGAGTTTCCTGAGCCCCCCTGTGTGACTGATGGGGTTTTCCATTTCCCCAGACACCTCCAGAAGGAGCTGGGCCTTTGTCCAGCTGCAGTCCATATCCCAGCTCATTTCACAGGCAGCTCAGGCTGTTTCTGTCTGCAACCCCGGGATGCTGAAATCCTGCACCACACTCTGCACTTTGATGTGGCATTGGCAAAGGGAGGATGCTCCCCTCCAGCAATGTGAAACCTTGCAGTGAAATGCCGAGTCCAAGCAGGGTCAGGACAGATTCCACAGCTTTTGTGCTGCCTCCCCTTCACTTTTCCCTTCCTGTAGCAATTATTGCTCATCAGCACAGATTAACAATTGCACAAGTAAACCCTCAGAACAAATGGAATCAGGGCTGAGGGCCAATCTTAGTCGGTGGAGCTCTGCCACTGACTTTAAATGGGATGGGGATTTAGCCCTGCAGCCTTTCCCTGTGTTTCCTCTTTTTACCCATTCATGTGCTGCACATGTGTAGCTCTCTGGCAGCTCCTCTGGCTTTGTTTGGGATGAGGCTCTCACAGGTACGAGCTCCAAAAGTTGCACCCATAACCTTCTGGCATTCCTCTCCACCCACTCCCTGGCCCTGGCTTTCTGCTAATTGTTCCAGCCATTTTATGATATCTTTTAAAAGGTAGGAGAATAAAGACAAAAATAGCTCTCAGTCCATTCATACGGGTTTCTGCTGGGCTGTGAATAATTTAAAGGTCTTCTCACCTCATCTCTTGTTTATCTCATAGCCTCAGGCCTCATCTACATGAAAGAGTTGCACCCATTCAAGTAGATGTTAATTTAAACCAATTCATTAAACTAACACAAACCCCGGAGGGAGCAGAGGGAGGGATGCTCCTGTGTTAAACCCAGGCTCCTATCGGTTTGCTTTAATCTGGTGAGAAACTAAACCAAAGTAAGGAGTGCCCATGGACAGGTTTGCTCTGGTTTTACAGAACACATGGAACAGAGCAATGCAAATCATGCCAGGGAGTTCTCACTGGCAGGGCTCTGCTGCTCACTCCCTGCAGGGACAAGCTCAGACATTCAGCAGAGATTGGAACCACCAAAAAAAAAAAAAAAAATCATCATGAGCCTCTAGAATACACCCAGGGCCATGAGCTGGGCTGTGCTGTGGGGGTGTCACACCTCTCACCCAAGCCAGGGGCTCTGTTGCAGGTCTGCACATTTTGGCCAGTGTTCCTGCAGGTGGTAATAAAGCCACACCAGTGCTTTCATACCATGTTTAATATGGGCTATATGTGAAGCCAGGTAAAGTGTAGGTCACCTGAAAAAACTGCAACGTCAGTGGGAGCCAAAGAATGAAAGATTTGCAAGGAACACCATCCCAAAGTCACACAGAAAATCACTATTCAATGAAAACAAGCCCGAAAAGAAAAGAGGGGAGGGATGGGAAGGGAACATTTTTGCTTCACAGTTCTGCCCTCCTTTCAGTGAGTGGAAAGGCCTGAATCACCTGTTGTCAGTATTGAATCACCTGTTGTCAGTATTGAGTGAGGACTACAAAGAACATGAAGCCAGACTCCTTCACGTGTGCCTAGGGGGAGGATGAGAGGCAGCAGAAAAATCAGCAAAATTCCAATCAATGTTAAGAAGTTACTTAATTACGAGAGCAATTAAATCAGAGTCCAAAGAGATGATGGTGTCTCCATCCATGGAGATAATCAAAGCTAAGCCATACAGAGACACCAAACAACCCAATGTAATGTAGAAGCTGCCAGCCTGCTCAGCAGGGTGAAGGCTTGATCTGGTGGCTTTAAGTCCCTGTCAATTTATTCTGATTTATTCAGGTAAAATACAGCAGAAATTTCTTTCCTGAAGCCAGCTTCCCTGATGTTCCAAAGTCACACAGCTGGTAAATTTACCTGGCTATTACCCAGTTGTTCACTCTTCCTGAAGAGAGAAGGCAAAAAGAAAACACTAAGAGACCTGTGTGTCTGCAAAATGGTGCCAATTCCATGTACAATTCCATGGGGAAACAGAAGATTTCCCATCAGGAAAGTGCAGGTGGGACACTGGAAGCCTACAGAAAGCTTCTTAGCATCCACCTCCTTGCTGAGTGGACACCCCTGGGCTTGGGAAGTCACTGGAAGTTTTTCTAGGGATGATTCTGTCATTTGGTTTTCCCCTGTGTTGGCAAGCACTGGGAGTCAGGGTGTAGGTGGCTGCTGGCTGGTTCTGGCACTTCAAAGCTGCACCTGTAGCACCACACCATGGTACCTACACCTCTAGCAGCAGCCACAGCTCCTAAATTTCCATCACTGCGAGTGCTCAAGGCTGGAAGAGAGACAGAATCACTGTTAATATGGAAAAAACCCCTTAGGCCATATAGGGGCAGCATAAATACAACATTGTTTCAGGAAGGGAAATGATTTTGCAAAAGGTATATAGATTTTACCAATACTTGAATATTTTTGGGTTTGTTTTGATTTCTATATATATACACATATTGTAGGAAAAACATTTGTGTTGTGTACATGAATTTTTCATCATACTGGAGAAATCCTGCAAGATCTGTTTTTATATCACTGTGGTTCTTTTCCTCCAAGAATCTTTTATCAATTATCATGCCAAATCTTTCATGGGTTCAAAGACATGAAAAATGAATTTCCAGGAGGAAGGCATGCCAAGGGTCACAAAACACAGAAGAATGATGTCTGACTCAGGAAGCCTTTAAGCCATGGATAGCTGAAAAGTGGGATAGTGTACCAGAGAGATCCCAGCACACAGTGCTGTGCTTGTTTCTGTCCCAGCACCCAGCACAGACAGGACACTGCTATGTGCTGCTGATCTTCTCAGCCTGATCCTCACCCCTCTGCTCCAGGTGATGGTTGTGCTCCACTCATCTCCTCTCCCTAGGAATTACCCCTGGGCTTTGTCCATGCTGCAGGACCTTCTCCTGGCACAGACTGAGGGTGCAGCTCCCCCTTTGTCCCCACTCCTCCCTCACACCGACCCTTCGTGCTCTCTTCAGATCCCTTTGAGATGCAAACGCCTCTTGTACTCCCTGTGTGCTTTTCTGCCTGCTCAGCCAGTTCCCTGTGTGCCAGAGCTGCCACAGGAGAGGAGGGCAGAGCACAGCTGGAAGCAGAGGAGGAGTGAGACTTTCCCTCCCCATGAGCTGCTGCTCTCTCTGCTCCTGCAGTAACACAACTGCCTTGGGCACAGCTCCACCATCCCAAAGATCTCTGCTACATCTCCAGTGCAGCCTCCTCCTCTCCTCCTCTCTCAGCCTCCTGCTCCCTCATTTTTTGCACAGGCTCTGGATTTTTTGTGACCTTCACTGAGCTGAACCAACTGGCTGATGCACCAGTTATTTGGCCTAAGAGGAGCCTGACAGCTACAAGTGATGGCACAAAAACAGCAGGTCCATGTGCTTGTCTTGAGGTCTCCTCCAGCCTTAAATGATGTTGGGCATCACTTAGACCTTGCTGCAGCTGTTGAATTTGACTCACCTCTTCCACCCCACTCCCCAAAACAGAAGTGTTTGTAAATTATAGCCAGATTAGAAGGAGCAGTGAAGACCATAAGAATGCAAGAGCAAACAACAGGTTGTAAATTCTGTTGGGTTGACTTATGTACAGTTTTCAAGTGGCCCTGACCTTCAGCACAGCACAGCCCTGAGTGTGTGTGCAACATGGGCAGAGGAGGAGTCTGCTCTGCTGTACTTTGACAATCCAAGATAACTGTGGAGGATGGAGGAGATCTCACAGATCACACAGAGCTTCCCAGAATCTGCTGACAGCTGCTGTGAGATGCATCACAGCCATCCTCACCTCACCTGGATGCTCATGGGAGATGCTGAAGTCAAATCCCAACTGCAGATGCAAGAATTCAAATCTCAGCTTCCTGATGGGCCAGGGGGTGCTGGTGAAGCCATGTGCTCACAAACCATGCTCAGTAAACCCACCAGACAACAGCCCAGCACAGTTAGCACACTGCTGCAGCCTAGAATGAGAAGTCAGACAGAGGCAGAAAACCTGATGTACACCACCAGAATTACTTCCCTGTCACAGGTGGAGTTTGTGGCCTTCCCAAACATTTAATCCACCTGAAGTCAGCAGGAGGTTTCCATTTACTGCAGATCTCATATCAGACCATATAATCTAAAAAGCATTGGGATGCAAGGATCTTTCAGTTCCTGAAATCTGTAGAACTTGTTGCCTTGGTCAAATTTGCACAGATGTTAAGCTGATTTCTAGTACAATGTCCAGGCATAGTTGAGGGGAGAGGGTGCTTAGAGAAGAAATCTTACTAAAAATACTTTTTAAAATATAAAAGTTATCCTCCTACTGCCAGGAAAATATTAGTTTTTTGTACTCTATTGGACTGAAGACCAGTTTTTATTTTCTGAGAAAGTACTGAAGGGAGTTGACAGAGGCTTTAAGAAATTATACTGAAACAGGTAGTGTAGTTGTCACTGGGCTTGTCTTTGGTTAAAGATCAGAACTCAGGCTGTGGTCAGCTTTGCATGGCAAAGAGACACCTCAGATTTCCAATCACAGGACACCCCTCTGTATTTCATATCTGTTCCATTAAATATGCCCACCCCAATACAATTGATTACATCCTTGGACACAGAGGATAAAATACATTTCATTTGTATTTAATATATGGTGCAGCTATTGCATACTCACAGCTGTAAAACAAAGAAAATAAGTGAGAATATAAAAGTTTCTTCTAGTCATGTGCTGGCAAAACAAGAACCTGTATCTCTTTTGGACAGGAGGGGAAAGATGAGAGGAGGGCAGCCAAAGCAGTTGCAAATAACTATGTCTGTTTCAAATTCAGAAACAATCATCTTCTTGGTGTAATTTCTGACAAATAATTTTCTTGTCCAACAATTTTTAGGTTGATCCTGCAGGACTGCTGGGATAATCATCCTGACACTGCAGATAACAGGATTGTGATCATAAATCTTAAGATTCAAGTACATTCACCATGGTTGAGTGACCACCAGCATTTTGAGGGAATGAGAATATCTTTCCCCGAAAAAGATGACAGCACAAAGGGCACATGTGCAGAAAGTGAAGCCTTGGAAATACAGAACAATGCATCATTTTTATTTCAATTTGCCATGCACTCCTTATCATTTCACCCACACTCTGCCCACTAATCAAGGGGAAGAGGCTTGGCTGGTGCAACTGGTTCTGGATTGATCTATTTGTGGCTGTTGCTATTGCAGCAACAGCAAAAGTGTGTTTTTTATAGAAGAATCTAGGCTCTGTCACAGAACCTAAGTGACTTATTCTGTGAACAATTCTTTTTATCTACAGAGTAAAAGAACCTTTACACCAAACTGGTATTGTGTGGGGCTATTCCAGTCGTGCACATGTAAGTGATGAAGGGAAATACACTTCTTTTCATTATTTGGCCCTGCTTTGTACAATTCTGCCTTTCCTCCACAGAAGAGGAGAAACCAGGTATTTTAGTAATATTAATATTACAGAATATAATATAGTAATATTAATAATACAGAATATTACAGGAGCTGGGTTATTTGCCATTTAAGGATAGTTTGTCTTCTGCAAGCAAAATCAGAATACAAAATAGCACGAAGTTGTTTATCAATATGAAACACTCACCTGATGAGATACATTAATCCACAGGCAAACCCTGGAAAAAGGCCCAGCCAACACCTATTTAAGCCACCACCTCACTCCACAGCTTTTACATATCCAATCCCTGACAATACCTACAATTTGAGCCAATTTCACAGTTAACCACAGCCCTGCATATCCATGGTGATCAAACAAATGCTCACCTTCCAAAATGTGAGGAATTTGACATTAATAAAGGCGTGTTGCTCCCTGCTAGGCAATGCATGAACTGACCAGATGTGCCACATTATATCACTTGCAAACTGGCAGCATCACAGGGCAAGTGTGTTAACTGGGACACTGCTGTGAGAAGGGGATGTCTGGATTTACTTTCTTCCCCAAGGATCTTTCCAGCAGCCAGCATCTTCTCCATTACACATAATTCTCTTTTCCTAGAAACACCTGATAGGTCTTGTAATTCCTGTCCTCATGTTGCAGAGTGCTCTCCCCTCTCACATCACTGTCCTCAGGCCACACAAGACAACCTCTTTAAAAGAACAAAAGAACACAGAGCTGAGAGCCAGCAGAGGTGGAGGCAGATGACCCCCAAAAAAAACCAGAATAAGGCTATAAGCTGTGCTGCAGACCTCAGGGGGTCTAACAAGGAGTCCCCCATTGCTTCCATTTCCCCCGGACTGCAAGTTGCTGGTAAAGCAAACAGACCTGCAAAAAAAGCACTGCTGCTGCACAGGATGCCCAAGTTTTTCTGGAAAAAGTTGCTTAAGTTGCTTGAATTAACGATTTGTTCCTGTCACAAGAACAGTGACCTGGAGTACAGCAAAAGCCTCTTACCTTCCCCTCTGCAATAGCAAAGCTCATGCCCCAGGACCCTCACACCCTTGCTGCATGGTTTATATATTCTGTGTGCGTGGGAGGAGTGCTCAGGGATTTGGGAAGGGAGGGGGAAAGGGTCCAAACAAAACATTTAAATTTGATTCCTTTGATGGTGCAGCTGTGAGAGGGCAACTGAGATGATTTTGCTGTATTTCAGAAGCTGCAGTTTTCCTGTCCTTTATTAATTCCAAAACATGTTTCCATGGCCAGGCTCTTCTCAAGTCAGCCTCTCCTGCCTGCATAGCAGACCTTGATTCTAAATTCCTACACAACAACTGATGTTTCATTTCCCCCTTCTTATGACCCCATCTCCCACCTTCTCTCCCAAGCATGGCACACCAGAACCATCTCCTAACCAGTGCAAACAGAACAGCACAAATGAACCCAGTTTGCTTTGTGGGAAAACTGCAGAACAGTGCCCAGATGAGAAGGATGAGTTGGGGCACTGGAATCCCTCTCAAGGCAAGTGGCTTCCTGGTTCCTGCCCAATTCCTTCCCGTGCTTGTGCCCTCCTTCACGAGGTGCCATGAATCCTGGTCTGCAGGGCACGAGGAGCAGGAGCAGAGCCAGCTCAGGGTGATGCAGCTGCACCAGGAGCTGTGGCAGTGCAGGTGGGAAATGCAGCCTTGCCCCTGATCCTGCAAGAGCACAGATCCCTGATGGCTGCAACACCTCTGCCCCAGGCTCCTGCATGGAGCAGGGACCTCCCCAGTGCTCTGTCCAACACCTGCCAGGCAGCAGCAGTGGCACTGTGTCACTTCACAGGGGATGTTTTAACTGCAAGGCAGTTCCTGCACTCCAGCACTGCCTTCCTTCGACCCTGCAGCCCCCAGCTGCAAACCATCCAGCCACTTCCCTCTAACCTTGGTCAAATCAGAGCTGAGGTGACACAGTGCTGCAGCACTGGGCTGGTGCCACTGGACAGCAGATGAATGGCCACAGACAAGGCAAGGAGTCAGCACCTCCAGCTTTCTGTGGTTCTATTGCAGCAGTGGTGGGGGAGGCAGGGGAGGGATGGAATTCTGTTTTACCCTCCACGTTCAATAACATACATTGAAGGTTTTTCAATCCCTCTTCCAGAACAAATAGCGTGGCTGAGCCTTTCCTAGAAGTGATGCCAAGATGGTTTTTTTTCCTTTTACTTTATATACCTTTTATATAACTTCTATGTATCCTCAGTATTCTTAGCATAGATACTTGTATTTCATAAAGTCTGATAACTTAACATACCCCTAATGTTTTACAGGAGGAGACCAAACATCCTAAAGGCCTCGTAGAAGGCTGGAAAATGCTATGCTATCTTGGGAAACCAAGGTCCTCTAGAACACATCCTGTAAACTAGAGATTTGGGCCATCCAGGGGGGAATTCCTGGGGAATATCATTGGGGCATTCTTTTAGATATGCTGATTTGTAAGGTTTGTAAATTGTATACACGATCTATTGTGTGTGTGCATCCCACTTTGGTGAAGTGGTGCACCAATAAGGATCCTTATCAAAATACTGAGGTGAAAACCCCTTATCCCTTAACCAGCTCCCAATTTTTAAGAGTGGGAAAAAGCATCAGAAGGGCTAAACCATTCAGAAAGAGCAAAGAAATCTCAAGGATCTCCCCAGCTGCAGACAGGCAGTGGCCTGACACGATTACAGAGCACAAGCTGGACACTCTCCCTCCCAAACCATTCATCCTCATCTTCCCAGCCCAGCACCTGGCTCCCAGGCTGAGCTCCCCACCACCTCTGTTATTTGCATGGTTACTCTCATGCCTGTGAAAATAACAAAGTTGTGTCACACTGGGAGCTGCATCTCAGGGCACCCGAAGCGGGGGGTGCAGGGAGGGACAGTTACCAAGGAGCTCCGGGATTTTCTCCGACAGACTTGGTTCATTTTCTCTGCAGCTTCTGTGTTTTCTTTTTTCCCCTTTCGCCCCACTTCTCTCAATGGTCTGGTGCCCTCGGAGAGTCCAGGAGCAGACACCAGCTGGCCCTAGCAAAGGCCACATCCCCCACTGCCTGTGTTGTTCTCCCCAGCTCGCCTATATGGATCCCTTAATTGCATGCATGTCTTTCAGGCTATTCTCCATGCATGAGCTGTCAGCAAAACCTTGCTGGAAACACTGGAATTTCACATTTTTCATGGAGATTTTCCATATCAAATGGGCAGTTTCACATTTTCCATGAAATTCCTAATGACTACAAAAAAAATACAGCCCCAGTGTTTGGAAGGGCTTGCTCAGCTTGCCTTCGGGCACCATTTGCGTGTTAAATGCATGTGTGTGAATTTACTTAGCATATCATTTCAGGGATGGGATTGGAATATTTTTTTTTTGTTTTTTGTTGCAGATGACAGGAGAGAAGCATGCATTCATCCATTCATTCATAAACCCAACTTGTGGCACAGCATGCTGGGGAAGGGATCTTTCGCATCATTTTTAAAACAGGGAGTGCAAAGCCCTGTCAACTGACAATATCCATCCAAGCTGTCATTGCCAATCACTTGAATGGACTGCAGCAGAGAGTATTTTCCACAATGAGATACCAATGGGGGTGACCATTAGGTCAGGAATCTTATTTTCTCAGCTCACCAACCCCTGCAAATAAATTCTCACCAAAAGGAGAGAAAAGCCTCATTGATTTGACAAGCGATCAGACACTGCAGTTGTCATTTTCCCAGCAGTTGCTGGCATATTTTTTTGCCTGGTGTGTGAGATATGAATTTTGTGACTTAACCTATCAAACTCTTAAAGGGATCATCCCTTTTTCATCTGCATCCTTGTGAAAAGCAGAACTCACAGCAAGACTCTGAAAGAAAAACACTGTTCTCAGCTTTAATATACTATTATTATTAGTTGATTTACAACAAAGTTCATGCAGGGGCTCTACTTTATTATTAACAGCCAGACATAGTTATTTGACCAGCAAGAATGTGGGGTTTTTTTCCCCTCATCAATACACATTTTAATTTGTAAAACACATTTTTCCAAAGTTGCTGGTATTGTTCCCTCATGAATGCATCACAGCCAAACCAAGAAAGGCTGCGAAAGCAAGAAAAACCACATTCC
This sequence comes from Erithacus rubecula, assembly GCF_903797595.1. Classification (NCBI taxonomy): domain Eukaryota; kingdom Metazoa; phylum Chordata; class Aves; order Passeriformes; family Muscicapidae; genus Erithacus; species Erithacus rubecula. The sequence continues at coordinate 6,050,359 of NC_136687.1, forward strand.
ACCATGAAAGAAATCACATTTTCTTGGTGTTCTTAGAGACATAATTTAATAACTCTTTAAAATACTGCACTAATATAAAAACAAACAAACAGACAACTTTATGCTGAATTCCAGCAAACAGCCTAAATTCTAACTGTGGATCCAGTGAAACAGATTTGTGCTGGCAAAGTCTATCTTCTTCCACACTACCCAAATCTACTTCACCTCTTTGAATTAGAGCTTGAAAATTCATCTCAGATTTGCTGTGGAGTTTTTCTGAGGCAATATCTTGGCAGAAATAATTTGTGAACTGATGTAAAAACATAGACTTTGTGATGTTTTTACAGGCAGGTTCTTTGGGACTATTTTCTGACCATGAGGAGACTCTGGTCCTCAGCTAAGAGCCTGCAGGGAAGTGAGTCCCTGGTTTAGCTGCTTTCCCAAAACAGGCATATCAAGGATCTGAATCTAACTTTCCCAGTGATAGTTTTGCTTTTTTAATTTAAAAAACAACAAAACTGTCTGTAGATATTTTTTTTACACCATGAGAAGGTTGTTTCTGCTCAATTGTAAAGACTTTCTGAGGAACTGCTTAAACACAACTACTTAAACCAGACTGGATTATGATTTGCAAAACCTCCAATTCCATCCATCCAGCCATTTAGTTCCCCAACAGCAAAATTGCACTAGGTCTTATTTAGTCTATGGCACTATTAGAATTCAGAGAAATAATAGGATCCACTCATACTGGAAGCACTTCTGTCAACAATTCAGAATATTTTTAAAATATTATACATACCCACACATATATGTATATAAATTCCAGTAACTGATGTATCTAAATTTACTATTTGGAGGAAAACATGACCAAATCAGAATGAAAAGTTAATGTTTCTTTGCAAGTATTCAAAGGTATGATCAGAACTAAAAATAAGATTAAGGATCAGGTAAAGCCTCACCTCTATGCCTTATATATCAAGATGCCTTAGCATCAAGATAGTTCCTCCCAGTTTAGTTTCACCACTAAGAATGAGTTTGACTCTCAAATGTCAGAAAAAGAATTATTTTGGAAAATTGACAGGTCACTAGACTTAGTATCAAATTCTTCTAAACATTATCAGGCTATTCTTTGTTAATCAATACTGCACATTTCTTACTAGTCTTATCATTGGAGTACATTGTTCCAGAAATTCTAGCAGCATATTGAGGCATGAGTTTGCTTCCAGATAAGCCGGGCTGGCTTAATTTTTTGTCTTTTTTATTTCAAGATAAGTGCTCTAGTGCAGAGGCCCACCAAAATGACATTTTATTCCTGATATAACTATCAATTCTAGCTTTGTCATACCCTTGCAATTCAACATTCAGCTGCTCAGGCTATGAGCAGTCTTTAGCTGGGACTGATTCTCTCTGTTTTCCTTTTTCTGATGTTTTTTGCTCTGTGCACACACGTGGTAACCTCAGCAGCACGTTCCTTTCAGTTGCTGCTAATTCCCTGCTATGATTTCACATCCAACACTCCAACTACAAGGTGCAGCCTTAGCTCAGACAGCAATACTTTCAGAGCAGTGAGGCCTTGGTAGGTGGATGAGACAAACACTTTCTAACACATATCAAGGAATATGGATTCAACATCCAGGAATATTCTGAAGTTAGTCAGCTGTGGATAAAATCCTGAAATTACTTTTCCCTGGGAAATCTAAGCCCCTCAGGAAAAAATAGTTTTCTGTTCTTCACAAAAATGAAGTTCAAACAATTTAGTAAGCATTTTCAGATACTTCCACTGTAGATCACTAAGGGTTTTAAATGCTAGCAGGCTTGTACTGTCAGGAGGACTTTTTCTCCCCCCTGAAGTCCATTTTTCCTCTGTCTGCTGTTAAGTTACTATTATCTTTCATTCTTTGTAATAATGGGCTTAAGATCAAGTGAAACTGGAAATGGAATGAACAGTGAAAGATGACAGACTTGAAGGGGCTTTATTGGGACTATGGGTTGCTCCTGAGGTCAGAATCAGTAAGTATAATTAGATTCCTGGCATTTACAACAAATGTAAAGCAACTCAGAGCTCCCTTTTGTGTGCCTGTAATTAAACATGCACTTTTACTGCCCTCTGCAGTGCTCCAAAGTATCTTTGATTCCAGCACATGAAAGTGGAATGAAAGAGCAGACCCAAATCTTCATCTCTATATGGCACTCATATTTCTGAAAACAAAGTATTTCTCAGCAGAAATGGAACAGCCCCTTTCTAAAGAAACACAAAAGGGAACATTGTTTTTGCTAATAATTAGAGCCACTCCTGTACCTCCCAGAAACTTTCTCAATAGACACTTGGAAATGTCCCAACACAGACAGCTGGGCCCCACTTTAACCTACAAAACAAGTTCCTAATTTTCACTCAAAATTTCTTGAATGTATGAATCAGCATTTTTTTGATAAATTAGTTTTCTCTTGTGCTTGAACACAATCCAAGAGGTGACAAGCTCAGAGTGAACAGGACTGGTAATCAAAAAAAAAAATGGGGCCAGCAGTGGCATCTTGGTTCCTTGTATGTTTTGTGTTTAGGTATTGCCCAGATGCCACAAAACTAAACAGTGGGGTAAATTCTGTTCAGCATTACCACTGTCTCTAACTGAAGTGTATATATTACATTCTAACTATACTGCTTTCCTTGAAAGTAAAATGGATTTTTGACACTTCACAAAGTAATTTCAATCTCTTAACTATTTATATAATACTTTGGCAAATTTACCCCTAGTTGTCAGGAAGCACTCAAACTTAGTATTCCACCAACAGTTAGCAACCAATCTTCTAACTTTGAGAGAAACCATATAGAAGAAAGAAGAGCAAGAACTTCAAGTAAGGTCAAAATTCTTTTTTAAAAGGAGTCTTTTACTAGCCCAGTTTTGATAAAGTGTCTGATCCTCCAGGTTTCCACACAGATCCATCCTCAGGCATACATAGCTGTTGTCCACATGCTCTTATTTACATTAGGAGCACAATAAAACAGATAGTCCTAAAAATAACTTCAGTAAATACTTACATGAACAGAAAGTTGTTTGAATGGTTTTTTGGACTTAAAAATGGATTCATGGAAGAAAGCTGGTTTTTAGCTTGCCTTTCTTAGAGCATTGAATTGTTGTACTGGCAAGTCTTTTCCAAAATCTCTGTCACTTCTAATTTTTGAACTGGCTGTCCAGGTAGTGAACAGAAAGGTAAATATGTTTATTTACATAGGGTTATGTGACAACAGCTGAATTGTCACATAAGGAAGATCCAACTAATGCCCAAGTGAAGGACAAGCTGGGACAGCTCAGCTCTTTAATGTTCTGCTTGCCACCCTACCCACACACGTGTACCAATGGCCCAGCCAAAACAGATGGAGCTTTAAATTAGCCACAGCCATGACTGCTGTCAGCCAGGCATGGCATGAGGATGCTGAAAGGGGACAGGGCTTGGTGTGAAGGGAGTAAGAGAAACACAAACCAGAAGGAACAGGTCTATAAAAAGCAAGGTTGACAGGTTCTGCTGCCTACAGAACAACCTGCTCATTTTTATTTTTAGAGGAATTTAACCTAATAAGGCTAAAATTTGACTGCAGTACTTGCTTGTTCTCCATCTGAAGCAAACTCCACTGCATGCAACTATGCACAACTGAACATATGGATATTGTTTTTCCTTTATTACCAGATACTGCCCTTAATGGATGGGGTTAGCCCACATTTAACCACTAGAGGGCTTGATTCTATTGCAAAAAACTGGTTGTTTTCCAATTTAGTGTTCAGTACCTTTGGAAAAACATACAAACTTGGTGCTCTCCTTAAATATCAACCATAAAAACTAAGTGACCTAAGTAACTGAGATAAAGGGGAATTGTTGTAGTGAAGACATTACTGTGGATAGCCAGCTCCTTCAGGAAAAAGTAACAAACTGAGCCTGTTTCACAAACAGAACCCAGACCAGCTACATTTCTAGTCTGGATCATCCCCACCTGGTTCCTGAGTGAGTGTGCTACACAGAACTGAAAGCACCTCAGATTGCTTTAATGAGATCAACAGAATTAAGATAACTGTAAACAAGCTGGAGCACATCACAGGAAAAGAAAACAAGAATAAACTAACAAAAAAAACCCCCAAAAACCAGTGACATTGAACCTTACAGTTTGAAGCAGAAGTGATAGAGCACACTGAAGGGTGCCAGGACAGACCAGAGATGGAACAGAATGGGTAAGCACAGTGAAAAGCAACACCCATCTCAGCAGGGCAGGGTCATGAACAGGAAGGCAGAGATAATGCAAGAGGGTCACATCCCAGGGCCTGTGCTAAGAACCTTGTCTGAGTAGCAGCAGGTTAGTTGGATTAATCTCAAATTATACACCAGATTATGGACTAACCACTAATAAATTACTCTGCAGAAATTTAAAAGCATCTCAAGACATTTGCCAAAGGAGAATTATTTCTTGTGTGTTCTCTTCCAAGAGAGAAGTGCATCCCAGTTGTTTCCCTGAATGCTGCCCAGGGATTAGTACTCCTCACAATGTTTTCCCCACATTCCACCCCAGAGATGGATGAAGCACTCAAGGTGGGGTCTCACAAAAGCAGAACAGAGGGGTAGAGTCCCCTCCCTTGCCCTGGTGGCCACACTGCTCTTGGTGCAGCTCAGGACACAGTTGGCTTTCTGAGCCATGTGAGTGTACATGGCTGAGTCACTTCAAGTTTCTCATCCACCCACCTCAAGTCCTTCCCCTCAGGGCTGCTCTCCATCTGTTCATCCCCCAGCCTGCATTTGTGCTCTAGAGATTGCCCCAACCCATGTGCTTCCTTTTTTCAAAACCAGGTGCAAGTAACCTTACCCCTCAGAACTCTAACAATCTCCTGAATATCCCACTGATCCAACCTGTTTAGGTAGCTACAGTAGGATAGAAAAACTTCTTTTTAAAAAAAAGCAATTCTACTGGCAGTTCTGATACTCAACTACACACTGACACACCAAAAATACTTAACAACAACCAGCAACAGCGTGGCCAGAAAATGTGACATGAGAAAAGCAATCTGGGAGGAACAGAGGGTGCCCAGTCCAGGCAGAAAGCCATTACCATTTTGTTGCCTTGTCTGGAAAAAATACATGTTAGGAAGGGCTGTCTCCTTAACCTCAGAGCTTAGCACCACCCTTATCCCAATGTCACTGCTTCCTCTTGGAAGTTTCCCCATCAGATCAAGCTACCCGATTTCAAAAGTGCCTAACAAATTAGACAGCTGTAAGCAATATTACTAGCTAAGATACTCCCCTGAGTAATGAGTTTTAGGGGTGTAACATCACACCCAGAAATTTCATTTTAAGAGACAAAACCAGGTGAAGTGACTGTAAATGATGCCCTGTTAGTAAAGAAGAATAAAGTGCTCACCCAGCTCTTCTAGCAGTTTTTTCCTAAAGAGAACTTGGCAACCAGCTTATTAACATCTACTAAATTGTCTCAAATTCACTCTGGTGGCCAAGTAAATAGATATTAAGGTTTCCTCGAAGTCAGAGGATGGTGCTAACACAGATGTATCCTGGCTTAGTACCAATTTCAGACACTTGGTTTTCAGTATTTCCCTGCATTTCATTATCCACAGAGCACTGTGAGCAGGAAATGAAGAGTCGTGTGTAAAAGTAAATGCAGTTCTGTTTATTTTCCAGCAACATCCCACACAAAAGCAACAAACACGAACTGCTCTCAGCAGAAAATCTGTACAGTTGTTAACATTTACAACAGTTTTACATTTAAAAACAGAAAACTGAAAGAATCAAGCACCTTCCCTAGACATTGTTTTCTTGACTGCATTAATAAATGACTGATGACTATTTACAAATTTCAAATTAAGGCTGCTGCTTCTAAAAAAACCCAAAACATTATTGCATAGACTTTACCATGTTGACTTCCAGTTTCTCGAGGGTATTAAACTTCCTATTGTTTCTGAAACATTTTTGCAAAAAAAAAGTTGTTTTTTTTTTAAGATAGTTAATCTTACAGTAACTGCAGTAGATGGGTTTACTAGCACTAATCAGTCACATGGCTCTGTACCACATGCATTACTTCAGGTCATGTGTTTTACAAGAGCCAGATGTAAAAGCAAGGTAACATAAAAAAAAAACCAACAAAAAAACTCCCTACTTGGCTCTTGATCTGCAAGTGGACAACTGAAATCATGTTAACAGTGGGGAGGGAGTGGGGGGAAATTGGTAAGACCTTGCTGTGCTATTTACTATTACTAGAGGATAGCACTGCCCTTGGTAGTTTTTCTATTGAAAACAATTATAAAAAAATCTGATATACATAAATTAAAAGGCAACAAGAAGTCACAACTTAATTGCAATTTTACATAAGTCAGGTCTGGGGAGTATCTAGACCAATCACAGCTTTGAGAACAGTCTTTAACTTTGCTTAAGTTTTCTTACTATTAACAGGTTATGGATCAAGCTAACCTCTCAAATTTAAATGAAACTTTCTCTAAAACAGTTTGCACAAGACTATTTAACTCACAGTATCAAATTCATCCAGTGGTTCACTTGAACACACTTCCAAGTTAAATTCTCCTTCTGCTTGATAGTCAGCATGTCTAACTTTGGTGGGAGTGCCAGAACAGGTATCCTGAAAGGGAAAGGTAATTAATAATTACTACTTAAGTAGAGATTAATAGTACAGGTAATTCAATTAACTTATGTAATCCATTCAGACCACCCTATAACAAGATGCATTACAAATGCATTAAAGACCATAAAAACTCAATACTAGTCTTAAGATTAAAGAGATATAAGGCTTCTGCCCATCCAACCACATTTGAGGATATCTTGCAAGTGTTCTAAGGACTTCCACAGGCAAACATTAAAACATTATGCAGATTTAACATTAGAAAAACAGATCTAGTAAGAAAAGCATTCTTAGATCTTTACTGCTCAGTGCTTCTGGACATAAATGGAGCCTACTTTTGTGTGACAAGGAAATTCCACCCTATTTTAACATTAGATATTGCAATCTAAAGTAGCATTTCACCTGTACATTACAGTTCAAAACCAATTTGCTTTAACAGATTTTCTTTTGTAGGCTATGAAAAAATGGGATATTTTTAATTAGAGATGATAATTTAAGTTCTAATTCCCTACACCCAAGATTACAGACAGATAATGGCTATAGGTGGAAAAGACTTGAATTTCAAGATTGCTCAGCTTTATAAACAGTCCCTAAACAAAGTAGATGATGTGAGGTATTCAGGCTACTCTGGACAATTCTAAGCAATGAACCAATTATCAACAAACAATTATGCAAATGACAGATATGCTTACATCATTATCTTGACAACTCGTTTGAGATTCAGTAGAATTGCTTCCAACAGATTCTGTCTCCATCTCACCAAGATCAACAGGAAAACTGCAAAATCATTTCAAAGAATGTAGCATAAAGCAAAGTGATTTTTTTAGTGTTAAGATACAGTTAGCTGTCTAGTTCTGAAATAAAATGGCCAGGAGAGTAGAGAGTCCTACAGAGACCACAGAGACAGTGGTGACAAACTGGGGAAAGCAAACAAAACTGCAGGACAGCTCAGTACTGCCAAAATGGCAAAGGACTGAATTGGAAGTCTTGAGACTGAATACTGCAACTTGTCAAAGACAAAAACCCAGTACCCAAGCAATGCCTCAATGCAAACGTTACAGGAGAGGAAGGAATTTTTTTCCCCAGGTTTTCATCCATCTGTTTTGCAAAGATTTAATATGCACCATACACAGACCTAGACCCCAGCATCTGAAGGCAGTATTTCAACACCAATGCACACAGCAGGGCTCTGGCTGAAGTACCAACTCCTCTCACACTGATGGCAAGGGAAGCTAAAAGGAAGCTTTGCTTTTAGATCCTGGTGCTCTGCACTACTTTTAAAATCAGCATTTCATTAAGGAAAAACTACCAACACAAAACTGCTTGCTGAGGAATTAAGCTCCATCTTTGTCCCCTTCACCCTGTACTGCTAGTTTTATGTTACACATTGCTGTGCATTGCTTTCTACACAGGAAAATGACTAGGGCATCACTCTACATCTTCTAGAGGCTTGGAATGTGAACACTTGTGGCCGTGCTTTGAGCTTTGGTGATACCTTGTGATGAGTTCACAATTCTCCCTCTCTGCTCAAGAAACATTTTGTACCACTGTCCTTCAACTAGCAAGTGAGAAGGGTGAGGCAGGTTCTTGTGCACTGGATTGGTCCAAGCTCAAGATTCAGGAGACCTGCCATTAGTGAGAACTCTCCAGCACTGCTCCTACCAGATAATTTTAAGATTGCTCTGAAAGAACTGGCTCATGTCAATGGTGTGGTGATTATTTTATAGAGCAGTGCAGAACTGGTTCTGCTTTCACCATTAAAAAAGTGAGGGATATATATATATCTATTTATATGTCCTTCCAAGGACACTGGACAAGGACCAAGAAGCTATTGGATATTTTGATGGGGAAGCGAACAGCACAAAGTGTGGATAAATAATTAGTGAAAACATTCAGCACTCACTAACTTGTCTCAAAAAGAACTATGTTGAGGGTGATGTTTATTTCTTAAACGTGAAACTCCACATTATAATTTCTATTAAAGCATTTTGAATAGTCTGTACATACATTTCCTGCAGATCACATCCTTCTTCAGCTGGAGGATCCCAGGAATGCAGTGCAACTTTCCACAGTTTAATTTGCTGGTCCCATGACCTACGGCTGTACTTCTTAAACTTGTTTGGAGTTCTGGGATGAACTCCTGGTACACGATGGCATCTAGGCAGATATTAGACAGGAAAAAATCTATCACTGCTTTATTCACACATACATAACATAGCTTTAAATGTTAGCTGATTTAATAATAATAATAATAATAATAATAATAATAATAATAATAATAATAATAATAATAATAATAATAATAATAATAATGTCTGAAAACCTCATTCCAAGCTCCATAGCAACTGTAGCTCATTTTGTCTTGTAGTTAACTCATGAGAAAACTGACTGCAAAAAGCAGATTTTTCCCCTCTCATTGACAAGTACATCCAAAAGAACTTTCATTTTCATTTCAGCAGCATGAGGTATTTCAAAAGTACAGACTCATTAAAAAAAAATCCCAAACCACATCTCAGCTGATTGTTAGTGTGATCTAACATTTCAAAAATGCCTTAAAAGCTTAATTTGTAGATGCCTTCTATTTGACTGTGTATTGGATACCAAGTCTAGTACATTAATGTGCTTATAAAGAACAGGTATGACTTGCAGATGAACATTTACTTTTCTAGAAAGTCAAGCAGCTTACCTAGGAACTTCTTTGATGTATCTATCATATGCAATCATGTTTTTTCCATAGTTTATCTGTTTTTGTCTTCTCATCAAAACCACCTCATCTGTCTCAAATTCTACTGTTGCCGTGGACTCCTTTGAATCAGAACTGAAGAAAAAAAACATTGTAGGCTTGGGACTACCAGAAAACCAGGGACACTCAAACCCACTTGTAAAAGGCTATAAATAAACATGTTAAAACTTTTCAAACAAGTGCTCAGATGTTATTAAACCATGGCATTGGAATAACTTTAGGTGAATTATTTTAAACTGTGTGTTTTAAGAAACAATGTTGTACAATGAAAATTCTATTTTCAAGATTTTCCTCAGCTAAGCTAGAAATTCAACCTACCTTCCTGAGGAGGACTTCCTTTCTCTTGAAAATTCATTTATCAGGAGTTTTCTTCTGTGTCTGTAAGAATTCAAATCAGTTTTAAGAAATTATATACACAAAGAGGAACATGAAGGCTGCACTGTAACAGCTTAAAGTTGAATTATCTTCTCAGAAAAGCAGCAACACCCCAGACACTGCAAAGGCCTTTTTGCTATGAAATGGAAGTTTCAGTTTTCCCTTAGAAACAATAAAGATACAAATAATTTCTTTTCCTGACTATCTTCCCTGAAGCAACTTCTTATAGCAATGATACAAAACACCAGTCACCAGTGAGAGGGTATTTTAAGTATTTCAATCTAAGAGATTCAGGAAAAGCTTCTTCCAAAAGGGAGATATTTAGGGATACACATCCAATTTCCAGAGAGCATCACATGACATTCCTGCAGAACTTAACCCAAAGCTGATCTAAAAGCAGCAGACAAGAGGCTAAGGTTGGCCTGATTTTACTACAATAGTGATGTTAAAAGTACAAGTTGAAAAAGATTCTACAAGACAACTTCCATTTCTCTTCCTCTCACCACTTCATATTAAACACTCAGGGGTACCTTGCAATTTCTTTGTTAATGTTAGTCCTCATTTCATCTTCTTCCACTGCAGTTCCCCAGTCTGAACACCGGGAAAGGGGTCCAGGACCTTCTGGTGTTGTAAAACTAAAAAAAAAAAACCAAAACAAAACAAATTAAGGCTCTGTGTTAAAAATTTGGGTTACTGCATTTTCCTTCCCCAATCACAGTCTGATCCCTTCATTATTTACAGTACTCAAAATGGCTGTGAAAATCTTGTGTTCTATTAAAATTTAAATCACTGTAAAATTAAGCATCAGGTGTGAGTTCCACCTTGAGGTTGTGTGCTTTGTGTTGGGTTTTCTTAAAATTTATGTAGATATCTATTGAAACATACCACTGTAGCTTGATAATCCAGCCCATGCTTCTGTGCAAAAATGTCCCTTGGAGTTGGGGAATTAGATCCACCTGCACTGAAACCAGCTCCAGCTCCCTCCCTGCTCCCAAACTGGTTTGTACAACTTGGAATGTTTTGTCAAATTCAAACTGAAAGTTCTTTTCAGACAAGACACAGTTACCAACTTTACAAAACTAAAAATCCATAGCAAACAGTACACGTCCCTCTGCAAAGATCTGTTCAAGCTCCAAGGATTTTTAAGTTTTGCTTATACCAATTTCTAGATTTGCAGAGAACACAAGCCACATTCAGTTATTGCTCTCCCATGGCAGAGAACAAACAGAATCCAAGTTGGGCCCAACTGAGCTTTTTCCTCAACATTGTGATGCAGCTTTTAATACTTGTGTGATTCTGCACCTATGCTGGGATTATCAAGATGACCCAATGTCATCCTGATCTTTATTTTTGAGAATTTTGACATGGTTGGATTGGCATAAACAAACGGTAGTTTTGGCAGAGGAAGAAAAAATTTCACTCAGAACTCAATCCAAACTGAAACCAGTTTTCAGTTTCTGCACAATTCAATACTGGAAGACACACAGAAGTGATGCTTATTGAAACTAGCTGTGAAGTTTCACCCTTGTACTGCTGTTCAACCATGCTTCCTGGAAATAGTTTAAGCTACTCTGGATAGTGTAACCTGAGCCACTGACCAATGTGTTCCCTGCTTATCAGCAAAGGAAAATGGATGGGCACAACCTACCCCATTTTAGATTAGAAACCTTGATGTAATCAACTGGGCTGTGGCCACAACTGCTACCACAGATCAAAGTGACTAAAGAGACTGTGGCATGAATAGCTCAGACTGTAAATGTGATATAAAATAAAATACTTAATCTAGCTGTGATGGGAAACACTGAAGGCAGCATTATGAGGTGACTGCAAACCTGGATCGCCCACAAATGTGCTAAAATATAACACAGCTTCTCAGGGTGGTGTGTACTCCCTTCAGAAACATAAAATAGATGACTTCTAAGAATTTAATTTTTGTAATTGCTTTTAATTTTACCACAACTCTTTGTACAGCCTGTATTTACAAACATAATGGGCCTGTACAGTATTAATTCTTAATAAATAGCAGTAGACAGTATGAAATAGGATATAAATTATCAAGAACATATTTCAAGAGGTAAGAATGAAAAATGTTGACTCTTAAGAACTGACTCCAAGAAAAGAGCACTGCACTCGATCCTTTTCCCTAGTTTAAGATTCGTGGCTGATGAGCGATTGATGAACAGGCAGGGCTTGGAAAACTGAGTACAAGGATGAGCTCGACAGCTCCTAGTGAGCAAAGAGCAGGAAGTGGCTGCCATTGGCACCACTGCTCACCTGTCCAGCCGGCCGTCCCCAGGCCTGGGCTTGTTCTCCTCAAACACGGAGGATTCGGGCTCGTTCTGCCTCCGCCGCTTCCCATCGGCGCCGCGTTTCCGAGCCTGGGCCCAGCGCGGGGCGTGCTGCGGGCTGGGGACAAACAGCGACACACGAGCACCCAGCTGGGCTTGAGCGCTTTAACCTCCTTCACGGACCGCGGTAATGGGTGAAATAATTTACCCATTTCACTCCCACCAACGCAGAGGCGACGCCACTCGCGGCGGGCTCATGAGGGGCTCTGAGGGCCCTCTGCGCCCCCCCCACCCCCTCAGAGAACTCGGCCCGCGGGACGGCGGGGAGCGACCCCGGGGAACGGAACGGGGCCCGGGGAGAGCGGGGGGAACGGAACGGGGCCCGGGGAGAGCGGGGGGAACGGAACGGGGCCCGGGGAGAGCGGGGGGAACGGAACGGGGCCCGGGGAGCGCGGGGGGAACGGAACGGGGCCCGGGCGGCGCGGGGGGAACGGAACGGGGCCCGGGCGGCGCGGGGCCCGTGGAGCGCGGGTGGAAAGCGGCCCGGACGCTGCCATTCCCCCTCAGCACGGCGGGCCTACCTGCTCTGGGTGCTGCTGTGCGGGCTCCTCTGGCGGAAAGACATGGCGCGGGGGATCCTCGGGAGGGAGGGATGGAGGCAGAGCCGGGCGCGGGGAGCTGCGGCGGGCGGTGGAGGAGAGCCGGGCCGTGAGGGATTGGCAGGCGGTGAGGCAGAGCCCAGCAAGCGCTGCCGCCTTCCCGCTCAGCCCCTTCGCATCTCCCGCCGGCGCTGAGCGGCACCGCCCGCTCCGCCCTCCCCGCGGGGCGCCTCCACGGGCACAGGTGCGGAGGGGGGGCGAGCGGGAAAGCGCAGAGCGGCCCCGCGCCCTCACACGCTCACACGCACCGCGCACCCCCCCGCCAGGGTAATGGCTCAGCCCGCTCCGCCCGGCCCCACCCCCGGGGCGTGTTGGCGGGAGAATCGAGCGCGGCGGCGCCCGGTTTTGGCGCGCGGTGGCGGCGCGCCTCACGTGAAACAACAGGAAAAAAGCCCAGCCCAAACAAAAAGAAAAAAAAAAAATTCCCGCGATTTAAATATTAAAGGTTCCCTGCATGGTTCTACAGTCGATGAAGTGCACAGGGTATTTCAAGGGCCAGTTCCAACCCCACGCCAGACGGTTACCACTAAATTTCGCAATGACATGGCATTAAATTTTATATCAATAGTGCAGAAGGTTAGGTAATGACATGAGATGGCTATGCCTTGGTTCGTGGACCTTTCTAGATTTTTTACTTAATCATAAATCCCATTTGTCCTACTATTGGGCATACACTCACATTTTAGAAAGTAATTTAGAAATAAGCTGAAGTACTCTAGCAGAACAAAAACAGCTTTAAACAATAATACATTTGCAGCCTGAGGACTGGACACTTCAGAGAGATTTTCTTCTGGCCTTACAATCGCAGGGTTACTAAGAGAGAAAAAGCCCTACAGTAACAGGTTCATTAAGGCTGGAAGAGCCCTCTAAGATGACCAAGTACAACCATTACTAACAAGGCTCTGCTAAGTCCATTGTTAAACCACATCACCAAGTACCACATCTGGTAAATCAGCTGGCAGAAATAGCAAATAAAAATTTCTTTGGTGGGTTTTTCTAATCAGCTTAAAACACAAAAGCAACTATCAAGAAGGTTTTGGAGAAACTTTCTGAGCGCACAATAACAGGCAGTGTTTGGTTTTGATTTTTTTTTTTTTTTTTTTTTTTTAATAAAGATACACCTCAGTCTTGTCATCATGAAAGGATTTGCTTTGAAAATTCCATTCCTGTTGCCTGGCCTTACTGTAGTACATTTTGTACAAAATCATACATCCCCTGTGTGGTATCTGCATGAACATCCACATTCCTGCAGGAAAGTCTGCTCTGCTGGCACCTCTCCCACACACTACTGTGGAAAACAGAACTGTGTTCTTGAACCAATGTCATGCTTGAAGTACAGCAGAGGTTCAAAACATGCACAAACAAACTCCCCTCCCTTCAGCCTGGCTCTGACTTCAGCTAGAACAGCAAGTTTACCTGAACACACCCAAGCAAGGCAGACAGAGAACAGCTACAGCCTGGAAGCCACACAGTACTTTCAGCACACTGTCTACAAAATAAATTCAGTTTATCCAGCAGAACTATCTGCTGAAAGACAGCTCAGGGATTACAGCTGCACTGCATCTTTCTGTCCTTGTCAGCAAAAATCCTATAGAAAAGCAGTTAAGGGGAAGAGATATCCTCAGCTGTGACCTCAAAGATGTTTTACAAACAAAACTAAGCACACACAACCCTGGCATTTCAGAACTGGCAGCGAAGGATGGTTTCCACAAGCGCAGATAATGTATCATCTGTAATGTAAGGAGATTCTCCCAGTGGAAGCTTGCCAACAGAAGATGCTTGTCACTTCTAGGGAGAAATTGAAACCTGTCTGATGAAGCTCAGGGTATGTTTTGGCTTAATTACAAACTGAGCACAGGTTTATGCAGAGGAGATTTAATTAAGTTGGGTAAAATTAAAGGAAAAACTGGGGGCGGAGTGCCAGACTTCTGCTTCACTTACCTCACAGTTGTAAACTGTGTCAGACAGCCTTGGGTAGGTAAACAAGTGCATGGACAGGCTCTATTCCAGTTTCAACTGCTCTGTTTCTACTAATGAGGTTACTAATTACAATACAGGATGATTCTACTACCAGTGGAAGCACTGCATGAAATGACTTTAGCAGACCTCAAACTTTATCTTCTGTTTCAGTCCTTCCCTTGTTCAAGCACACAGATTCTGGATTAGGGAATAAACCTGCCCAAAATTTAACTGCCACAGGCAGATTGGTTGTGCTATGTGTAGTCTAGTATCTTCAACTAAGAAATAAAAAGATATTTTAAGGACTGCTGAACTGCAAATCCTATGGATGTGTCCCTAAATTCACTGCAGGCTCTGTCCTTTACAGGCAAAAGTTTAAGGGCTCTTAATACGCATAAAATACTTAAAATGAGTTTAAGTATTTTTTGGGCAGCCTATTACTCTCACCTAGCATCTTCTCCAGCAGGACACCTTTCCATGGCAGAATGGGTGATGGGACTTCAGCTGCTCCCTTCCTCTAAGGTACAATGCCCTAAACAAACTGAGGGGCTGGACAAAATCAGAATTGTGAACTGTCTTCAAGAGTCTAATCTTAATCTTTGAAGACTCCTCTTTTAGCAAGGACTAAAAATCCAAAATCACTACCTAAACCAAATGAAACACCCTAAAATAAAAATGAAAGGACTGCTGAATACACATATTCATTTTATAACCAAACTGACAACATAACTGCAAAAGCAGACCAACAAGGATTTTTAAATTTAAAGTCTTTAATTATTCTGCATAAAGGCAAATTGCCAAAAATGTAACACATTCCTTTATTTACAATCACCATAAATTATAAGGAAACATGCACACTGGACAAGGTTCTAAATAATACCCCTTAGAAAAGTGCTGTACAGATGTGTCCCTTGTACACACGCTCTGTGCTCTGTGGTGTGTGACTGATACAACCTTGTGTTAGGAAAAAACTGTGTGAGCATGCCTGGAAATAACATTTTGGGAGTGAGAGTAGTTTCTGA
Organism: Erithacus rubecula; assembly: GCF_903797595.1. Taxonomy (NCBI): domain Eukaryota; kingdom Metazoa; phylum Chordata; class Aves; order Passeriformes; family Muscicapidae; genus Erithacus; species Erithacus rubecula. The sequence goes on from NC_136687.1 coordinate 6,066,009, forward strand.
GGAAGAAGCTTACTTCCAAATCAGCAGCCCAATGGGTTATTGGCCCTGGGTATTGCCAGCCCCACAGCATGGGAAAGCAAGACCAAATTCCTGCAGAGAGACAACTCAGCTCTAGCAGACATTGGTATCCCAGTACATGCTACACAAGGACTGTAAAATTCTTCTAACTGGCACATGAATTTAGTCTAAACCACTGTAGCCACAGCTCTCACTTAAAACTTCTGCACACAGTGCTGGCAGAGTTTAAAAAAAAAAAAAGAAAGCCTATCCCAACACCATCACAATCCTTAGTCTGGACAAGAGCAGCTCCACACCTGCAAATACTGCAATTCATCCCCAATAGCTGTAGGAACAACAGGCACTGAATGCATCCTCTCCTACTCTTTAACTGTAGAATGGCTCTTTGGGTCAGGCTCCAACACAGATAAAACCAAAATCCAGATATTTCAACTGTGCTGCTGTTCTAACAGTCACTCAGCCCCTTCAAGACAAGGAACTAATTTTGATAAACCATCTACCTTTCCTTTCTCTTCTCTCATCTGCCTTAGGTAAATGCCAGATTAATACATTTCAGAGAACAGTAAATAGGCCAAATGGGTGATCACCCAATCCCAAAGTTATGAACAGCCTGCCTTTAATGTCTGGAGGAAAGCTGAAATCATCTACATTCTTTTGAAGCAGTTCTTCAGGCTGGATGTCCAATTCTGGTCCAGTGGAGCAGAGTTGGTTCCTTGGTTGGAGAGGTTGCATTTTTCAGTCTGACTCGACACTGGACCAGTTCACTAGTGAGACATGAGCACACTCTGAGGAACAAGTTCTCCAGAGGGAATGGCAGGATCCATCACCTGAAGCAGCCTTTGAAATATGATGCATGTCACCTGCCAGCACAGGCACAGCAGAAATGTCCTTATGAAAGCTTTAAGGAACATCCATTGTCATTGCAGCACAGGCTCCATGAAATTTGAAGTTTTACACTTGAGGCACAGCTTGCAGGAAACAATCTATCCTTATAATGATCTGGAGAAATCTAAACAAAGAAACAGGTAACAGCATTTTATAAATGCTATATCCAGGCATTAACACAAAACATTTCCTCTTTTAAGCTCTAGCATTACAGTAGCAGTAAATGGAAGAGAGCACTGCATATGGTGAGCTTATAGCACAGTATAAAGGAGAAATCTACAATGTTCACACTATAGGAACTGTTACAGCTAGGATGAACATTTTGAGAACAGAAATTGCTGAAAAAACACAGTACTAGATAATCTATATTTCTGAAGTATTTGTGACAGAGAAGAGGAAGCAGCTGAGCCTATTCTTCCCAACCCCTTGCATTGTTTCCATCTAAATGCATTATTAATTCATAAAATAGGCTTTTATCTCAATTCTAATTAAAAAATTTCCACCATCTCTTAACTATCCTATTGACTACATTTTTTTCCCTAGAAAGCAACCAGATGAATTCACATTTATTCCTGTTTAAAAGAGAATTTTTCTTCTAGCAAAAGGGAAGGTAGTGTGGAATTCTACCAAGCAATTCTATCAAGCAAGATTAAACTTCCACAGATAAAGCTCCTGACCCTTGACTTAGAGCTCATCACACCTAAAAGCCAAGGTTAAAGGCAATGTTGCTCTAAATACTGTTTCCATCCCAGAAAGCTAATGTGTTGCACCACAGAGAAGGTATTTAATTCACTTTATACATTCTGCATCTAACAGAGCTTTTTCTTCAATTAGAATAAGTGGTTATAAACCCACTGGATATACACACTCCTTAATACAGCCTCATGTACAACAAAGACCATTGCAAAAAATAAGCTAAATATCAACTATGTGGAAACCAGAAAGGCTCTTAACTGTAACATAGAAATGCTTCTTTTACCTGAATAATTTCACCTTATGTTGATTGCACTTATGCTGACTGTAAATCTCTTCCTCTTTCAGTGCAGATCCTACATGACAGCACCAGTTTTCCAAGAGTTCATCTGCTGATCTCAGACTACATACCTATTCTTCAAGTCTTTTTCTGTCACAGGAGAAATTCCTTCTTCAATACATCTATATACAAAGAGAGACTAGATATTTTCAAATATTGAATTAGCACTTTAGAAAAGTGAATGCATGTTAAATCTTATTCATGCTCTAAGAATTTAAAATGAAAAATCAATAAAGTGAAAAGAAAAATGTCATCAGCATAATTTTTAAAAGCTCTAGTTGCCTTTTCCTCACTTTGCTATAGTCCAAACTCTAAGTGTAAAACTAATTTTGGCCATATTCTTAAAGAGTTTTGTAAGGCAAAATATTCAAAGATCACTGTTTAACATTTATGTCCTAGCCCACATAAATTTCAGAGCCTGCATCAAATGTAGTAGATCAAAGACAATCAAACTACACAAAAGACTAACTGCTAATAAAATCTGTTTGACCCAGATCACCACCTATCCTATTAATGCACCACAGGAAGCTACAGTCCAAGAGAAAATTTTCACTAAACTCTACTGCTGCAAATGCCAAGGTGTGACTTCATCACAAAGATATTAAGAGGCAGAAAAGCTGCTATTGAAGTACTTAAAAAAACTGCCCCTTTTCATTTGAGAGATAAAAACACATTTTCTGGCTGATGGGTAACAATTTCAGTTTACTAAGTCTGAAGCATGGTGCTGTATTAAGTGCAGGAGGATGGGGCAAAACACTAATGAAATAAAAGAGAAACTGATCTGCCTGAACTGAACAGTTGGATTCTGTGGAATGATACTGTGGATGGGCTACTGAAACAACAGATAAATAAGTAGTCAGCACAAACTCACCTTGGTATTTAAATTTTTTTCCTCAATATTGTATCTTCAGCATTTGCACTTTCCCATCCTCTGTCAGGGTATTCTGACTGATGTCCTTCCAATAAATTGCTGCATAGTTTAAGCCTACAAATAAAAAATAAAAAAAAAATTAAAAACAAAAAAAGAAAAAAACCCCAAAGACTGAGTGCCTTCATTATGGTAACTTTTAAATACTAAATACAGCTACAATTCATTTACATTAACACAGACTATAGCATGAAAACATAAGAACAGAATTTTACCACACGACATATAAATGTTGATCAACACATCCTTAAGACAAATAGTAAAAAACAGCTAAATAAAAATTAAAACCAGATTTTTATAATAAATGCTTGGATTGAATTATAGCAAGAAAGCAACTAAGCCTCTAAAATAATATGCAAAATACCCCTCAAACCCCAACTGATGAGCTGCACTTGATACCTCTCCAGCCTGCAGTCTGCATCTCTGCAAGTCTTGGTGTCAGGCAGAAAGAAGCTGGATTTCTTCTGTTTTGGAGTGTTCCATCCTGAAGAACAGCTGGCTGGAATTGGGTCACTGCATAAAAACAAACAACTATCACTGTTGTCATTACAAAACAACTTAATCTCTAGGGAGACAGAGAGGAAGTTCCAGCTCTTAGGCTGAGAAAGTGAGAGGCAAACTTCCAATTTTTTGCACAAGGCAGTGTGAAAGGGGCTCATCATTTTCCAGCATACCTGGGATGGCAGAGTTAGCAGAAAGCAACAGATGGAGCATTGGACTGGAAAAAGCCAAGTAAACTCAATGTCTTGGGTTGCAATGCAGGATGTAACCAAAGTATGTATTCTATCACCATCTGTTAAAACCAGGTGGGACAGTGTTCTTTAACTTTTCCACAATCCATCCTTCCTCTCTAGGGAGGTATCTTATGTTAATGGGCCACTGAGTTCCACTGTATGACTGATAAAATTACATCATCCCATGGGGAGGAGCCAAGCCTTTCCTACCTAGATAAAAACTGAGATTTGGAACATTAGAGCAGCTTTTTTCCACTGGACTCTAGAGGAAAAACAGACCCTTCTACATCATCACTGGACCTTTGGAGGAAAACTGCACCCTTCTACAGGAGCACTGCTTCAACAGAACCACATCTGTCTCTCCAGGAGGATGCAGCCACCATTTAATGTGACTGATACCAACATCCTGACTGACAGGGTGTCAGGTTGTATTAAGACTCTGTCAGTGCTTTGGTTTTTTGTATTACTGAATTTTAATTTTAATTTTCCTAGTAAAGAACTGTTATTCCTATTCCCATATCTTTGCCTAAGAGCTCCTTAATTTCAAAATTATAATAATTTGGAGGGAGGGGGTTTACATTTTCCATTTCAAGGGAGGCTCCTGCCTTCCTTAGCAAACACCTGGGTTTCAAACCAAGACACTCAAAGAACAGAAATAACCATTGAACATACCTTGTGATGGAGGAAATGTAAGAAGGTGAAAAAAAACAACCAAACAAAAAACCCCTAGTAGTAACTAGTGAAGGAAAAGATTAAAAAGAAACCTTTACAGCATAAGCAATAAACAGAAATAACATAATCACTAGGGTATTTACCTTGTTATTCCTATACTTTGTTGTATTGTCATAACTTCATCTTTTTCACCAAAGGCTTCCCACTCGGAGCACTTTGAAAAAGACTCCTGATGTCCTGAGTCAGCAAGGCTGGGAAGAAAATGAAAATGTCTGAATCCATGCACTGTGGTAACACAGTTCCTCTTAATTTTTCAGAAGGGAGCTAAATAGAGAGAAGAAACCATACTGTATGAACATTTTTACTAAGGTTAGTGTGAAATGTCTACCAAACTGCCAAAACCCTAAGTGTTGCCTAAATCTATATATGAAATACAACCTGTGCTGTGTCTTCTGCCACTTTGCAATGGAACACTGTAAATATTTGCTATCATACAGTACAATTACTCTGGCACGATTTCCCTTCTTCATTAAACTGCACACATTTAGATAAAATTAAAACTGTTAACAAAGGGAAGGGAAAATATCTGTCATATTCCAAAAGTTCAGTTCACATCACCAATGAATTTCCAGATGGAGAATCATTTCATACCTTTCCAGTGTGTGGTGTATCTGCAGATAATGGTTTTTGCTCTCTGAAACCACAGAGGAGTCAGAATTGTTTCTTTTTCTGCGTTTCCATACTGGAGAAGAATCAGGAGAACGAGAACTACAAAAATAGATTTTACACCTGTAACATTTTTTATCTCTGTTTAAACATTTATCAGTGTTCTGCTAAATAACAGCATATGCTACAGAGGAAGTTTTCTTTTGAGGTATGATTCTCCAGTCACACAGAGGAACACTGAACAAATCTCTCACATTTTAAGCTCCACACACATCACAAGAGATTTCAGTAAACAGGGAAGTGCATGTCACAGTCAGTCTCCCTGCTGTTCTGCAGACAGGCACAATACTATTAAGGATGGAGACTCTTGCTTCTGAAAAAGCTCCCCTACTTTCAGAACATTCCAGCAGTGGTTAAAGAAACCTCACTACTCCACTGTATAAACTGAGAAGCTGAAAAAAACACTGCATTTCCTTCTGTTAAATCAGGTAATTCCACAATGCTGGTAATTTTTCCTCATTCAATGCTCTGTAGCAGTGATGGATTACATTCAAACAGCAAGTGTCAAACTCCAAAGCTGAGTATTAACTGCCCTTCCACATTAAACATTTCCTACAAAAACCTGACAGCATTGACATGTACTGAATTATTTCCCTAAGTTAAGCACAGAAGTTTTCTCTCATACCTCTCAGGTGTGTAGGCAGTCTGTGTGCCTTCATCCTCACACTCATTTCTCTTCTGCTTTTCCTCAAACACAAAGGAGCCAGAAACATCCTCATCTTTGCAGAACCATTCCTGGGAACTACCTGAAGGTTCTGTACTACTAAACACAGGAGGGAAAAAAAAAAAAGCTTTAAAAACCTACCCATCTGGCTCACTGCTCCAAACAGAAAATAGTTCAACTGCAGTAATAACAAAGAGTTCATCTCATATGACACCCAAATGGTGTAAAAACTGCAATTTTACCACAGGTCAATCACAACAAAGATAAAACTTTACACATTGCAATAACACAGCTAAGAGAATTCCATAGCCTATTCTACTCCCAATTTACCATTCCAAATCTTGTAAAGTATGATGTGGCATTAAGTAGCAGAGCTAGCCTTGTTACAGAAATTAAAAGCTGTGAAAAGATAAAATATTTCCTTCTTGAACACAGTTGCCACCATCCTGCAGAGAGCACAGAAATCTCTCTCCCATCTACTTAAAACATCTCAAATCCTCTAACATATTGTCACTGTAGGAGACATGGTTCCAATGACATCAGGAAAAGGAAAGATGGGAAGTTATCAATGTCAAGGAACCACAATTGCCAAATTTTGGCTTATGTCCCTTGCTTTCCAGAAAGTAATGTTACCTTGTGCCCACCAGTGTAAATACAAAGGGGAAGGGAATGTACTACTGCAGGCAGACCAAACACATCCCCATAACATCTGATTGCAGATTAACTTGAACTAAATAACTGGAACAGCTTGAAGACTAACAGAATTCAAATGGCAAACAACGCATTCAAGAAGACTCCCAATTTTGAGTCTGGTCTTTTTCCCCCAGTCAGAAATGCTCTAAAGGAACTACAGAGCCCTCCTTTAATTCCTTAAGCCCTGACTTAATCCATATAACATACACAGGCCTCAGATCCCAGGTTTCTTCAGCAGGAGGATCCCAGGCATGCAGTGCTATCTTCCACAGCCTGATCTGCTTGTCCCAGGACCTACGGCTGTACTTCTTGAACTTGTTGGGAGTTCTAGGGTGAACTCCTGGGATTCGCTCTTTCCTGCAAATACACAGTAACATTTATTATTTCACAATACAACAAAATGTTTGTATTTCTAAACACCTAACTGAAATGTGTATATCATAAGACACTATCGAAAACAGATCACAAAAGCAACAGTTAACCATAATGTGCTGAGTCAGACTGGAGGTTCATCCAGTCCAGCACTCTGACAGCTGTCAAAAGCAGATCCTTTATGCCCATGAACAAAGATGAAACAGAAGCACATCTCATACTGCTTCACTATTATTCTAAAAAATCCAGCTCCTTCTACTTGACTTTTCCAGAGTCAAGTGCAGCTTCTTTTATTTAGTATTGTACTGAGCCTGCCAAGGATGGAGTTACCTTCCTTCACAGCAGTCCCTGCAGAGCTGTGTTTTGCATTGACTGCTAAACAGTGCTTATAAACACACTGATTTTTGGACATTACTTCAAGGCCTTCTGCTTTCCCCACCCCATTGACACTAAGGTGACAGTGAACACTAAGTTGAGGAGGAAAAGTGCTGGGACAGCTGACTCAAATTACCCAGAGATATCACACATCATATAATGTGACCCTCAGCAACAAAAAACCCAGGAAGAATTTGAAGAGAACTAACTAAGACTGTGTGCTATTCTACACACACACACATAGAGGGACAAGTAAGAGTTAATTTGGGAATCTGCAACAGTGCAACTCACTTTGGAACTTCTTTAATGTATCTGTCATATGCAAGGGTATTCTTTCCAAAATTGATTTGTTTTTGTCTTCTCCTCAGGACCACTTCATCAGTTTCCCATACAGCTGAATTAGCACAGTCGCTTGAAACAGAACTTGAAAATGAAAATAAGAATTAAGTTGAAAAGAAACTTAATAGCTTTATAAGAAGTTACATAAACATGTATTTTAGGACTGCCCTTTATTCTTAATTACAGACAGTGAGCACAACTCTTATATCACCAGATCACAGAAGTGAAAGCTGTGCTAATCAAATTTGAATCTCAAATAATCACACAAGTAGCTTTTGAGATAAAGCTTCTCAGTGCTACTCCCTCCCAGCTTGATACAAAGCAGCCTGTCTGTAGTTTCAAATCTTCATTAATGCATGTGAAGTAGTCAGAGATCATCAGATGGTTATTGCTAAAATCAATGCAACAATAAGCAGTAATAGTTCAATACCTACTTTGTCATTTTTTTGTTTGATGTCCTCATTGTTTTGCCTTCTTCAGTGCTACCTTTCCAGCCAGGGCAACTGGAAAGTGGCCTAGAATGTTCTGATGTTGTAGAGCTAGAAAATAATGGGAATTCAACATTAATGTTTGCTGCTTGCAACACATTTAATCAGCAGAAACATCAATAATGGACAAAACCTGCTCCTCAACTGTAAAACCATGGGCATGTTCCTTCTCCATTTCAGTTCTAAATCACCTTCAGCCTGTCCTCTTGTGCCAATTTTAATGCCTCAACATTTAACAAGTCATGTAAGTAATACAGAAGCAGATTTAGCTGATAGTCTTGCTTTCCCTAAATGGTTTTACATCAACAGATGAAATTACCATCCAAGCTGACAATGTCATTTTAGCAGAGGACAAAGATTCCACACTGAAAATGAACATATCCACTCAGCAAAAGAGAAACACAAAACATTGCTGGCACATCCACTTAAATCTCACACTCATGCTATACTGTTAGTATTTTTTATGACCACATCAAAGACAAATGCTCCTGAATACAAGGCCTTTGCTAAGCTCTTCAAGATTCATCCATTAATGAAGCAGTATTAAACATGCCATAAAAAATTAAAATCACTGTCATACTGTGGAATACTCAGGAATGTATGAATTACATAAAAAATATTTTCATGTTCCCTTAGTAAAATATTTCCTCTTACATTCTGTTCATTTTTCTGCACATACCTCAGCACTCACCACTTTTCACCCTTGCTATCAGACTGTAAGATACCAGTCTCAATCACTTCTTCCACCTTGTATCTTTAGTTTATCCAAAAGCCAAAGAAAATAATCGTATAATTACCTAAGTATAAAATTCTATCTCATCTCAAATTGTCCTCAGGACTGTGGGGGAAAAAAAACCAAGGTGCTCACTAAAAACTGCAGTACAACTAAATATACCAAGTGGACTGTGAAGAGACAGTCTGCCCACATTTACATATAAAGATGCATAAGCAAAGTGTGAAAATAACAGCAGATGGCTTCTTTGGGAGTTTTACACTAATATTAAAGACTTCAGCAATAAAGGTCTTTAACTACTGCTTCAGTACACAGCATTTCTCCCTTTCATTTTGAATATTTGCTAATACTATGGTATGTATTGCAATGAGGCAAAATGGATGGTCTTCTTCAGGCATGATGCAGGAATCATCTCCTAACTGTGCTACTCTACTATAAGGAAAAATCAACCTAAACAAACTTTTCTTGGAGTCCTAAAGAAGAGTGCAGCAAAGTGGAGATGTAAAATAAATTTACACTTATTCCTTACCTCTCCAGCCAGTGGTCTAAATGGTCACACCGAAATTCCTCAAACACCAGAGAATCTGAATCATTGCAGCTTCTACCTTCCTGTTCTTGATGCCAGCAGTGTGGGTGTTGCACAGAACTAGAAAACAAGAATTTTCATCTGAAATCAAGTCACTGGTAATCACTGAATATGGCCTATAAAAATTAAATATGGACAATCTGGTTTGGCATACAGGTATGTGATTCATATCAGCTTATTCAGGCAACACATACTTAACAAAGGTGTTAGTGCAATTGCTGAGAAAATATCTTTGACTAATGCAATTAAGACATCAAAATTTTCTAATAAACAGTTAATATTTACATAACCAAAAACATACTCTTCTTGCAAACAAAATGGTGGGGAAGAAAAACGTAATTGAGGACAGCCACCAGCATTTACAGACTTATGGACATATGTCAACATCCACTCTGTCAGCAGTGCATTACTGGACATTTATTTACTGCCCCATCCAGTAGTAAACTCATAGAAAAGGCAAGTCCAGAAACTACACTTCAACGCAATGGTTAAAGAGAAGTAGGCCAAATGTTTATGTGGAAACACTTTCACACAGGAAATTTTTGACCAGACGCGGCTGCAGAGCCCTCACAAGAGGACAAGAGCTGACAGTTGTGCTTACGACACACTGGCAGCTCAGCCAGGGATTGCTTAAGGGCTGACTTCTTTACATTCTCCTCCTCGGTTCTGGCAGCTTTGACATGTTAAATGACAGGCTACTAAACAAAACACAATTGTAGCAGCTACTAACACCAGAGCTGGTGTCTGGGCTAAGGACCACACCTGCAGATCCACCGCCACAGCCTTCCGAGAGAAGGAGCTGCTACTGCAGCCTCTGCACAGCAAATACACCGTGACCCTGTGCGTGTGAGTAACAGCAAACACACTGCCCTCTACGTGCCAGGTCTCTGCCCTTGGCTCAACAAGGAAGAAGGATTTTTGATATTTTACTCGGTGTAAACCACCTATGTTTTATTTCCTTCCTCCTCCACCCTGCCTGGCTTTGGGAGTTTTGTGCTCCCAGAGGGCTCCAAGTTACCAACAACACCCAGCACAAACAGGTTCCTCAGAATCACAGATCCAGGCAGAAAGGTCACTTCCAAACCCGGTGAGTTTTCGCTAAGGCAATGCACCAAAAAAAACGTTCTATAACCACCTTAAACAACTACTCGATTTAACGAAAAAAAAAAAAAAATTAAGCCAACTTAAGTACACTACGACACATGCTTGAAAATGTAAGGGGAAATAATAAGCACAAATTATGTGTTTTAGAAACATTCCCGTATTTGCTTTGCACTGCCCGCCCGCTCCAGCCTCATACCAAGCCCCAGTGCTCCCAGCCGGGCTGGGGCGTCTCGCCGAGCCCACACGCCCTGCCCGCGGCTACCGCTCCCTCTCTCGCCACCGACAGAGGCCGAAGGAGCCCCTGCACAGAGCGAGGCCGCAGGAGAAGCTCTGCCGGAGGAGCAGGGAGCGCTGCCTCCGGAGCCGCCCCGGGACAGGCAGCGCCGCACCTCCCCCGCCCAGCGCGGCGCTGCCCGCCCCGCTCCCCGTCCCCCCGCGGCCGCTCCCACCTGCGCAGCCCGGCCGGCCCCGCTGCGCCCGGGCGGCGCGGCCCGCCGGACATGGCTGAGGCGGGCGGCGCGGCCGAACATGGCCCCGGCCCGGCCCGGCTGCGGGGCAGCGCAGGCGCGGCACGGCCCCCGCGGGGAGCGCAGGCGCGGCCGGGCCGGGAGAGCCCCGGACCGGGCTGGTGGTGCCTGAGGGATGGTCGGTCTGACGGGAGGAGATGGAAGCGTCCTGCGCCCGTGTGCGCGCCCGGGCCGGGCCGGGCGGTGCTGTTCCTGCCCGAGGGCTGGTCGGTCTGACGGGAGGAGAGGAAAGCGCCCTCCGCTCCTGTGCGCCCCGGGCGCAGTTCTCTTGATTTACCAAAATAAGAGTATCGGTCTAATACCGATAGTCAACTGTGACGGACAAAAGACTCTCTAACGATTTAAAGTTCGAAAGCGTATGTTTATTCAGCGCTGGACAGCAGCGTGAGGTAATCCTCTAATACGCACCGCAAAAATGACAGGTGATCACAAAGTCTGTTTATTGGCAAAGGATTCAAACAAATACATATTCATAATAACAGCCCTTCCCATCCCCTGCTTCCTATGGTAATTAGCTTGAATAGCTATTAAACATGCGTGATTGACAAATTAAGTCTGGGTTCGTTTTCGTGGGGAGGGGTCTTGAAAGGAGGAAGTAAGGCGAGTCTTCCTCTCCCTAAACTCTTCACTTTTTCTATCAATGACAATACAAATGGTTTCCGGGGATAGTCTAATTTTCCAAAGAATGAGTTTCTGGTTGCATTGTCTATGTTCCTTTGGATCTGCTCACTAGTTTCGTCTTTTCCCGTTGTAAATGCAACTGAGCAAACATTAAATGACAATCAATTATTTAAGTTTCAGATAACTATTCCCTTCTAACTTTTAATTTTCAGCAAGGTAACTAAAATCCTAATTTTCTGAGATTAGTGTTTCACCCTCACACCGATTTCACCATTGCCCTCACACTGCCCCTCTCGGGCTGCATCCTCTCGCAAATACAAGGAAAACCCTTTAAAGTTTTACCTGATAAATATAGCTTTAAAATTAAAATCAGCTCCCTCATCACGGTGTTACATCACACAATAGCCAAGGATTCGTTTTGGGGCAAGTTTTCTCCTAGACATGGTGGGGGATTGATGGCTGCTACAATGTACAAGCTACAGGAATGTGTCCCACATTTCATACCATTAATGGAGTCACAGAACAATTTGGCTTGAAAAGGACCTGAAAGATAACTTGGTCCAATATTTATATCTCAACTCCTTAAATAGCTCAAAGTCAACAAGCATTTCTTAAGAAAGACACTCAGAACTTTAGTCTTACTGAGGTTATCCTGACTGGAATGGTACTTAGCTGCAGGCTAGCCAGTTTCATAAAATCACAGAATGGTTTGGGTTGGAAGGGACCCTGAAGACCATCTACTCCCAATTCCCTGTCATGGGCAGGGACACCTTCTCCTAGAGCAGGAGGCTCAGAGCCCCATCCAGCCTGGCTTTGAACAGAATTCCTTACAGGGATGGAGTGTCCACAGCTCTGGTCAGCCTCTGCCAGTGCCTCACCACCCTCACAGTAAGGAATTTGTTCCCCCTGTATCTCATCTAAACCTACTCCCTTTCAGTTTAAAGCCATTCCCCCTTGTCCTATCATGCCATGGTCTTGTCAAAGTCCCTCTCCAGCTCTCCTGGAGACCCTTTAGGTACTGAAAGGTGCTCCAAGGTCTCCCTGGAGCATTCTGTTCTCCAGGCTGAACACCTCCTGCTCTCTCAGTCTGTCTCCATAGCAGAGATGCTCCAGCCTTCTGAACATCATGGTTCTCTGGAAACAGGAATGTGATATAGGAATGTGATAGATTCTTTATTGCTGGTGCTCAGTAACAAATCTGAGCAAGGTCATGATTAAATGAATGTTTTATATAGGACACACCATTGCTTCATGGCAGTGCTTCCTTGGAAAGACAAACTCATTGCCCCTGCTGATTTCATGACATCCAGTGTCACTCCTTCCCATCTGGTAGTTGTGAAAAGCATTTGGAGGCCTTTTGTCCCCTGAGGTTCTTATAGAGATTTCATACACACCTTCCTCCATTTATGCAACCCTCTGCATTCAGGCTGTAGTAGGAAAATCCATCCAAGGACTTACCATGTGCACCTTCAGGAGAATTTAAGCCCTATTTGTATTTATTCCCATGTTATCAGGTAAGACACTGCATACAGATAAACCAGACTGATTTCCACCCATGTAAAGTTTTATGTGGTAAACATAACTTTAAAATTAAACCCAGAAGTCTTACAAAAAATCAACTATATTTTTATTCAGCTCTTCAGAGAGTTTTAAGATTAACTGCATGTGGTTAGCCTTTTCCTTAAGGGCTACCGAAATGATACTTTTCATTTTAAACAGGTAGGCTATCTAGCAAAAAACCCCACCAAATCCAAAAAACACAAGTTGGAAATCCTGCAGTATGTCTTTGGAAGAAAATGTCTTGTAATTCATGTAAGAGCTTGAGCATTTAAACAGCTAAAAGTCAACAAACATTTCTTTAAAAATGGCACTGAGAACCCCAGTCTTACTGAGCTTTGTCCTGACTGGATAGTGCTTAGCTGCAGTCTAGCAAGTTTGACAATTTCAGAGAAAGATATGGGTTGGAAGGGACCTTCAAGATCATCTAATTCCACCCCCCTGCAGAGGGCAAGAACAGCTTCCAGATTGCTCAAAATCCTGTTCAACCCCTTTAGCACTTCCAAGAATGGGGCAGCCACAACTTCTCTGGGCAACTTGGTCCAGTTTCAACACAATAAAAATACTCATACTGAAGAGATCACATGATAACTTGGAATTTTGGTTTCAAGCTATGCCAAACCTCATGGTGGAAAAAATGTACTCATATAATGGATTAAAAATATCTCCTGCTTGGAAGAAAAAAAAAGTCTTTTTTGGGTTGACAAATTATTTTGACCTAAAAAACAACAGATAACATATTTTCCCAATAAGCTCTGGAACACTACAATTATAGAAGTAATACAACTGTGGAAATAAATAATATAGCCATGACCCATGTTTTGAGAAAGAGCTGTTGAGCTGCAGCATGCCAGGAAATTCAGGCTACACATGATACACTCATATGGAGTATTTGTACTGACACAGTCCACCAACAGGCTGTCTTTAGTTTAATGACATCACATTTATATAATATACTTCAGATTACTAACACTGCCCACCCACAAATTAGTGATGTGGAAAAGCATACAGCTGGAAATGCATAACTAAATCACTATTAGTAATTTATATACAGTAATAAAAAAAATTATTTCAGTAAATATTTTAGCCACTTGCATTACTCAGGGGTTTTTATATTTTTTGATTTTGTTTTTGTTTGTTTTGGGATTTTTGGTTTTTTTGTTTTTTTTTTTTTTTTACAAAATGCTGTAAGAAAACTGATTCTAAACCCTATCCTCCTATTTAAGTGTATCAAGACTGTGTGGGAGGCAGTGGTGTGTTCTTTATTGCAAACAGAGAGGATCTTCTCTAGAAAGGGCCCTGTATGTACATGTGGCTTTTTGGATGATAACCTGAAGCTATCACAAAGACAAATGCCTGTTTTTGTACTCTATTATTTTCATGTTCATATGGATTTTTTAACAAGTTGTTTCTCTAACACAGCCTTTAAGAAGCATACAAATGTTGGAGGCATGCCCAATTACTTTGAGAATTTAAACTTGGTGAAAATTACTTGTCTTAAGGAATATAAGTCAGATACTATCATTAACATAACGTTTTTGTTTTGGTAATTATTACTAAGTTTTCTAAGAGGCACTTCTGTGGATAGACCATTAAAAGATGCAAGAGTATAAACCATTTATGACTGTTACTCTGTTGTACTTTTATATTGACAAAAGAGGTAGGGTGAACAGAAAGTTCCACTGAAGTGAAAACTTCCCATTAACTCAGAGTAGATTCCACTGCAAGAGCAATGAGGAATTTAAAGCTTTTATTACATGAGATACTACTGGCAACTGACCTGGTTTTAGTCTGTATATCATCTGCAACTAGTTGCAACTAAGATTATGATTTTAGCTTCACAATCTTTACAATAAATATTTTTATTCCAAACAGGCAAAGTGTTGTAGGAAGTGAATGACTGACTGTGACAAAAACACAGCTTCCAAACCCTACCCTCTCTTCTGCAAGTGTTTCAAGGGCCATTCCCTTGTATCTGTGCCACATTATGAAAACCTCAGAAGCAAATGTTACAAAATGTTTATTTGTAAAGGCTGCTGTGTAGTGATAGGTGCACGTCAGACAACACCACCAGCCCTGTAAGAACCTTCCAAAGGTTAAAAAATCCTGCAGAGACCATTTTAAATCTGGAAATCACTTTCCCACAGAAGTACTAGAAAATATTTTAAATTCAACTGCTGATTAGCTCGTAGTTTTTTTTACTAGTTTTCAGACTTGCCAACAAATCTGTTTGAAACTCCAGAACTCAATTTAATTCTATTCAGATGAAGAGTGACATGCCACTGAAGATCTCTTTGGGAAAACGAGATAAATCCACACAACCTGTCTCAGTGTCAAATTTTCACTCTGTACAAACCAAAACAGCAGGTAATGGAAAACAGAGAAATCACTGTTATTAACAGGTAGTTTACTTAATTGCATAGTAAATGTTGTATATAAAGCAACTGAGATATGCTGAAGCAATAAATGTTCTTAAACTCAACCAGTTTGAATTTTGGCAAATGAGTATTGTTTTTAAATTCCAAAGTTAAAATCCAACACCAACAGTTAAATGTTAGTTTTCAAGCAATGCTGTCAGATCTGTCCTCAGTTCCTTACACCTCTATGAATTCTTGCTTGCAGCCACACTTGTAACCATTTCCTGGCTGGCTCCAAGTGCAGATGGGTGCATTCACCCACTCACACCCATTCACTGTAGATCAGATGAGGCTTATGAAATGTGTCATGGCTGTGCTTCCAAAACTGTACCATTTTTACATCCTGCCACCTGTTCCTGCTCAAACCAGTTGCCCATCATGGTAATCAAGGGGTTGTCATATAATCACTGGTATGCCACCTCTGCCCATAATTTACAGGTAAGATCCTTTTGATTATTTAGGTGGGAGGTATTAAAGACCTTTTATTCTTGTAGACCAAAGCTTTAAAAGTATTTCTTTCTCTATTTGACACACCTGTGATTTTAAATTACAAATTAAAGCTCAGATATTTGCTGCACCCCCTTCAAATGTATGTTAAAGAAGTCCTATCTCCTAAAGAACATTGAAACACTAATCAATGTAGTTCCTAGAAACCAACAGTATTTAACTATGTAGGGAAATGGGTTGACAAATCCGTTGTTGATTAAAATAAAGACATCCATCAAAAAGTATGCTAGAAGCAAATTAATGGAATAGAAGGTCCCTACAGGACTTGTAAATCTTCAGGAATTACATTTCTTAACCTACTGCAACTCTGAGCAGCTGTAGTGGAAGTAGCTACTTCCAGCTGAAGGAACACAACTGGTGCACTTGTTTGAAGAAGAACTGAAAAGATTAATAGTTTAACAAATGGATTAAAGAATAGCAGAAGTATCAATGAAGTCTAACCAAAACAATTTTCTCAGTTAGCCCTTTATTAAAGAATCAAAACCCAAGTTAAGTTTAAAAATGTAAAGAATTTAACCTAAGTTAAAACCTGAAAAAACAACAGTACTTCAAATATAGAAGGATAACCTTATTCCATCCAAAATGTAAGAAAGGAAAACAGGGGTTTAAACAAAATTAAAATCCAGAAGCTGACTTCAGGTGAGTAAAATCCAGATATAGGCAGAAGTGGAAAGGAACTGAAAATATTTACATCTGTTTTCAACACTGTAAAATAAACCTTTAGAGTTTATACCCTGGTAGAACATGAAGTCTCAGAAACAGATCTAGCAGGCCTTTAACCAAACCCACTACGAAACAGTCAAATTAAAAAAGTTAAAACATACCCAAGTTACTACTCATCGTATTAGGCAAACATCTAGAATGCAAAATTTGGCTCGGCAAGTCGGGCAAGGCACTTGGCTGGACAGCCAGGTCTCTGGGTGCTGCTGGTCCTGTCTGCTGGCAAACCACTTGCCCATGCAGGTGAGGCACCACATGGGCCGGCAGTAGCACTGCTGGCACTCCCCCTCGTTGGGCTCCTGGCAGCTCTTGATCAGCTTGATGTTGGCAATCGTCTGCATACACCCTATGCATGGCTCCAGCTCCTGGGGGAGGAGAGAAACCATCAAAACTGTGAACTGCACACAAGTTCCTGTTATTGCTCTTCAAAGGCTTTTAGAAAATCATCTATGGCAGAATAATCAAGGCAGAAGTGCCCCACCAAAGGATATCAAATGGTTTTATTAGAACACTCTCTAACAAATGACAGCAAAGCTTCTCTTTGAACAGAAAACCCAGAACTGCTGCATGAGACTAATGATTAAACGAAAACAACTGGAAAATAAATGTTCTTTCACTCTCTGAAGAGCTTCCAGCAGCCACAGCAAGGTAAGCAAGCAGCCAGCTTTTTCCATTCAAACTATTTTTCAAAAAACACACCAGTATAAAGTAAAGAAAACCAACCAAGCAAACAGTTCTTACCACTTAAAATAGCAAATGGCTGTTCCTATCTTCCATCTTTCTAAGTAAGAGACATAAATGAGGAAACCAAGGCTGTACTGAACACAAGGATGCTCATCCTGAAGGTCCAGAAACTTACTTAATTTTTCTTGGATAAAATTGGAATAACTGATTTTGCACATAGTTAATTATGCCACATGAACTTGCAGTTGCATGTGGTGACAACATCTTGCTATGAAGTGTTTTACAACAATAAATAATAATTAGCATTTCCCACATGTTTCCAGCTGTCCAAGAACTTGATAAAGCTCAAAAGACAGCACACTGAATAGGCACAGAGACCTGAATATGTTAAAAATGCATCTGGTGGAACAAAAACCAGCTCTCTGTGGTCTCTAATGCCCATCTTCAGAGACTCTCCTTGTCAGCTCAAGTGTCTGCTCAGCTAGGTTGCAGAGCAGATCCAGATGAACACAAGCCACTCAGCTTTAACTTGTGAAATTAGGTTTTATCCCAGCTTTTAAGCAGGAAAAATTCTAGCATAGAAAGATTAACTAACTGTTTCAACATATTAATGGAGCTTCAGAATAGGAAAAGATTCAATGTTGCATTTTTAACATCCTTATCATCATCTATGATGTCATTTATCACTCAATGTCAAACCCAACTTCAGTAGCTCAGCTGCCACTTAAATGTGTCACAAATTAAATGCTCTCAAGAAAGCAGCTTTGATATCTTCTCTTTATTGTGACCATCTCTTTTTGCTAGCAGTGCAATCAGAACACACAAATAATGTGCAGACACACCTGATCCAGTTTTATTTTAGCTACCTCATAAACCATGTGAGCTGCACAACACTACCAAAGACACCAACCCCTCACTCCATTAGCTGAACCACTGGACACAGACTCCCTGCAGGGTCACCAGAACTGGTTTAATTGGTTCCCTCTGGACAGTGCTCCAGTCACACTTCCAACTGCTGCACAAGTATAATAATGATCAGGTCTCTGTGAGTATTACTGGAGGTAGGACTCTGTGCTGTTGTAATTAACACCATATAATAATAGCCATAATCATTATAACTAAAGCAAACCCCAATAAAGAATCATTAGTTTATGTCAGCAGAAGATCCAGCAAAACCTGGCTGTCTAGACAAGCAAGTACTGGAGCAAACTGCCTAAAGAACAGCAACAGCAGCTGTGACTCTGGCTCCCCATAAACCTTCTGCAAGTTCAACATCATCATTTCCAAATTGATCCATGTAACATTTTGGTAGCCATTATTACAGGAGACTTTATTTCACTATGTTAGCTCTCCATGTCTCAAAACAGTACTGCTCCCAATACTGAGTTTACTGACACAGCAGGTGAGTATTTGTGAGGGAAGCATCTGACAGAGCAAAGAGCACTTGGGTTTCTGGCATCACTGACCAGGAGGCCTGACTGGAGTCAGCCTTGCCTGTGCAGACCCTAAGAAATTGTGCTTGGCTGAGTCTTCTCAGGAAATTAAGGAATCTAGGCCATGTCTTACCAGGGGCCAACGAGATGAAACTGTAAACCCTACAGCTGTATACCCACACCAAGGGTCACTTTAACCACCAGTCACTAAGTGACTGCAGCCCCCAAGCCCATGGAGCTCTCCTGCAGGGCAGCCTCAGGAAGGTAGGAGACCTCTCAAAGGTCTCTGTTATCTACAGCAGCAAGGTATAACAGTTTATATTAGATCTAAAACACTGTATGCAAACTAGCTGAATTATTAGAAGTGTAGCAGTAGTAGGGTGTTTAGCTGCTGTTCAATTACCATTTAATTACTGACTGAATACTGCTTAATTATTAAATGAGATTATTAAACAGTAATCACATGA
The DNA here is from genome assembly GCF_903797595.1 of Erithacus rubecula. Lineage (NCBI taxonomy): Eukaryota > Metazoa > Chordata > Aves > Passeriformes > Muscicapidae > Erithacus > Erithacus rubecula. Next base: position 6,085,292 of record NC_136687.1, read on the forward strand.
TAGTTATAATTTAATCGTAATTTGTCGTTTAATCCACATTTTTTAATAAAACCTTTTTGTTAACCTCACAACAATTAATTCTCTTAATAATTCTCCAGAGATAGCCCTAGGTAAACATTTATCATTTACACAGTAATCACAGACTCATCTATATTGAAAGTATAATTGTTACAGTCTCCTACAGATAGAAAGTTTCACCTGAGTGCTTGGAACATGGTATGTCTGGTTTATTTCCACCAGAGATGTAAAGGTTTCTAAAAATAAATCACTAAGGCTTTGATGGATCACAACATTAGCTGCATTGCTGATAGGAGCACGAAGCTTCTCCCGGAGCTCCCCATACTCTGCAGAGTTCAACCTGAAGAAGAGAAGATGAAGCAAAATGTTACCATGATTATCCACCCAAATACCCTGACAGCATCTTGCTGAGGTGAACATCAAGGAAATGAATCCACAGAAAAGCTGGTATTTATTAGTCAGAATAAATACACAGCATTGTGTTTTCTTGTTTTTTCTGCAGTTTAGTTATTGGTTTTGGCACAACTTGGTCAACAGAACACACTGTCCTCATTCATATCTATGTAAGATTGCCAGCAGGGTATGTCAGAGATCAGCTAAAACATCATACAAAAATAAAGGCTTTTGAAGATATCAGCATGAACAAAAGCAATATAGGTATTAAATCATCCATTACCTGCAAAGTGCTGCTGGCACCATTTCTGCCACCTTTTTAATGCCTATTTACCTAGATGATATCTAAATCCTCAGTTATAAACTCCTGAGGAGTTTAGTTAGGAGAAATTAGCAATATCATGCAGCAGGCATCAAAAGGTGATACAGTACTACATAAGTAGCAGAAGAATGTCAATCTATCAGGTTCTGTGATTTTATGATACAATTTTAGATTGTATCATAACATAATCCCAGGAATTTCACAAAGGTCACAAACCACTGCTGATTTAAGGATGCAGCAAACTGTTTCACACCAGCTGCTTCTGTAAATTAAAGTGATGCCCACAGCACTTAAGTGGCACCTGAGACCTCACACAGATCCTACAGTGACATATCCCTGTTGTCATCCCTTTTTACCATAAGAGTTCTGAACTGTAGTGTCAGAACTGTCCAGCTCAATGCTTCCACTCATTAAACAGCTTTCATGGAGAAGTCCTGGGAAGATTGCCCTCATTTTCCTACCCTTCACTGAGCTCCCAGAGCCCAGCACAATGCAAGGCTGGCTTAGCTCTAGCCCTCAGTGGTCTCCAATGTTTTTACTGCTACAGGATAATGTAATTTAACAGATGCTGGCCATGCAAATCACAGAGACATTTATATCCAAAGGAACAATTCACACTGAACATGCAGGGAAATGTGGCCCACCTGCACAAAAAAAAAAAAAAAACCAAAAAACACCATTTTCCCCCCCAGAAACATCTCACTGTACTTGATTCTGATTCTGGATATATACAACAATCCTGTATGCTTCTGCTACATTCTATCTATTACTGACATCTTATTAGAACAGCTTTTAAACACACTTCTTCATGCTATTCTGTTTAGTGACAAAATACAGTTTGGGCTTAGGACTTTTTTCCCTAAAAGGAATTGTCAAACAAGTCATTATTTTCTCAGCTGCGGATGTAGTTTTACCACTCTGACACTGAAGTGTTTGCAGAAGAAAATCATTACTTGTTTAATACTAATTTGGTCACCATTGTCACAGGTTTATAAAAGTCTATTTTCTTAGCATTGTCATGCTTAACTTAACTAACCTCTTGTTCTAAGTTTGCTCACCTGTTTCTTTCACCATAATCACCTCTTTGCCTTTCTCATGCTTGCCCCACTGCAGACCTACAAGTCTGGGGATCTGCCTGCTTTTAATTACCTGATTACCTAATAAATGCTCTACAGCAAAAAGACACTCAAATACCTTTTCAAATACAGTTTTAGGAGCACTAACATGGCTCCTAATAACACAACAACAAAGACTTCAGCACCCTTCTACTCAGAGGTTTCTGCTGAACTTGTACTTTAGCCTGCTTACACAGAGACTGCTGAGATAAACAGCATGGGCTCTTGCAAAACAAGCCCTAACAGTTCACAGTTGTTATGATTTATTGCTATGAGAACACATAAATCAGAAAGGGACCAAAATTTCTTCTTTGTTTTAGGGACAGTTGGCTTGCAGTAGCTCAGTGAGAACCCTTCTGAGCAGTGATGGAATTATGAGCCTTAAGCAAAAAGGAAACAATCCAAAGTCATGGTTGAACAACAGTTTTAGACATTTAACTATTTCTCCTCATCCAAAATTCAGAAGACCAAAAATTCTACCTTTCATTCCTGTTCTCCATCCCTCACCTAATTTTATCCAGCTACTTCTTTCTGCATCTAGCACAATCCTCTCCCAAGGAATGGATCAAAGAGGCAAATCCCTTTGTTTATCTGTTGTGTATTCAGTGTTGTGTATGAAGCTTTCTAAACAACATTCCCTGCACTGCATGGCAGAACTGCACACACAGCAGCCCTGAACACTAGGCAGGGACCAGAAAGGAAGGGATGAGACCAGGGAGTCTCCAGATTGGGCACAAACGTGCTCCCTCAGCACCATCAATCAGCACACATGTAACATAACAGGTCCAGCAGCCGTTTTACCGGATATCAAATGCCTTGACATAGGGATTGACACTGGCAACTCGGATGGTAAGGAACTGCACAGGCACGTTGGAGTCTGGGGTGAGCTCGTGCTGTCTGGAGTCTGTCACCGTCAAGTGAATGTCCTGCTGCTGGGCAACATGTAAACAGTAGGTGGTCACTTTAATCACCCACGTGTCCGTGACGATCACCCTGGCTCCTGGCGCTCCGGTGGCGAATTTGTCAATTCTCCTGAATTCCGTGTTGATGGAAGAAGCTACTGCCCTCCAGCCCGAGTGTGGGAGAGCGTGAACAGCGAGCGTCCGGGCCAGAGGGTGATTATTCCAGCCCTTCCGAGACCAGTAATATGCCAGGGCGCCGGTGACTGCTGGGAGGAGAACGGCGAAGAAGAAGAACGTTTTCCACTCTTTTGAAGCCAGGTAGAAAAAACAAAGATGTTTTTCAGGTGCAGCAAAGCACATGCCAAGGTAATAACCTGCAAGGAAAAAAAAAGTTAGTTTCAGAAAACAATTAAGCACCTGCAAAAATAGATACCCCTGAATCACATGGTTATCTAATCAGTGAGTTCACCGCCAAGAGAGGTACTGTACTTCTGGATGACTTCAAATTCAAACCTTTTGTCTTAAGTAAGCTGAGGTAAATTCTTAGAGATCACTGATTTTTACCTGAATTATATACCTAAAAGAAAGTGATCTTGGTTGTTGTGAATTTGGTTTTTGAATAAATTTATCTGCGAGATGCCACTTTTTTGGGGTTTTTTTAGGAGAATTATATGGCTAAAGGAAACCAATTAGCATTCCTTGGTTAAATCACAGAACATGATGAGCTGGATGGGACTCAACAAACATCATCAAGTCCAATGCTTAGCCCTGCACAGGACACTCCTAGAGTTACACCATGTGTGTGAGGGCACTGTTCAAACACCCCTTGAAGTCCATCAGGCTCACAGTGCTGTGCCCAGGGCCCAAACATCCTCTGGAGAAAGAACCTTTTCCTGATATCCAAGCTGAACCTGCCCTGGCACAGCTCCAGGCCATTCCCTCAGCCTGTCACTGTCCCACAGAGCAGAGATCAGTGTCTGTCCCTCCTCTTCCCCTCTCAGGGATTTGGAACTGCACTGAGCTCTCCCCTCAGTCTCCTCCAGGCTGAACAGGCCCAGTGCCCTCAGCCTCTCCTCACACAGCTTCTCCTCAAGCCCTTCCCCATCTCTGTTGCCTCCTTTGGACACTCTCTAAGTGTTTAATGTCATTTTTGTGCTGTGGTGCCCAAAGCTGCCCCAGCACTGAGGTGAGGCCGCCCCGGCCCAGAGCAGAGCGGGACAATCCCTCCCTTGCCCGGCTGTGCTGCTGTGCCTGATGTCCCCAGCACAGGGATGTCCCTCCTGCTGGCTCATGTCCACCTTGCCCAGGTCCCTTTCCTGGCCCTGCTCGCAGCCCCTCACTGCCAGCCCCTACTCAAACCGCAGCTCGGGTGTCTCTGAGGAGAGCGGGGCGCCGCACTCACCCAGGGGCAGCAGCGAGTGCGCCAGCAGCGTGCCGGTGCTGCGCCGCAGGTGGTACTGCACGAAGGCCGCGTCCTCGCTGCCCAGCCAGCCGGACAGCAGGCTCTGCACCGTCAGCCCCGCCGAGCGCACCTCGTCGGGCGGGAACACGAAGCACACGGCGAACACCAGGTAGGCCAGCGTGAAGGTGACCGCGGGGCTCTCCATGCTGCGCCCCGCGGGGCGCCGGGGTCCCCGGCAGCGGCACTGCCCGCCGCAGCCCCGGATCCTCCAGCGGCAATTCCCCCCTTCCAGCGCCAATTCCCCCCTTCCAGCGGCAATTCCCCCCGTTCCAGCGGCAATTCCCCCGTTCCAGCGGCAATTCCCCCGTTCCAGCGGCAATTCCCCCTTTCCAGCGGCAATTCCCGCCGCACCCCGGATGTGCGGCGCGGTCGCTGCCGGGGCCGCCGGGGCGGGACGCGCCCGGACCCGCCCCTCCATCCATCCCCTCCCTCCATCCATTCATCCATCCCCTCCCTCCATCCATCCATCCCTTCCCTTCCCTTCCCTCCATCCATCCACCCCCTCCGTCCATCCATCCATCCATCCATCCCCTCCCTCCCGTCCATCCCCTCCCTCTCTGAACTCCAGCAGCAGAGAAGCCGAGCGCTTGTTCATGGCAAAGCAAACTGGTACGTGCCGTGAATATTTCCATACAAACTGTCACGTAGCTGACTGATACGGATATATATTTATTTATTTTAGTGCAAATATCTCACTTCAGAAGAAATAAACGCTTTCCTGAGAAGCAACTCTCTCATAATCACCTTTTCCCTAACTGCAGGGGAGGAGAAGCAAGGCTGGGGAAGGTTTTTCAGAAGCTCCATCCCTGCCCATCATAGAATCGAGTTGTGTTTTAAATCAAATAAAAAAACATTCAAAAAAAACTCCCCAACAAACCCATGCCCCCCCAGCCCCTGCCCACGGCCTCCAGCATTGTCCTCACTCCAGGTCACACTCCACAACCTTGGCAGAAAAAGCCGATTCCAGTTCTTTATGAACGTGAAAGAGCTCTGTTGGATGAGGGCAGTGTCTTTCTGAAGCAGGGAAATGACCTGTTTATTTAAGCGTCAAAAAAGCTTCTCTTTGTTTCTCCTTATATTTTATGTCATGTTGTCTTGTATTTTCCAATAAGACAGGGATGTAGGATCTTAAAATGCCTTAAAGGGAGGCATATTTCAAAGTATCTTCGTACACCCCCAAACACAGTAAAGGGAGAGGCCTGCCTGGAGTATCTTGTTACTATTGATGTACAAATAATAGCTAATAACCACAAGATTTCTGTTTCTTAGGGAATGTAGGAAACCCCCTGCACGAACCCTGTTGTAACCATAGACTTCCATATTTATCTCTTTTAGAGAAAGTCGAGATTGTATAACTGGAAAAGCACAGCAGAGAAAGCTGCGTGTGATGTTATGATTGCTCTACTGATGGCAAACCGAGTCAATAGTAAATGCTGCCCATGGAATGTGACATCCTAATGCTGGCAGACGGCTGACATGCTACTGCTGTGATGGAGATCGGGAATTCACGCTTGTTGAGCGACTCTTGAGGATGGTTACATCAGAAAAATCATGCTTGGATTCTCTGCATCTTACTTCATTCTGAAAGACAACTTTGTTAACACGTTTATTGTTTTAACAATCATTTCGTTGTTGCTGTCTGATGATTCAACAGTAAGGACTGTTTTAATGTGCTGAATGGACTGTGAAGTTCAGTAATAAAAAACGGCTTGTGAAGCAGCAAGCTTTCTCTCAGTGATTTCATGCAAAAGCATGTTGAAGTAGAACAGCTGGGACTGTAGAATCATATAAACGTTTGGGTTGGAAGGAACCTTAAAGCCCATCTCATTCCAACCCCTCGTCATGGGCAGTGACAATTCCGCTAGCCCAGGTAGCTCAGAGCCCCATCCAGCCTGGCCCTGAACGCGGCCAGGGATGGGGCAGCCACCGCCGCGGCTGTACTGGGGGACACGGGGACACTGTTGGGGACACTGTTGGGGACACTTTTGGGGACACGGGGACACTGTTGGGGACTCGGGGACACTGTGCCTGCCTGCAGTGCCTGCTCCGCCCCGCGCGGGGGCGCACTCGGGGGTTGGGGGGGGCGCAACAGTCACCCGTGGCGCTGTCCCCGCCCCTCCGCAGAGCGCTGCTCTGATTGGCGGGCGCGCCTCGAACGCCGCTCTCTGATTGGCGGGCCGGGGTTTCCGTTGGGTTTGAAATCGTGTGGCGGCGGAGGACGGGCCGTGGTTGGTGGTGGGTGCAGTGCGCGCCGCCTCAGCTGAGCTTCCTCGGGACTCGTCCGGCAGGTACGGGGGGCTCGGGGACCCCTTGTGAGGAGATATGGGGCTGGGGCGGAGTGTTTAGGTGCTCCTTTGTGAGACTGGGGGCTGTGGCGGGCTCGGTGACCCGTTTGTGAGCGGTGCGGGGGAGGGGACAGGCTCGGGCTCTGTAGCCTGAGGCAGTGTGGGGTTGGGAGGGGCTGTGTCGGGGTCTCTTTGTGCGGCTGGAGGGTTCGGGGAGCGCTGCGGGAGCTTGGGGTACAGTGGGGGCGAGCTAAGGGGCCCCTTGGGGAGCTTGGTTTTCTGTAGCACTCGAGTACCGGGACAGGGGAGCTGGGGTTGCTCTGTGGGTTTGGGGGGAGGTTTGGTGACCCCTCTGAGCTTGAGATAGTTTGGGGTTGATGGGGGCCCTGAGTGGCACAGCTTGAGCTCGGTAAGCTTGGGGTGGGGTGGTGTTTGGGGCTTTTAGCGACCCCTTTGTGAAATTAGTGCTTGGGGTGCTGGGTACCGGGGATACCCCCTTCTCTAGGGGTGTCAGGGGCACTTCTGTGAGTTTCAGATTAATATATTTGGGGGTCATTTCTGTAAGTTTAAGGATGAAGAGAAGGCAGAAACTTGTGCCTAATGGCAGGAGCTCAAGGGTGGCGTTCAGGTGCTCGGCCCCACTGAAGTCGGGGTGAGGCTCTTGGGAAAATCTCTGTGTGTTTTGAGGATGATATGGGCTTGATGAGAACCCCGGGGTGAGTCAGGAATAGAGAGAGACTGAGACAGGGTTGGGTTTGGGTTTGGGGGGCGGGAGGGGGGTTTATTTTATTTTATTTAAAACACATCTCGGTTCTATGACGGGTGGGAATGGAGCTCCTGAAAAGCCTTCCCTGGCCTTGCTTCTCCTCCCCTGCAGTTAGGAGAAGGTGATTGTAAGATAGTTGCTTCTCAGGAAAGTGTTTATTTCTTCTGAAGTGAGATATTTGCACTTAAATAAATAAATAAATTTGTATCAGTCAGCTACGTGTCAGTTTGTATGGAAATATTCACAGCACGTACCAGTTTGCTTTGCCATGAACAAGTGCTCTGTTTCTCTGCTGCTGGAGTTAAGAAGGATAATGAAGTAGAAGAATGGAAGGATAATTAAACAGAAAGAACAGAAGGATAATTAAGAAGGAAAATCCCATCTCTGCCCTGCATGTTCAGTGGCTTTTCAGGCATTTGAGACCACGTTGGTGTTTTGGAGAGTGTGTCCCAGTATTTGTTAAACAGGTTACCTGGAGCACTCTACACATGATGGATAACTGAGGATTAATTATCTGACGTCATGTCATTGGATTTATGTTGATTTTTAACTGTAGAATGGCAGGTTTCTGAGTGTGCCCATATAAGTATTCCTCTAAAACAAGGAGCATTTTCATATTTATGAACCTTGGTAGATCCATGGAAAAGTTTGGGTTGAAAGTGGCCTTGGATATCATCTAATTCCAACCTCCCTCACAGGGAGAGGCCCTCCAGGGCCATGGACACCTTCCAGGTTGCTCCAAGCCCCATCCAGCCTGGCCTTGAGCTTTGTTTTGCTGTAGTGGGAAAACCTGATGCCTTTCATAATATTTATGTGCCTTGGATGCTAACCACTTTACACAGAGATATGAATAAGGACCCCCTTTCCCTTTATCACAGCTACTAGCCAATGAACTTGTAGAATATAATTTAGATCAGATCTTGACAAATCTTAACAATTTTTTAAAATAAAAAGATGAATTGCTTTTAATATTTTAATCCTAGAAAGACATTTGATTTTTAGATTTAATATGTAAAGTGGTATATGTATATGGTGTCAATTTGTTTGGTTTAGCAATGGTGCATAGTGATAAAGCTGAAAAAGTCTCCAATTAAACCTGCCCTGCTTATGGAACTTGTTTCAGAAGGTCTTGGCAACTTTACCATGTCCTAGGCTTGTTTCTAAAGTAATTGCAGTAAAAAATCCTGTTTGTAAAGATTAACTTCATCTGTTGTCTCAGTTTTAGTTTGGAATAAAGGAAAACAACAAAGTTCACTTCAAATGCTACAAATGGTTAATGTAAAAATACTTAACACAAAAAAAATAACCTGAATTGAAGCATTAATATGAATAAAGAAGGAATGAAAAAATAGCTAATACTGGCATGCTTTGCATACCATTGCTTCTGCAGCTATTGTTTGCATTCCATTGCTGATTAAAAGTGCTGTTGTCAGGCTTGCAGACAAAGCAGCTGAGTTCTGTGGAGAGTAGGAAGCAAATTTTCCCATAAGAATTAATGCAGGAGTGGAGAAATGTTAGGAGGGTTATGTACAGAAATTTTAATATGTAGGGGCAATAAGACTGAAAATTTTCAGTCCAGGTGTTCTTATTACTGCTTTATGACACTTTTATAACAATCATATATAGACTTCCTCAGCTGATTTTTCTAGATTAATCTTGAATATATGATGGAAAAACAAACTAAGGATTACATGTTTGGTCAAATCAAGCATTTGAGATCACTTAGAATGATTACACATGGCAGAAAGCCAATGTCTCCTGCTTGATACTGGCTATCTTGCACAGGTAATAAGAGAATACATCTGCTTTTATGAAATAAATTACTTTAACAGTTTTTCAGATAAATAACTGCACTTTCCAGGTGTCATCCTTCATGGACAGTGGTTATGCTGAGATCTTCCTTGCCTTACCTTTTGTCTCTTTTTTTCAAAATCAGCTGTGCATCACTGAGTGGTACTGTTGAACCTTTAAGAACAGCAGAGGCTCCAATGGGAATAAAAAGCAGGCAGAGCTCAAATGCATACAGCATGGTGGCTTGCCTGCTGTATTTTAAATGTGCTTTTTCTCTGTTTTTAATTTGTTTTTGTCCTTGATCTTAGTTACAGCCCAGGCTTTAGTTTCAAGTCCTTCACATTAGTACAAATAAATCAATATTTAGCAATTTACTAAAGCTTGTGCATGTCCAGTGGAAGAGTAATATTTCATAAATACCTTTCTAATCATGATTTTTCTCAGACTTGCATACTAATAATGTACTAATCCTGCCAAGGATTCCTAAGTACTGTGCTTTACAAGAGCAGCATATGAGCAGACAGTGCCTGAAAAGGCTAATTTGATCCAGGACTCTGATCCCAAACACATTAACCAACCAAATTTGTTTCTGCTGTTTGCTGGCATACAGTGTAGTCATGAGACCATGTGAGTAAACAGAGAGATGATTGTCATCTGTCTCGTCTGCCCCTTGCAGAAGCAGTTGTGTTACTTAGCTGAATGCTAAGACAGGGCTCCACCTCACTGGCTGAGGGGCTGCGAATGAGGAAACTTTGCAGGTGACAGAGTTTCCTTTTAAGGACAGGCAGCTGAGTTAGTAAGGCTCGAATGTGAGCTGTGGAAGGCATAATGTCAACAATTAGCTTCTCAAGCCCCTGCCAAAAGCAGAGGGGCTGTGCCTTTCTGCTTTAAGGTACTTCTGAGATCGACCTTTCCCTGTGAGCACTTTCCATGCTTCCAACTTTCCCTTTGAAGCTCTTAGTCTTGGCTAGTGCCAGGCTGCCAACTTCTTCCATTATCTCAAAGTGTATCTGGCTGACCACACCCACTCATTCATGCTGCGTCGCTCTGTGTGTTGATGTTCTAGAATGAGTCTGCAGATTTTAAATTCAGAAAATGGAGAAAATGGAGGAAGCATGAAGGATGATTTAACAGCGGAGGACTGCGCCTTTTTCTTTGCGCCACCGGAACCCACAGGGCGACCTTCTATCCTTCGCCTGTCCCAGAAAGAAAACTTGCCACCAAAAAATGTGGGAAAAGCGATGAAGGTAAACTTTTAGTTTTGTATTATTTTATGATCTCCACTATTGAATGTATGTACTATTTAGTGCTTGAAAAAATACTATGCTCATGGTCTTCCTTTTTCTTTCCCCCCCACCCCTTTCTTAAAGGTAACCTTTCAAACTCCTCAAAGAGATCCTCACACTCGTAAAATCCTGAGTCCTGCTATGACAGACAAACTCCAGCCTGCTTTTGCACTTGACGATTGCCGTGAAGATGTGGTGGATAATGTTTTATTTGCACCCTCTGCTGAGTGAGTAGTGAATCCACTGCTTCCTGGGTTAGCCATGTGGGACATGCATTGGTTAACTCTTCCTATTTTAAGCCTGTGTAGTTAAAATGTAATTTTCTAATCTATAACAAGATGTAAACTGTGCAAGAGGACCAAAATTAGTACTGACCAATGCATGAACTCTTTCAAAAATAAGTAATTGCTTTTAAGAAAATTGTATCTTGACTGTAATATTAATTATTGAACTTTATTTCTAAATCCTCTGTAACTGGTTTCATTAAGGTAACTTATGGTATGGATAAATAGCTTGAGAAGAAATACTGTGTAAAAAACAGTTTCATATTCTCTACTTAATGTAAGGTGTAAGGTTTTTGTGTGAGAATACAACTATTCTGAAGTGAAGCTGTAAAATATCTTGTATGTTAAGTACTGTTGTATCTTCAGGAGTAAAATCTAAAGAGCTAAATGTGAAGGGTTAGCTTGAATTGACTCCTTGAGTCAGGGAGTATTAAGATTTTCTTTAAACTAGCAACACAAAGTTGTCTTGAGTGTAAACATGTTTATGTGCCTTTATAGTCTAGCAGCTTGAGCCTCGAAGTGGCTCATAGTAACTGTTTGGAGAAGAGTATAAAATCTGTAATGTTTCAATTTGGAGGTGTTGTGACAATATTCAATGCAAAATTTTGTCACTGACTTTTAGGCCCCTCTTTGAACTAGTATAGACGTCTGACACCTGTAATTCCCACTAGCAAATAGTCTCAGGTCTTAGTTTTGCCTTCTGCAAGCAAATCCGCCCTTTTGTTTATTTTCAACTACCCAATACTTTCATTTGATTTCTGTTTTTGTTGTTGGAGGGGAAGAAAGGGAAAAAGGTGGCAACACTTAAATGTTCTTTAAGTATATAAATTTGCTTCAAGTGTTTATTTCTATGTAGAGTCTAGTTCTGAAAACTATTTCTGAACTAGCAATCACAATTTAATAATATAATGGTGTTTATGCCCCAAACTCATTGCTTGCACAAATAAACAAAGATTTAGTACTTATAAAGTTCAAGTGAGTCTAAACGATCAGCACTGAAGTGTTTTAGGCCATGATTGTATCAATGCACTGCTTGTGCTGAGCGTGTCCTCTCTAGTTTTAAAATGTGAGAATTTGTTTGTAGCAGATGAGTGAAAGGTCTCCCTGTTGCTGAACAGGATCACTTTTGACTCGTCACAGTGACTGAGGTTCCAAGCAGGTGTCTCGCTCCTGACTGGCATTTATTGGGTTAAACACTGGAGGGGAGTGGGAGGGGCCCGAGTAGTCGCAGCCTGGGGCTGAGCTATTGCCGGGAAGAGGCGCTCAAACCGGGGGAGAAGAACTTTTCAGCCCTTATCTCCCGCCTCTGCTTTCCAGTTTATCAAAGAGGCGTTTTTAGTGAGTGGCTTTTAATCGTGTTCTGTTCTGCAGCAGATAAGGAGGGCACATAGAAATAATAACTTTATGGAGGGACAAAACAATGGGAGGAAATACTCTTTCAGGAAGTAATGGATTAACTCTCTGTAGTCTGAGGCTAAGCTTTCAGAAGTTATGTAGAGTTTGGGGAAATAAAGTGGAGTGCAAGAACTTGTAGAATACTCAGCAATAGTGAGTACACAAATTCTTTAACTGTATCTTTTGCTAGAAAATCTTACCTTTCTCTTGCTGGAGAAGTGTTTTCCTGTATATCACTCTGCTACTCAGATCTGCTATTGTACAGAATTTAGTGTGCCTGAAGTGCAGGTTCTGTTTTCAAAAATAAAATGCTTGTGCATACTTTCAGAGGAGAAATTTTTTGCCAGACTGCCCAAAGTAACGACTAGTGTGGGAGAACCTGAATCATGACTTAGTTTGGTCCCAAACTTGAGTCTGTCATGACTCGGATGAATCTGCATGAAGATGGCACCAAAAGTTGTGCTTGTGTTTGGGCTGCTGTCAGTAACTGCTCCTAAGCAATGTGTGTTTCACTGCCTAATGAAGGGGCAGTGTTCAAATGGCAATGTCAAAATGCTATGGTGAGTAGATCAGTCTCCAGGGATGGCTGGCATAAGGTAGCAAGGCTGAGTAGATCAGGTAGCTCTTTAGCTGACTAAGTTGTTGATCTCCTGTATTTCATCTGTACCAGAGCTCATAAGCCTTGACTGTTTACGTTATAACTGAATTATTGCTGTTATATTTTGTTGTCAGCTGTCTTATTGCAAAAAAGTCATATTGCTCTAACTATGCAAAGCTACTTCTGCAAATCTTTCTAAAGATAATTTCAAACTATGCCTGCAAAGTAATTGTCATATTTTTTCTTTTTTTTTTTTTTTTAAATGCAGCACATGTCAACAAAAGACTGAAACAAACAACACACAAATGCCAGAGAAGGTCACTGTGGCTCCTTACCCAGACGATGAGATGCCAGTGAAGAGTCGAGGTTCCTACAATCTTGATTTTGATAACTTAAATGACATCAATCCTTTTCAAAGTTCAGTACAGTTGCCTCATTCTCCTGAAAATCTGCAAAAGTCTCCTCTAAAAGTATCTAGCAGCCCTGAGAAAACCATTGAAAAGAGCAATGAATCTCTTCTGTGTGATAATGCAGTTCCTTTTGCTTCAACCACAGCAAGTACAGAGAGTTTAAGTGAAGACAAGATTCTCATCTCTGACAAAGAATCTGCACTGAGCAAGCTGGAGTCTAACAAATCCAAGCTGTTGCCTAAGCAAGCAACTGGTGACTCTGAGCAGGGTGTGAAGTCTGCTTCCACAGATGCAAGCCAAACTGGTAATTCAGTGGTATTAGCAGAGGCACCTACACCTCCTATACAGTCACCTGGCAGCTTAGGTCCCAGTAGTTCTGATGTAAGTAACTCTTTTAAAACTGAGGAATCAAAGCTTCAGAATGTTTCAATAGCAGAAAAAGTCTCTTCACAAGAATCAAAGCCTGATGAAGATCTAGGTGTCTCCAAAGGGAAACCTGCAGCAAAGCCTGATGTCACCAAGGCTGAACCCATAAAACTGGAATTTGACTTTGATAATACCACTGCTAGAAAACCACCTCCTAAGAAACTTGGTATAAGACCTGGAATTAAGCCACCTTCCAAAAAAATTCCTATTACCAAAACAAAACCGGAGAATGCTGAAGTGCAAAGTAAAAGTAATGTGGAAGATGAAATCCCTCTTCCTAAAGCATCTTATAAGATTGACTGGGACAAACTTGATGATCCAAACTTTAATCCATTTGGAGGAGGCACTAAAGTTTCCACCTCACCCAAGCGTTCTAAACCCAGCCATCAGAAAGTTCATCTGCCAGAGGAGCAGGAGAGTACCTCACCAAGAAGGGAACCTCTTCCAGTGGAGCAGGATAACAGGCCAAGTACCTGTGAAACTCTTGAGAAAGAAGAACCCAAAAATCTGTGAGTCTGTAGCTGAATGCAGAAGCACCTTGAATTCATGTGAGGAAAGTTAGATAGTATCTCAAAGCAGTCCATTCCTACTTCTTAGACTGCATCCCTCCCAGGCTGGCAGAGTCTCTTGTAATCTGTAACACAATGTTGCAACAGCAAAGATCTTAATTGGGGAGACTCCTGAGATGACTAGCTTTAGGCAAAGGTGTTCTTAAGTCTGGGAGAATACAGGCTCAGATGGAAAGAGCACTGTTCAAGTGGTGCTTTCCCCACTCCCCCAAGATGAAAGTGGGGAGAATCAGGTGACTGCTACTGTCTTTAAATAAAACAGGGAAGTAGGCAGCAGTGTTGCACATAGTGCAGCATGGGAGGGAATCAGGCTGATGTGTTCTCTGCTGAACTCTGAGGTGCTGTTTCTTCCCTGCATATTCTTGGTGTCTAAATGCCATCTCCAATAAAAAGACCTGCAGCTGAAGCAGCTTTTTTTTTTTTTTTTTTGGCAGCATGCAGACTTTTTATTTGGGGATGGAATGTGTTGTTACCTTTCCTAGAAAGTCTAGTTATTAATGTCACTATAGACAGTCAGATGCTTGCCAGAAGGAGCCTGGCACAAATTGTTCATTTGACAAAAATGTTTGCACTCTGCTCCCTGTGTAACATGATCAGTAACCCTGATACCAAGGTGAAAAGTTTACTTATTGCTGACAGCACAAGTGGAGTACAGGACTTCTCTAATGAAGTTCACACCAATACTCACTGCATTTCCTTGGAAAGAGGAGCAGGCTGCTTGCAATTCTGTTCTTAATTAAAGAACCTATCTTAAACTTAAAAAAACAACGAGCCTAACAAATGGAAATAAGAGCAGTGTTAAGTGAGTAGAAAGAAGTGATGCTGCTGTGACTTTCTGCTTCTCAGGAAACACTACTTGTAATGCAGGGAGAGCTTTGTCACATAAGTTGTCACCAGGCAAGACAGTAAATTTACGTCCCTACCCTCTGTGACACTTCTTGTGCTATGGCTGTAGAATCTCTCAAAGAAGCTACTTTTGTTCAGTTCATCTGGCAATACAGAATTTGAACTGTGCAACGTAAATACTGATTTAATTACCTTTTTTATTGTATTTGTTTGTTTTCTTTAGGGGAATTGTTGAAGAGAGTTCAGTAGAAGAAATGCCAAAAGCTCAACAAGAGAAGCCAGGATTTCAAGCAGAAGCTGAACTTCCAGGAAAAAGAGATGTGGTAAGGTATAGGAAAGATAGCTAGTTCTTACCAAGTTGCTCCATGAAACAGTTCTGACTTAATTGACTTAATCTTGTGAAACCCATTTTTGATGTTTTGTCTAAGAATTAGTGTGTTTATGCATCTTCAGCAGCTCTAGAAGGAATGCCAACTGTGCAGACCTGTGTTTTGGAGGTAACATCAGAGACAGCCAAATTGGTACCTTGGTATTTAGTATCTTTTTTTGATCAGCAATTTCATATAAGGACAAACATAAGGGTGTGAACTTTAAAAGAGTGGTTTCTGAGCTGTGCTCCGTGTTGGTATTTTAATTTTTATCCCTGTGACTTCTTATTATATTGACTGTCCAGTTAATGATCAAACTGGTTTGTCAGTAAAATTATTTTCATTTGTATTTTAAAAAAATTTAACAATTAAAAGGATTTTGTTTTTCTCATCAGGAGAAGCAAATGAGCCCACCTAAAATATCTCCAGCTAATGTTGTCCCCTCTCAAGATAATTTGGTTTCCAGTGACAGTGGAAAAAAGTCAATGTCTGCAAAAGAAATTGAAGTAACAGCAGGTGAGACTGCTAATGCTGAACCTGAAGAGCTTTTCAGACCATCATCAGAAGGTAAAGGCATTTCTTTCAAACAGACTGAAAATGTATTGTTTCAATAATGTGTATATATATATTTCTACTTAAGTTTTATTATGGATTCTAGGATGTTTTTTCTCACTCCACCCTTCTGAAAGGACTCCAGAACCCACAATGACTAACAGTGCTGGGAAATGTATCTAAGCCTGTTCCTAACTTCCTTTGGTTTAAGCTAAGTTCAAAAAGCTGGCTGTTAGAATTCAGCTGCCTGTGAGGATGGGGTTTAGACTGGTACAGAAACTACCTTTTTAGAGTTTGTGGCAATTTCTGTGCTGAAAAATTGCTCCCTTAAAATAAATTCTGGGTTTAAAGACTGTAAATTGAGAACTTGAAAGCTGTACAGCTCTGTGTTTGTGAGTCTTGTAGGTACTGCAGGCCTTAGCATTACTGTTTTCATATTGCAGTGTGAATGATCTTCCTGACAAAGATGATTCACACAACAATGCTTGTTTTGAGAGCTTCCTACATAGCTGTGAACTTAATCACTTGGAAGGGTTATTCCTGGTAGGAGTGTTGTGTGGAAGGAGAGCAAATGGTTTGACTGCAGCACAGTCTGTCACTTACCTTCATACTGGAGTGAAATCACTGTATTGGGAAATGGTTATAACTTCATTCTTCTGAGCTGTGTGCTAATTGTAATGGTCAGATTGGCCATCTTGCTCTTTCATGGGCCACTGTGTGACAACATCTGAGTGTGCTTGTCACTTTAACCACAGAACAACAGAAGTTATTCAACTGTGTTAAATCCTATGTATTCTTATAAATATTTGGGAGCACATGGAAATTTCTAAGTTTGTGTAGCTTAGAAATCTTTGCTTTTTTCAGGTCTGAATAGAAAGACAGTATTTTGAACAAATGAGCTAGAAGTCATGAGAATGAGAGCAGGGATTTATTTGCTTTATACACATGTGTTTGTTTCTGTCTGTGGTAGGACAATTTGGTGGTATTGCATGTTCATTGTATTGTTTCCTCTTTTTCCAGTTTTTGGAATGGGCATAGACTATCTGGAACAGTTTGGGTCTTCATCAGTAAGTAGAACATTAAATATCTTGTGTGTCTTCTTAGCAGTGTGGAGAGTAAAGCAAAGATTCAAGTGTCAAGCCTTAAATATTTACATGAATTACCTTCACTTTGAATTGTCCACAGAAATAGTTATCTATTCCAAAGGAATGTGATGAGGCTGGGTGGGAGGTGATAGAGTTATGAGCAATTCAACTGAAAATCAAAAGTCTCTGGCTGTCAGTGTGCAGAGGTGCTATTTTTCTTTAATAGCAGAGAAACTGAAGTGAATGATGTTTCACTGCTGGAACATGATGCTTTGAAAGTGCAGAATAATTGTTTAAAAAGTATTTTTTTCTCTTTGCTTTTATGACCTGTATCAGGAAATATGTCTCTAAGTGGGGCTTGTCATGTTTTAATGATTTCAACTTAGTTATTCTTTCTCCTGCTTGGAATAAGAGTATCTCTGAACAGTAAATGTACTGTATTGAAATTGTTTTGGTCATGCATTGTTGGTCCTTATTATTTTATGACCAAAGAAAATGGCATACACTGCTTTTCCTGCTTATAACATCCTTCTCAGTGTTTTCTCGTTTGGCATAGTTCATTAATGTTTTCCCTTTTGATTCTCTTTGTGAGCAGATTGAGTTCTCTTGATATTACATAAGGTCATAAGCATGTGGGCACAGAGTTCTTATGTAATTTTCCTCCTGAGAACAGTGCTCTGGCCACTGAAGAATAGGCTCACCCACTCTTCAGAGGATTATTAGTGTGTGGGTGGGATGTGTATTGTGTTCTGAAGCAGCAGATCTGCCAACTTATGCTTCTTTCCCTTCAGTTCAAAGAATCAGCCTTGAGAAAGCAGTCACTGTATTTGAAGTTTGACCCTCTGTTGAGAGACAGTCCAAGAAAACCAGTTTGTGGTACTATTGAATCAAGTGAGAGTATCGTGACAGCTCTGTCTCAGCCTGGGTAGGTATTGACTTGGTAAATAAAATCAGAGTTTAGTTTGGAAAAGACCTTTCAGGTTGTCAAGTCCAACAGTTACCCAGCACTGGGGCATCCACCACTAAACCATGTCCCCAAGTGCCACATCCACACATTTTTTAAATAACTCCAGGTCTGGTGACTTCCCTGTTCCAATGCCTGATCCCCTTTCAGTGAGGAAATTCCCCCTAATATCTGATCTAAACCTCCCCGGTGCGATTTGAGGCTGTTTGATCCAGACCTGTTCCCACATCACTACAGACTCCCCCGAGGAAGCTGCAGAGACTGAGAAGGTCCCTGAGCCTTCTTTTTCCCAGACTGAGCCCTTCAGTTGTCCCTTGTCAGACTGATGCTCCAGACCCTTCCACAGCTTCTTGCCCTTGTCTGGATGCACTCAAGCCCCTTAATGTCCTTTTAGTGAGATGCCTGAAATGGAACACAGGATTCAAGGTGTGGCTTCAATGTTGGCTACAGGGGGACAGTCACTGCCCTGGCCCTGCTGGGCAGACTATTGCTGGTAAAGAGCTTTGCAAAGAAAGACAGCACTTGAGTTTAATGGTGTTATGTTTGTTCATTTGTAGTCCTGTTGCTGATTTCAGTAGCATGCTTGAGGATGCTGGAAAGCCTCTAGTGAGTCTTCAGAGTGAAGAAAAGCCAAAAGGACTAGATCTTCTGGGGACATTTACAACTTCTGTAAGTGTGTCTGGAATGCTATCAGGTTTCATGTTGATAGTTTGGGAAGGGGATAGCCTAGGTTCTGCATTTAAGACTTAGGCAGATATTTTTGGGATTGCAGAATATGATGAATGTTTATTTAAGCAGTTGTTTTAAACCAGGTAGGATACTCATAAATTTATGTCAAAATTGAACTTTGTGATGAACGTTTTCTTAGGTATTAAAAGTATTTTTTTTGTGGAAACTGATGCCATTGCACATGGTCTAAGGGAATTTGAACTCTTATTAAGAATGCTCTAGTCAAGCAAGTCAAATTACAAAAAACAAGCTTTATATAGTAACTGCATTTATGGGATGAAAAACATTTAGGTTAAAGTGGATGCTCTTACAGCTGTGGTTTATAGTTTGAACAGAACTGCCCACAGCAGCTCATCCTGAAATAGTCTTTTTCACTTGTGAGGAACAGCATGGTGTGATCTGCTTTGTTTCTGACAACTGTAATTGGTGGACAGCAGTTCTGGTTCTACCTTGTAGGTATTTCTTAGAGCTATATGGTTGACTTCAAAGTAAGAAAGTTTCATGCTAACAAAGTTCTAGAGGTATCTTGTGTGTTTGAGATACTTGACTTGGAATTGAATAATGTGTGTACACCTAATCAATGGTATGACAATAGGAATCTGTTGAAACTTTGTATTTTTCTTCACAGGACACTGGTCCCTTGATTCCAGACTCTCTGAGTAATAATGTTCCTCCAGTCTCTTTTGACACTTCTACAAACACTGCAGTGGATGCTATTATAGATGTGCTAAAATATAGCCAAAAAGACATGGATGCAGCTGTTGCAGTGGTGAAGAGAGAGGTATGGTGCAACCTCTTCTAAAGTGGAACTTGGCATAGCCTTGAAAGGTTCTTTTGTTTGGATTATCTGGGTTAAATCTCTACTTTGCAGGTTTTTTTCATCAGACATAAGTAACTCATTATGAAAAGCTTGCTGTGGACTCGATAGATGCTGTAGGTATAGAATTCTTTAGAGCTAGCACTTAAGGGAATAGGATAAACTTGATTATTAGTCATGTAATGCCTTAGATCTGGTCACTATTAAAAGGCCCATGTTATCAGATGGGATAGTTAGGCTTAATGTCAGTGATCTTGATATTTATTCAATAGGCAGGAAATACATTTTCATGCCAGTGGAAGAGAGTGACTTGTATAATTTTCCTAAGACAAGATTAAAACTGTAGTGCCAGTTCAGTGCTAGCATCAATTCTTTTCTTGTGGGATGTGCATGCACAACAGTGTGTCCAGCTAATAAGGTGAAGGTGAGATCTGGTACTCACTTCAGAGAAGAACATTAGTGAAGGAGGGGAAAAAGGAGGTGGTAAGATTTTTAAGCCTGTTCTGTAATTGCAGAAATTGCCTTTAAAAGCCCATCTTCTGACTGGTGCAAGAAGACTTATGTATCCACTCATTTCAAAAACTTAAGTGCTTGATTCATTATGACTGAGTTATGTAACCTTACAAAGACTAAATAATGTAAGAGGAGTATTTAAGCATAAATGTCCTTAAAGCTAATTGTTTCACTTCAACAAAAATGGAGCTTTCAAAATTCCAGACTGCTTTACTCCAGGCAGTGGCACTAGGGACCCCAAACAAAGACAATCTATGATTATTTGCTGTTTCGTTATTTTTTTGTTTTAGAGTACAGTGATTTTTTTTTTT
The DNA here is from genome assembly GCF_903797595.1 of Erithacus rubecula. NCBI lineage: Eukaryota > Metazoa > Chordata > Aves > Passeriformes > Muscicapidae > Erithacus > Erithacus rubecula. The sequence goes on from NC_136687.1 coordinate 6,105,499, forward strand.
CTAGTAATAACTTTCTGTCATTTAGGAGGTGAGTTTCACCCAGCATATTGTCTAGGACAGGAAAACAAACGTGGCTTTCTCAGGGGACAGCTTTTACTGCATTGATCTAAAACTAAGAATCTATATAATAGCAGGGGGTAAAGCTTTTAATGTCTTAAAAGTGCTTTTGTGTTGGAAAGAACTACTTTAAATCTGCAAACACTGTTGTAAAAGTGACTGATAAAACAGCTGGAGTCAGCCACAAATAAAAAGGCCTGGAGTTACAATATCAACCTGAAAGGAAGACAGACTAAATTTCAATTTTTTTTTTTTTTTTTTTTGGTCTGTGAAACAACTTGCTAGTAGGAGGCAAGTGAAAAGCTGTTTTCCTCCTGAGCAAATACAGCACTTAGGAAAGCTTGCTTTTTTGGGATCTACTGAACCCTTTTTTGAGCTTGTAAGTGCAAGTTTCTGACTTGTTTCCATCATCATACTTTTGTTTTAGTAACATTCTTTTTCTAGCTTAGCTGTCACTACTTCTCTTGGTAGTTTGTACATTCTCTTTTCACTAGTCACTTGAAATATTGAAATATATTCAAAATTAGATTGCTCTAGAAGAAATACTGAAAAAATAGTGTACTATAGTTTACTATGTAGTTTTGTGAAAAAACTAGCAGTAATCATGTTTTCATTTTTTTTTTAATTCCAAATTATTTTATGTATTTTGAGCCTCTTGTCTTTGAAGGCCTCACACAGTGCAATCAGGTGTTACAGTTCTTAAACACAATTTTGTCCTGAGGACTGTGTTATGGGGTTTGCACAAAGTGTTTAGCAAAGAGCATTTGTGCTGCTTCTGTTACTGAGAGCTCTACTTTAGTTAAGCTGATGTGAAATGGGTATCATTATTCTCAAAGAAATTGAGGCATCTTTTAATCCTCCCCCTTTCACATTCCTTGATTTACTGTTGGATATAAGTTACTGCAAACAGTAATTTGATCTTGAACAGGCTTCTGGTATTTGTTCTTTCATGTGTTAATATTAGCAGGTTTTGAAGTGGTGAAGTGCTTTTTTTTTTTTTTTTTGGTCTGCCCTGTAAATAAGAGGAAATGTGTGTCTCTCGAGGGCATGTTGTTTATGTTGCTTAGCCCACTGTGTCCTCTCAAGCTAGTTACCTACACAGACACTGAATGAGAGCAGCCAAGAGGTCAGTTGGCTGAGTTGGCTCTGATCTTGCCACTTGAAGAGATACTGGCAGTGTGCTGTGAATCATATATGCAAAATCTATGTATTACTCTAAATTTTAAGTCAAGTTTGTAATTCAACCGTTTTGATTCTGTTAAGCAATTAGAACTTATTTCTCTCTCTGTATTAAGATAAAAGTATACCCGAGCTGCCCTTCAGACTGTTTTTAGTATCAAATCTTTCATCTCTTTTTGTGCAAAAAGTAAAAATTTACCTTTTCACTCTCAAAGGTTCAAGAGAGAGAGCTGGAGATTCAGAAGCTGAATGAGAAGTATGATAAACTTTGTATGGACTACAGGGAAATGGGGTATGTATACATCCTGACTTTCATATCTACTTAGTTATTCCAGATGCTTTTTCTAACTTAAGTTCAACTTTTCTTTTTCATGGTTTTTAGAAAAATATTTGATGAATTTGAGCAGACAATACTAGACTTTTTGGGTAAGTTCCATATTTACACTTTGAGCGCCTTGGGGGGGCTGGAGCATGCTTAGTGCAGAGTTACTAAATGAAGTTAGTACTCTGATTAATATTTCAGGTGCTTCCAGAATAGATGTAAGGTTTAAGACAAAGTAGACTAACAATTATATGCATATTCATATATCCATGATATCACTCAATAGGTAACTGATGCCTTTTTGAATCAGGCATGAACACAACTTTTTCTTATTCTCCATTGGAGTGTGAATTGCTGGCTTATTAAAACTGACAGATCCAGTGTCAGCACTTTTGTATTTAATTGTTTATTATCTGGCGTAATTTAAGTGTCTAGGTATCACTAGAAGTTCTTGCTGGACAGACCTGGGCTTTTGGTTTAGTCAAGTTTGTGGCTTTAAAACTAGCAAAGACATCCAATGAAGCTCTTGTTGCATAGCTACACTTTTTTAGCTCAATGCTGAATTGGACACATTTCTGCCAGCTCTTCTCCTCTGAGACCATGGGAAACATAGCTTATAGCTTGGGTGTGGTAACACAAACCTCTTCTGAAAGTCTGCTGTGCTAGTCTGACTTGTTATCCCAGTCTCCTCCAGATCTTCCAGCTGCTGTGTATGTTTAATGAAAAACATTTTTGGATTCTTTTCTTCTCTCGCAACATTTGAGGCTCCTGTTATGGTAACCTCAAGTGGAGTATTTTAACTACAGTGCAGGAGAAAAAATGCTTTTGGCAAGCACATTGCTATGGTGTTTAATGGCCTTAAGTTTGGTGTGAGGTAATATATAACAAAGATACAAAGACTTAAAAGCACAGACATGTTGTCTTTATAGGTGAGAGGCTGTTTAAGGGGAAGAATTGAAAGTGTGGGATTATCTGTCTGTACTGTGGAACTGCTTTTCTGCTAAAGCAATAACTATCATGGGTTAACTCCACTTTCCTTAGCACATGCTGACAAGCAGAAGGACAGCTTAAAGAAAGAAATGCAGAAGCTGATGGAAGAGAAGCAGCAAGCTCTTTCAGATCTGAACTCTACTGAGAAGGCCTTCTCTGATCTCTTCAAACGATTTGAAAAGCAGAAGGATGTGTTACTGGGTTACCAGAAAGTAAGATGATTTAATGCAAATAACACCTTCCAAAATAAACGAGGTTTAGTAGAGAGGAATTGGTGAAATTTCTAGAGCAGCCATTAGTTAGGTAGTACAAGGACTATCTGTAAAAATAGGTGTTAATTTTTTTATTTAAAGATTATAAAAAACTACTAATTTGTTGTGTTTAGTGACTGACATAAAGTAAGATAATACCTTGGAAGGCAAAGTTTCTTCAAACAGAAGTGAGCTGTTTCTTGCTGCAACACATCTTTTTTGTTAATCATAGAGACACTTGTGTGGCAACTGCTGCATAAGAGCAGCTTATTTCCCCTACATCATATTGAATGGATGCTGAAGAGGATGTGCAATTACAAGTCAGAATAATAGATTATTAGGTGCTCCCTACTAAGATGCTTGTGGGTTTTCTCTAAAGCTGAAGTCAAGCCTTTGTTCTGCAGCTCCTTTAGAGGAAGGAAGCTAATGAGGAATATAAGCTGTGAGAGCTTATTCCAAGAAATGCATTAAAATTGATTCAGTTGGTGCTTAAAAAAAGTGCCTTCAGATTTTTTTGTTCAGCTGTCATTTAATATTCCTGTTTACTGAAACTCAGAAGCTTGACTGTTAGAAGCTTTGTAGTAGTCTAGGTTTTAGAAACAGACATAGTGTCTGTAGCAACTTCAGTTTCTTCTTTGCTAACCTGTCAGGCTTCCTTCATCTTGTCTGTTCTATCTCCGCCCTAAGTTCAGAATTCCTTTCCTTAGAGCAGAGATAAACATTGCTTGGAAACACAGTTACTAAATTAAAACCTGACAATTAGTCTTAGCAATTGTTTCAAATAGTTCCAACTTCCTGCAACAGGTAATAAAATTTGTTCATAATGTGACTACCCAGGTAATTTTCTTGCTGTTAGTGATGGATTTGTTTACATCAGGGTTCAAAGCTTGAATGTTTCCATGGATTCTTTGGAGAAGTTGGATTTCTAGCTATTCTTGTGACAGTTGCAATTTAATACAAAGCTTGACTTAAAAAAAGAGCAAAACAAACAAAACCAATTAATGTCTGATTTAGTGACCTTCTTTACTATAGTTTGCTACTAAATAATACATTGTGGGGAAATAGGGTGAATAAATGTTTGCAAAGTCAAGGTAGTTGAAAGAAGGCAGTTTAGTCCATACAGGCCTGTGGGATTTCATAGTTGTTCCTGTTACTCAGTGAGCAAATACTGCCACTGAGGTGCAGTCAATCTACTAGCTTAAACAGCTAACTGAACTTCTTTGGCTTTTGGGACAGAATGAAGAAGTTCTGAAGAAATGTTTAGAAGATTTCTGGGCTAGAATTAAAAAAGAGGAGCAGAGATATCAGGCACTCAAAGCACATGCTGAAGAAAAGCTGGATCAGTAAGTACTATGTCCAGAAGGCAAGTACCAGGAGTGGGGCACATAGTTCTCACAGTTGCTGCAGAATGTGGTTCAATAGTGCCAAAACTTGGCTTAAACATATTTCATTTGATGGTTAATCCAAAGTACAAGCATCTAGTGTGATTCTGTGAGTTTTGCTGTGCTGAGGGGGATGCAGACACAGCTTGTACCTGTTTCAGATGCAATGAGACCATCGCGCAGGTTCGCAGCAGAGCGGACGCAGAGAGCGCGGCACTCCAAGCCACTCTGCGCAAGGAGCAGATGAGGAGCCAGTCTCTGGAGAGGAGCCTTGAACAAAAGGTCAGTCACAATGCCATGGGTGAGTCTCTTCTAACCATGCTTTCAACTAGGGTAAGAGCTCCCTTGTATCAGGGCTAGAGGCAACCTTGCTAACTGTCCTCATTGTGATGGCTGCTGTCCTGGCAGGCTTTTGGAAACTGGCATTGAAACCTAAGATAACATACAGACAAGTCCTGACATTACAGTTGAGATTTTTTGGAGCATGAGGTTTGTTTCCAAACCAGCCTGGGCTCCTGTGTCAGGAGGTTACCAGAATCACTGAAGGTGGTGGTGATTAAGTTACACAGGATGCAGAGCAGAATCTGGGAGTAAATTTTGGATAACTGTCTGGATCAGCTTGTCCATGAGCATGACTTGTAAGCTGTTAGCACAAATATATATTTAACTGCATGTGACTCAAGTTTAGGGTACTAATTCTTGTACTTTACCTAGGTAACATAAAACAATATTAAGTCTTAAAATGTTTTGTAAAGGCATATCCTTTGTTGGAACCCTTCAAAGGAATAAACTTTTTGAAGATTAGAAGTTACTGCTGGAAGTGCATGCTGTTAGTTTTACTGCATCATTGTTGCTGCCAGTATTAAAAACTCAAAAATTGATAATGGTGATGGATTCTTATGGAAAAAATCTGTGTTTGTGAGTCTTCAGGTTTATGGTTGAAATTTGCATAGCAGAGGAAACAGTGGGCTTGTACCAGGGGAGATGAAACAAGCCATTTAACATAGAACTAGGTTTGGTCTTATAAATACAGTAACACTTTCTGAGCTTTTATGAGAATGGTTTAACTGTTCCATAAGCAATTCTACAAACTGGAAATTGCTACATGTCAGTAAAAGTATCAAGGTATCATTTTACAGAGTGTCTTGTGAAGATTAAAATCTAAACTGTCCATGTCTTGAATTTTGGTGTACCTAAAAAAGGCTGAGTCCTGAAAGTCTTGTTTCCCTGGATCAGTTGGTCTCCCCATATTATGGGAATGTCTGTGGAAGAAGCAGAAACAGTGTAGTGGATTCTGCCTCATTTCCTGAGGCTCCTAAGGATGCCATGTGACTTTTGGCATAGTAGACTGTCCTTTACATTAAATTTGCACCATCATGTAAATGGACTTTCTATTGCATATACTGGCAAACAGGGCTTATTGCAATTCAGCTGACTGCAAGGTTATAACCTAGATTGGACACACCTGAAGCTCACCTTTTTCTTTCTTCCACAGACTAAAGAACTTGAAGAATTAACGAAAATCTGTGATGACTTGATCTTGAAGATGGGAAAAAACTGATATCTTAACTGTCTTGTAAATATGTTTATTTTCTGACTTTGTCTTGTGTGTTCACTTTTTTATGTATGTGGGAAAAAAATAAAGTTCTTGATTCACACTTGTCTTCCATATTATTGGCTGTATCTTTTGTAGGAAACATCTATTAACTTACTTTCTGGAAGCAGCAATTGAACTTAACAATATCTTTCCTAACATTTTCACACACTGCTCAAAGGAAAAACTTTTGATCAGTGTATCTTCAATCTGTTCCATATGTAAGAACTTCCAAGTTTTATACTCTTGACCTGGCTTTGCTGGGGATGGTTGCCATGAGCATTTTCTCTAAATTGCACGTGCTCCTATATCACTTTAATTAAAGCCATTCCAGAGTTACAAAATGTAAAACTGAACCTGCACAAATGCTATAAAGTATTTAGTAATGTAAAAAGTTTTGGAACTTAACTCTGGCTTTGGTTTGTGGGTTCAGGTTATTGTTTTTATTAGTTTATTTATATTATTATCATGAGGAGCTGGAGTGATTTTTTTTTTTTTTGTTTTTGTTTTTGTTTTTGCAGATAAGGTAAGCAGAGGCTTTAATGGCAGGACTGATTGCTGCTCCCCTTCTCTGGGGTTTTCCTTGTCATTAGTCTGTCTGACACTATTGACTGTAAAATCTGTTCATCTCCCTGGTCCTGCCTGTAGTGGAGAGCTGTGGGCTGCAGGTCACAGGTTATGATGAAGTCAGCCCTAGGCAATAGCAGACACCTTGGATAAGCTGTTATTACCTGACAGAGCAGCAGGATTATCTCAGTGTAAGCTACAGCTTTTGATTTCTAAAATTACTTGGAAGGCTGTTCCCTCACTTCCCTGACTTGTAGATTCATCTTCCTCAGAAGGGCTGTTGCTGCTGAGTGTGCTGAGCTGCACTTGGAGCCCTCCCCTTAAATCAGGATAGTATGCCTGAGCAGGTAGAAAAATGAGCAGCAGTGCCTTGAAGTGCAGAGTCAATTCCTCTTTGAGGCAGCTACTGCTCAGTGTAGGTAGCAGGAACACCCTATAGATCAAAGCTGGTTAATCAACATGCTTCAGGTTTGTGGGGTTTTCTTTGTGATTTCTGCACTCATGTCAGAGGGTGACAGCAGTGGCAATGATATTAAATGCCTGGCTCTTGAAGAAGTTGTGCTGCACTTTTTAATTTATATCTTAGGAAAGTGGCAAGATGGAAGAGAAGAAAGAGGCATAGAAGAGTATACAAAACCAAAGGTCACTGTCTCCTGCCTCAGCTTCAGATTGTAGGACTCCCTTGGGCTGTTCCTTTGTAGATAGCCCTACTGATGAGAAATCTTGTAATTGGTTTAATTTGGGAAGTGTCTTAGTTAACAGAAACAGATTTTTCACTAGATTTGCAATAAAATGGTTTGAAAGGGACATCCAAGATAGTCTCATTCCAACCCCTGGTCCTGGGCAGGGGTACCAGGCAGCCTGGCCTTAAACAGTTCTGAGGATTGGTTAGTCACAAATCACAGGAGGCTGACCCTGAAGCTGCTGCTGCTGTTAGGTTACAATTAGCAAGGGCTCAGCATTCATCCTAGAGGCCTGAGCTGTGCTTTGCTCCCTGGTCTTGCATCATTGCTGTGATGTGATGAACCACACTGGGCTGGGGGAAGGGGTAGTGAGTGGTTGAAGCTGCTGTTCTACAATACATTAATGTGTTCTGCAGGTTCACTTTGTACATTGTGCATAAAAAGAGGGGTAGCAAAGGGCAGAGCTTTTCAGGGAGGAAGGGATGTTTATTTGGGGTAAGCCTGCAATCCCAAATATTTCCACAAGATGTAGCTGCTGCCCTTTGAAATAGGGGCTTTGTGGCATGGTGCTTCAGCATGTTTCAGAGCAGGATGAGTGAGCAGCTTGTGTCTGTATGAGTCCCTGAGGCTTAACTTCAGTGCATTGCCTTGGACAGCTATTGTCCTTGCTAAAGGCTGGCAGCAGGGAAAGCCTCTGCATTTTAAACTGCTCAGAAAGGTTGATTTTTCTCTGCAGGTGCAATGTCTGCATTTTAAACTGCTCAGAAAGGTTGATTTTTCTCTGCAGGTGCAATGTGCACTTCAAACTTAACATTCACACCATCTGTAAGAATTTGGTATTTTGTAATTCCTACCTGAAAGCATCATCTAAGAGTTGCCTTCCTTGTTTAGAGTTGTTCTTGTTCCTATCCTAATGCTGGACAGCCCCCTCAGAGCTCACCTCTACAATGGAGGTGCCTAAATACATATTAGTCAATTTGTGTGAACTGTTGTGTGGAAAATGCACATGGGTTTCAGTAGGATTAATTAGTGTTTGTCTACTAAGATAAGAATTAAGCTGTCTTGTTTTTTGCATTATTGCCATTTACTTATTGATATGAGCTGCCTGTTCTGCAAGCAGGTTATGGGGCAGAAAATTTATACTGCTTGGTGCCTGTGTCCACTTCGTTTTATTTCCTAGTTATATGAAAAGTTGTCAGGTGTTGTACAAACAGAGGATGGCAGTTCCAGACAGCCTGTTTCCAGTTGAAGTACTTAGGAGGATGTATTTTTGACTGAAGCAAAGGTACTGAACTTTCTTCTCAGCCATTTCCATTCCTATTCCACCAAAACCAATTTTCAGCAGGATGTTCATCATGGTCCAAGCACACACTTCAGTCTCTTGCACAGCCAAAGACTGCTGTTCAAAAATTGTGGCTTAAACCTCTTTGGAGTCAGGGAATCTCTCCAGATTGATTCTAGAGTCAGTGGGTTGTATGTTGACCAATTTTCCAGTCCTAATGTGCTGCTTTGACAGCACAAAATATGCAAAGAAATATCCCAGTTTCACATGAGGGAATTTCAGGAATCACCTTGGTGTGGAATTGAAACCAGGCAAGGGCTGAATCTGACTTCAGCTGGAATACTGAACATACAGCTTTACTTCTTAGGTTGCAAGTTACACCTCCAAAGCAAAGCAAGTATTTTTTTTTTCCTCCCTATTGTAAAAATTAAGATACAGAAGAAAATCGGAGAAATAATGAAGTCTTTTTTTTTTTATTTTATTTTTTTAACTCAGTTTGGAGGATGCATTTATTGCCTGAACAAAACCAAACAGAATATCTTAGAGCAGAAAGGGGAAATTAGTACTAGCTTTCCATTAGAAAACCAATGGTAAAAGCATTTAATTTCAGCATGCTGACTTTGGCTGTATGAGGAGCTCTCCATCTCTTTAAAAGTCAGTAGATCATGACATGGCTAATCCTTTTATGGTTTTGAAAGATCTGTGTGGTTTGACTTTGACAAATTCATCAGTCACAGCATCTACTCTCTTACAGATTTCCTCTCCAGCATATCTAATACAGACAAACGAAATCCTCTGTATTGGTCCAGTGGAAGAAAGTTCCTTATGAGCTTTGTCCTATTTTTGATGATAGTACATGTAAAATTAACAGCAGCTTACATCAGCTATTTGCATTTTAGCTTCTGCTGACAGGTTTTTGATGGTGATGGCTCTTTTTTTGAGTCTCCTGTAGTTTGCAGACAGAACCTGTGTCAAACCCCGATTTGCTTTTTCTCCTTGTTGTGAGAGGGTTTCACAATTAAGTTTTGCTGCCCTCAAGAGGTTTGTGGTGTAATTTTATTCATCTCCCTGGAGTCTCTGCTGGCTCTGGGTGTGTAAGGGGACAGTCCCTTGAGTAGGGCCCCCTGTCAGAGCACTGCAGGAGCTGCTGGGGCTGGGGACCAGCTTGCCTGACTGAGTCCCAGTGGCCCAGAAGCAGCTGTGGCTGCTCAGTGGGGCTGACACCTATTGTGGCACCAAGTGTCTTCATCAGTGTCATATGGCTTGTTTGGCTTTAGGAAAGATGGTGAAAATGTGGTGAATCTCCCTCCCTCCCTCCTTCTCTTTAAATCCACTTAAACTTGGAGCACATGACTACATGGGGAGGATCTTCAAGCCCTTCCAGTACTAACTCCTGTATCACCTCAGCCCCAATCTTGATGACTTTTGTACAGTGCCAGGGCCAACTTCAGATTCTTCTGGAGGAAATGCAGGATGGCACAGAATTAGCTAATGAGTCATTTAAGTTTTTTCATCTCTGTTTTCCAAACTTGGTAAGCAACATTGCATCCTGCAGCCCAGTTAATTACTTTGCTTTTTACTTTCTCATTTCTTCTAACACCTTCTCTCCAGTGCCATATAATTTTTTTCTCTAAATCAAGAGCCTATGTGACCACCTCTCAATACAAGTAAATGTGTATGTCAAATTCAATGAAACCATTTCATTTTGAATGAGTTCTTCAAACCAGTTATTCATTATTTCCTCCAGGAAATGCAGCAGCTAAAAATAGAACAAAGTCCCATGTCTGAGATTTGCCTGCAGTTTAATGGGCAGGTAGCATTAAAGAAACAAAAGCAATGAAACAAACCAGGAGTGGATGATAGGTCCAGAGATTGAACATTTCTGGGAAACTTAGTTATGCAACATTCCAATATGCAGGAAGTTCCATTGGTTGTCTGTCTCTTGGCATTTTGAACACCATTCCCTGCCTTTCTTTCCATTAGCAAAGCCAACTGGCCTGTGCTTGGGAGGCAAATGACAAGTGTTAGCCTGGTTTACACTGAGGAGTTTTGTGAGAGCCTGTGCCTGACAGTTGATAATTATATTTATGATCATGGCATCACGCTTCACTGTTCTGTTTGAAGGCTTTGTTGGTGTTACATGGGAGAGCTATGTCTGGGCTGGAAGAGAGGTCTAAAAATACATCCAGCCTGGCTCCTAAGCTGAGGAGACTCAGATGCCATGACTGCTTTGTTTTCCCAGTCACAGCATCGTCTGTTGCTACTCTGATTTTTTTCCTGATATTTACCCTGGCCCCCAGAGTTTACATGTAGAAAGTCACTGGATATAATCCCTAATATCAGTAAATAATGTTGTTTATTGGATATTGCAGTAAAGATGGGGTTTAGTTCATTTCAGGGTGTGATGACTATGGTGATGAGAGGTGAATTTGAGCACAGGGACCTGAGTGCTGAGTAGTAACATGCTCTTGGAGAAACCGCTTTGGTGCTCTGCACCTCTCTTTCCCATGGAGGTGTCTGGAGATTAAAAATATCTGCTGCTTTTACACCACACACCTGAGGTGTTCAATTCCAAAAACTGAGTGTGCTGCTAATATTTTCCATCTGAGGGGCAGCCTGGAGCTAGCACTTCAAATTTTAGCTGCCCAGATCTCATGCTAAGAAAGCTGTTGTTCCAATAGATGAACTAATTAACAATGAAGCATCACATCTGGTTAAAAAAAAATCTCTGCTGTAGTTTCTATGGAGATTTCTGTAAATAAATAAAATCCTTTTCAAAACAGTGTTTTGATCAGCAGTTGGTTTCCAAACAATAGAACTCATATCTGGGTCCCAAATCTGAAGTCTCTAGACCATCTCTAGTATCATTGGAATCTGGGACAGCAGGGCTGGTAGATTTAACTCTTTAATGAAGGTGATGCCCAGAACTCCCCCTTCCAAAGAGAAAACAGATCTAAAATTTTCAGGTGCTTTTTGCATTACCTGTGACAAGCAGTGTAGAAATGTGTCTGTTCTTAAAGCACATGGTAAAACATCACATTTATAATGAGCAAAATGTGATGTTTCAAAATAAAAGTGGACACAACTCCATGTTTTCTGTAATCTGATTGCTTTTAAGGAGTTTGTAAGGTGTGGCTGCTGTTAGGACCATGAGCCAGGCAGAAGCATCTCATGGGCATCCCTTTACAGAGCCCAGGGCAGCTGGTACTGACAAATCCATCACTCCAGCTCAGGATGTTTCAGTGCTTGGAGTGACTCTTCACAAGCAGTGAGAGTTATTAACCTCTCTGGAGCCTGAGCTCCCTGCAGTGGCAATTATGCAAAGTGCAGCCTGGAGTCTGTTTGTCTGGCAGGGATCTGTAATTCATTCTCCCAAGTACTGTTGTCCTGTTTAACCATAAAGCCCATTCGAGGAGCCCTGGGGAAGCACTTGGATAATGACAGAGCTCAGAGGTGGAAGGAGGTGGTGACACCAGCTGGTGATGTGGGATGAGGTGACAGAGAAATGTGTGTGGCTGATAAATAGCTGTACCAGGTGTGAATGTACCACGAGCAGTTCTTGGTATGGACTGAGAAGATTATGTCAGTTCAGACCACACACACACACAAAAAATAAATTAGGAAGTATCTGTGTACACTTGAGAGTAAACACTGGTTGTGTTTGGCTGGCTCCTGAGAGAGGAATATTCCCATCTGGAAAAAAAGGAGTCTCCTGGAGAGCTTTGGAGTTAGGAATACTTAATCCTAATTTCCAGGATCAGGTCTATTCTGAGCATTTATGATAACCTGATCAGGAAAAGAACTGCAGCTGGAAATGTTGGCAGCATATTTGTCTATTTTCTGCTCATCTATGTACACATATAGATGTGTATGTGTCTGTATGTATACACACATATCTGTAGGTTTCACTCCTTGCTGTCTTACCAAAGGACATCAAAAGCAGATGATGTGTGCATGTCTGCTAGGAAGTTAAGCATGTTTTTAAAATCCATCTATTCATTTTTATCCCAGCATAGGCTGGGCAAGATGCCACTTGTGGCAAGTGTAATCAGAGCTGGAGCTGCTCTCTGGTGTTGCTGTTGGGGTATCTCTGAGGATGAGCCTGGCTGCAGAGAACTCACTGCTCCCCACTTCCACCAGGGGAGAGTTTCAAAGCCCTCTGCAATAAACAGTGTGTGACTTTTAGTCAGGGTCCAACTGTCTCCTGAGTACACAAAGCCATCCCAAAATCTTCATGTGCTGTGGAGGAGAGAAGTTCACGGGCAGATGATGATAATTTCATCTCAGAGGTCTGAGATAACAGCAGTGGTCTTGTCAGGCAGCCTGGTCTCAGCCCCCATGCCCTGCATTGCCAGGGATGTGAAGTGCCCCTCACAGCCCCACTGGGGCTCAGCAGCTCCCAGAAATCCTTCTCTGGTCTATAACCCCAGCTGGCTACTCAGCCCCATGCAGCTGTTCCCTCAGCCCTCCAGGAGGTTTGGGGATAATCAGAAGATTGGAAGAGAGACAATTCATGGCCTAGGATGTTGCCAGTTTAATGGGTAAAGCAAAAGTTGTGCATGCACAAGAAACCAGAACAAGAAATAAACTCACCACTTCCCCAGGCAGGTGCTCAGCCCTCCCCAGGACAGCCAAGCTCCATCACACTGACAGTGACTTGGGAAGACAAATGCCACCACTCCAAACACCCCCTTCCTCCTTCCCCCAGCTTTATATACTGAGCCTGATGCCACATCCATGGTGTGGAATATCCTTGGTCATTTGGGGTCAGCTCTGTCCCCTCCAACTCCTTGTGCCCCCCCAGCCTCCTCCCTGCTGGGGTGGGTGAGGAGCAGAAAAGGCCTTGGCTGTGTGTGAGTCCTGCTCAGAATAACAAAACACCCCTGGGTTATCAGCTCTGCTTCCAGCACAAATCCAAAACACAGCCCTATACCAGATTCTGTGAAGAAAATTGTCTCTATCCCAGCCAAAACCAGTACTCACAGTTAACCAGAACTCCTGATCCACTTACAGGAAAGCACTTTGCATGTGTGCCAGGTGTTTTTCAGCTGATTTGCATGGATGGACAGGGAGCAAAGCAGGTTGATTGCTCTAGACAAGGCTGGTTGTTCTGCCTGTCCAAGTGTGACATTACTGTCTGCTTAATTACTTGGTGTGCTCACAGTAATGTTCAGTCTCTCAGCATTGTAAAGAATATTATTTATAGGAACCTTATCCTCCTGGCAACCAACAAAGTAATTACTTCAGACTGCATCTTTCAATTGGATTTTGCTGTGATTTGTGTCTGTGAAATCCATAAGATGTTAAATAAATGGATAAAAGAGATTTACAATTGCAATTTTGCAAGTAAAACCAACTGCAGGTTGTGTTTTGGTTTGATAAACAATCAGTAGAAAATAAAGGTAAGGGGTTAAAAGATTATAAAGATTGCAGGAGAAATTAACTGGATGGGCAAATTCGAGTTCCAGGTGCTCTGATGTGGCTCAGGCAGGGTTGTGGTTTCCTGGATTAGCAGCAAATGTGTCTCCAGGTCCACACAGGAATGCTGAGAGGGATCTGAACTGGGAATTTGTGACCATGAAGACAAGACAGAGTAAAGTACAAGGCAGCATTTCCACACCATCTGCAGCTGGCTGTGTGAAGGAGTTAGGGATCTTGCCTTGTCTGTCAGACTGTGCATTGTCAACTTGTTTTATTGCCACTGCAAACTTGGGGGTCTGGGTTAGCACCAGTGGAAACCAATATCATCTCAATAATAATGAGCTCAGTGAGGTGAATTCTTCAACTCCACAATTCTTCCCTTCCACCCCAGTCCAAGTCACATCCATCCTGACAAAACCAACATCTCCTTGCACAGGAATAAGGAGAATTAAACCCACCTTGCTAACAGCACCTTTATGAAGCACAGAACAAGTCCATGTGTGTTCTGGCACTGCAGGTGCTCTGTCTCTCTCTCCAGGAGGGGAGGAAGCTGAATTGCAGCAGGAAGGGTTTCCAGCCCTTGTGCCCATGTCCCTGGGGCTGCCCAAAATGCAGTGTGTCATGGACAAAGGCAGTTTCTGATGTCCCCAGGTAACACAAGCCCTGGTGCAGCTGCACCTGCTGAGCCAGGGTGGAGTCAAGGTGAGGAAGCACAGAAGGCAATCACCTCAGCTCCTTCTTTCTATTGCAGATGGGAATCTGGGTGTTTCCAGAGATAAAGAAATTCTAGCAAGTGACCTGAATTTTACTTGCTTAGACTTGGAATTTTCAAACGTGGAACTTCTTAAATGAGTTCTGAGGCTCTCTCAGACACAAACTTGCTGAGTGAGAGGGAGAAGGAAAACAGGGATTTTATTTACTCCCTAATCTCCTTTTTGAAGCCACTGGTGAGGAAACAAGAAGCTTGTTTTCTAAGCTCTCTATTGCTGTCACACTTTTCTGCTGGGAGAGAGGGTGTTTTTTTTCCTTATCCTTTATTGTGACTCAGGACTGTGCACACTAGCAAGTGACTGCCTCTGCATGATAAATTGGAGGCGACCTGGAAAAAAAAAATGGAAAAGCTACAGTTTCTAGGGAGTTCAAAAACATATGCTCCAAAATCTGTTTGTCTGTATATTGACTATTATTTCCAATTCCAAGGAACTACATGTACATTGCTGTTTTTTCAAAAGCACATTGTGTGTGCTGTTGACAGGAGGCACTTTGGCTCCAAAGTACTGCCAAATAGCCTTGTCAAATGGAGATATATTTTATTCTCTCTTTTCTCCTTCTCTCCTCTCTCTCTGTCCCTCTCCCTGCTTCTCCCTCTCTCCTGTCCTCTCTGCACCTCTTCCTCTTGCAGAGGGTATGGGGTGAGGGGCTGTGCTGTGCAAAGGGATGAATTTCAGGCTGTGGGATCAGCAGTGCCTTTGTGTTTCTGACATTTTAACTACTGAAGGAGCCAGTGCCCTGGCAGTGACCTTAACAAGGTGACAGGGCCCACAGTGTCACTCACACTGATTTTTTTTGCAGGAGTGATCATTACCTGCAAAAGGACATGAGAAGGTGGCAGCCCTTGTGCAGAAATCCCAAAGGTGGGGAGATCAACCCAGGCTCCTAAAGGCATGTGTTGTTGCCAATTTAATTACTATACAATTCTGAATTAATACAATTACACTTAAATAATTTAAATACAAAGTTACAAAGTTTTTAAAGTTGTGTTTAGAAGAGACAACTGTTACTGGGAAAGGCAAGGAGCTGAATTGGTATTTTGGCTCAGGAGGTCTAATATGAAAGGGAAAAGTAGATGGCCTTTTTCTCCTGGATTTTGTGCCTCTGGTTGTAACATTCTGCTTCAGGAATGTCTATTAATATTAAATAATTCACTTGGGTGACTTTAGTAGGTGGAAACCAGAACTGATTTCAAAGGACTCTGAAGGAGGCCCTTCATAAAGGAAACAAATAATTACACATTGTTTTTTATTTTGTTGTTTTTACCTTATTTGTGTCCAAAAAACTTTTAAATAGGCTTTCTTTGTTTGTCCACACTGGAGCAATACAACCAGGGAATTTGGCAGAGTCCCAGATCCTGGCAGCAGCTGCCAATAAAAGCTCGCTGAGCAAGTACAAAAAATAAAATCACACAATATCATTTTTAACTTTGATTAAGTTGTGCTGAATTGCTCCAAGGGAGGTAATGGCAAGCTCCAAGGGGTTAGGACCAGCCTGGGATGTGAAGGATGTTTATCTTGCAAGTGTTTGCTTTGGGCTGTGTATGTAGTTCCCACTGGTGGGGAAACACTTTGTCAAAAGCCACTATTAAAAGAGTTTGGGGAATAAACGTTGCAACAACGAGAACAAATAAAATCCTTTATGCCATAATGTGCATAGCAAGCCACTGTCAAATATAAAAGCTGAATATGCTTTAAATCCTGCATGCAGCAGGGTGGCTGCCCTGGGTCTGCAGTGAGGGGCTGAGCAGTGCCAGGGCTGTGGAGCTGGGGCTGATGTGCCACGAGGAGCAGAGGGAGGACACAGCCCTGCTGGGCTCCTGGGAATTGTTCTGGGAATGTGAAGTGGGGGTCTGGGAGGCCTCCTGGAAAAGACACCTCTGGGAAGGGGAGGAGAGCTTTATTTAAAGATACACTAAACATACACAAAGGGTAGTTAGTGCAAAACAAAATAGAAAAGACTCATTAGTCAAAGAAGACACCATCTCCTCAAAAAACATGTTTTTGCAAAACATCACGTCTCTCACACACCCTGCAGGGACATAATCATTGCTATAGCTTCTTGACCTTGTAAAGGCTTGGGAAGGGCAAGGCCTCAAGGCTGCTTTCCCCTAATTCCCAGGAGGAATTCCAAGGACAGGGCAGCAGCTCCTGGGACACTGGGCTGCCTGTGTTGGACAGGCTCTCAGCTGCAGTTTGGCATGGGGAGCAGTTATGATGGATCCACATCCCTGAGGAAAAAGGACTGGATCCATTCATGGGTTTGTCCCTCACCTGAGTCCATGAGGGCTGTGCTGTCCCCAGGCTTTTTTCCTGTTGCCTGGAAAGGCTGACCTGGAACAGAGACAAGACAGAACAAAAGGAATAAAATAGGTATTTATTGAAAGGATCCACCTTGGGCAGTGCAAGAGCCTGGGGGGCTGCACCCAAATCAAATCCAAGACGGATCCTGGTCATGAGATTTCGCACTTTTATAAGTTTTGGTTCATCCACACATTGGGGTCAATTGTCCAAACACAGCCCCAGGCTGTGAAGCCTCAGCCCCAGGCTTGCCCCCTTCCCTTGCCATTGTTTCTGCTTTTTGGGTACCAGGTGTCCTTGATTCTCTGGCTGGGAAGGAATTGTTTTGTTTAACCACCCTGTGAAGAGAACTTACTGACACCTAATATGAAATGTTAGAGTTACACACTAAGCAACAGAGATTCTGAAAAATATAAAAACTAAAATCCAAGATATTTGCCCACCAAGGTATCATCCCCACTCTGATCTTTGTTTGCTCAGCACTGTTTCAGTAGTTTAGGGCTGGCTTAGCTGGGTCCAGACTGTCTCTGTGACATCTCATTGGGATTTACATCTGAGGATATGTTCAGAGGGCTGTCAGCCTTCAGGTGCTTTACATTAACTTTTTCTTTAGGGTGCAGGCTCTTGTCTCAGTGCCTGGGATGCCAGGAACATCAGCTCAGCCTGTCCTGCTCTGCTCTGCTCCATGGGGGAGGCAGCACATCTTCAGAGCCACAGCTCAGCACAGCCTCTCCCCTGACTTACCCTGTCCTGGAGTAAAAGCATCTTTGCATGGAGGGGAGAGGACTGGAGGGAAAATCCTCTAATCCTGTCTAATTCCACCCAGCCTTGAGAGCTGCTCATACAGCTGCCATTATACTGGAGGGTTCCAAGGACTCACAAAATCTACTTTTTCCTTCCCTGACTTCTGCTGGGGACACAAAGTATGACTCTTTCCCCCTGTTCTGGTGTCCAAAATGTAAGTATTTTTTGCTTTTTCTACATCCCTGCACTGCCCTGCAATAGCTGATTTCCCCACTCCCAGCCTCCCTTCACTGTGTCCTTGCTCAGCTCCAGGGTTTGTTGTTCACATCCTCTCCCTGGACATCTCTAATGACCTTCCTGTTTGCAGGTCTAGTTTTTGCCTGCAGTAATTCCTCCTGAAGATCCTGGGTCCCACAGAGAGCTCCCTCTTGAGTCAGGAAGCATTTGTGCTTCCTGGTTTGTATGCAGATGCTAAAGTTCTCAGCTGTGGAGCAGAAATCTCTATGCTGTCCTCTATTCCTTGGTTTCAAGTGAAGAAAAACCAAAAAATCACAAAACCCCATGCCCCAACAAAAAAAGCAAACTCCAAAGAAATGTATTTTTTTTCATTCTTCCTTTTGATGGAATCTCAGTGTTCATCAAATGACTCTTTAGTTTTTGCATTCCTGGGGACATCATTCTCCAATGTGGGCAGCCTGGCTGGACTTCTGCCAGCCAAAGGGTGAAGGACACACCTGGTATGAAAAATTCATCTCAAAGCATCAAATGCAAAATTCTTCTTGTGTGAGAGCACCAAGGAGAGACATTTACTCTCATTGGTTTTCTTTGTGAAAACCCACAGGTTTTCTTTGGCAGCTTCTTCAGCACGTTCAAAAACACAAGAAGCCATTTCTTAGGGAGCAGCCAACGAGCCCTCCAACTCCCAGTGTGTTTCCATTGACTTTCACATATTTTTGTCATATTTCTCTTGGCTTGTGCTGTAATTTAGGCACTTGCTTCTATGCCTCTTTGGTAAAGGTTTCTATGGAACTGAAATCCCACGGTGCTTTGCTGTGTAGGCTTGAATTTGGCTAAATTTTTTAGGATCTTCAGCTCTTTCGAGTTTTTTTTTGCATGCTGCATTGTACCATTGGTTAAAAGCTCTACTCTAGCAGTAAATTAAATGTCAGCCTGTTTGTGTTGAGGAGGTGTTTTCTCTTGCAGGAATTCCAATAGTCATGAGGAAACTTCAGCAGCAAACGCTTCTGTGACAACATTTTTGTATATTGGTGTTTGAAATTGGTTCCTGTTGTGCTAGGGGAGGTTAAGATTGGGTATTAAGAAAAAAATTATCCACTGGAGGGGTGGTTAAGCAATGAAATGGGCTGCCTGGGGAAGTGTTGGAGTCATAATCCCTGAAGTGTCCAAAAATTGTGTGGATACGGCACTTGGGAATGTGGTGTAGTGGTGGACTTGGCAGTGTCAAGTTACTGGTTTGACTTCATGGTCTTAGAGGCCTTTTCCAATCTTCATTGTGCTATTTTTTTTCAGTATATCTGTCCTCTTGTGATATCCTATGACAGAGGGAGGGCTTATGCTCTTTG
Organism: Erithacus rubecula; assembly: GCF_903797595.1. Lineage (NCBI taxonomy): Eukaryota > Metazoa > Chordata > Aves > Passeriformes > Muscicapidae > Erithacus > Erithacus rubecula. Next base: position 6,124,625 of record NC_136687.1, read on the forward strand.
CCAGGAGCTGAGAACCTCACCTATGCACTTGACTGCAGAGCTTGCAGCTTGAGGAGCAAAGCCCACACCAAGGGCATGTTGATCTAGAGAGAGCTGGAATCAGTGTGTGGCTGTGAAACTGAACATAAATATGCAAGACTGAAGAGCTGGTGTTTACCCACCCTGCCATCCCCTTTTGTAGCAGTGGCTGACAAAGCTTGAAAGGGTATTTATACTGGAGCCAGTTCCGATTAAGTGACTTGAACTTCTACCCTCTTCCCTCTGAATCTGGTATCAAAACACCTCAGCAGAGTAACTATAACAACTATAAAACATACTATTTACTTTTGACCCTCTTTGTATTTACTCTGCAGCATTTTGCCCAGTTAAACCACTGGCCACTCACTCCAGCTGTGCCTGTGGCAGGGTGAGCTGCTGAAGCCATGGTTAGGGGTGAGGTCCCTCTGCTTAATTTATTTTTAGCAGCTGAAGTTTTTATTTAGTGAGATATTCAGAATCAGATGCTCTCCAGCCCACGGTGAAGCTGAAGCTCTGGGGCTTACAGCTGGAGACCCTTCCTGGTGCTGAAAACCCTCTGAGGGTTTGTTCTCACCCAGAATTTGGCATATTGCCCCTCCTCTGACATCTCTCCTTGAGGGTCCTTTCACACTCACAGAGGTTTGCTCTTGATGGATGCAGATCTTTAAAAGCGGAGATGTGTGCTTGACATGAGTTTGTTTTCTTGCCTTTTTCCTGGTCACTGGGTGGGAAAGGCATTTCCAGAGGGGGACTGAACCTTCTCAGCATCCTTCTTTAGGATGGGATGGATCAAACCCCAGAAGGGCTGAGTGGGACTCAAAGCTGGTTTTTGCATTCCCATGCTGTAAGGCAAGGCTGAGTTCCATAACTGTCTGAAATGTCCCCACAAGGAGTCCTTGCAGGAGGTTAGACTGGTAGTGGTAAATCCAGAGCCATCCCAGCACCAATTATCCTCTGGCCTTTTCCTTCTTGTGTCCCCATGGAGCTGTGAGCCATGTACCTGCACCAGTGTCACTGAGGATCACTGTCCCTGGGGCATTGGAGACTCTCTGGTCCCACCTGGATGTTTCAGCCAGCCACAAGGTTTCTGCAAGAGAAACAAAGCCAGTCTTTGCCTATACCTGTATAGCATGAAACTGCAGGGCAAATTTTCATATGCATCCATAGATAATCAGAAGTATCAGGATATTCAGAGCAATCAGAAATTATCTATTTTCATACACTGACATCAGCAGTGCTGTAATTTCCCTGGCTCTCTTGCAGGGCAGAAGGTCTGCAGAGATCTGATGTAGGTGACCATGTGCAGCAGCCTCTTCATATCCCAGTGTTATTACAGCTCATCCTTAAAGAAGAAGATTAGCACTCCACTTAGCAGCTCTTGACAACACACCACAAGTCAAATTCAGTATAGAAGGAAGTGTATGCATTCCATGAGCTATATTCCAGATTCAGATGTTATAATAGCTCTGGGCTTTGCCACAATTAAATCATCCTCAGGTTTGAGCTGTCACTTGAGACAGATTCACTTTCTCCTGAGCAAAAACACAGAAAAAAATGAGAATAGGCTATAATGGGGAAATTGGCCAAATGTCTTAATTTCCAGCAAAACATTTTGGGGTGGATGGATGTTTGAACTGTCTGAAAAATACAGAAAGCCATGAAGGAGCTGCCATATGTGGGTGGGGGAAGGAGGGATTTGGAAGAGCCTTTTAGCTGTGGCATTCTGGAGAAGTCATTGGGAGTAGCTTTGGATGCTGCTCATGTGCAAGTGAGGTCATGACCTGATCTTGGGACTGAGACCTCAGGCAGTCAAAGGGCTGAAAATGACCCAAGAGAGATGCTTTTGAGACCTACAGAAGGTTTAATGGAAAGACAATTGAAAAGTAGGAAATAGTGATCAATTAAAATGATTTCCAAGGGCTATCACAGCTTCTGTGCCACTGGAAATATCTCTAGCTCAAGAACAACTCAGTTAATGCAGATTCTGATATCATGCATTGACATAATGTAGAGGACACTCAGCTTGAGTTGTCTCCAGTGGGATACATTCCCACTCTGGAGAATGGAAACGAAATAAAATAACAGAGAGGAAAGCCTCCTGGCAGGAGGATGGCCTGCCAAGAGAAGGCAGACTGGACAACTAGGCTACATTAGATAACCAAAGCCTGGGAATAATTCATACAAGAGAGTGGGCTGAGTGACAGGAGCTGGTGTGGTGTTTGGAATTCACTGCTGCAGGGCACTGGGAGCTTATTGAGGCAGAAAATGAGCAGACTTTGGAATCAGGTGGGGAAGATCCAGAACCTGGCTTCTCTCCTCTCCTCTTGCCCTCAAGAAAGTCCTGTAGGACACATTAAACCATCATAACTGTGCCTGTAGACCATCCCCTCCTGAGACAGGCTCCCACCAGGGCTTTGACACAGGTTTACTCGTGGCTTCAGTGGGGGCAGATGCAGGGCCAGGCTGAGGGCCATGTGTCACTCTGTGGGTGTGAGGGAATCCTTCAGCTCCTCTAGACTTCATTGAACCACCTAAAAAACAAGAGCTAAAGTTGTTTAAACCCCATTGTGGAGCCATCCTGGCTGGATAAATTGGAATGGGATAAAAGCTAACACCTTGACTCCTCTGCACAGGGAGGAGTGGTAAGAAATCAGCATATACACACACACACACTCACACTTATATATCTATATCTATATCTATATCTATATCTATATCTATATCTATATCTATATCTATATCTATATCTATATCTATATCTATATCTATATAATCTATATCTATATCTATATCTATATCATCTATATCTATATCTATGTCTATGTCTATGCCTATCTCTATCTATCTCTACCTAATCAATATCTATATAATCTATATCTAATCTATATCTATGTATCTATACACTGATATGTAGGGCTTGTACTTACAGACACTTCAAGGGTGTGGTCACTGCACATGAGCATTGAAATGCCAATTACACATCCTTGCTGTGCTGTTCAGGAAAGGAGTAATGGGAACAGAAATGTATTTCTGCCTCTTGTTAAAAAGAGACACTTTCAAATGCTGGGCCCTATCCTGACCTCAATTCCTTTGTGTGGCCTCTGCACTGTAAGTGAAGTGGTTTGATTTGTGCTATGAGGTTGAAACAGGGATCTGTCCGGTGTAGTTGCCTTTATATTTTAATCTAAATATCAAAACCACTGAAAGGATGGATGGTCTTTAAAATAGTAGTTGCTCTCATTAATTGTGCAGTTCAAACAGGGTTGTAGAATTTATAATTTCAAGGAACCCAGATTCAGCTGCAATTAGCATTCCCATCAATATGCTGATTTATTCCCATATAGTCCCTTGTTACTCAGAGATGAGGCAGTGAACAAGATCAAAGACACGTGGTCCTGGTACTTCAGCATCTCCTGGGAAATCTCTGCTCCCTCCTGCCAGGAATTTTTGCAGTTGTGGCTTTGGGACTTGTGTGTTGCTGCTCCTGGGTATACCCAAAACTGGGTGTCCTAGCCCATATAACCACTTTCCCTAAAGTGATTAAAACAGCTCCTCAGGAGGGCAAAGGTTTCCATCCACATCACCTATTGGAAAACCAGCTCCTGGCCCATGCTGCTTTTTATGCCCCAGCATCTTGTGGGGGGCCAGGGGCACTCATGGGACCATAGACAAGGGATTTTCCCACCTGGAATTCTTGTATGGATGTAGCCACAGGGTGCAATCTGCTCTCCAGGACCTCTGTCTAAGGAATGCTGTGGGGACAGGCTCAGCTGCTGCCAGTGCAGCAGGTCCTGCTCTCTGCAGAGGAGAGGGAGAAATCTGTCTGTTCCCTTGTGTTCACTACTCCATGGCTCCTGTAGCAGCAAAACAAAACACAGATTTATTGCAAAAACAGGGAGGCAAGGTTAGGACAGTTTGTTCCTTTTTTTTTTTTTTTTTTTTTTTTTTTTTTTTTTTTTTTTTTTTTTTTTTTTTTTTTTTTTTTTTGTGCACCCAGATCTTCCTCCCACATTTCTGTGTGTACCACAGTGCAGATGTGCACAGCTGCTGCAACCTCCTCAGTGTGGATTCAGCACTGGGCCATTCAGGATTGTCTTTTCCTGTACAAACCTCGGAGTCTGGCTAACCAGATCTGAGGAAATGGCATTTCCAGAGCAATTTGGGGAAGGCACACACTATCCCACACTCATGTCTAGGGTACTGGGTCCCCTGCCCATTTGAGTCCTTCAGAGGCCAGCCCAGGGATTTTGGGAGAGTTTTCCCCAGTGCAGAACATAGAGGTAATAAAGGTTTTTTTCACTTTTGCTCTCCTCAGTGAGCAGGGGGCATGCTCTGCTTGCCAGCATTATCTCAGAGCTTTGCCTTACAAATCCTTTCTATTGAATTTCACAGAATCACAGAATATTCTGAGCTGGAAGGCACCCACAAGGATCCTCGAGGCTGACTCCTAAGTGCATGCCCAGAGACCTGGGTTTCTGTGTCCCTCTCCCACTGCTCATCAGTGATTTTCCAGGGTGTCCTGCTGCAGGGTATCATTTGGCCCCTGAAGTGGCCCTTGGAAGCAGTGCAGGGCACCACTGCATGCCCAGGTGCCTGCAGGAGCTGTGCCCTCTGAATTGGGTGGGTGTTTTCAGGACACTGGAGGCAGGGACCCTCTTTGTTTGCCTTTGGAAAAGTAGCAATGACCCCACTGTTGGCTGGGATACTGTGAGCAGTGGCCCCAGGCTGCAGCCCTGGCTCTGTCACCAGATGCTTTCACAGCTCTGCCCAAGTTGTTTCACATCATGGAAGGAGTGCAAGGCTCATACACCCCTGAAGAGCTTTTTTCTCCAAATACATAACAGTGCTACCTGAGAATGAGATTACAGCTACAAATCACCCCCCTTTTGCCTCCAGCAGTACAAAGCCTACCTCCCTGCTTTTAGTGCAATCCACCAGCTGTATATGACTGCACATTAGCTTTACCAGCCCCGGAGGTGCTGTTCAGTCTGCCACATTCTCCTTTCCACCCTGACACCTGCACATTATTTTTCTCTTGTTTTCCTCAGCTGTGGCTGGAAGGAGTGCACATGTTGGAGGAGGCTCTAGATGGTGCTGCTGTCCCGGGAAAGAAAAGCTGGCATGTTTATTCACTGATGATAAGAGCTCCAATAAAAGCACTGTGAAATGGGCAAGTCAGAGGGAATGAGGAAACCAGGGCAGCTCAGAGCTGTATGAATGAGTCCTGGTTGCTGGATTGCTGGATGAATCCTGAGCTCCAGGGCCTAACACTGGTCACTCAAAATTGGGATGCAGAGGGACTATGGAGAATCCTGGACCAGCATGGGATTGATCAGGGCACTCTTTTTGGCTGTCCCCTGCAGACCCTGCCTGCCTGAGGGGAAGCAGGACAGTGCCTTGCCCATGCCATTGCTGCCCAGCTGGAGGCTCTGGGAGATGTAGCATACCTCAGGAGTTTGGGAATAGCTGAACTTCAGAGAAACATCTTCCTAATCCCCATTCACTGGTTTAAACTCTGAGGAACTTCATTTTGTCCAAACATCTTATTTCTGTTTGTTTAATACTGGCTCTTGTGACTAGCTAATCTTGTTAGCCATAAGTGCAAGCCATTCTCTCTTGGATTCCTGCTAGGTTTGTTGTGTATGGGGGGAAAATCACAAGGAGCTGAAGTACCATGGCATAATGAAACACCACTTCTCCACTGAGCTGTGGCCACGGGCCATTTGTGAGCTCTCAGCCCTCTGCACAGCAAAGCTCAGCAGCAGTTTCTGCATTTACAGAAGAGTGGAATGCCCCCAGCACCAGACTAAGTGCCCTCCCCTGTGCTCAGGAGCAAGCCATGAGCTGTTTATTCCCAGAGTCCTGGTAATGCCCTGTAGCAATGAGTTCCACAGGTCAGTTGGACAGTATTTAAAGTATTTCCTGATGCTGCTAACATGTCTGTGGCTGGCCTGGTGCCTCCAGCTTTCCTGTAACCTCCCAGCCCATGCAAAAGAGAGCCACGATGGCCACAGAGAAGCTTGAACTTGACTGCTGCGACTTGCCAGGAGGTTTTCAGCCAAAAATGCACTGCATACCCTTTTGTGCATGGAGATGCTTGAGGAACAGCTTTCTGAGCCCTTCATCTGTCCTGTGCACAGGATTTGTACCACTACAGCCACAGTTTGGGGTGGTTCAGATTGGGCATTTTTTCTCACATGGCTCCAGGAATGCTAGGTAATGCTTCAGATTTAGAGCTGAGTCTTTCTTCTAGTGCTGGCAACTCTGCACAAATCCTGAATAACACCTTCATTAGGCCCTTCAAGTAAATTGAGAAAGCCAGCCCTCCTCAACTCCATTTCAGCCTTGCAAAGACTTTTTCTTCTTTGCCTTCCCTCTCTCAGAGGAAGTTTATATCAGAATACTGCTGAAACTCAAGATCCCTCATCTGCCTCCCCCCACAAAAAACAGAGGCACAAAAGAGGCATTAAAGACACTGAACACGCAAATAATCAAATGTTTTCATATGTGGAAGAATGGCTGCTTTTAGTAACTCATCCCAGAACACGACAGCATTAGAGGTTTTGGAATGAGAGCCTCCCAACAGCATCAATAAGGGGAAAAGGTCCAAAAAGTAAGCTAAACAGTACTGCTGCCTGAATATAGCCTTTCATTCAGCTCTCCCCACACCATTTCAGGCCCATTTTGGAGGTTTTTTTTGATAAATGATGGAATTTGTGTTTTTTGGCACCTGTTCAAGAGTTTGTATTTTCATTCTATAATTTCCTTAAACATTTAATTTCCTACATTAGCTGACAGTCTCTTGCATCTGTTGGAAAATTAGTTCTGGTGCTTCTGTGCCTGTGCTGGGAATTTAGTTTTTAAAATTTTTGTTATTGAAGATACAGAGAGAGTGAACCCACCTGTAAGTGGATGCTGTTGCACACTGACCTCCAGTTTTACAGATGATATAGGAGGACATAAAGGATAAAGAGGTATTTGAGTCAAAGGGCTCAACTTTTAAAGTTATTAGAGAATGTTCTGTGCTGCTTGACTGTAATACTGTGGCCATTTCCTACAGATCTGGACCCAGAGGTGACAAAGGCACAGGAAACAGAGTTTTCTTACAGATGCTGCCATTGATCTGTGCAAGTTGATTTTGAGGTATTGGTGTCACCTTCAACCATCAGGCAGCATTTCTGTGAGGTTTCCCCACTCCTCCTCCATCTATGCTGTTCTTCCTTCCCAGTGCTGCCTCTGCAAACAAGGTGCTCCTCATTCCAGACTCACCTTTCTTACAATGGTGGAGCCAGCACACCTGAAAAGCTGCAATCCCAAAAAACAGTCTGAGGAAATTTTTTTTCTAGATCCCTTTAGGTCTTCAGGGCAAGAATTCATTTAGCATGAAGCATCAAAGAAGGTGCTCAGCATCATCTGAGGAGAGGCAGTGGCAAGGTCTAGGAGCAGACACAGGAAACCACTGCATAGAAAACAAATTAGTTATGGATAGAGTAAAAAATGTGAGGGGAAAAATTACCCTGAAAAAGTGTATCTAGGGAGCAGATGCACCACAAGAGTGACTTTACCTGATGTGTCAGGCAGCATTGTACCTTCTCTGCATGATTGAAGGGCATCCCCCCTAAAGCTGGGGCCAGCACTCAGCAGACAGGGTGGCTCAGGATGCAGTTGTCCCAGTCTGTAAGTGTGTTTGGACATTTTTTCTTGGAGCTTCTGATGGCACTTTGCATCTGATTCCTACAGTCCTGAGGAATCATATACTTTGAGAAGCATCATTTGACTGTCTGGTGTCTTCTTCAAATAAACTGAGACAAGGTTTTTTTTTTGAGACAAAACCCCTGAACCTGATGCCACAAGTTTATTTTTTGTGCTACTGCAGGAGTCAGAGGTAGCCAATTTGATTTCTCTGTCACCAGCAGATTATTCCCCACATGGAGTGCCTCCTCATCAGTTCCTATGGGGCAGCTGTCAGCTGGATTTGAAGATGCAAAATCTGTCCCAGTTTATCTAAGTTGTGCATTATTAAGGTTACTGGAAAGTTGCAAATTTGTGATTTCTTTGATGCTTGGCTAGAAGGAAAGCCATGTGCTTCAGCTTTTTCCAGCACACAGAACTCAGGGATCTGAGCACTGAGGCAAGCAAAAGGTTGAAGTTCTGGACTGAAGTGGGATCAGACACCTGAATGGCAGATGATTCACCAGTGGGACCATCAATAAACTACCCATCAATATCATGTGCTTTCTGACCAGGTTATATTATTTCTAGGATTTAGGTCTGGTCAGATGAGTCTAATTCTCCTGGTTCTTGTAGCAGCCTGAGCTTGCCACCATAGTCTCTGAGGAAATCTGGGCTTGTTTGATTTGCATTGTATTATGAGAGATTAAAGTCTTCCTCCCACTCAATATCAGCTGATTCTTGCTCCAACAGACATCTTGCCCAGTCTTTTCATAAAGTCTTCCACTGTCTGGACCTTAAAATTTGTCATACCTTAGTGGAAATTATGGAACACGCAACAACTTGCCATTGTTCATTAAGCCCACAACTTGCACAGTATGTTTGTGCCCACCTTTGTCCCTGGCTGCCCACAAGACTCTGACTCATGGAGAGACCTGCAAGGGATTTGAGAGAAAGCCATGGGCAAGCCAGCCTGGAGAGGTCCCTCATGCTCAGTTCTAGGATGCACATCAGTTCCCTCTGTCCTTACCATCAAAAGAATCACTAAATGCTCACAGGTTTTTGATCTGAGCAAGGGCTTCACAGTCCATTCCTTTTGATGGCTGGATTTCATCTCCTTCCTTTCTGCACAGTGTGCTGGTTGTCTCCTCCATCCCCTTCTTGTTCATCAGGCTGGGATGTTAGAAGAGCTGTGTGTGGTCCTGGCCAGCTACTGATCCACACTTGCTCCAGGAGAAATTGAGGTTTGAAAGAAAAAGTGTGTCTGTGTGGAATGGGACTTATTTTTCTTGATACCAAAAATGTCTGGAAAAATGAAGTTAGGCAAAGAAATGCCTGCAGAAGCCACACATCACCTGAATTCCCAGAAAGGCAACGGTTGGAGAGCACAAAACAATATGTGAGAAAGTATCAGGAGTGGAAAATGTACAATAGCAGTTTTTAGGCCAGACATGTTTGAAAAATTAAAGCTCACAATCAGTTCTGCCAGGTGAGGTAAAACCTAATGCTGAGACTGGCCAGCAGAAAAAGGCACAAGGGCTCTTGTACTGTTGGGATTTTTTCTTACAGCTCTGTGTTGAGAAGGTTTTCCCCCTTTCCTCCAAAGATTGCTTTCTTCTTGATGGCCCTACCTGCTGCTCTGCTCCCTGACCCTGACCTCCTCTAGAAAACCTCGTGGGCAGGGCAGGGACAAATGGCCACAAGAGAAAGACAGATTCAGTGTGAGAGCCTGATGTCTTGAAGATGGTGATGGAGGGAATAGATGGAGAGATGCAGCCCCCAGAATGGACCCAGGCCAAGGACATGTTGATGTGGACAGACATTCCCAACTCTGGCCACCACAGCCCCACTCCAGCAGGCATGCAGTGCTGCTGTGCATTGAGATGGGGGTGTCCCTGGAGTGCTGACAGACCCACAAACTGATACAGCTGGCTAAGAATTGCCCATCATTTATACTAAAAAATAAACAAGGCCAACAATGCTGAAACGAAACATTTGGGCTCAGCTGGGTTGAGCATTTCTGTTTGCTCAGCTCGCACAGGATGGAGTTTGGATGGCCCCTTCTACACAGACCAAGTCATTGCTGGATCAGGAATTCTGTGCTCTGCCTTCTTGGGTTTCTGTGTGGTGCCATGGGATCTGGTGATGAATGTTGGGTGGAAGTCCTGGATGCTCTGAGCCTGGTACCACAAGGCACTTGCATGGCTGGGCAGCTCAGCCAGGTGCAAGTTCAAGTCTGAAACACGTCAAAATGACGTAAAAAACACTGCTTCCCAGAACACTTCATCCTGTGAAAATGCTTTGATATTTCAACATTTTGTCCCCAGTCATAACGGAAACAAACACTAAAATATTGGAAATTCCTGTGGGATGAAATTCCTGTGAAGTTCGTTTTTGCACTTAGTGAAAGTAAGTACAAAAATGCCCTTGTGGGTGGTTTTTTGTTTTTGATCCCTTAATTAAAGTTTCTTGGTTTTTCCACAGTGTCAGGGATGGTTTACAGAGCTTTCTTCCTTCAAGAGTCATTGCACACAAATAGACCTTGAGATTTCCCCATGGTGAGGAGGGAGATGTGCATGGAAATCCAGATTATTAGTAAGCATATTCCAAGGGTGGGGAACAAAACCTCCTCCTTGTGTGGTTATGGGCACCTCTTTGCAGAGTGCTGATTGTTGCTCACTGGTCTGCTCACTGCTTTGGATCAATGTGATACTGTCAGGAAGAAACAAAGATATGCATTTTTAATTCATTTTCTTCCTGGCATGTATAAAATGTGGTGCTTTGTTGGAAACCTTTTTGGTTTGTTTTTAATAGAAGCGTGGGACGTCAGGACACATTCAGATTTCAGGCCTTGCACAGTGGCAGGATTCACATTTAGTGAGGTCTGAGGGAAGGCTGCCTTTGGCCAGCAAGGTGATGCCAGCCCTGCCTCTCATTGTGGGCCTTTCCTCCTCCCTGACATGGCTGGTAAGTTTATTGCTGCCTTGTTTGGCAAGAGATTAACACCAGCCTGGGGTTTTACATCAACTGGCATTTTGGCAGGTTTAGTCCTTCTGTCTCCTGAGATTCCCAGTCTGAGGTCAAAACATTAATTTTTATTCTGCCTCAATGTCCACAAATATTAGTAGGTTGAGATGTGACCTTTTGCTCCAGCTCCTTAACATAAGCCAAGGACCCTTATCCTCTCTGAAACTCAACAGCAAGAAACTCCCTTTACTCCATACAGCAAATGCCACGTGTGTAACAGGGCCATGATCTCCAGCTCCTGATATCCCACCCAAACTCCTGCATCTTTGCTGAGTTTGGGGTGTGCAGGTGAGTCTGGGGGTGTCTGTGCTGTTAGGGTGGGTTGGTGCTGCCCAGTTTCTCTGCTTTTGCCACCAGGATTAGAGCTGTGCAGTGCCAGTGAGTGTTTCCAGCTGCAGTTTAGGGTGGCTGGCACTCAGCACAAGGGGACTGTTATCTCGAGCACAGACTATTCCCCAGCACTCCCAGCACATTGGAAACCTGCTTATTATGTTTGTGCTTGGAAAGGAAAATGTTAGCATAAGAGCAAAGTCCCAGGTTCATAACAGTGGCAAGGTACAAGAACAGTATTTAAGATGTGAACATGGGGAGACACAGAGGGACATGAATTTCAGGATCTTTGTATGTTTGGGGGGGCTGTGGCCCCACACCACCACAAGCCCAGAGAGGTGACATTTCCAAGTGACTTCAAATCCACTTGCACTGGCAGATTCCCTTGAAAACTGTGCTTCCTGTGTATCTAATTTGGGATTCGTGGGTCAACCTTGTGGTAATCTGAGCTGTGGTTTTGGGTGCAGGCCCTCTGAAGGGGCTGGGGTGGCTCCAGCTGCCTGTGGCCCTCCTCTGATAGGGAGCAGCCTGTCCCCAGGTGGCTGCTGCTGTGAGGAACTGACCACTGCAATGACAACTAATTCAGGGGAAAGCTGGGTGGGTGATGTGTCCAAGGCAAGGAGACAAGGCAGAGGATCTCTTTTGGAGGGACAATACCTGCTGCAAGCCAGGAGCTCTTCTGTGATGCCTTCCATGCAGGTCTCCACAGCATCCTCTGTCCCCAGCAAACTGCAGTCTGCTGTCCTGAAGTGGTCAGAGCAGTGTCCCCTCAGGAGCACTGTGTCAGCAGGTGACAAAGCTGCTTGGCTGCAGTCAAGCCATTTGTCTTGTTTCTGCAGAAGAGCAGGCAAACACATTTTTCACAAATGCCATTGTGTGCAGGGGAGGTGCTGGCTGGGGAACTGCACATCACACTGGAGCAGAGCAGGTTTGACAGCAACTGACATGAAGCCTCAGCTCTTTTATTAGCCAGAACAGCAAATTCAGTAGAAATGCCCCCTCCCTCCAGCCACTTCAGCTTACTGGAATAATCCTTTCCATCTACACTAGGGATGAGCTTATACCTGTCTGTTCCAGTCCCTTTGGTTCTGGGGACCATTTAACTGTAGCAAATGTCAGACAGAAAAAAATGTGGAGTCATGGGGGATTATTTCACTGCATGGCAAAATAACATAGGCATAGACTTATCAAACTGTTAAAACTTTTTCCAGCCTTGATCCCCATTAAAATGCACCATGTGGTGTCACTTTAATGCAACATGTGCAACTGTGCCTAAGTAGCCATGCTACCAATATTATGGTACAAAAGTACCTCAATGCTAGAATAAGCACAAAATAACTAAAACTTCTACATAGAATAAAAAACTTTTCCAAAATCCCCAGTGCATGGAGAGATTTCCTCCTCAGCTCAGGTGTGGTGGGGTCAGGAGGGTGGATCTGATAAATGAGTGATCCTGAAGAACTTGTATCTGCTGACAGCAGCTTCACACACATCCTGAGCCCCTTGCTGCCATGATGCAGAAGTGAGAAAAGTGGTTGTGCCAAGTCCCTTTCAAGTCCTTTTGACTTCTCCTTTTTCCTACATTTTTTTCTATTCAGTACCCAAGAACTATTTGCTCTTTTGTGCAAAAAAATCAGTATCTAAGATGATAAGACTCTAATCTTGATTGACTTCTGGGCAGTTAATGTTAACTAATGGTTCAGAGAAGGGAGACATTTCAGACAAGATTAATAGTCACACACACATGATACTGGAGATTTGTTTTCTTGCTTGTCTTGAGGCTGCTACAGTTTGAGCTCCTCAGACACAAAAAGATTGAATAGTTCAAACATCAGAACAACATACACATTACAATAATAAGAGGAATGGAGAGGTGGCTTCTCAGCTGGAAGTGGTGAGACATTGGTATGTTGAGCATGAAAAATTTGTCAACAAATTCAGAGAGCCCAGGGGTGGGGGATGACTGACATGGCCAGCACAGCCTTGGGAACACACTTCAAAAGGTGAATGTGTGGGCTGCTGCCAGGCACGGTGAGAGGAGACAAGTGGTAGCAGCTATTGCTGTCAGTGGGATTTTCCTGAGGGAACCAGATGGCTGGGAGATGAAGGGTGAGTGCCCAAAGTCTTGCTCACACAAGCCTTCCCCAGGACAGCCCCTGACTCTCACAGGCACTGGGTGTGCTTGTCAAAGGTTGTGCTCAAATGCTTTGCCTTGACAATGTGTTCTCCTTCCCTGTGTATGGACAAGCTTGGCTGAACAGTGTTTGGAGCTGTATAAATTCACTAAAAAAAGTAAGAGTGGAGAAAGCAAAGCTGACACTGTGAAAGAAACTTTAAAAAGAGTATTTTAATACAGCTGTTCCTCCCTCAGGCATTGAGGAATTTGCTCCCTGTTTCTTTAGCTTCCCCAGTGTGCTCTAGTGCATGATTCAGAGCAGACCTGCTCCTCCTCATACACCTCACCCTACTCCAGCCTGACAGCCTGAGCAGTCACAGGGGGATGGAAACAGCTCCAGAAGAGACTGTCCCACCTGGGGAGCTGCTCCTGCTGCACTCTGCATCATTCCTTGGGTTGGGTTTGGCTTTGAGAAGCCACCCACTGCCTCTTGGAGATTTCACTGAATATCCATATGCATCCTTCAGCTGGAGACCCTTCCCAAATATCTCACAGATCCCCCTGTGAGAAACCTCCATGTGAATGCACACCTGGAGCATGCCTGCCCCTACAGCCAGTGCACACCCCTGTTCCTGCCTCATCTTTTCCTGGTGGGCTTCAAGTTATTGGGACCCATCCGGTGGGAGCTGAGGTTTTTCACAGTGCAAGGAGTTTTGCCAATGCAGAACACATCAGGGAATGACCAGAGGTCAGCTGGCACTGAGCTGGGTGAATCAGTCACCATGCACATTTTTCTTTTTGGTTTGTATTTCTTTTTATCCCACAGAAGGTGGATTTTTGTTCCTGAAGTAGGGGGAGACTGTATATAGTACTGCTGGTATTTGCTTAACTACCTCCTGCAAGTGTAAATCTTCCCTCTTTCTTTCTCTCTATGGGGGTAAAGCAGTCAGCAAATCCCCTTTTTCAAACCAGGGATCAGGTAAATCAGCAGGCACAAAATGAACTTTGCATTGAGTTTGGATCTCCTCCTCTGCAGGGGTCTCTGGGTCTGCTAAACTTTCACACTTGATAGCCAAAGTCTGCTTGTGATTAAAGGGGAAAATGCAAAGCAGACTGCAGAGGTGAAAGGTGCAGATTGCTCTGTTTTACTGCCCTGGAAGTGAAGTGTATTGGCATGCAGGCTGCTGTAGAGAAGCTCAGAAATTTCTTTCTTATTTCTAAGAGATTGGAGGGAGCATCACATCTTCCAGACAGTGCTGGTAAAGGGCCATGTTCACACTGCTCAGTCTCAGGATGCAGCTTTAGCAGCTTCTCTGCAGAGGGAGCTGGGGCAGAAATTCTGGGCAATAGGTGCCCCAAATTGCCCATCACTCTCTGAGTATTGGCCAGGGGATAGACAGGCATCTGCTGGGGCAGGAAACCCAACCTGTACCCTGCCCAAACTCCTTTCATAGGTGGCAGTATCAAGGGAAGAGTGGAGCAGAGGAATCAATAAAGTAATTAGTGATGCCTGCCCAGGGTCCTGTCACTTCTTCCAGAGGAGATCTCTGAGATACTGTGGAAAGGTGTGACATCTTGCTGATTTTAACAGCCCTGGCAGGAGCTGGAGGGAGAAATGCAGCTGTCCAGGGTGATGGAGTGAGAGGAACAGACACCAGAGAGATACTCTGGTACCCAATGTGTTTTCACAGGCTCTCTGAAGTGCACAGCCTGAGAGATCCAGCTCTGATGATCAGACACTCTGCTTGCATCAGTAAATGAAGAGGTGAGAAATTATTAAAAGGATTAGCTGCTGGTCTGAAAGGCCTCTTCTGGGGCAGCCAAAACACCTCTGCTGGTTCCTAAGCTTCCTCCTGATTGTCTGTGATTTCATAATTTGGGGGTTCAGGGTTCACAGGGGAGCTGGAGTGGTGAAGCAGCAAAAGGGCAGATTTCTAAATGACACCTCTGAAAGAAGACACAATTAGGAATGCTATCAAAACATCATTTGCTGTCATTATCCATGGAGCCAAATCATGGAACAGACTGGGAAGGGCCAGGCCAGGACTGTGCCAGGTAACTGCAGGAGGCACAGCTGGAGGAGCAGTCCCAGGAAAAGTCCCAGGCTTCAGAGAGGAGGCTTCAGCACCTTTCCTGCCCACATCTCCTCCTTCCAGCCAGCAATCTCTTGTTTGAGGTCCTGGGATATATTTGCTCAGAATTTTGCCCCATAGCTCAGCAATATTCCTCTGAAGCCTTTCACTTCTGAGCCAGACTATATTTCTTGTTCTCTTAGGCAGTATAAAACCAGGGATGCAATTTACTCACATTTCCACAGTGGTTTCTGCCAGAATAAAGAGAAGAAAAATTTGCCCTGTTGCTTGACTGCTTGCTCCCAGGCTGAGATCCTGGATCTGCATTCCCTTGAGGGCAAGTGGAGACATATACATCCCATGTTTAGCTTTGCTTGTGGCTACAAAACAAAAAATATATACAATGATAATAAAAAAGAAAAATCAAATCTAGGCTGGCTGGCACTCCAGAATTCAGCACTATGAAAGGTTTGGTTTTCTAATTATATATATTGTCTATATATGAAGCTAAGACAGGAAACAGTGAGCATAAATTAGAGGAGAAAGACAATTTAGACATTAGAAATAGTAGAAAGGCAGTGAAGCATCGATGGCATTAGCAGTGGGATCTGCCATGGAGATCTGTGGGAACACATTAAATCTTGTCTTCATAGAACTATGGAATGCTTTGGGTTGGTAGGGACCTTTAAAGCTCATCTAGATCAAACCCCCTGCAATGAGCAGGAATACCTTCAACAGGATTATATTGCCTGTTCCTGATGTTGGATATTTTCAGGAATGGGTCATCTGCTAGCTCTGTGAGTCACCACCCTCACTGTAAAAAATCTCACCCCTGTGTCTAGTCTAAATCTGCTCTCTGTCAGGTTAGCACCATAACTTCTTGTGCTGCTGCAACAGGTCATGCTAAAACTTCTGTCCCCACTTTTCTTACAAGCTCCTTTTAGGTACTGGAAGGTCACAATTAGGGCTCCTTGGAGCCTTCTCTGCTCCAGGCTGAGCAACCACATCACTTTCAGCCTTTCCTTATAGGAGAGGTGCTCCAGCCCTCTGACAATTTTCCTGTGGACTGTTCTAGCAGGTGCCTCTTATGTTGGGGTCCCCAGAGGTGGGTGCAGCTCTGCAGGTGGGGTCTCACCAGAGCAGGGCAGAGCAGAGGGGCAGATTCCCCCCCTCTCCTGCTGCCCACGGGGCTCTGGATATCCCAGGACATGTTTGGCTTTCTGGGCTCCCAGTGCACATTGCTGGGCCATGTCCAGCATCTCCTCCACCAGCACCCCAAGTCCTCCTCCCCTGGGCTGCTGTCTTGGGGCAGCAGAAGGTGGTACATGACTCCTGGGATTGTTTTCAACTCTTTTCAATGATTTTGTACCAAGGTTTCCCCTAGTTTCAGCTGGGTGCAATTTCTTTCCCTACTTCTGATCCCTGTCTCTTATTCTCTCTTGTCATAATGTAGGTTGAGAAATATCTCCATATGTAGTCTGTAATCCTGAGTTCCTTTGGGATTACCAAAATTATATAAATACAGCTATGATTTATTATCTTTTGTGTCTAACACCCAAATGTTCCTCTGTGCCCTTTGGAGTTCATTCATGCCATGCATCTCTTGTTCCCAGCAAACTTCTTGATTTTGATTTGCAGTGCTCAAGGACATCTGCTGCCTTTGCAGACTTGCACAGTTTTCTTCATCAGCAGTTTGCATTCCTCTGGATTTATTTTATGGGCATAACCAAAGGTTATTCTGCAGTTCTTTTAAGTGTTCTAACCAAAAGTAGGGGGAACAACACACACAGAAGCACTAGAGAGTAGAATGAGAAACTTCTCATTGAATTGTCAGGGTTCCAGTGGGTTTTTGTACCAAAGCTCTGCTTGTCTGAACTTACAGCCATTACCCAGATCAAGATGTGAGGAGAAAGCATTTTCCATGTTGATCAGAACTGATGAACATCTTCTGGATGGACAATATTTCAGAGTCTTTACCTGGCCGGTAAAGACATTGTTTTCCTGCTTGAGAGAGGTTTTAATGAAACTGAATTTGATGTCTACCAGAATGATTTATGTTAGTGCTTTTAATTGTAGCTGCCCAAATGCCATTTTAAGTGCTGAGATAACATGAGATCCTTGATGAGATATTGACAGGTATGGAAACTGAAGGACAAAAACTCTCTAGTCTCAGGAAAAAACCTAATAGGATTAACCCTGATCTGACTGAAGTACACTTATTACTGATTTCAAATGATCTGATGTCCATGCAAACCTTTCTTTAGGCCCATAAGACTTTCCTACAAACCTACATTTGTTCTACAAATGGGTCTACTAACATCCATTAGTTAGTACAGAGCTATAATAAATCCTCGAGTGTCCAGGAATAGACTTTGCATGACAATAATTACTTGACAATTCCCAAGTAATGGCATTTGAGATTTCCTCTTTATGCTGGAAAATAAACTGTTTAATTAAAAGGAAGAGTGGAATTAAAATGATAGAGATGAAAAGACACTTCAGTAGATGAGACTGTAATTGGTTCCTTGGCTCAGTGTGGTTCAATGAACTCTCCTGCACTCACTGGCTCAATTATCTCTGAGTATCTAGGGTAGTTTTGCAGCATTTCCTAGCTAGTGTAGTGAAAATATTTAAAATAAAAATATCTAGAATATCAGAGACTTTCTATTTAGCTTTTCCTACTCAGAATCAGGGAGGGGGTATAAAGAAGAAGAACACAACCTCTGGCATTTTGGTCTATCTCTTGGAATGATGATGTTTAGACATTTGCTTAATCTTTTCAGGCCAGCCAGAATGTCTGTTGTGTGTGTTTGTGTTCCCTCACACGATTACAGACAACAGCCAGAGTGGTGGAAATTCCAAGATGATCCTACCAGGGCAGTCACAGGCAGAGCTGGCTGTCAAAAAGCCATCCTACACTTCCCCTCTGTGGTGCTCCACTCACATTGGGACCCTCTCACAAAATGTGGCAATTCTGTGTTCTCCTGAATTGTATCTCCATCAAAGTATGAAAAGCAAAATGAGAAATCCGCAATCCATTAATCCTCTAGGTACTTCTAGATGTGCCAGTTCTTTCTAACTGGACAGAAATAGAAAAATAGAAAAATAGAAAAATAGAAAAATAGAAAAATAGAAAAATAGAAAAATAGAAAAATAGAAAAATAGAAAAATCCATGCCTGCAGGCAGTAGTGTCCCAACCTGCAGTCCTCAACAGCTTTAATCAAGGTCCCTTGTGCTGGAAGTTTGAGAGGTGATAGTTGAGGTGAAGAGACAAGTTCATAGAGTGAAAAGATACTTTTTAGATTCCTTTATCTGGATAGAAATATTTTGACAACTATTTGGACACACAGAGGGAATCTGAAGGACTTACATTCCCCTAAACCATGGCAGGTCAGCTCTGTGCCCTGCAAGCTGATGTTTAATTCCAGCTTTACCTGTCAGAGGTTTGCCCATGGCAGACTTGCACTGATCACCAGGGAGGAGCCTGTGCTCAAAGCAGGGAATTAAACAGGCACAGACCTTGGGGAAAGCCTGCTGTGGGACAGGGAGAATAGCAGTATTCATTGCTTTGAGGGAACCTGGCAGGATGGGCAGCTCCCCCTGTATCTTGGCACCCCTGCTTCTGATCCAGGGACCCTGAAGAACTGAAGGGAAAAGAAAGACAGGAGAAGAAAAAAACCCCAAACCTCTATTATTCAGACTTTTAAAAACCTCTATCAAAGGGTGGGTATGTGTTTTGGACATGTCTCAATGTAGGTTGTCATTAGTGACTGGCTAGCTATATTTGAATGGGTGCAAGTGACAATCCAGAGCCTTTTCCCAGCCTGTTTTATTTTTTTTTTCCATTTTGGTATGTAGGAAAAAAAAAAGGTTTGTTGCAGTCTAAAATACATCTGCAGATGGTGTGTGCTCTCCTTGGCTCCAGCTGGGGCTCAGAGTGAAACACCACAAAATGCCTATTGTTACCAGCACTTTCTGCCCTGCTATGGTAAGAAACCCTGTTTGGTCTCAGCAGATTTGGATTCCAGTTCCTGGCCCCAATGTTTCATGTGAACTTTTTGGATGGCACACCAGCCTCTCTGAGGTTTGCCAGTTTCTGATTATAGGCTGGTTCTTGGGAACAAGAAACAGACCAATTGTCATCCTGCTCCAAATGTGGGCTGCATCCCAGCACCCGAGGTCAGCAGAGCAGCAGCAGTGGATGTTAGAGGGAATATGAAACCACAGCAACTCTGCTGAAGCCCTTGAAAGGTGGGCAAAGTTCATTGCCCTTCCACTTCCAGTAAGTCTGGAATTTGGATCTTGGTCCACAGAGGCTTTTAGGTCCCTGACTCCCAGTGGTTTCCTTGCCATGGTGCAGGTTAGGAGTTGAGTCCCTAAATAACTGGTGGCTGTGAGCCCAGTCTCTCAGTCTGGTCAGATATATCCAACATTACTTGTGTTCATGTTGTATATTGAGATCCTGCCTGGAATCTGGACTCCTTGAAATAGAGACAGGGACACACAGGCTGGGGTTTAGTTGGCCAAGAGTTGAAGCTTATGGTGTGGGTGCCACATCAGAGCTGTAGACAATGGAAACAGCACAGAAAATACAGATTCTGTAGAGTGGGACATCATGAACAAGTCACCTAAAAAAAAAGTGAAAGTCTCTTCATCACCTGCAAGGGGAGTTGGAGGTGCATCTATGTTATTGGTGTCTGAATTTAGGTAGGAGGTGTCCCATTCAGAATGGAAGGCAATTCCTTCTCCAAAGGGATCATGATGCTGTGTAATCAGGGCAGCTCGAGCTGGGCTGGGAAGAGCAGAGCAGGGAATTTTATTTAAGGCCCAGCCAGCAGAGCCAGGACTTGGCACAAGCTGTGACAGTCGAAGGCATTAGCCACTCCTGAAACCTTGGTCTGTCTGTGTTCTCTCTGATCCTCTTCCTCTCCCTCCTCTGGTTCTCTGGCTCAATTGTTTTGATTACAGGAAGAGCAAACTCTTCTTTCTTGCAGCCTTTGCCTAAAACTCTATCAAGACACTTCTGGTTTCCAACATCTTTGGAGCAGATCAACAAGTTTTAGAAACCTAATTCTCCAGTGGTAACAAATAGAAACATTTCACCTGACCTCAAAAGATTTCCAGATCAGCTGAGGCTGAAGCATTTTATCTTCTGTGATGTACCTCAGAGAAAGATGGCAAAACATGGAAATGTTTGCTGAGTTTAGTTTTATGAATTTTTTCTTCATTTCTGAAGTTGACATGTTCTGCTCAGATGATGTCAGAGCAGATGGTGAGAGAGTATTTTCACTTCAGCCTCTCCATGTGGGCTCAGGCAGTTCAGCTCCATAGACCTTGATCCCAGCCCAGGCCCGTGGCCATTCCTGCACTACACATGCTGGATAATAGCACATTTTCTGTTCTCACACCAAATGCTGGGTGTGTTTCCATCCCTGAGATAAACTTTATAGTGTTTCTATTTCCCTTTCCCCCATGGTACTGATTATCCCAGAAATAGATAGGCACTGGAAAGCTATGTTCTGGATCTGAACTATTTCTGCATTGCATCTGGCATTGTGACTGGATCCATTTTTGGGAAAGTGATAATTCTGTGTTTGCTTTTGTGCCAAATTTTCTGTCTTTAAGTCTTATTTTTTCCCCTACAGGCATGGATTAATTTTTTTTTTTTTTGCCATTTCAAGTTTGAATTGTTTTGTTCTCATCTTCATCTTTCCACTTGTGCATCTTTCTGCTTCTCTTTTTTGTTAACTTCTGTGTGTCACCCATCTTGGTCTCACAACAGGGACTGACAGCTGAACCTCCTGCAGTTAAAACAGCAACAGTGGGACACTGGGGAAAAAAAAGGAGAAAAAGGGGAAGAATAAGGAGAGAAAGGCTACATTTAACCTTAGCCCTGCCTGAAGAGAAGCTCAGACCCTGGGTGAGATGCTCACCTGCTGATCAGACTGAGATTTCAGCACTCTGCAGTTGTTCTGGAAGGATGCGAAACTTCCCCAGGAGGAATTTGATACAGAAAACTTTGGTGTGTTTTTGGGAAGAGCAGTGATTCAGTGTTGGGTTTTCTACCCAGGTGAGTGTGGGATGGGGTTAGTTAATGCCTGTGGAGATGATGGCATAGATGTTTCACTTTTATTGTTTGTTTCAGGGAAGATGCCAAACACCAGACAAGACAAGACACAACCAGAATTAGTGCCCAGTGGCCAGAATGGAAATGGAGTGATCACAAGGGGGTAACACAAACTGCAGAGTCCTGGACTGCAAGGATTTGTCCCTTCCTCACAGCCATCACCAGAGCACCACACTGCCCACCTGGCCTCAGCCTCACAGTCCTGCAGATTTATTTAGGAATTGTTTTCCCCAGTTTGGCATTTCTCGGGGTTTCAAGCAAACTGGGGGAAAAAAAATAATGTTCCAAGATGCAAAAAATGTGACATGGTCCATGGAGAGGGGAGCTAGGTCTCCTTGCTCCTCTCCAGTTGCTGCACAACAGGGATTCAGGGAGAAAAGAGCTCCTGCCTGAGGCAGGGAGAGTGACCCCTCTGAACAGATAAAACCACCACAAATACACAACCTGCAGTCTTTGGAACAGGCCAGGCTGCTCCAGATTTTCCTATTGAGATGTTCTCCTTCATTGGAACATAAAACAAAAAAAGGAAGACAATGCTTTGCCATGATGCCAAGTGATCTGCCAAAGTTCAGGAAACTGGATCAAGAGGTGAACAATGCTGAGCTGTGCCTGCCACTGCTCTGGCACCACAAATGACCTGGAACCACAGCTGCAGGTGTTTGGTGTGGGGCAGGGAATCCCACAGGGCTGTAGGAAATGGCACTAAGGAGTGAAAAAGTAATGGTTTGCTTCTTCAGGGTGGTGGTTCAGGGATTTCTGGTGTATCTTGTCACCTGTGAGCTGGTACTGACTTTTATTTTACTTCCCAAGGAAAGGTATCTTGAGTCTCCAGGAACAGCTTTGGAGGCTCCAGTGTGAACTTGGGGCATCTCCTGACAAGGCAGACAGGATCTTGTCCATGATTTGCAAAGCTCTTTCAGATCCTTGAGACAAAATTATTATTTCAACACTATTGTGAAATCTTAAGGGTCGTGACTGAAAAAATAATTGGCTTTATGGAAATAAGGATGAGCTATTTCAGCAGATGACAGTACTATCCAGCATTATAATAACATTTTAAAGACTAGATAAACAACAGCTATGGGAAAGACATAAACTCACGTTTCAGGGCATAACTATTGTGTGTCAGGAAGTAATTCTCCTTTTAGGCCATTTATTCTGTTGCTGGTGGCTGCAACTGGAGCTGGACACCACCAGAATCAATAACCCATGGCACAGGCACCTCTGATTGTTTGCTACTTACATGTTTTGCAATTAATTCATTGGGATAAACAAGCCTTTGTTTTCCTCTTGCCAATTTGACCACCTCCCCACTCCTTGTATTCCCATACTTTATATTCTTCTTGGCACTAATTGTGTGCTTTCAGTCAGCATGTTTTAGCTTTCCAGGACTGTAAGCCATGACTTGGGGGCACAGCCACATTTACATTCCTTTGCAGATGGCCTGTTTCTAGCACTGTCAGTCCTTGGGTTTTATTTTTTGCTGTCTTTATGCTGAGGGACAGACACTGTTCAGTGGCTCTTTGTGATTCTAATCATTTTCATACAGTTTGAGGAGCAATGAACTTGAAAAACAAGATTCCTTTTTCCTGGAGGGAAGGCACCTGAATTTAGGCCTGTCTTTGCCACCCACTGAGGATGTGTGACAGTTTAGAGAGGGCTCAGGGCAGTGTTAGTGGTTGCTGTAATGCCCTTTGTTGTCTCCATGTAGTTCCCATTTCTGTGGGCACCATCTGTTTGTTGGGAACCTTTTTTTTTGCCTGGTCACTGCAGGCTTCAGGAAATGCCATCTTGCCAGGTGGCACCTCTATTTGCTGCTGATACAGCAGCTCCAGAAGCAGGTGCAGCTTGTGGGATAATGCAGCTTTGTGCCAGCCCATGGCCCATTCAGAGACTTGGATGGGGTTATTGCTTTAGCTCAGCTCCATTTGAGATGTGGGCACTGCTTCTGAAGTGCCCCTGGCAGCTGACTTCTCACTTTGATTTATGCTAACCTTAGAACTGCTGGTAATTACATGCATGTTCTTGTATTCAGGAAGTTTTTGCAGTCACCAAGGAGCAGGGACTTCTTCATGCAGCACCAGGAGAATGAATTGTTCATTTTGATGGGCACCTCAGACACTTTGGGGCACATGAAAAGGCTGCCTGTGCGCTCCTCCTTGTCATGGAGGAAGGGCTGGTGGAAGAAGAATTGATAATAACACTGCAGCTCTGATCTCTCAGAGTTTCAGTACTAATTTGCTGGTGTTTGATCAGCCAAAATGCTGTGTGCAGAACAATGGGTTTGCATAGTGTGATTCTGTGGCTCATTAGCCTACTTGGACAACTAGCTGGGATTTGTTGTCTTCTTGACATCCCTTACAAATAGTGCAAGGGAAAGAATGGCCAATGCACACTTTTCCATGGCATTTTATTTACCTGAACTGAATCCAAAGAAATGGTCAAAAATTCTTTTCATGCTGGTGCATGAAAATTAGTGGCTTGAAGACATCATTAGCTGGTGTTTTACACAGGAAGACTTGTTCTGGTCCAGGCAGTGGCCATTAACATTTCTCTCCTAACCTACCAGGCATTTCATATTTTAGACAACATTTCCTCAAGTTAATTGACTTTGTTCATCTCCATGCACTGCTGAAAAAGATCTGATGCAGTCAGATGACTGAAAGAGGATAAGAATAAGAATAAGAAGAAAGAGAATAAAGAAGAAAAAGAAGGAGAAGAAAGAAGAAAAAGGAGAAGTGTTTTTCTGGCCTTAGGAGCACAGGGAAGCCTGGAAAGTTTTGGATTAAGTCCTTTATGAATTTTCATTTCTCCACAGTGTTTAGGTACACATTAATATACAGAATATACATTAAATAGGCTGTAGGCAGAATTGGTAATGCCTTTAATAAAGGTCCAATGAAGATATTAAGCAATGTGAAAAGAAGGATCATTATTTCACTGTGAAAAGCTGTGATCATTCCCTCTGCCCATCTGTGTTGATTTTTTTAATCACTTGGCTAGTTGCAAACAAATTTTGAGAGAAGAAGGGAGAACTCCAATACAATAAAGGTCCTGCAAGTTGTTTGAAACTTCATGGCTGAGTAGAGACTTGAGATGCATGTGAGTGTTCTGAAGATGGAGAGAAGAGGCCAAACAAGCAGGTGGCTCAGGACAGCCATGGTGTGTTTTGCTGATTGTCCAGGGGGGCATAGGGGGAACGAGGGGAGTTGCAGGGGGGTTGAGTTCCCAGCCCAGCCTGTGCTTGAAGTGAAACCACATTTCCTCAGTCTCACTGTTCATGAAACAGCTTCCTGAACGTGGGCAAAGGAATGTGTTTTTCCCTTGTCTTGTGCACTAAATCTCCTGAAATGTTTTGTCTCAAATTGGCTCAGAACTTTTAGTGTGCAGCAGATATTCAGAGCATAACATTTCAGCCCACACAGTTAAATCTGGCAAAATGGGAAGCAATTGAAAAAGGGTCTGTCCAGGATCACTCAGGAGGGGACTGAGCTGAAAGGGACAAGCTCTGCTGCTTGTTTCACTCATGCCTGGCTACTTCTGCAAAATGTCACTGAATTTCTGGCTCTTATGGCCATCCTTCACTCCAGACAGATAGGTTTGGGTTTAAGTAATGGAAGTTGTTTAACAAAGCAGAAGCTGTACCAAGGGCCCTCAGAAACCCAGATGTGCTGCCTGTAGTGTTTCCCTGGCTGCAGAAGGCAAACCTGGAGTCAGGATATTGTTTTGGTTGAACTCTGAGTGTGGAAAAGCAAATGTGCCAGAAACACCAGAGGAGAGAGGAGATAGTAACAGAAGCCCAAGCTGCCAGAATCAGCTGTGCACATAACCCCAAATGACCACAGAGAGGATGTTTTGGTGCAGATGTGACCAGAAGAAGAGACAAGAAAGACAGGGAGAGCCTCTTCTTTACTTTTTAATTTCCATTATGCCTAGAGAAAAATAAGAACATGACCTTACCTTACTCTGCTGATAAACAGGACTAAGTCAAAAACCACAACTTTATTCTTGACTTCATTGCCATCCTTCATAATGGAAACATTTCCCATGATCAGAACTATCAGCCAAGAACTATGAACTATGCCAAATATTGCAGTGCAAATTGCATTGCATTTACATACACATTAAATACATATATATATATAAAGTAAACTTCACTGATTTTTGAAAGAATTCTGCTTCAATTTTAGTTTATTCCCATTTGTCATGTTGGGTGAGATACATGTGATCAAAACTAGATGAATGAACATAGATATTTTCATCTAAGCCAGAATCTGGTCTGCATTTTCTTTTTTTCTTTTTTTTTTTTAGTATCCAGGGTATAATTCTATTTATCTTAAAATAGAGCTTTAGAGTAGGTCAGACTAGTGTCTCCTTAAAGAACATTTATTGAAGGGTGGCCAGCTCTACCTCGTAGGCATTTGAATTAAAGGAAATTAATTCCTTCCCCATGGATCCCCAGGTACATGGCACACAACTCCTGTGCTGGAGTGGGTGGTCTGATCTTGCAGGGCTTGAGCTGAATGGCAGGGCTGTTTGCAAGTGGTTTCCCTGTAGTTTTCTTTGCAGCCACATGTCAGGTTTTTATTCCTCAGATGGTGGTGGGATGCCCCAGCCGTGACCATGAGCTTGTCTTTCTGCAGGAGATGTGTGTGATGTGTCTCACTTCTGCATTTCAGCCATCCAGACACTGACCCCACAAACCCCACAGTTTTCTCTCTGTGGGATGACTGGTGCCACTGGGTTTGGAGAGCTGTCCCTTAACCCAGCTCCAGGCTTGCAAAGGAAGGAGGGTGATGTGGTGGTGAAAGCACCCCCACTGCATGGCAGGAGATCTGAGCTTGACTCTTCATTCTGCCACAAAAATATATCCCTGTTGATTTTGGGTGTGTTTCTTACACTCTCTGCTGCACCACAGTTCCCCCATTTGTAAAAATGTGAAAGATTTTTACCTACCTGGCTGAAAACTGAGGACCTCAGTACTGGAGCTCGAGGAACATAGAGTGAAACTCTGGTCTGGATTTGCTCATGACAAAGCATCTACTAACATATTTTCAGCCAGTGCCTGGCAGAGCAGCAACGTTCAGATTTCTGTTTAAATAAGCTCTTTCATCAGATGAAAGAACATACCAGGAACTGGTCAGCAATATTCTCTGCAGTGGCCCCTGGAAGGGGAGCTCAGACAGGGAGTTAATGGTTTCCAGGTAAAGAGAAGGTGCAGAGCTGCATTGAGGTGGAGTTGGTACCAGAGGGGTGAGCCAGGGAGCTCCTCCCTCCTGAGCAATCCCAGTCCAGCTGCTGCTCACCTCTGCAGGGCAGCACAAGGTGAGTGCAGCCATTGCTCTGCTAGTGATATTGAACAATAACCAGCACCATAAGCTTTTAACTGGCATGAGTCAAAGGCTTTGGTCAGGTTGGCCTTGGAATTGTTTAGGATGAAATGAATTCCTTTAGCCTTTGAGAGGGTCCAATTGAAGCTGTTTAGCTGAGCAGTGTGGAAAATGGAGAAGTTTAGCTGTTTTGTGGTCAAACTGGAGCGCAGACTCTGTTTGCTGATACTGCTGGATCCATAACCTCACATCCTCCTGGAAACACTGTGCTTGTTTCACTTCCTAGGGCTGTTGTTGTGGCCACCAGTGATGAAAATCCAGCCTGTTTTATCCATCATGTTTTTTGGCTTCCCTATTTCTTGTATGTCTTATACCCCTCAGTACATTTGGTGCATGTTCATGGCAGGGTTTCCACTGCAAGCAGAAATGTGTGAGTTTTGCATTTGGAAGGTGTCAATGGCCTTACAGTTTGTAAAGATAAATGTGGCCACAAAAGCTGCCATGAAAAAAAACCTCAAAACATTTCTGAGAGATGGAATGCTTGTGCTTTTAACCCTAGAGATTTTTAGCCTGGATAGAATAAGCATCTTATTTTACTGCAGATGTGTAAAGATTATATGAATATATACCATGAGCTGTTTTCTTCACTGGACAGTCTCTTTGCCCATCCTACCTGAGGGGTGGGTTTTTCCAGCTATACTGGAAATGACTGGTTTGTGAAGCCAGGCTCATTTTTTTCCTCAGACACATTTTAGATCAGTTCTCAGATGCCATAAAATTATAAAGAGTATAAATTTGTGAGCTTTATACTGGCTGAGAATCTGACCAAACTTTTGGACAATGGATTATATAGACAAAGGAAAATGTTAATTTAGACTGCTTTCTGTTAGGAAGAGAATGTTTCTCTCTTTACAGCTTCCCTATGGAGGTACATGGAAGGGCAATGAGATAAAAATGAGAAAGGAAAATTTGGGGCCACTGCTAGAAAAGTGAGGTGTTAATCTTTACCCATGAGGACAGGATGATGATTTCTCAGCAACATGCAGAGGGAAAAGAGATGGAAATGATGAAGTAATAGAAAAGGCATCTTGGTTCGAAGGGCACTGGTTTCACTTGGGTATAAAATGAAGATCAGGAGAAAACAAGTAAAACATGAGTCCTTTTCCAGAAGAAAATGACCATATGATGTGATTCTGAGGCTGCACTGCCAGCACTAATTGCTGCCTCAAAGGCATAAAACCTCTGCTTTGAGCAACTGTCCTCCTGGACAGGATGAGGACTTCTCCTGCCTTACCAAAATGAGCAGGTTGATTCCTTGGCAAGGAATTTTGTGCCAGCACTGGACAGAGTGGAGAAGAAGCACAACCCTATCCTGGCAGAAAAATGAGCCTGGGTGATCTTGGAGGCAGTTTCCATCCCTGTTTTCCCCATTTTGCTCCAGAGTGGTTAAACCTCAAAGCAGTCAGTATTTATCCAAACACATCCATTGTGAAAAACTGGGCTTCTAGAGAGTTTTCCTGCCCTCCCTTGTGCTGATGGCTGGAAGTGCTGTGAGGGCACCCTTGTGTTCAATGTCTCCTTACTCCCACCTCTGGCACAACTCTTAGGAAGTGCACAACCATGCAAAGAAATAAAAATAAAAGGCCTTGTGGCTACATACATCAGGTAAAGTCAGTATGAGAGTACAGGAGGGCACACTTAAAGCTTTTTATTCTTGACAGTGAAGCCAGACCCTGTGCCTGGTATGGTTGTTACTGGTACAGTGCCCATGGCCTCACTCCTGGGCAGACCATGCCCCTGGCTAAACATGGGTGGCATGAGGGACATTGCCCTCTCCATGCCTTCTGCCCCTGCTGGGGGTGGGCTTTCCTCCACAGCCCAATAAACTGTTCCTAAAGTCACAAGAAACACAAATGAATGTAGAATTTTCAAAACAAACACGTAATTTCCTGAAAATATATATGAGGTTTTCCATTTAGGCTGCTGCAGAATCTGGAAAAAAATCATGTTTGACTATCAATATGGATGGGATTCAAATTAGGAGCATAAAAACTTGGTTAAAATCATCAACATAAATCAAGTACTCGCAACAGTCATGTCTGTTTTTATTTATTACAGGGTTAGGAAACATCAACTTAATCTCTGGCTGTGCCAAAGCAGGTCTCCACTGGAGACTGATGCTGCTGCACAGTGCTTTGAATGAGCTGGCTGTGCCCATACCAGAGTCATCTCCAACCTGGCAAAGGCAGTTTGTCTGGCCCTATCACAAATAACTCTTTTTTCCAAGAATGATGGTTTGGTGCCATGGGGAATTGTCTCCTCCTGCCCAGAAATGATGACTTGTGTGAACAGCAGTCACTCATCCACAGCCCAGGACGTGCTGTACCTAAATCTGGTTGTGTGTCAACTGTATTAGAAGAGTTTTTGACTTATAAAATGGTTTATTTTATCAAAATGTGATTTAGATGGTGTTTAAAACAACCAAGCCTCCATCTTGGTTGGGACCTTTGATCTCAGTGGAGCACCATGACAATGACAATGAGGGATGAAGCAAACAGATGATGGCCATGCTGCTTGGGCAGGTGCCAAGGAATGGCTGACAGGGATGATTTGCCATGGAAAAAGAGCAGAGATAGCCTAAACGTGTATGTGTTTGTACAAAAAAAAAATCTATGAAGGGAAAAATGGGTATTATTGATAAAAATTGGCCAGGGACAAAGAGCTGGGTTAAATACCACTGCTGGCACAGGCTTTGGGTGTGAGCCCAAAAATAAGTCATGGGCCCTCCTGCCCTGGTTCTCAGCCCACAAAATGGGGATGTGGCAGAGGACAATAACAGCCCCTTTCCTTTATCCTGGCTTTCAGTGTCAGAGCAGCAATCCTGGGAAGGGGCTGCATCAAGCACAATAGAGGCTTGTTCCCTTTTCATCGTGGCTGTGCAGCAGACACAGGTTGTGCTGCACCAAGGCCTCTTTAAAGGTTGTTTTGTTGAGACCAGTATTTAATTCTAGGCTTTAGAAAAGGAAAATGAAAAGACACAACTGTTTAAAAGGTCACATTGTCCACCTGTTCTGGGCAGGCTGGGTTTGTGCAGTGCACTCTCTGGCTGTGATGATTTTGCCTGAGCTCTGAGTTCAGTGGCAATTTGCAGGGCAAAGCAGCAGCTTGATTGGCAAGTCTCTAAAAGTTTGAGCTCAGCAAAACCTGACCTTCCTTCTGAGACAGCATTTAATTATAAGCATAAGTCCTTTTTGTACATTCATGAGAAATTCTCTCCCAATTGAGAAGATAATTTCTACCTTGTGACATAATGAAAATGATGAGTTCTGATTCTTGATTTTGTATTTTGTTTTGGTTTTGTGAATAGGACCACTAAGATAGAGACAGCTAATAGTTCACTCTTTCCTCCACCGTACTTTTTTTCAACAGGAAAAATATTTATTTTCTTTAGTCCTCAAATGGAAGCAGCTCCCACAATGAGAAAGAGCATTGTCTTTAAATGTTGAAAATGAGAATTTCCCAAAGAGGGTTTTCTTATTATTATTTTTTTTTATCTTTTCCTTGTAAAAGATAAAAAATAAAATATTATTTTTTATCTTTTACATTTCTGGGAATGTAGATAATTTGGGAATTTTTTACATTCCCAAAAATGTAAAGAATATTACATTTTTTGAAATAAAGAGATGTCAAAAAAAGATTTAGCAGTTTGTTACAGTACTTTTTTTCCCTGCATTTGTGGGTTGGTCTATTGCATAGATTACAGAATCATAAAGAGCATGAACTGTTTTAAACTACCTACTTTGTGGAATGACTATAATAGTGTTTGGAAGAAAACCCATGAAAATGTAAAGTGGCTCACCAGCACTTATTTTAGAAATATTAATAATAGGCAAGACAAGTGTTACACTCTGTTGACAACCTGAAGCAACCTTTCCAAAAACTTCCAAGAGGATAAAAAGATCATATAGGAGAAGGAAAAAAAGAATAACACAAGTAAAAAAATTTGAGAAAACTCCAGAAAAACTTATTTTCAGTTAACCAAGATCAATGCACAAAGTCTAAAAAAGCTCTGCATATGGCTGATGAATTTCAAATTTATTTTGTTTCCATTTTGAAATATTATGGAGTTGTGCTAAGCAGAATTCCTGAGGCTGAAGGAAAACTCAGGTACTCCAAACAAATACCGTTTGAAGTGAATGTTTTTTGGCAAGGTGCTTCACAGTAAGCATTGAAAAATTCCATCTAAGATATTTTGATACCTTGCTTTAGGAAAAGAAAATGCTGAGAGTAAAATAAGTAAAATGAAATGCTGAAAGTAAAATAAGACTGCGGGGGAAAGAAAATTAATCTGTTTTCTTGGAACATCTCTCAGAATGTTACAAATCCTGCAGAAATTTATGGGTAGCCAGAAGCATCAACTGAAGCCCTCACCATCCACCAGCCTGTCACCAACAGTGAACATGAGAGAACATTTCCATTTCATGGGATATGTATGATGATTTTATGATTTTATGAGAGAGGTCAAGCTCAGACTAGCTCCTTAGGAATGCTGCTCTCCAAACTTCCCCAAAAATCCTCAGCATCCGGCAGCACGTCGTGTTGTGTAATATCTACTCATTAATCACCACTTTACCCTCTTAACTAATCCTGGCAACACCTTTGCCAGATGGGGAAAGTTAAGGCAAGGTGAAGTTAAACTCCAAATCACCAGGGGATTCCTAGCTGGCTGTCAAGAAAACAGCACAGAAATCTCAGGCATTTCTAAACAATAGGTGAAGCTGGAATTTTAGAGATATTTAGACACATACCACTGAAACCAGGAGATGATGAGGAGATGTTTCTATTTCTGCTGCAGTCAGGATTTTGAGAACTTTCTCTCTTCTGTACCACAGAAAAGATTTATGTGCTTGTGGCATATATTACAGAGCTGTAGGAAACACTGAAGCCCATTCAACACTTGGAATGAGCACACTGAAAGTTGTCACACATTATCTGGGATTAGAGCTGAGTGCTTCTAGCCAGACCCTCCACTACTGAAAGTTAATTGGTGAAACTTGATTTTATAGGCTGGCAAGATGCCAGTGTACTCATCTGGGTTTCAGGAGTCCTGTCCTGCTCCCTGGCTAGGCACAGGCAGGAACAGAGGGAATTTCAAGGCTGCTTCCATACTTCATTTTGGGTGGCAAGCTGTGATGGGTCTTTAGAGTTGAGGGGGAAAATTTGAGAAAAAGCACATTATTTCTTCCAATTCCCTGATTTAGAGGAGTTTATGGAAGAAGCTGTGGAAGCCCTGAATGATCAAAAGGACTGGCATGGCCAGGAGAATCTCCTCCCCTCCTCCAGACTTGGGCTGGATGTGAGGTTTGGCTGTGGACACATAAGAGATGCACAGTCATGTCAAGTCTGCAGGCTTGTAGGAAGTTTTAAATTTTATTTTAAAAAGAAGCTCAAATGAGTGCAAATTAATAGTTCCCAAAGGTGCCTGCTTTGCTCTGCTGGCTGAGACAGACTAAAGGCTGACTGGAGTTCAATGGGATGAAACCCAGCCCAGCTGCTTCACTGGGCTCTGCTTCAGGGACTTGTTCCTCTGTGAATTATTGACCTTCAACCACCATGGTCCAGCCTTGGGGTGGCTTTGCCTGAATCAGCAGCAAAAGCAGAAATCCAAGGTTTATTTCCCAGCTGCAGACAACTTCCTCCTCACCTTGTGTGCAAATAGGAAGCAGCAGGTCATAAGGCTGGTCCCTGGGGGTGTTGTGAGCCTCCCAGGTGTGGGGGCTGCCACCAGCATTGTGCCTGCAGGGGTGGCATCAAACATGATGGGGATGCAGCTGAGGCATCCACATAAATCCTCCCATTTCTGTGTCACACCAGGACCAGGAGAAGGCCTTGAAAAATGAAGCTGACAGCATGAAAGCAGCGGGGGAAGGCTCATGAGGACCTTTCTGGAAAGCTGAAAACAGGAAATGTTTAATCAAGCACTGAGGGGAAAAAAAATACTGAAAAAAAATAAGAAGAAAAGTCAGTCTCTTTCTGAGCAGCCAGGATGTTTGTGAAATCCCTGCTCCGTTTATTATGATGCTGAGTTTCAGCTGGCTGTTTTATTAAAGGCAGCTGGGACACATTACTTGTGCATTAACACTGGGCCAGCTTTCATTTTAAAACTTGCCCGTTGCTGGGAGCTCTCCTTAATGTGTTCCTGCTGCTGCCAGCTCTGTAATCCACAGCAGCAGCCGCAGGGGAAGATCACCTCCACTCACCACACTCCTTATTTCTGGAGAAAAGCCTCATAAAACCAGCCTGGCTGCTCAGGACAGCACTGTCCCTCTCCTCAGTGAACCAAAGCTTGCTGGAGGGAGAGGTTGGTGGTGCCTCTGCCAACAGGACATCTGTTTGTGGAGCAAACCCTGAACACTCATGGGCAGCTCTCTCCTAATTGCTTTCCAGGGACCTATTAGAGCTTTTTGCAGGGTAAACTGAGTTTCATCACAAATCACTGAGTGATGGCTCTGGTGGAGCCATGGGGAAGGAGCTTCAGTTTGTCTGTGCAGCATGGCAAGAGGGGTGCTGGGGTTTAGCAACCACAGACTCTCTCCTCCACACATGTCCTCCAAAAATGTTTTTATCAACAATCTGAGAAGTTACTGAAGTCTCTCACTGTTAAGTATGGGGCTGTGGAGCTGTGAAAGGACACAGCAACATAACTCCTCTCGCATGCAGCAAGAAAGAGCAATATATTGAAGAAAACCATGGCCTTAATATAAAAGAGATCATACAAAACAAAGCATAAAAGATTCATCTGTCAAAGAAGGCAACACCTCTTTAAAAACATGCCTCTGTGAAAAACATCATGTAGTGCACATCTTCAGCAGGTGTTTGATCATTGTTTTAAGTTCTTGTCCTTGGGCAACTTGAGGACAAAGCTGCTTTCTTGGTTCCCAGCAGTGTCCTAATGTCATCTCACCATCAAATTGTCCTGTTTAAAGAAACACTCGTGCAAAAAGAGAGAGGGAACATGTCTCTCTTGTACCCCCAGCCCTGGAGCTTGAGGCATCAGAATCTGCCTGAGCCCTGCCCACCATCCTGGTCCTGGTCCTGAGCACAGCTCTGAATGCCCTCTGGGAACCCAAGTGTAAAATGCTGCTGGGGATTTGGGTCACAGTTTTGGGAAGGGGTGAAACAGTGGTGTTGCTGTGCCCACACCCCTTCTTGGCTTGGTGTCAGAACAAGCCTGGTGCCATCACACAGCATGGTGGGTGGTTTTCAGCAGGTTTGCTCCCTCACTGACCTCAACTAAACATAACTGAAAGGCAGAAATTTCAAAAATATTGAACCTTTACAAGTGTGAATAAGCTGTGGGCTAGAGAAAAGCAGTTCTGTTAATGCTCTTGCTGATAGGCTGCTCTGGGACCTCAGGCTTCACCAGACACTTAAGAACACAAGCATGCTGCATTAGGTGGTTTATGTGCAGAGGACTGTTCCATTCCTTTTGCCTTATTAGTGTCCACCCTTCTCCCATTTCCAGGAAGAACCCTTTTTCTTTTACATGGGACCAGCCTATGGAACAAACTGCCTGAGGATGTTTCTTCCTGACATATCTTAGCTGATACTTAGCTGGAACCATTTCATTTCTCAGCAATGCTAGATGCTTCCTCCTGCCATAAAAGTGTCAGAATCCTTTTCCCCCACTTCAAATCTCTTTGTATCCTTATTTTAAAATCACACAACTGGTTCCTCAGATTAGTAACATACAGAAAAAGAAGGGGTTTCTTCCTCTAAAGGCGTTTGTTTTGTCTTATTCTCATGCATTTGCACATCTAGAGAGGATAAGTGTCTGTACCATTCATTATTTTGTACCATATTTCTTTATTCTTTTTCTCCACAGAAAAAGGGCTGGAAGTGCAGTAACAATCTGTAGAGAGCCTAAATGCCTGGAAAAGCCAGAGGTACTAATCAGAGCCCTCAACAAGTTCTTTTTGGAAAGGAAACCACTGAACTACTGCAAAATGTTTATTAGGTTCATTAAATACTAGGCTTAGCAGTGTAGAGCTCTAAGCCAAAATGTGGCTGATACCATACAAAGACTCAGAAGGAGATTGTGTGTGTGTAGCTTTCTAATATTTCTAGAGAATCTTCCTCACCAGGTCAAAAAACATTGAGAATCCTTATGAACTATTTTGGTTTCACTGGATTAGCACTGCTCAAAGGAAAGTGTTCTCTGTGGAAAGATTTTGAGGGTCCCCAAAGACTTTGATGTGGAGCAGGATGGAAGAGGAAGGAGGCATGCTCCCAGTCCTCCAAGGGAGGTAGCTAAGGATGTGTGTGTTCCCTCTCAGAGGCCTCTGGGGAGTTGACCTGAGCTTTAATGAAATGTCTCACCAGCTCTGGGAGATGCAGAGAGGTGAAGGAGCTACCCTGTGCAATTTCTTTCTGAGTAAATTTTCTCTTTGCTTTGGGTGCTGGTCAAGGAAAGGAGTAGATTGTGCTATGAACATCAGCTTTCACACAGAGGGCTCTCTTTTGCATAGTTCAATTCCTTGAAACACCTTGTCTTCCTCAGCTCCTCCATTACAATGTCATAATACTCATCTGAATAAATGTGAACTTTCTGTTTTATACCATGTCTCCGTGTTAGCAGGGAATTAATTACTGGAGCTCAGTATGGGAAGGAGCTCTGCACTTCATTCATTGCAGTTTGCTGTAATGAATTCAAGAGCAATTGTGTCAGGCCCTGGGCTTGAGTAAATCTACATAACTGCACTAGACCAGGTGATGATCTGCCCTATTATTTTTCTTACAGTGCTGCAATTTGCCTGGGACACTTGGTTTAACATTTACATCCTGAGTCTTGCAAAAAGTGCCAGGGGAAATTTATAACCACGAGTTAATTAACCATGAATCAGTTAATATTTGGGTATGTGAAGTGCTATATACATGCAAGGGATTAAGCTGTCAGAGGGAACTTTGGTTTTAAATCTCTTAGGAAAGTTGTCACTTCTGGCAGCCTGCTGGTCTCTGAGTTAATGCTGTGCAGGGTGACTGCAGGAGCATTGATTCAGGGACAAAGTTCCTCTTGCTATTTTTTACATTTTCTGGGTTTACTCTATGGGACTCCCATCCAAATAATTCTTCCCCTCTAACCTTGGGAACCTGCCCAAGGCTTTGGTTGAGGGAGCAACTGGTGCACAAGGGCTGGGTGAGATTCATACTCCTGTGCTGTACAGATCACAGTGTGTCCTGCCAGCTCTGGAAGACAGACAGACACACACCTGTAAGGTCTGCACAGCCCCTGGTGTCTGCAGGGATCTCAGCAGCAACTGAGAGATGAGCTCTGCACAGCAGCCAGGATTCTGCAGTGAATGTAAGGACCCATCTGCTATTGCTCCTCTTTCTGGCCAGTTTTTGCTGGAAGATTTATACTCTAATCAATCCCACATTTCATTTTTATCCTGAGCAGTGCTGTAAGGAGTTAGTGCAGTGACCCTCTGACACAGCCTCTGTCCCTCTGGTATGCTTTGCCCTGGCCCAGAGATGCTCCATAGATGCAGGCAGAGGTAAGCACCTCCACATCAAGGCAAATCCCTCACACCCCCTTGCTGCTGGGGTCTTTGTGCTTCCACATGGGCTTTGAAACAGCTGCTGAAGCAACTGGCAGCTGAGTGGATGGAGAGGGGCAGAGATGCTAGCTTTGTGTCTGGCTGGCAAACATTACTAATATTTGGGCAGCACTAGGTATTAGGATGATATTGGTATGCCTTCTCATCAGGGCAAAGAAGATAAAGACTAGGAATAAATTAGGAGGATTTTTTTAAATCTTGTCCCTGGTAATAAAGCCTGGTTTAATGTTGCTTTTGCCAGAGTTCTGACTGTGGTCAATGAGCAGGAGACACACATCAGAACGAGTTGTAATCAATAACAGAATCACAGAAATATTTGGGTCAGAAGGGACCTTCAAGACCATCCAATTCCATCCCCCTGCCATGGGCAGAAACACCTTTGTGTTGTGTTGATGTGACCAGAAATGTGTGTTCTATCCTCATCTGTTGAAGCCTGGTGGGGCAGTGACCCTGATCTCCTGGCACATATTCTCTGCTAATGGGCCAGCTTTAAACCAGCTGGGGCAGTCATCTTTATCTTCCCACAGCCCATCCTCCCTCCAGGAAGATATGATCTGCTGCTGGCCCATTCAGTCCCACTGCATGACTGATAAAATTCCATCATCCCACTGGGAGATGCTCCAGCCAGGGGAGGAGCCGAGCCTTTCCTACCCAGATAAAAACTGAGATTTTGAACTAAGGTATCTTCTTTCCACTGGATCCCAGAGCAAAGCCAGACCTTTCCACATCATCCCTGCACCTTCAGAGGAAACTGCACCTTCTCCAGGAGCACTGCTCCAGCTGAACCACATCTGCCACTGCAGGAGGATGCAGCACCATGGAATGGGACTGCTGCCACCACCCTGACTGACTGACGGGTGTCAGCTTGG
Source organism: Erithacus rubecula (assembly GCF_903797595.1). Taxonomy (NCBI): domain Eukaryota; kingdom Metazoa; phylum Chordata; class Aves; order Passeriformes; family Muscicapidae; genus Erithacus; species Erithacus rubecula. The sequence goes on from NC_136687.1 coordinate 6,161,803, forward strand.
ATTCTGACTCTGCCAGTGTTTTGGGATTGTTCTTTGTAATACTGCATTTCTATTTTAATTTTCCTAGTAAAGAGCTGTTATTCCTAATTCCCATATCTTTGCCTGAGAGCCCCTTATTTCAAACTTATAATAATTTGGACAGAGGGGTTTCCATTCCCCATTTCAAAGAGAAGCTTCTGCCTTTCTTGGCAGACACCTGACCTTCAAACCAGAACAACTATCCACCAGAACAGGTTCTCAAAGCCCCATTCAGCCTGTTCTTGGGTCTTTGCAGGGACAAGGCACACGCAACCCCTCTGGGTACACACACACAGCAAATCCCAGCAGTCCTGAGTGTCCCAGCCTCTCTCTGCAGGCAAAGCCTGCCCTGTGGAATCCACTGAGCCCTCTGCTGCTGCCAGGAGCTGCAGCTCCTCGCTGGGACAGGTCAGACCTGCTGGGGCCAGGAAGGGATTAGGAGCAGGCAGAGCAGTGGGGCTGAGCAGTGGCATGGCCTCACCAGGGCCAGGGGCAGCGGTGGCACTGCAGGACCCGAGCACAGCTGCCCCAGGCTTTGGCAGGCTCGGCTGAGCTTGAGGATGTTGATGTGGCTGCTCCCAGCTCCCCGAGGTGCCAACAACAGCGTTTCACACGGCTTCAAAGGGCCAGCTTTGATAGAGCAAACCCATTCTTTTTCTGCCTACTTGAACCTGATGAAGGTCCTGTTAGAGCAGCAGCTGCTGACAAATAGTGACAGTTTGCATGAAGAAAATGAGCGTGAATGGAGCGTTAATAAAGCTCTGCTAGACCCGTTTAAAGCAGGCACTTTCCCAGAGCTGAGAGCTGATTTTAAGTCACAGGAGTTGTGTAACCAAAGGAAGGGATGGAGCTGAACCTCTCTGTCTGTGATAACCCTCTCTAAAATACTTGAAGAAATAAAGTCTGTGTGGTGATGTGCCATTAGTCACAGGTTCTTGCTACCAGTTTTCTCTGCTCTGCAGGTCAAATTCAAAAGTCTTATAGCATTTCTATGGACAGAGAAGCAGAATAATATTAAGAAGGGTATTTTTTGCTGGGGGATGGTTTTACAGTTATGTATGCATAGGCAAATGCCTTGGGTAATGTCATGACACCTACCATGTCCATTCACCAGTACAGCTATTAACCATATTTCCTGTGTTGTTCAGTCTTTTGGGGCCCTAAAGACTGGTTTCACCACAGGGACTAGCAGTTAATGTTTCCTCCCAGGCTAAAGAGTAGATTTATCCCTGTCCTCCTCCAAGTAACCACATGAAGCATTTACATCTCAGACACTACTTGAGGATGATTAAGTGTTATTTATAATGCAGCCATTTTAACAGAGACTGCAGAGTTTAGGCTGCAGGAGGCTGATTTCTCAGTACTTCTTCTGTCTGAAGGCTTGAGCAATGCAAAAAACACATAACTTGTAGAACATGAGGCCAGATGTTGCCCTGTTCCTCTGCATGACTATTGCCACTGGCATCTGGGGACATCCCAGGACAAGAGGCTGCTCCAAGAGCAGGGCTGGAAAGGGCTCTTGACATGGGAATTGTGAAAGAAACACAGAGGGGACAATCTTCTGCAGCTGCTTCTGTATGCAAATCCAGACAGAAAGCCTTGTGGGGACAACAGGCTGCCATCTACTTCATTTCAAAACATTTACTCTCCTCCAGCACCTACCAGACCACCTTGTCCTGCACTAGATTGGAATGGATGAGCTGAACTCCTGACATGACCACAGTGTGAATGTTTCCATGCAAGCACAAGAACAGCCCACAGCAAGGGAGATGGATAGATATCCAATAGGTTTTCCACAAAACAAAACAGTTATTAATGATTCTGCAAATTTCCCTCAACACTAATTTCCTGTTTCATGCAATAGGTGAAGAATGTCAGTACTCTGGGGACCTTAAGCTCACTTTTTGTCCTTGATTCCAAGCCCCTGATGGACCAGATACCTATAACATCTTTGGATACAACCCAAGATGTTTATTTCTTGTTCCCACATGTGGTTTCTAACATTTTTCTTCCCTTGATTCTAAATCTCTCGGGTGCCAAGAACCTGGAATTTCACCCAACCCATGTAGGAGTTGGTTTGGCATTCCCTTACCTTACACCCATCAGGAGCACCCTTACTGGAAGAGAATTGTATCATTATGAGATTAGGATCAGCTCAAGGCAATTTCCCTGGGAAAAAAACCCAAACAAACAACACAAAGAAAAAATTATGATCTTAGCTCTAGGATGAGCATAACTCTTGATTGGAGAAGTCTCTGGCTACAGAAGGGTTTGGGATATGGTGACTGATGGAATTGCAGAGAATTCCCATACAGAGCCATGAGGCCCAAGCATTAGTGGCCCAAGGCCATTAACACAATTCCACTGCATTTTTCTTAAACCCTTTAGGCTGTACTGTTGTGGAGACTCATTTTTTTTTCTCCAACTTGTAAATTCATTTCACAGGGAGTGATTTTGCAGGAGCACCTTCTGATTTAGCTCAGCACAACCCCAAGTCAGACTGTAGTTCCTGAAAGAACACTTTAATTTCCCTTGCATCTATCCCCTCATGCTCAGGCTGTTGGCAGCTCAGAGCTTGCACATGTACATTTCTTATGAGATCCCTGGTGGCCACAGGGAAAAGGTCCTGGGAGATGTTGGAAATACATGTGCTGTATGGAAACTCTATCTTTCCCAGGTGCACAGCTCTTGAGAAGCCTGAGCCTCAGAGGAGCTGAAAAACTCTCTTTCCTGTGTGGGAGGAAAAGGTTTTGCAGAGGTTGTCAAGTGGGAACAGAAATACTTAAAACATAGATGAGAAATAGGTATAATTTTCCTGTCTTTCCTTAGGTTGTTGGGTTTTACAGGCACATTCATATAAAAATCAATTAAAATTAGTCTTCCACAATAAAGTGAAAGGGCCAATTAAAACCCATCCAAATAAACCCCAAGCATGAGAAGCTGTCCACATAGGAAATTTGCTTTATTATTGCAGCAGTGGCAAACCATGCCAAATAAAGTTTAGCCCCTGCTGTGTTGGGCACTGCACAGAGAGATTGACAGCCAAAACTCAGTAGAAGAAACAGGCAATTTTCATAGCCAGAACCACACATTTTCCAACTGATTTTCTCACAAGAAAATTGCAGCCTCAAAATATTAAACCACTCAGTGACACAAAACCAAAAGACCATGCTAAAATCAGATATTAAATTCTGCTGTGCTGAATTCTGATCCAGTGAGGGTGTGCAGTGGCTCAGGAACTTCACAGTGACCAGCAGCTCCTGTAGATGTTTACAAATAAAAACATGCTCCATGCACAGAAACCTTCCCCTTCCCTGTAATTACTCCTCCATGAAAACATACCTTCATCACAGTGAGGGAGGGCGGGTTAGTTGTTTAGTTTTTGCAATCAGGAGCTGCTTCAGCTTTTCCCATGCACACGCCTGCCTTCAATTCCTTTCTGGAGGCAGCTCAGCTGTGTCTTCACTCAGGTGCACTCTGCTTGTTAGCAGCAGCAGCCTCTCTCTCTGCTGGCATCCTCTTGCTCCTTCCTTCCAGAGCAGCAGCAGCTGTTTCCTCTGCATGTGTGAAAGTCTTTACACTACCCAAGAACTGCTAAATACCTCTAATTGCCCATGTCATAATCTCGGAGTGAAGAACATGAGCTGGATAATTCCCATCTGTAGATGCAAACTCTCACTCCCCACTTTGAGGAAGCTCAGAGTGGATACTGGTGAAAAAGAGGTTTAAATTGTTGGAGGAGATAATTATCTCAGGTTGGTAGCCTGTGTCTTACTGATCTGGGAAAGAGCCTATGAAAATGGTAAATGTAGTGTTGCTTGTAAAAAATAATTCCCTTCCTGTCATTGATTTGCAGCTTAACTGCAAATTACCTTTTGTATTTCATGTTTGTGTTGCTTCCTCTTCCATGAATTTGCCCAGTGGCTTCTTTGAACCCATGCAAATGTCTGATATCCAGAGCACTCAGTGTCAAGAGGTTCCAAAGTTTATCAAAGCCTTTTCTTGTGTTAGAACCTGATATTTTTGTGTGGTCACTAATTGCCCTTCTATCAGGAGGGGATCTACTTATTCTTATATGACACTCTTGGGCTCAGAAGTTTCCAGCACTTTCTGATTTCTTCTGATTTGTCTCTTCTAACTCAGTAGCTGTGGAAACCAGTTGCCCCACTTATCTGAACTGCAGGAGGTCAGAAGTATTGCTGTTTATTTTTCTTGGGTTTTTTTCTCCTAAAATTAATTTTTAAAAAAATTATTATCATGCTAGTACTCAACTAAATGCTTAAAAATTTGCATAAGCTGCTGGGGTTATAACTCTCCTAATCTTTTCCTATACTTTGTCTTCCTCTCCCAGCCTCATGAGGGTCTTGACTTGCAGTTTGAGAAACTGCTGCACAGCATTTGAGACAGTAGGCAGTGTCCTTAAATTGCCTTTTATAAGACTGAAACTTTTATTTATGATCAGTTTGTGGTTTGAAAAGGAACTGTACATCCCTTCAGCAGCTCTTTCACAGCTCATAGAGCAGCATATCAACATCAGTGAGCTGAAGTTTAGCAAGACTTAGGAGATCAGTGAGCCTTAGATGTGCTTCAAGCCTTGCCATCTCACTGAAATGTTGATGTTTCTGCAACAGAAAGAGCCAGGAAAAGCTCAGTTTCATGTTTTTCTTGCCTTTGATCTTGATCTAATACTTATCCAGGTTTTGGAGATTTGGAAACAGGTACAGAGACTTGGGCTGCATCAGAGGACAAATCTTGGGCAGAAACTGAGCTCAGTTCTGCTTTCCTTTTCCTTATACTTTAAACCCAAGCTTGGACCTTACTGAAGGTTAAGAAACAATTTGAAAATTGTTAACTGAGGAGTGCTGATTAATGTTTCATTGCATAGAGGAACTGGAAGCAAGATTGTTTCCATGCACAATTTAACAAGGAGGTGAAGGCGAAAGAAAACTGCACACCTTTGATCTTGGATCCTAAAAGTCTTAAATGCTAAGGAAAGCAGAAGAATTTTGCAGCACCACAGGTCACATTAGTGTTTCTATTTTATACTTCATAACTTGGCATTTATTTTCAGGAGTAATGACATACCTAATACATGGCAAAAGAAATCCAGCTTTGAAGCAGAACGAACAGTGGCAACAGCATCAGAAGCCTTGAATAACAAAACATTGATACCAAGGAATGCCAGTGGAAACATGCTCCTTCTGCAGGTCTGTTCACTGCTATTCATTCAGCATAGGCTGTGAATAAACAGTAGAAAGCTAAATGGTATTAAACTTTGGTAATGACAGACAGCACAGATAGGATGCACAGGCTTGAATTCCTCTGTAGCCACATGAAGCAGGAGTAATTAGAACTGGCTGGAAAATTGCCAGCAGTGTATTCTCGTTGAGAAATAAAATCCTGTTACAATGTAAGTACTTAACTAAATCACACAGTAATTTTGGAAGTCGTGTGCTGGAGAAACGATCAAGTTCTCAGATTTTCAAAATGAACCTCAGACAGAATAACACATTATTTTTTCATAAATGGTGCTTTGGTTTGGAATTTAAAGCTATGAACTTGAAAATGAAAAAAATCCCAACTAATTGACACTGTGTAACCAATCCTAAATGCTATTTCTTCCATTAAAGAAGATTTCTCCATTTACTGAGCAGTGGAAAGGGAGACAGTATTTTAATGTGGCATGAAGACAGATGTCAGCCTCCCAAAAAAGGTTAATCTCTACTGTCAGTGGTACCCAGCCAGGGAGCAACCTCTGGCTCCAGAGAAATTCAGTGCAGACAGTTTTGCATCTGTGACATTAGGGCAGCTTATAGGAGCAAAATGAGTGCATGCTGTGTGTGCAGGCACAGAAATCTGTTTGTGTTGTGGAGGGAGGTGTCCCTGGCTGTACAGGGTGCAGGGTTGGATGTGACCAGTGCCCTCTGGCCATCCATGATCAACTGTGCAGTTCACCACATGCAGAAAACTTTAATTCTCTCTTTAGATGGCAGATCTTGTTGCATGGGGGATGTGCCCTGCAAGTTTCTGTCTGCATCATCTCTGCTCAGATCTGAATCCATCACTTCTGAGCTGATTACAGATACACTGTACAGTGGGACAGACCTTTAGCTGTTCACAAAACTGATGGCCTCTCCAACTTATTTTCCTGCTGATCAAAAGTTTGTGGAAAATACAACCAGATGTCAGGCTTGTCTGCTAAAGGAAATGGATTTCAATCTTGCCTTTTTACTCAGTACTCTGTTACATGGAAGCACACAATAGCCATGAAAACAAGGGGCTGCATGATGACATGAATCTTCTATTCTGCAGGCAAACCAAAATACTGATATTCATTTAACTGACTTCAATGAAATTTTCATTTTGTTTACAAAAGAGATTATGACAAAGCACTTGCCCTGGTTTCTATGTAGTGTTGTGGTTTAGGCTTTAAAATGCCTTAAGAATACATAAGTGTAGCTACAGAGTGAGAATGATTTAATTTCAGTTAATCTGTTTAAAGTGAGAATAATTTAATATAACTTAATTACTTTGAAGACAAGCTCTTTTCATACTCCATCTAAAGTTGGGCAGCTCCAGAGGATAAATCACCCCATCTGTTCCAAAGCATTGAAAGCAAAACTGTAGAAAGGTTTCCTTTGAAAGCATCAAAATAAAGTATTTCTGTGTTTAGCCCATTTTTCAAATAGCTTTGTGAAAGCAACACGTTGAAATAAAAAATTTAGTCAAAAATTAGCTGGTTGATTTGAATCGGCACTTTTTATTAAAACATTCTAATGGAGACCCCTTCCTTGTCAGCCACTCAGAGCTGTTTCCAGCAGCTGAGAATCAGGCACTGTGGCCACTGGAGCTGCAGGAGCAGTGGGGATGGTGTGTTTGTACACAAATGCAGCCTTGCCTGCTGCCCCAGAGGGGCATTGCCTGCAATGATGGGTGTGCATGGAGCACTGCCTGCCATGGGCTGAGCCCAGAAAACAGGCAACGCACCAGAAAACCTGACTTTGTGCCTCTGAGCCCTCTGGAGTTCTGATCAGGTCATGCTTGCAGGGTTTGATGTGCAAGACTGGAGTCAGAGATGGAGGGTTTGGTGGAAGCTCCTTGCTCCATCAGCCCAGTCAAAGAGCTGATGTTTGGGAAGAGTGCCAGTTGTGACAAAACAAAATGAAATGATGAGAATTGGCACCACTACAGTGCAGTGTGCTCGTCCCTGACAGCAATCCTGAAAGTCATTTAGACATGGAAAGTACACACAAAAGCCATAATTAGACCATATGGCTGAGAGGCTCCTCTGGTGCTGCTCAGCTGAGCTGCAGAACTTTTCCCTTGCAGCAGAGGAGTGACTGGAAGGGTCAGATACAACCTGGAGGATTTAAATTTTATTTTATTTTTTTTTTTTTAGAATTTTCTCTTACGTATCTGTGGAAACATCTCATTATTGGCTTTCTGGGAAAAAAAACCCTGGGATTCAGTATCCCAGAGGAGAGCAGCCACTCCTAATATGTCTATATTTTTAACATCCTTGTCTTGTGCAAGGTACAACACTCCAATGACTTAAATACAACTTGGTGGAGAGGAAAATACCATTTATCTATATATATATAAGCTTAACTGACTCTGAATAAAAATATAAACAACTCAGGTTGCTAAATGGGGTGGGAAGCTCAAGTGTAAAGGGAAGGTCTGGGAGTCACCCCTATGACATTGACTGTGTCACTCTTGGAGAAGGGCAGGTGCTGTAGAGAGAAATTATGACAGCTGTTTGTTTCAGGTAAAATGTGGGACATTTCCAGTTCTCTCTGCTCTGGGTGCAGCTCTGGGAAACATTTCTGCAGTCAGCAGGGTTATATCAGCAGAGACATGGTGGAGGTGAAGGGAACTGACACTTTGAATTTCATATCTGTTTTCTCTATCTGTAGACCACAGAAAACAGGTATAAGTGAGAGAGAACACCACCTCAGATCTTGCTACACCAGAGTCAGAAAAAAAGGTATTTTGTTTGCCAAATATCCTTTAATTTTGTGCATGTTCTGGTTTTGTGGCCATCATGATTATGTCAACATCAGCACCCAACCCTAGGAAATGTTTGTCTTAATTTTTCAGGTCCTGAACATCTTACAATCAATAAATTATTTTATTCACAGAGCAATTCAGTAAGGGAAGGGGTCACAAAATGTATTTCTAAAGGCTACAAAGGATGATGGTGAACGAATGATGGTGTCCCTCAGTTTCCCAGTAAATTTTAGTACAGTTGGTATTGACTCACATCTGTTGGTTTCCATCTCAATGCCTGAATTATGAGAATTAACTTCTGTCTTTTATTTCCTGACCCTTTTTTACTCTTCATTGACCCACTCTTCTCACCATTATGCATTACAAAAATGATACTTTTTGAGGCAGAGAAAAATCTATGGGTGTGGCAGCTGCTTCCATTATTTCCAATTTCCAAATATTTATCACATTTATCACATATTTTAAATTTTCTTCCAAGAAAATCCAGCAACTTGTGCATTTTTTTAACTGAATTCCTCATCATTTTTGACCAGGCATGTGCAGGATATGGTTTGAGATACAAGACAGAGAAATGTCAGTACCATTTCAAGTGAAATCTTTGATATCAGTCTACAAAAGGCAAGCAGATGGGGCTTTATACTTCATATATTTGAAAAGCAACGATTCAAAGATTATGTATGTATTTATTTATTTATATTTCTATAGTGTAAATCAAATAGAAGAAGGTCTGTGCTAAATATGGGCCACCTCATGCCTTCAGCCCTTTGGAATCTACAGAGATAGTCCCAGCTCAGAAGTTGTGGTGGAAATGTCTTGTTGACATATTTAATTCCTTTCAGCATTTTACAGAATAGGCCATTGATTTTCAACCAGTGAGCAGTGTGGTTTGTGTGCCTGAGCATCAGAAAAATGAGTGACAGAGACGCCAGGAGGCCCCAGTGTTTATTGGTGTGGCTGAATCTTGATTTCTTTTGATACCTCCCATGGTTTTGTGGTAGTGGGTGGGGAGGGCTCCTCTCCTGCCTTGTGGGAAGCTCATCCTGAGTGAGGGAGGATGAGGAAAGCTGGAGGAAATCTCGATCATTCAGTGCTGTGCAAGCCACAACTCTCACGAGGCACCAAATCAGCATTTGCTCTGCTCTGGAGGGGCAGCAGCAGTGCTGGGTTTATCAAACCAGAGCTGGTGCAGCTCTCCAAAGGCATCCTTGTGGCAGTCACAGCACCATGCTCAGCCATGGTTTGTGTGCCTGGCAGTTCTCTGCCAGATGTGCCTGTGCTCTGTGTGCTGGAGCTGGATGCTGTCCATCCCAAAGCCGACCCACGCACAGGGAGTGTGCAGAGGAGACAAGCTCTTGGAAAGGGAAACCAGGCACTTTGGAAATGGCACAGCCCCTGGGCACTGCTCAGATGTCTCATCTGCCTGGGCTGAGCTGCATCTGCTCTGTACAAGCTGCAGGTTTCACCAATGTGTACACGGATGTTGTGAAAGGCAGTGGTGGGTGGGATTTGCTGGGGCTTGCAGGTGGTAGTAAAGTTTTGGAGTGCTGACAGCAAGTGATGTTGTAGTTCAAAATCTTAGAGGAATAACTGCCACTGTTATGGGGATATAAAATGCTCAAATCTGTTGAAGCTGGTGGAAAAATTCCCATTATCTTGGGGACAGAAATAAAATGGGATTCAGTGATTCCTGGTAATATTTGTTGGGTGGAAGGAGCCACACATTAATTCTGCATTCATCTGAAGTGCTGGTGGAGGAGTCCAGTCCACCTGCCTAAGGCATTTTGAGGAATAATCCTCCTACACTGGGTGTAAATGTCTCTGCATAGCTAGTGAAGCCAGTTCCCTCTTGGCTGGGCAGACCCTCACATCACAAAATTCTTAAATATCTTCCTCTCTCTCCTCATAGGAGATGCACAATCACTTGCTTTAGGATCCTTGGTTCACCTGACCCCAAAAATGTCCAGCTGCTAAGGGAAGCAGAATCCATTTCCCCCAGATTTTCCCCATTCTTCTGGTTTGGGGCTACATGAATTCCAACGACTTCAGCTAATTTTAACAGCCAGTCATGGAAGTGACTCTGCTGATGCTCATACTAAAGCAGTGCTGCAGGAATTTGGAATCAGAGATAGTGAAGTCAGAGTGAAAAAGCTGTTGGAAGCAGTCTGATCCTGAAAGGAGATTTACAGATGTGACTTTCTGGACTTCTGGACCTTCTGTTTCTTTGGTTTGCTGAAAAGGTGATATAAACAGCAGCAAAATGTAAATGGGAATGTGCTCTGGATAAAGCATAGCCTGGGGAGGTTGTGGAGCAGGAGGGGATGTGCTTCTTGGGTGAGTATTTAATATTCTTCAATAGAAACCAGCAGAGAGGGAGGAGAACCTTCCCCTCATGCTCCCAGGCTGTGAACTGATGAGACACTGTCATCACAGATCACCCCCTTGTTAAGGCCAGTGCCATCTCCAGGCACAAAGCCCAAGAGTTCTGGGGTGTCCAGACTCAGTGGGAGAGGCAATGCAGGTCTGACAGCTCATGCTTTTGTGGTGTTCAAGAAGGCTCAGTCTAAAGGCACAAAATAAGTGATTTTAGACAACACTGGACTCTACCATACAGCTTGAAGGACTAATTGGAAATAAGTCAGATCAATTCCTATCCATGATTGGCTGTAAACTCCTTTCTGAATGCAATTTCTTGGACAGGCAGGCCATAGAGGGGTCTCACCTGGAACATCTCACCATTGCATTTCTGACTTTCCTTTATATGGGGGCAAGAAATCTGGCAAGCAAATGATAGGTGGAGATGTAAAGTCCCAGGAATAGCAAGTTTCATCCATTTCACACTCACATCACTTTAAATCCAGATGGTGGCTAAAAGACCTTCCTTGAAAAATTTGTCATCACCAAATAGAAAGGTGATAAAATCCACAAGGCCATCAATATTTATCATTGCTGAAGTGTGAAGAATTTGCAGAATCTGTAAGGAGGATGCTGTTTGCACCCCTTCCCTTGGCCAAAGAGAACTCACCTAGCAAGGATATATATTTATTTATTATCTTTTAAATATTTCAGATACACTCTGATTGGTGGGTTAAAGGGCTTTTGTCCTGGTTAATTTTACTGTCCTCTGTCCTCATGACTGGATTTTTATTCTGGGCACTTGTAATACTACTTAAATTTAGACTGTGGGAACACAGATTTGGTGACTGAGATTAGACCTCTGGGGTAAAATGCAGAGAATTCAGAAATAGAAATGTTTGTGGAAAATCTGAGCCATGAAATCTCTAGTTCTAGCTGTGGTTCTTGTTCCCAGGTCTGAGGCACACAGAACCCAGTTCCAGCTCTTCTTTCTTCCTGGGTCCAAGAGTGATGAAGGTCAAAAGACTTAAAAAGTTAAAAGGTTTTTAATGTGGTTCCCTCTCTTGCTTTATGAAAGGCTATTGCTGGATACCCAGAGGCCACACCTTAGGATGGATCTGTCCCTGTGAAGCCAAACACCTGAGATCCTGGCAAGGGTGATGTGAATGCAGAGACATATGGAAAGAATTCCACCCTTTGGTCCTGGAGAAATGTTAAAGAGTGTTTAGGTCTGGGCTGATGGTGATTGCCCTAGCCAAACCAGGCACAGTGTAGAAGACAGATGATGATGATGAGGGTCTCAGAGGAACCATCTGATTTTGGAGATAAATTTAGAAATTTCAGGCCTGAGACTGCAAGATGCCTCCCTCAATATCTGTGTACCCACGGGCAATTTTTGTTCTTTTATGAAAACCAGCACAGCTTATACTAAAATATAAATGCACTCACACACCCTCAGAGGGAAACCTGCTGCTCTGAGCACTGAATTTTGGTGTCAGTGAGCACTTCAGTGTCTGAATTGCCCCTGGCACCTCGGGGGCTTGAAAAGGAGCCAGGAGCCCTTCTCTGCACAGAGTGCTGTGGCAGTGGCAGAGGTCCTGGCCAGCCCCAGAGATGCCACCAGCCCCTGGCCATGGATCCCCTGCTCCTTCCACTGCAGGGCAGGGAAATGCCCCAGCAGGGTTAATGCCAAACCCCTTTTTCTGCTGGTCCAAGGCTGCCAGGGGGCTGTGTGAAAGGTGCTCCTGTCTGCTCTGCACAATGCCACTTATCAGAGCCAGGAGGTGGGAAGGGGAGAGTTACTGTACAAACAGGCATTCAGGGTTAATTGCTTTTCATCTCTGGGGCAGGAGCTGGCCTTTCAGCCAGGGACACAATAAAGGCCTGTTCTGATTGTATCTGTTCAAGGGTTGTGTACAGCCAAGGGATGTTTGGCAGCAGCAGGATGAAGTTTTTTGGGAGAAATGAATCGAGCTACCAAGAGTTTTGTCCTCCTGGGGCTGTTACAGTGCTAATGGAAGCCATTACCACGTGTTTACAGCCACAAATGGGGTGTTTGCATCATATAATTTCTCTTCTCCTTGGAATTTGTGTTGTGAGTTGTTTTCACACCAAACTCCTGCTTGTCATGGTTTGTCACTGCTTGTTGTGTCCTGATCTTGCTGATAAATCCCAGTATTTGATAGGATGATTAATGTGTCTGAAATCAGTTTGCCAGCTCTGGTGCCTTTCTTATGAATCATGCAACATTCAGAGTTTCATTTAAAACTTGAGGAGTGGCAGGTAAACAACTGCAAAAAAATCTCAACCCTCATTGAAAAAAATCCCTAAAAATTGCCTAAAGCCATAAGCTAAAAAAGCTGATATATATAAAAAACCAAAATATCACAGAATCCTAGAATGGTTTGAGTTGGATGGGACCTTAAATATCACCTAGTTCCAGCTGCCTTGCCATAAGCAGGGACATCTTTCACTAAGCCAGGTTGCTCAGTGCCCCATCCAACACTGGCCTTGGATACCTTAAGGGATGGGACACCCACAGGTTCTCTGGGCAACCTGTGCCAGTGCCTCACCATTGTCACAGTAAAGAATTTATTCCAAATATCCAATCTGAGTCTGCTCTTACTCGATTCACTAATGTGGAACACATTAGAGCCTGAGAGCTCCTTGTGGTCCAGATTGTGCCATGAGATCCATGAAACACAAATCATGGATTGCACTGCAGTGCTGATGACTCTGGAGGGCTTAGGGGGTTTTCATGGGGCTGTGCAGCTGTGCCCCAGCCTTTGGAGTCACCACACATCCTCTTCACTCCAGTGCTCTTCCCACCAGTCACAAAATGTGAAATCCTTTGTTCAAATGCCAGCTCCTCATCCAGTGTCAGCTGCTCTCCTCCTCCTGTGATGGGCTGTCTTCTCCCAGTGTTGATCCCAAAATGCCAACAACAGAGCAGTCAGGTCCCTACCTGCAGTTCTGCAGAGGAAAGGGGCCCCTTTGAACCTGACCGTGTCCTTACCCTGCCATGTTATAACTGGTGCTAAGAAATTGGGAATATCTTCCTTTTCTGGGCTGAATTATGACTACACCCTCCTAAAATAGTAACTCTGCTTGCAAAAATGTCAGCAGGTAGTGAAGGAATTTGAGGTTGTTCCTGGCATGAAGTATTTTAATTTGTTTTTGAAGTGGTTCCAGATCCTAACTCCATTGTTCTGATTTAGCCATACCTTTCCCTGAATTTGCATTGCAGGAAATAAAAAAACCCCTTCAGTTGCTTAATTCAAAGCATGTTACAGTGAGCTGCCAGCATAAACCTGTAGTAACTTGTGGTTGAGTTCAGTGCTCACCCATATTGACCAAAGAGGTAAATATAGACCAAGCTAGAAAACAAAGAATATAGTGTCCTTCTGGGACAATATATCTTTATATTGGCCAGAAATCTCAGGTCAATTTTTCTTATACCCTCAGAAGGAAAAAACTGGAAAACAATGAAGAGAAACAAGCACATTTTTAAAGATGGGAAAGATAAAATTTTTAAGGCAACATAGTAATTTTTCTGATTTCAAAACCACTTGCCTCATTGATTTTTGATCCAAACCACATAAACTCCACACAAAAAATACAGCTTGTCTCTATAGGGCATTTAAAAATATACACTCTTTAGCTCTTTCCCTTTGTCAATATAGCATGTGTCAGTGTGGAAGAAAAACATCAGAAATAGTAAAAGTTATAAGAGGGGATTATCTGCATTAGTCCAGGAGGTGCTGTGGAATCCCAAAGCTGGAAATGAATTGTGGTCTCAGGCAGATGATGGGGAAGTCAATAGGGTCTTTGTCCCTGGTTCCAGTGAGGTTTTCCTTTGCTCTGCTTTTACCAAGGACCATCACATGAAGAGTGTTGCTAAAATTATTCTAATATACAAATGTTTTTTAGCTTGTACTCCACAGAGTGCTAGGGAGATCAGAACCACAGAAGTTCAGAATGGAAAAGATGTGATACACTGTAAGCAACAATTTTTTACCATACTGATGTCAGTCTTGTGCAGCTGAACTTCCCCATGTTAATGTAAGATGGGGACACTTCACCCAAACCCAGCTGAGGGCAGCAGCAGAATTCCTCATCCACAGCACTGGGCTTTAATTTAGGCCCATCAAAAATTTAGTGTCTCCTTGTTTCCATTGTCTTTCCTCTGTCATTGTGCATTCCTAAGTCATTCTGCTTTATTTAATTACAATAACAGTGTGTTTCAGTATTGGTCACCTCCCCTGCTTACCTCACCTGATCCTTCCCCCTGCCTGGGGTCACAGCTGGGGTTCCCTTCTGTCTCCTGTGCAGAACTGGCTGCACTCCTGATGCAGATGGGCAGGATGGGCAGTGGCAGTGTGGCAGCCTCCTCCCCTCACAAAGAATCATTTTTGTGTGTGCATCCAGGAGTTTTGGGTAAGGAGTGCTGTATCCCATTGGAGCAAGCTCGCTGAGGAAAAGAGAGCTCTTTGTGGCTGCACATTGCCAAGTGTTTCTTGTCTGCAGCCCTTGCAGGGCTGTCCTGGAGAAGGCAGATGGAGCAGATGACCCCTCTGGCTCCTTTGGATTCTGTTTCCTATGGATGCGGCAGCCCATCAGCCTCGGGGTCATCTTTGATCACCAGTGTACTTTTGTTTTCAATTTTCTTTACATCGTAAAACTTTGCAGCACCCAACAGGCTGCTGACCTTGATGTTTTGGGAGCACACTGAGTCATTTTTTAGGCTGTGCCATTAAACCAGATGGTTATGTTTGAAATTCATTTATCTCAATCAGTTTGGGTGGATTGAAATTGCAATTACATGACGGCTTCTTGGGAACCATAATTATTTTCAATATCCTTGATACACCTGTGTTGAAATTTCTCTGAATTAACTTCCAGAGAATTAAGTAATTGCCATTGATAAATCTGTGTATTCTCATGCATATTATGGAAAAAAGGCTTTACATTCTCTTACATCCTGTTGACTCCGTGTAGAGTTGCACAGGATATACAGGTATTTCTCTGCTCTGGCTAGAGGAATTTATGTGCCCAGCTTCACTCCATCTTTGAAAGTCTGCCCAATACATGCTACATCCCATAACTTTCTCGTATTTTCCTAAAATACAAATTCAAAACAGGTTTGGGATTCAATGCTTTCCCTTGGGTGCTCCTAAATCATGTTAAAAAATGAAGCTATGGGAGGAGAGCATTTTATAATTGGCATTATTTATTTTTTTTTCCTTGGGATAAAACCTTGATCCAAAACTCATCAGAAACAATAAGAAAACACTCCTACTTGGTGGGTGAGTGGGAGTCCAAGAAGTTGTGTCCAGAAGCCCTGTGTGGAATTGTACCTTTCACTTGGGCTTTTTCCTGATCTTTGGTGGAAGCCTGGAGATCCCTATGGGCTCCATCCAGCCCTGCTGGGGCTGTGGCAGGGCTGTCAATCCCAAATCAATCCCTAATCAATCCAAATAAATCCCCAGTCAATCCCCAATCAATCCAAATAAATCCCCAATCAATCCCCAGTCAATCCCCAACCAAACCCCAACCAATCCCCAACCAATCCCCAATCAATCTCCAATCAATCCAAATAAATCCCCAATCAATCCCCAGTCAATCCCCAACCAAACCCCAACCAATCCCCAACCAATCCCCAATCAATCTCCAATCAATCCAAATCAATCCCCAGTCAATCCCCAACCAATCCCCAACCAATCCCCAATCAATCTCCAATCAATCCAAATCAATCCCCAGTCAATCCCCAACCAATCCCCAATCAATCCCCAATCAATCTCCAATCAATCCCCAATCAATCCCAATCAATTCCCAGTCAATCCCCAATCCTGGGTGCATCCAGGGAAAGTGTTCCTGAGGGAGCACACCTTGTCCTGGGGGAACACACCTTGTTCCTGGGGGAGCACACCTTGTCCTGGGGGAGCACACCTGGCTCTGGGTGGGTGTGTTTGTCCAGGCTCTGCTGTGAAGCCTCCTCTCCTGACTGGAAGCCCAACCCTCCCAGCCCAAGTGCTGCAGATGTTTGCTCTGGGCTCAGCACCCACCCCAGGGCAGCCCTGCCCTGCCCAGGGATTGTCTCCAGAGCCTGCTGGCACTGAGAGATGTGCTGTTGCTGCTCCTTGCTTGGAGGCTCCTTGGCATCTGCAAACATGAGATTGCCTCCTCAAGAGCAGAGGGGAGGAGAAATGTGGGGATTAGGGAGGAAGTGGTGACAAAATGGTGCTGGCTGGAATTTCCATGTTGGCACCAACAGGTTTCTCCATTTTTCTCTGCTCCTCTACCTTGATGAAGTGGGGCAATATCTCTGGATGAAAATGGGAAATGAAGGGAATGGAATGACCAATGGAATGATCACTGCTCTCCTGATCCTCTTTTCAGAACGTTGTTTTGCCTTTATGAAAAATGACTGACTCAACATGATGATCTGATTCAGGACACTGCCTTCAGGGGTTGGGTCTTACTCTTCTCCACCCAAAAGTTTCCTCTGCAAAGGATGGAGTAAAGGAGTTTTTCCATGAGGTACAGCCCTACAGAGCCATCAGTGGGGCAGTAGTGATACAAGAGGAGCACCTTATCTGTTGTTTGAAGGGCTTTTATCCAGAATTTGAGAAGCTTCAGCTGGGGTACAGCACATGGAAATGCAAATTTCCACAGAGAGCAAGAATGGATCAACAGCCTTCCAGGCAGCACAAGACTTCAAAACCTCTCTAGACCCACTTTCAGACATTTTTGTGGTGCCTTATTTAGGCTGTGGGACTCCTTCTGGTAACCCAGAAGAGCTGAAATGCTCAGGTCATCTGAGTTTATGCTTGAGCTTACAGATGACAGCTGCTGAAAGAGGGGTCTGACAACACATTGCTCAATCACAGCAGAAGCTGGCTTTAGGGACTCACATCCCATTTTCAGGCTGAGATTGTATATGAACAATAGGAAATTATTGCCCAATGAGCCCTGGGGTCGTCTGCTTCTAAGTCATAAGGTCACTGTGAAGACCTCATTCAAGATTGCTTAAATTTTCATGGAACTGTTTACTTTGAGAGGGGAACCAGCAAGGAAACAACGGACAGAATTCAAAGGAGGGAAATATTTGGAGTTGTAAGCTGTTGTCAGTCTGTCTCTGCAGGTTATAGGCACAGCTGGGAACAGAGTGTGTTGAAGCTTCCTTAGGTATGGGTGAAAAACCAAACCAGCAAGTAGTCATTGTTGTTAAACACTCTGTATAGAATTAGGGTTGGTGGTCCAGGGAAAAGTTTTTTACTCAGTGTAAACTGAATTATCAAGTTATGTGAAATTGATGAAATTGGCCCGATTTGCAGAATTAAGTGTTAGTAAGGAAAAAATTTTGGACCATCTCCATTGTTACTGCCTCCAGAAAATTAATAAGGAGTTTGAATGAAAGATACAATATTATAATCCCCAACTGGAGAAGACCAAGTGTCAAATCCAAGGACTGACACTGCAAATGACTTAGAAAACAGCAGTCACTCAGGTCAAGGAGAACAAATAACCACGTCTGGAAATTGTCTGGGTGCCACTCATCTCGGTAGGAAATGACACAAAAGTGATGATGAAACAGAGCAGATTGCAAGTTCTCCCTGGGAGGTGGGAAGCCCATGGGAACAGGCTTAGACAACTTCACTAAAAACAACCAGACAACTTCTTTTTATTATACAGAATAATATATTGCCTTGAAATTACGTGCCTATTCACACTGGCCAGGTGGCTTACTGTAAGACTGAGGAGGCATGGAATTACAACAGGAAAAGAATTCCCCATAAATAAAGGCATTCACCTTGGATAATTGATAGATTGTGTCACAAAACATCCCACAGCTTTCTTGACAGCTAGTGGGTTTTCCTCAGCAGACACCATGGTTTCATATTGACTTCTGATCACTCTTCAGCATTATCACATCAAGTCCTTGCCAAGTTGTGCAGCTTTTCCTGTTTACAAAACCAGGAAATTGGTGGAGCAGAAAGGGCAGGTTGCAACAACTCATTTATTGCTGTTGTTTTTTTCTCTACCCTTCACTAACTACCTTGAAACAAAAATAAATGCTGGTGAGAGTGCCCTCCACATGCACACAGCACAGGAGAGGATGTGCTTCACTGCCTTTTGTGCTGGCATTTATCCACCTGGAGCCAGGTTTTGCTTTACTCACTGCCTTTACTTCTTGTAAAGACAAATATATCTCTTGTGTTACTTCTAATCATTGTGGAATTTAAAACAATCCATGTATTGCTTACTTCTCCATCCGACTGGTGTCTGCAGCTTTCCCAAAGTTATGGCACATTCATTAATTTGACTATAAATCATTTTATGATGCTATGCTAAGTGTACACTCCTCATAAAACAATTTAGAGGCCTGAATACATTTTCTTGCCACCTGAGCCTTTTGAAGTGCTACCTTGTTTGGGCAGATGGAGATTGTTTGGTCTCAAATGTGCAAGGCTTTGGTTTAGATTCAAGCTCAGAGGTTATAGATGGGATGGTTAAGGAGCCCAGCCTGAGCATCCTGCAGCATTTGATCTCACAGGTTTGGGAGAGTCTTGTCCCAGCAGGTGTTGCAATCTGGAACTTGAAGCAGGGAGACATCACAGCACTTTTAGTAACCATTCCTAAACTTGTCATTTAAATGCTGATTTGGCCTAAGAAATAAAAACTTAGGTTTTAACATTAACTAAGCTAGCAGAAGAAGCAAACCTTGAACAGCAGATCATTCTGCAGCTGGGGAAAGTGAGTTGTCTTCTTGATCAATTGCTCTGTGCCAAGCATTGGGCTTCCATGGATATCAGTGTAAAACACCTACTGCAATGAGGTAGGGGAGGTGTCAAATACAGGGGGCATTTTCTGTCTAGCAAGTCCTGCTGTTAATTTTGAGGGTGACAAGGGAGCATCTTCTCTGTCTGAGGCAGGAGGATTTAAGATAACTCCTTTGTGTGAGGGCTGAGACACCACCCACCCTGCCCATCCTCTGCTCATGGCTGGTCCTTGCCCTGGCCCTTCCCTGGGCAGTGGTGCCTCCTCCAGCAGCCTGCTGGCACCCATGAGCTGGGCTCCCAGCTCTCACAGGCTGTCTGCAGAAATTATTTAGAGAAAGAGCCTTTTTCTTGGTGCCTTAAGGGTTTTCAACAAAAGAGCTTGAAAGGGAAACCGACAGGGGCTGCTTCCAAAGGAGTCTTGGCAGCACCATCTTCCCAGCCTTGCAGCCCCTGTCACCCCGCTGGCTTGGGAGGTGGCCTCAGGCAAGGCTGCCACAGCTCTGGGACAGTGGTGAGCTGGGAATATTTTCCATGTGATTAAAAAAGAAAAGAACAGAAAGAGGCCCTAATTGCAGAGTATCCTGTTGGGGAGGATTTCATGCAGCCCCTGAGCCTGGGGGCAGCTGGGCTGCAGAGCTGGGGTGTGCAGGGCTGGGAACCCAGTGCTGCAAACACAGATTTGCCACCTGGGATCTTCTCCAAGGGGTTTTGGATCTTCTGGACCTGGAACTACTTGCTCTTGGGTGTGTTGTTCATAATCAAAAAGCTCTTTGTGACTGAGTCATCTCCATCCCAGGGTGCCCCAGGCTCTGTCCATACTCAGGGCTCCTGTTATTTCAGGGACTTTTTGTCCACAGTCCAGGAGATCCCATTACTCCCAAAAATTCCTGGTGAATGCAATGGAGCTCAAACTGGTACTTGAAGAACTCAAGGACAGGAGAGACCCCTCTCACCCTTCCTTCCCCAGGGAACATTGCAATGCCTGGGTCTTTTTTGAGAAGAGCAGTTTTCCTTGAGCATCAGCCTGTGCTGCTGGTGCAGAGGCATCCCTGTGTGGCTGTGCTGGCCCTGCAAACCCAGCCTGCTCTCTGTGCCTTCCCTGGGGCAGTGCTGGCCACCTCCCCTGGCTGGCACAGCCCCCTGTTCCCCCCCAGCCTTTTAGCATCACAATGGGGGAACAGGGAAATACAGCTCTTCTGGTGCCAAACTGGAAGGAAAACCCCAGCAGAGGCTGTAATGCACAAAGGCAATGGGAACTGGGGCATTTCTGAGGATTTGGCCTTAAAACAGCTCACAGTGGTGAAGCAGGGCTTGGACTTCCAGACCTTACAGAGAACTGGGCTCGCTTCCTCCACCCCAGGACTGTGAAGGGTGAATACAGCAAAGGTTGACACTGGCTATTCCTTGGATTTAGGGGCTCTCCCATAGCATCTTACCCCACACCCCTTAGCTGGGACTTCTCTTGACAGCAAGGCTGAGCAAACAGAGGCAGCTCTGCCTGTGAGCCTACAGCAAATGCAAAACCCCCTGTCAAGAGAATTGCATGCTTTAACATGAGCAGGAGAGCCTGGGTTTGAGCTGCTGGAGCAACCTCTCCTGGCAGAGCTATCTCCAGCTGATGGATGCTGGCAATCAGTGTTTGTGGCAGGGCAGCACATCCCAGCTCTTTATACAGGCAGAGCCAAGATTGCTCTATCTAGCTGGAGCCAGCCCTTCCTCACATCACATGCCAGAGAAGCACAAGAAGAAGATATATGCATCATATACACCATCCAAGAGACCTCATGGGAGCAGACATCTCCTGTCCTGGAGGCACCAGCATTGCTGTGGCAGATTGCCCTGAGATCCACTCTGCTGGCTGTGCCTGTAGGTGCCACAGACCTGTCAGTGTCTCAGTGCTGCTGCCCACAATTAGAGGTGTCAGTGAATTTCCCTTTCAGTGTCCCTCCCATGAGGTCCCTGACCTATGAGACACCCCTGCCCAGGGAGGCTGGTGGGACTGGATCCACTTTGTTGGACTGTGTTTGGAGGAGCAGCAGGTAGAGAAGAGATGGAGGGAGGGAAAAGACACCCAGTCATGTGTCATTTCTAATCTGGGGAGAAAAAACAATCTTTTTGGACCTCAGTAAATATAAATGCCCAAATAGATGTTTCTCTTTAACTTAAAACTAAAAGTAGTATTTTCTTTTAAGCAGAAGTGGCACTTCTTTTAGGTCCTTGATTGGATTCCACCTACAGAATGAAGAGCAGGACACATTTTTCCACCAAAATGTGAGTGAAAGACATGGATTAAAGAATGAAATTGTTTTGAAATTTTCTTGAGGCCCTTCTGATTTATTTGTAAAATCTAAAGAGAAATGTAATTTCATATGGATTGAAAACCATAAAAAATGCTTTATTTGGAGTCTTACTGGATATAAGATAAATGCTTCCATTTTTATATGGTGAGGAGGAAAGAGGTAAAACACAAAAGAGCAATAAAGAAATCAAAACCTAAATGGAAATTTTCTATATCAACAGGAACTTTTTTTTAATAAAATGAAAATGTTTCACAACTCCATTTTCTGAAAGAAGCTGAAGAGAATTTGATCAAATTATAGTCAGGTTAAAATAAAACTTAAATAACAGTGTTTCAGCAATTCATTAAATGAGTTCCCCAGCATCATGTGCTGATGTGTTAAGAGATGATCTATGTAAGAACAGCATTAGGAGGCTCTGAAACACAGAACCTCTTAGGAATGAGCTCCTGCCCTCAAATTATTACAAGCAATAAAGTGAAATACCTGGAGTTAAATGAGCTTAACTAAGAGATGATGGATGTATCTGGGGCTTAGCTCAACCTGTTCTCAATTGTTTCATTCTACTGACAAAACTCTAAGCAGGTTTGTGGTAATTTGAAAGGGCAGGAAAAGCACTTCTGCAAGTTTGGAAGCAAATAGTCTTTCTCCATCCTTCTCTTCCTCAGCCTTTACTATATCTTCACTGTTCTTGAACTATCAGAAATGAGCTGCAGACTTCCCTGTTAATAGCTGTGGATCTTGAGTATCTTTCCTGATGTTTGGCTGATTTTTTTTCCTGATTTTGACTGATTTTTGTCTATGGAAAAAATGAGAGGGATGTTCCTGTAGCTGATGGAAGTAAGGCCAATGAATGTTGTTTGGGGAAAATGCTCTATATGCTGCATAATTCCAATTACAAGTTAACAATTGTTTCTGGATTTCTATCATGGGATATGTTGCCTCTGTATCATAAAGCAATAATGATAACTACATGTGCTTGGAATCCCAAAACAATCTCTTTACTCGGCAAATCTACACAAAAGGGCATTTTTCCAGCTGGGCACTATGTCCAGATTCCCTATGGAAAATGGTCACAAGCTTTTAGCTCCAATTTAGTTTCAGTTTGTATCCCACAGAAAGCTTGGCTTTGCTGCAGGAGCCCTGGAGAGGCTGAGAGAGGCATTTCACACCAATCTGGGAGTGTGCACCTTGGCTGGGGATGGATGCTGTGCCTGCAGATCACTGGTGTGTGGGAGGGAGGGAAGGAAAGTTTATTGCCAGCCCAAATACAGGTGCACAGTGCTGCTCCTGCAGCCCTCATGTGACAGGCATGCAAGACACAAAGGAAATGCACCCTGGGCTGTGATTAGGCCCAGAAGGCTGATACTTCTTCCCTTTTTCTAAAGGTTCTCATGTTTTATCCAGTCATAGTATCTCTTTTAAGAGCAATCTCGCTCAGGGTCACTGGGTAGCAGGGCCAGGCCAAGCACAATAAAATAAAATAAAATAAGCTGGGCTGCTAATTGGAAGCAGATATTGCAGCTCTGTGGGTGCACATGGCAGGACATCACACTTCCAAACCCAGCACAGGCTCCCAGGCCCAGCCAGAATAAACTGGGCAGCAGTCATGCCTCAGAATAAACTGCAGTAAGTTTAATAAATATTATATTTAAATGTGTGCGGCTCTGTGCGTAAACCACCGTGACCAAACTGAAGCAAACTGGAGCTTGTGTTACCAGCACTGTGGAAATATCAGCATTTGGCTTTTTTAACAGCCCACTGTTTGTACTACCAAGCAACAGGCTCTCCAAATAAGCAGCCATAGCAGACCTCACCTCTCCTGCTGGCTAATGCACACCAGATGCAGAGGGATATCTGCCTGCAGTGAGGCAA
This sequence comes from Erithacus rubecula, assembly GCF_903797595.1. Classification (NCBI taxonomy): domain Eukaryota; kingdom Metazoa; phylum Chordata; class Aves; order Passeriformes; family Muscicapidae; genus Erithacus; species Erithacus rubecula. The sequence continues at coordinate 6,185,138 of NC_136687.1, forward strand.
AATTTGGGATGCATCCAAACACGGTGGAACCCGTGGTAATGCAAGGGACAACCACTTGCCCCTTTTGTCTGGGTTCATTTAGCCAGTCTGCCTCCCCTGATTTGCCTGATGAGATATAATCTGGTTTGGGGAGTGGGTTTTTTTTTCCTTTCAATTTCTGACAAAATCTTCCCTGTGTTATTTTCATGGTGATTTTAATGTTCATGCTCAGGTGTGGTCATTCTATTGAAAATGAACAACAGCAGCTGCTTATGTCCAATGGCTGTTCAGGTTAAAGAAGTTGCTCCCTCTGATCAGAAGGCAGGAGAGGTTTTGGGTGAGGGAGGGCAGCGTGTCTGGCATATGCCAGAATACACCATTCTCACTGGGAACCCAAAGCAGGAGAGGCTAGATGAAAATATCCATCCCTGGAAACACGGACTGGAAGTATTTACTCAGAAAACAAGTAATAAAAATGGCTTGCCCTCAAATTGGAGGATGCACTAAGTGGCCTCCTGAGGCAACAGAATAGAAAGAAGTATTTTAAATGTTGATAGAACACCAAGATTAGGTTGGCTTAGACGAAAATATTAGTATTTTCCATAGAGGACAGTGTTGGAATTTAAAATAATTTTATAAATTAGGGACAGAGACTCTAAAAACTGTAAGGAAACTGGAAAAGGAAGGGAGCAAATCAGGAAGGACAAGACACCCCACTTTGTCATTGGTAATTGTCCCAACAAATGCAATAAAAATTGATCAGACAGCAAAGTATCTAGGGGGTGCAGTGAGACAACCTGATCAGAGCCTGAAATGCCACACAGTACTAAAGACATGGAGACTGTGGACGTGTATATAAGTATGAAACTTCCATGAAGGAATGTTTGCAACCTGCTTAACAGCTGCAAAACCTTTGATTGTGCTTCACTGTATGGTTATTGCTAGACAGGGAAAGGCTGTAGACAGCTTTTTATCCCTGATGTCCATCATACACAGAGCAAGGTGTTATCTGTTCATGATCATTTTTCTTTTCAGTCCTCTGTGTGAGCACTGAATTTGTTTTTTATTCTTATGCATGTTTAGTTAGAAACACAGATTTTTTTTTTTTTTAATAGGTGTGGCTACAGATGTGTGTAGGCTTTATACAAAATGATGTGCAAAGGCAGCTGTGTGAGATTGTGAATGCATGTCCCTGTTAATGGACAATTAAGCACCCTCATCATTGGAGTGCAGAGCAGCCAGTTGCACATTCCTAGCAGCAAATGTGAAATTAAACCCACTTTGGTTGCAACTTTAGCAGTATTCCAAAAGTATTGACTTCCAGCTCTGCCAATGCACACCACCCAGAGGCCAAAAAAACTTGGTACTGGTGTGCTGCAGCCTGCTGTGCTGATCCACCTCCCCTTTTATGCACACACACCCCCAGTGTGGCCCTGGATCCTCCCCCTGCCCCTGTGTGCACCAGCCCCACTGGCACCAAGGTGGGAGATGGAGGCATCTGCAGAAAAAGAAAATCAGACATATCCTGTGGGTTTTCCCACTGAAATGTTTTAAGTGCATAAATCCTATTGATTTCCTTATTTTAGAAAAATGCCAGTTCAATCTGTGGGTAGAAATGGGGTGTGTTTAGGAATCATTCACAATGGATAGTTGAATGCTTTCTTGCACCTACCACAGCATCCCTCTGACCACTGACATTATTTCACTGAGCTGAGTGGTGGGAAAAGCAAAACACCCAGAAGGAGATAAATGGACTGTATTTGAGCACTGTATGCCTGATAAATCAGCTGTTCATGCAGGCTGCCTTCCATCTCTGTAGGAAGGAAGGGTATTTCAGAGCACTGTGATTTCCCAGCCAGGGAGAAGCCATCCCTGCCCTGCCAGAGTGCATTAGCCCCTTGGGCTATCAGGGCATTTAAACAAAACATCTCACAATTAGCAATTTGCTGTGTCCTCACCACTGCCTCTAATTTGGGGATGTCAGAGGGTTGTTTCAATGTTGGTTCATGCCCTTTATATGTTGCTGCTCACAATCTTCAGCTGTTGCCTCCAACATCTGGTACTGAGGAACTGATTTTCTAAGTGTTCCTTAAGCAGTACATCTTTTTATAATGGGAGAGATCCCTTGCAATGAAGGGAAATCCAGTGTATAAAATGGAATCCCTCATGTCTTCTGTGAGATTTTAAGGGTTCCCAAAATAACCTTCATATGAACTACCATCAAGGTTGCAGAAGTTGGGATTGGTATAGTGAAAACCTTATATATGTAGATCATAAATGGCACAAGCTGATTTTACAAGAACATCATCATTTTGGCCATCTCGGGAGACAAGTGATGTTTTTGTGCTTTTCTGTTTGAATTCAGCCTTTAGGTCAGAACCAGAAGCCAAGTCTCTGGCTAGTTTGCACAAACCCTGCATTGAGGCATTTGAAGCTGCAGTCTCTGAAAGCTGAGCAGGGATTCACCCTGGTTTAATTCCTCCACATGTGCTCAGGCTCTCCAGTCCAGCTGAGATTCAGACCTCAGGCTGAGGAGATTTTACATTCAATGGCATCAAAAAGTTCTGCTTGCTTGGAAACATAAATCCAAATCTCAATGGCAAATTTTGTTGTCAGGAGAGGAGAATGTTCGACTTCAACAGGCAAAACATGGCAAGGCAAGACAAGGAAATAAATATTTTTTTTCCATGCAGAAAAATCCCTGGAAAAGTTTATTTGGGGAGAATCAAAGTAGATTCTTCTCTAGAAGGTCAAAGTCTTGAGTTACATTTACTTTTTCCTCCTAGATGTGACTCAAAGTAAAAAAATGCTTTTTGAGTAGATGGATTAAAGGTGTTTACCTCAATTTCATTGATGGACAGTGGAATTTCAAATGGCATTTATAGATGTGTTTTTAAAAAATGTTGGGATTTTTTCTTGTAAGGTGTTAGAAAATAATTTGTGATCCAGCTTCAGGGTAATCTAGTCCTTATTTTTGCATGTTTAAAGGTGTAATGATAACCAGATTTCAGGACAAGCAAAGCACACCCCTATAGAATCTCTGTATTTTCATGCAAAATATTAAATACATATTATTATTATTATTTTTAAAAAAGAAACTAAGCCTCGCAAGGAAAAAGAGAAAGGTACCTTTTCCATTAACCTCTGGAATACCCTACACTGATTTTTTTTTTCTTTTTTTTTTTTTTTTCTTTTCTTTTTTTTTTTATTCTAGCTAACAGCAATTCAAAGAATGAAAGCACAGCCTTGATTCATGGCATTTACTTTTCCAGCTCTGCTTTGAGTGCCTTGGCACCATCTCCCAGTTAGTGCTGCTGGGTTAATTGGTGTATCACCACTCTGAACTCTGGAGAACTTGAATTAAGCTTCATGAACTTGACTTCCAAGGACAAGGGCTCCTAAAGGATCAAGAGCAGCAGAGGGACAGCACTGATCAACAGCTCAGACAACTGAGAGACAAAAAATGCTGTGCACAGGAATGTCTCAATGTTTCTAACACCAGGGAAAACAAGAGTTTCCAAGCTTCATGAGAGGGTGGTCTTTGCTTCAGAAAAGGACCAAAGGGATGAACAATCACAGGTTAAAACTGTCAAAATATTTATTTTTTGGTTTTGACTCCAGTAAGCCTGTAATTAAGAAATGTATTTTTTTCTTGATGTGCTATGTAGAGCTGGGAGGTGGCCAGAAGAAAACTCTCTTCTGCTGCCTGTTCCTGGCTGACCCTAATAACCAGAGATGGAAAGTAGCCCTACACTGGGTACTGCTTCAGGGAATACCTGGACAAACAGAATTTGCTTTTCCTAGAGAAGAATAAGTTCCAGTTTAATACAGGGTTTATTTCAAGCATCATATCTGAAAAAAATAGCACAAAATATCCAGGATACTTGTCAGCTCTTCTGCATCCATTACTAATGATGGGCAAATTTGCTTAGGACAAAACAGAAATATCCCTCTGCTCCTCCCATCAGTGCTCACCATCCAAGCTTATAGGGTCACCACTTCAGCAAAGAATTCATGTTATTGTTAGTATTTAGCACTTATCCCATTTGTATCTATTAATAAGAAAAAAATAAATTAGGTTTTCCTATTGGAAATTCTCCTGTGGGTCCAATGACCAAGTTGAAGCACTTTGAATCTTTAGTTTTTTCATTTTTACCACGTGAGCCTTCTGCCTCTGCTGCTGTGCTCTGTGCTGGTCTGACCTGAGCCCCTGAATCATCCCTGGGAAGGGGCTGCTCTGAGCAGTCCACAAAGAAGTGTGAAGCTCTGTGGTGGCTGCTGTGGTTTCTTCTCTCAGTTTTGTAGGGCTCAGCTCCTTTCTGGTGTACAGTAAATGACAAATATGTCCACTTAGTGTGGTTTTGTAGGGAGATGTGAATTGTGTCTGCTGATACCTGCTTGTTGCTTCAGCCTTTTCAGTAACTCTTAAACTTATTTCCACCAAATCTGATGGATGGATGGGGATATCAAACATAATTGTTCTTCTACAGACTTCATCAAAATCATCATGTGGGAAGGAAAGAGAAAGCAGAATTTGTGTCTCCTAGGGCCAGAGTTTAGTGATGGGCATAGCAGAGCTGGCTGGGCAGCTGGATTTGGTGATCTTACAGGTTTTTTCCAACCTAAGCAATTCTGTAAGATCCAGGCTCTGTGGTTTCTTTGCCAGCTGATGAGCCTGATGCCCACCCCAGCCAAGCTGCACGTGGGTCATTCTAGGGCTGCCACAGTGTGACCTGCCTTGTCCCTGGGCATGTCTCAGGGAATGTGGGGCAGAGCTGGGGGCTGTGAGTGTGATTCAGGAAAAGGCAGAGCAAACAATTCCTTTGAAATGTATTTTTGCCAGAAATCAGATTGGGATGCAGCTAGCTCAGCGTGAAAAGAAAAAGGAAATTAAATATTGGTTCTGTTGAAGCCAGTAGCAAGATTACCAATCTTGAATTTTGGCCACTCTCTGTAATAATTGGCCAAAGAATAAGTTTTTAAGAATAAAAAATTGTGGATGCAACCTTTGCCATAGATAACACCCCAATAATATGGTAGGTGATTTAATCCAGTCTCTTTGGGAACTACAGCTTCTAAATGCAAAGTTTGGATTTTGTCTGTCTTCCTTGAGACTCCATTGCCAACACAAACCCAAGTATTTGTCCTCCTAAACTCCTTGTTTAGCTTCAGATGAGTTAAGCTAATTCTTGGTTTGGACCTGAAAGGGATAAGTGTTGGATGGGACAGAGGAAATGGGAAACACCCACCTGCCTTGGATTCTCATCTCCTTCTGGAGCTGCTCATCCCTCCTGGGACCGTGAAGGAAACCCTGATTTTGGCTGGAGCTTTAGACAGCTTTTAGACAGGAGGGGATTATCTGTTCACCCTGGAGAATGCTGGAGAGATTCGGTCTTGTATAAAAAAGCTTGAGAAATCTCCACAGGGAACATTTTATGGTTGAAAGTAGAGAGCAGCAATCTTCACCTGACTTTTTCTGAGGTTCATCACCAATATTTACAAAGCAGTAAAGCAGCTCCATTCTGTGTTATGCACAGGCAAGAGAGCAAACCCAATTGGTTTTAGAAATGTGAGACATACTGAGAAAAGTTTAAAAAGAAGTTTTCACATGAGCTTACTCTTTTCCAGCATTTAGGAACAACCATCAGCCATTAGCTGTCCCTCCAACTTTTAGTGCATATGATCAAATACTTGAAGGCATTTCTGGAGTGCTCAGAACTATTTCAGTGGAAGAGGTAATTACAGAAATGATGCTGCTTCCAGCCAGCAGCTCCCCACAAGATGAGAGCACCAGACAGCCCCTGGCCACAAGCACCAGAAATTTGAAAGAAAATAAAGGGTTCATTTAAAAAAGAGAAAGATCATAACTTTATAATAACACTATTATTCAAAGAAAAATACTTCCTTATGAATTTGCAAAACCACTCTAGGCTTCAGGATTTTTTTTTTTTCCATCCCCCAATTGCAATTAATTCTAAACCATGAAATAAAGCATGCAATAACATCAGCTGGTTCCCCAAAGGCTGTCACTTTGCCCTGGTCTACCAACTGGTTTTCAGGATTACACCCTACAGACTTTGAAGGGCCCTGAGAGAAAACAGGTTAAATGTTGTCTCCTGGATTTTCTCTCTGCTAAAAAATAAACTTTATTTATTGACACTTCACCACTTGTTGTTCATTATTTTAAGGGAGAAGAACTTTTGGTCCATTCATTTTATATGTCTCCCTAATTCCTGAGTGGATGAACTTGCTTTCTGACATGAGGCTGAGAACTGTCTTGAAGATCTAAACTACTTTCTTCTACATGTGCCACACAGGGAAACTTCTTCATGTCTAGCACTGAGATTGGAAAGATGCCATAATCAATCCCTTCCTGAGGAAAAAGGAATGTTAAGAATACCTCTCAAACAGCCCAGGAGTGTAGTTTGCTTCATTTACCCTGATATTAGGCAATCACTTTAAAAGAGATTTAAGATAATTGTCTATTATTATTATCATTATTATTATTATTAGCAAATTTCTCACTAGAACAGGTTTTTCCATTGGCTCCCCTGGAAAATTTGCTGTATTATCTGATGGATTTTCCATAATATTTGGGGTTTTTTTCTCCATGTAGGATAAAAGAACAAATAACCTTCTACATTGAATTTGCACTTTATTACTAGTAAGCAGCTCATTTTTAGGGGTGGCTTAGAGGGAGGAAGGAGTTTACAATGGAAAGAACAACACTTATGTTCTTTTCTGATAAATGAATGTTTTGTACAGTGTGACAGAGCTGTCTGTACCTAAAGGCTCCTTGATCTTGGCAAGGGAAAAAGACAAAGTTAATTCATGGTTATAGCAGTGGCCCCTATTGCCAGCCTGTTTAGGGCAGATCAGTGGGTTGGGAAATTGCTTTTGCTGCTGAAGTCCAGATCTGGGTGCAGAGGGACTTTGGCACCATTCTAAGCCCAATACTCCAGAGTGAAGGAATCTCAGCCCTTGTCTGTAACCCCTGTTCTCCAGGCAGAGATCCTCAATTACCCCCAGGAAATAATTCTGTAAGTATTATTAATGTCAGGAATGTACTTTAAACTTCAGTTTGCTATTGGGTTTATGCCTGAGTCCAGGATCCCAGGAAGATTCTATCTGTCCTCTGGAAGCCTTGAATCCTTCCCCAAAGGGTCTTCTGTGTCCTTTCTTTCAAGAACTAAAGAGACACTCATCTTTTCTCTCAGAACATCACTGGGACAGGGTGGCATTCACTTTAGAGTCCTACTCATGGTGTCCAAATTCTCCCCATAGCACTGAGGTTGTAACTTTTTCAGGAGGAAGAAGAGGTGAATGTTTAACTCTTGAGGAATTATTGAAAGAAGCAAAATATTTAGGAGACCAGAGAGAACATGGATGAGCCTGACTCTGACCAGTGGGATGAGTGTTCCAAGACTGGCTTGATGTTGTGTTCAAGTATTTTACATTACATTCCACAAAACACAGAAATGATCTTTTGAGCAAAGTCAACATCACGCTCTTGCTCTCCCACATAGAGCCCTTAGGTTATAATGTCATGTTTACTCATTCCCACATGTTCACAGAAATCTTTCATTTTTGTACACAATGGCAGAACTCCTACTGGATGAAAGGATGCTGCTTCCCATTCAAGTTAGCTTGAAGCTGGCAATTAGGGCACTGTTCAGAGGAGGAAGGAATTTGAGGGAATCTCTCTGAGGCAAGGACAAGAACAGAACCTTGGTTTCCAGACTCTGAGTGTCCTCACACCATTCATTGGGTTTGGTCAGTTTTATGGTTGCATATATTCTCATGTATGGGACAGAGACACAATTAATAGGACATATCTCTGTGCCATATCTGTTGGGCTTTTTCACATCTTGAATTCCCATGGGCATCTTTCACAGTGGGTACAGTCTAACTTCCAGCCCACACTGTGTCAAATGTCCTTTCTAGGGAGCACTTGGATGGAAAATTCACCTCTGTCCTCCCATGGCCATCGACCACCCCACGATCTCAGCCTTGCTGAGGCAGGAGGAGGGACTTCACAGTAAAACCAGAGCCAGCAGATTTCCCTCCAGACAGCAAGAGCTGGATACAGTTCTGATTTCTGTATTCAGCTGAGGAACATACAAACCATGAAAATAGAAGTAGCCCCTGATTGTGGTTTTATTAGGCATAATGTCCAATTTTCTTTGAATATTCCAAATATCTGGAGGCACATATTTTGCTGTAATAGTTCCCTGTAAGGCAGATGTCAGTGGCTCACAGTTCTGGCTTGGCATCTTCATCACTGTACAGATATATTGATTTTGTCTCTCTCCTCAATAGCTCTGCATGAATGAGGATTAACATGCCAGTGAGGTAAATGATAACACAGGGCTGACACTGTATCAAATTACCCTTTACAAAGCTGTAACATATGTCCAATACCTGAGTCTGTGTAAACCCTAAAACTTGATACTCTGCTAAGACATGTCCAAGATATAAAGGGGAACTCCTGTGTTTGCATACAGCACAGGTCTGGAGGTTTTTTTTTCTCTCCCTGCTGCTACCACTGACAAAGAAATCAGACTGATATTTCTGCTACTAATGTGTTTAAACAAAGTAATTTGCCTAATAAGTACATTATTTCTGAGTGCAAATAGAAAATTATTCCAAATTATTTGCTCATCAGGGACTGCTGAAGTTTGGGGACGTAATCTTGCCTGACTGTGGAGGGGCTTATGTCTGAGTTAATGTCCAAAAATATTCTTCATAGTCAACAGAGATAAAGAGTCTCTCAGAAGGTGTGATTCATATTGTCCTGTAAGCTCAAGAGTGGCCATATGAATGACACCCTAAAATGCCTCTCTGTCCACTGACCACACAGACAGCTCATACAGGGTCTGGCTCAGTTGTTGACATCTACCACAAAGGCACCAAAATTGCTCAGATGGGGGATTCATTCCACCTTAGCAGTCTGAGTGGCTGCAGATGAAGTGTCTGCTGCTGTGAAAAAGCTTTGGAAACAGCCAACCAAATTAATTTTCCTTTTCCCAGTACTACAATGGAGTAGCCCCGAATCAGGGGAGAGCTTACACTACTACTCCATCTCCTCAGCCCCTATTTCCACTCAAAAATCTGCACCAATCCAAGCAAAGATGGGGCTCTGGTCCTTGGCTGAGGTTCCTAAGCCCTACAGAAACAGCAAATGCTGTTTGCAGAAAACAGCACAGTGAGATTGTCCCTATCTCTAAGGTTTAGAAATTGTGTCAGAGAAATGCCTAAAGAAAAAGGAAAAGAGGTTATGTTAAAGTCATTTATTTGCTATTTGCCGAGACTACTTCTTGCAAATGCCAAAGAAAGGTGGAGAGCTGGGATTATTCATGAAACAGATTAAGGAAAATCTATGTCACTGAGAGCAGAAACCCAATATCAATATTTGTAGAGGATGGCACCCACTGTCATACATGGCATGGGAAATAGGAGGAGGCAGTGATGCTGGAAAATAACCCAACATCCACATGGAATTAGGGAGTGCTACATTTCCATCCCAGCCTGGAAGAGAAATTCTTCCAGCTCTGGTGTGTGCTCTTTCAAAATCTTCATTGAACACTGGAGCAGGTGCAGAGAAAAATACCCAATACAAACTAACCAACCAACAAACAAACAAAAACCTGAAACCTAAATGATGTGATGATTGCAGGAAATGCTGTGCAGTGAGCCCCTCAATGAACTCAAGTTCCTTATTTCAATTTATCAGGAAAGTTGAAAGAGGATTTCACTGTGGTGTGTAATTAATTGTTTTTCTTCAGGAAGAATGTGCTGCCTGTTTGGGGCAGGAAGCTAGAACAAGGCAATTCCAAACTGGAAGTAAGGCTCATTCTAACTGAGAGGTTGATTAACCATCCCAGTGAACCATGGAAAGATTGATAGATCCCTTCATTTCTCCATGTCTTCAATTAAAGCTGGATGACTTTCTGAAAGAGTTGCTTTAGACAAAAAAACTTTTGGAAAATTTAAAGGCTGCATAGTACAGGAGTTGCTGAGGACTTTTCCACAGGGAGGGGAGATTTACATGCTCACTCTGTAGTTTATTATTTCTGTTTACATTCTGTAGAAGAGCTCAAATACAAGAGAGATGCTTGAGATAAGTGCAGAAACAAACAAGCTGGGACCAGGCCATCTCCTGAAGATAAATGAAAGCTGAAGTTGATGTGGCTAATTCAGATATGGAGTTTATCTCAAAGAATCAACAATGTGAAACTCTTGTGGAGACTTTTTTATTTAGACACCCTTATAGATCTTATTTGACTACTTAAAAAAAAAAAAGGAAACAAAAAAAAACAACTTTAAAAGTTCAGAGTTGCCATAACCAATAACAAACGATTTTGTCTCCTTTCTCTCTGATTTATAAGTTCCCTTAATCATAAACATTCCTCCAGTTTTGCTAGCTGACCCAAATCAAAAGGACAAGTCAAAGATCATTGTTGCACATTTTAAAATGCAAGACTGTCTCCTTCTCAATAAAACATGATGGATTCATGGCCCAGCATAGAATTCACAATCATAAAGGTGGGTGATAGAGGTTAACCACCACATTGCAAACACCAGGACTTTGATTCATAAATTGAGGAATAAAACATACTTAAAGAAAAAACATCGTTTGCAATTTTGTAAACTGTTGACCTCCCTCAAAGCTGGACCTGCCTTTGTGCTGCTTGTGAAGAACCTGATTCCAAAATGAAACAAAGAATAAATTGGCTGGACTCTGTATGAGGGTGCCACACTCAAAAAGTCAAATCCAGTTGCCTTCTACTTTTTTTTCTTTAGACATTACTGAGCACATCAAAGCAGACAGGTCTCTTGATCTATTTAGCAACAGATTTACATAGTGATTCAGGGATCTTGAAGACTCACATTTGTGGCCAGAAAATACCTCAAACAAACAAACAAAAACCAACTCAGGACTGCAAAAGAAATGTTTTCTGTGTGCTCATTTTTTAGAGAAATATTTACTTTATAATTGTCATGATGAGGTGGGAAATTCCCTCCTTTCCCTTTTTGAAAAGCTGGACAATCTACAGCCAAATGATGTGTGGATAAGAGCAGCTGTCATCTCACTAACATTTCTGCTGAAGGAATTTCCTCTGCATTGCAATATTTATTTTCATTTTTGCACTTCTCTTTCTGTGGGATAATCCAGTGTGGAGACAGAGTAGCTTGGAAGGAAATGGCAGAAGATCCACAGGCTGCAGAAAGTAACCTGAAAAGAACCTGTAATGGAGATATTTCTGCTTTTGTTCTCTTACTCTCCTTCTGCAACACAGAATAATAATATTTACCTTAATTATATTTGTATCCTTCCTCCTTTTCAAGAGATTTCTAGTACTTCCTCAGAGAAACTGTTTATGGCCTCTGCCATCTGCAGAGTCCTGAGGGGCAGACTGGGACCATTAACTTAATTTTGGATGAGTGTGTGTACATATCCAAAAAAGCAGCATGGATGCAAGGATCACATACATGCATTTCTGCAATTTCCCCTAGCTTAAATGAGGATTCTTTTTATTAAAATAAGAAGTTAATTAATACACGTGGGTATTTGAGGATCAGATTCTACATACCATTCATATGGACTTGATTTAAAGACCCTGAAATTAATTAAAAATTCTGGTAAAGGAGCCTGTTTCTGGTGGGAACAGTGCAGTGATAACTTTCGTAGTTAGAGTATGCAGAAAGTTATGACTGGCTTCTCATAGATCAAAAATTAAAATAAAAAGGGATGATGTCTTGTGGAGAGTTTGCCTCCATCTAACCTGACTCCTTGGTGTTGGGCTTGCTGTGCTAAACCCAAACCTGAAGGGGGGAAGGGATGCTCCAGGCCCACTTTGCATTTGAGGAGGAGATTTCTACTGGCTGAAAACAGCTAATTTTTGCCACTTTTCCATCCCAGGATGAACCCATCTCACCGTGTTTGTGCTGAGGAGCAAGGCAGCTTTGGAGCTGTGTAAAATTTGGATAGGTGGGACATGGAGAGCTGAGCCATTGTGGGGATAGACCAAGGGCTCGAGGGCAAGGCCTTGGCAAGAACCAGACCACAAGCACAGGGTGTTTTTGTCTTCAGTATTGTTTGAGAGCTCCCTGGAAGTTCATCTCGAGGCCAGCCTTGCTGTCCTTAGGGACAGTACACCAAGGCCAGGTGCAAGGAGCTGGGTGGGTGTTGGGGCATTTCAGGGGAGATTCCTGAAGAAGCTGAAACCTTTGTCTGCAGTTACCCAGCTTTGGTGCCTCTAAAACCTTTGAATGCAGAAGGGAGAGAAGAGCATTCCCTAGAGGCTGTGTAGAACTGTGGCTGATTTGTCCTGCTGAACTAAAGCTCAGCTGTCAGGATAAAGCAAAGGAAGGTTTTCTATGGCCCAGCTGCTGCAGCAGGTATAAGGTTCTGTGGGACACTGGCAGGCACCAGGGTGAGAGCACATCTCAGCTGAGGATCACTCTGTGTGCACTCATGGCTCTGATTCCTTCAATGACACCTCATCTCAAGAGGCTAAGTCAACCCAAAGTCCCCAAAACTGACCCAGACTGTTCCCAACAAAACTCAGCTTTGGATCAGTATATTTATGAAACAGCTGAAGGCAGCTGGAAGTTTTGTGGGGCAGATCCCACTCAGTTCTTGACTTCAGCCTTCAGGGCAATGAAGATGTGTCCATGAGCCAGCTGCTGCAGCTGGTGCTTGTTGGTGACTTGAAGACAAGTGATGGAGTCAGGAACCCCAAGAATTCCACTGGGTCATCTGGACCAACAAAGCAAATATCCAATGGAAAATAAGTGAAACAGATCTTCTGAATAAGATCCCAGTTCAGCCTCCAACAATGTTCTTCGCAGAGATAATTAATAAATAAAATATCCAATGTGGCACTTAGACAGACTACAAATCAATTTTGCTTTAAGTAGAACTTTGGACTTGTTTAGACCTTTCCTCCACTGGATATTTTCATGTGTTTTGCCATAAGCAAAGTAAAAAGAAATACTGACTCTCCTAAAAAAATAGTTTGAATGCAAATTCACTGACCTATGTTTGTCAGATGAAAGCAAAGTAAATGTGTGTGTCTGTGGGGAAACTCATTGCTGTTGTGCTTGGCCTCCAAATAAAGAAAATCTTTTTTTTCAAGTGTTGAATGAATTTCAGTGCTGCCCACGAGGCTGGTACTTTATACCAGTGTGTGCAGCCCTCTCCTGTTTCAAATTCACTGTATTTTGGATATGGTAAAAAGATTTAGGATTTTTCTCTCAAATATTTTGCTTCTTCTGGGGCTAGGAAAAATAATTAACAAAGGAATTCTCTGGGTCCCTCACGCTTTGCAAAGGCATGATATGTTTTCAACCCTCTCATAACTAAGTGTGCTAATTTTCTGGAAAGGTTTCCCTTATTCTTCTTGTAAGTAGAACGTGCTGGTAGCCAAAACAAACACAGAAAGAAGCCAAGGAAAGAATATGATATATCTATTTGTATAAATGGTCCAACAAGGGAAATCTCCAAAAACTACTGTAAATGCTATAAGATTTCAGATGGCAAACTCATCCAAAATTAGTGGCTAACAAAACGTTCAGATCTTAAACACCAATAGGGTAAAAAGAACAGCTTACAATAGTAAAAAATAATCCTTCTTTTTGTGTGAAGGGTTGTTTTGTGGTTAATGCACTGGCCTTGGAGACTGAGGTTTAACACTTTTCTCTCCAGAGTGGCCCTAAGAGAGTCTCTGACCCTGTTGTATCTTTGTTCTTTATCAATGGATGCTCCTGATGCTTCTTTCTAATCTATTTACTTCTCTTAGATTACCACCTTCTTGCATCACAAGCTTTCTGCTATCTTCTATTTGGTGTCTTAATCTTGTTTTCAGTTTTCAGAGTGGGTATTTTTTTCCCAATTGTATGCATTTGTTTTTTGGTTTTTTTTTTTTTTTTTTTTTTTTTTTTGGATTGTTTTTTTTAAATCAGAAGTAATCTTTACTGAAAGTTTTTGTGTAGGACCCCAAAATTACATATTTGGTAAAAAGTCAGAATGCTGGGTAACAGCTTCCATATTGTAAAAGTATCTCAAAATCTCAGGATCTAGTTAAATTCTGAGTTCCTCACGCATGCAGCCTTGCACAGGAAAGGAGCAGGATTGCCATAAAAATCTGTATCTGTTTTGCAAATTGTGATGTGTTAAATGGTGGCCTTTGGAAAAGTGATCAGTAAAATATTCAGGATTAGGTATCCATCATGGAATACATTCTCCCTATGCAGGTGAAATCTGTAAAAATGACCATTTTGCTCTTCTCAGTGTTTGTTGTTTTTTTTTTTTTTTGGTTTTTTTTTTTTTTTTTTTTTTTTTTTTGGTATTGTTTGCTCTTGCTTGGTCATTGCTATTTGCAGAGAAGAAAAGAAACAGTAAAACCAACGTGACCTGTACTACTATTTTTGCATGCAAGGGACTTAAGAATATCCTATTACATGTGAACCATTTGGTTTGAGTAAACAATCTATTGACCAATGCAGTGACCACACACACGTGAAGCAGGGACTAAGCACTGTTGCATGACAGGGTTTCTGCAAGGAAGCAAGGTCTGCATAAACTCTGGCCATCCATAAAACACTGGAAATGAGGCAGCATTTCAACAGGAGGATGTGAGCAAGGGTTTCTGACACAGCCATAGCTGAGCAGTGCTTGGTGAGGGAATGGCTGTGCTGACATTTCCCTTTAATAGTTCACCAGCTGGCTGAAACCAGACAGAAATGTCCAGAGAGCCACTCCAAGAAAGTTACCTGGGATGGAGCTGCCCTTTCACAAGTAGAGCCACCAGCCCTGCTGCCCTGCCTCTATTTCCCCTCAGCTGTCAGACTGATGCTCAGGAAAATATGCTGGGAAGTGCAGATTTTATAAACTACTTTGTAAAACAGCCACAGTGCTGTTTTGCCCTTGACATCTTTCTTATTATTGAAATATATTCTATTTCCATTCACAAGCCTTGGCTGCTCTTCTTGTAGGTTGTGAACAAATGGCTGCTAAGAGGAAGATATAAATAAAGATGTAAATAAACTTTTCACAAGGGCATGAAGGAAGGCTATTCTTGATTAGATAAAAAGAAGATTTTTTAAGTAAGGGTGTAAAACACTGGAAGAGGCTGCCCAGAGAAGCTGTGGATGCCTCATTCCTGGAAATATTCAAGGTGAGGTTGGATAGGACTTAGAGCAAATTGATCTAGTGGGAGATGTCCCAGCTCATGGTGGGGTGGTTGGACTAGATGAATTTTAAAAGGCTCTTTCCAAGTCCAATTGTTCTATATTTCTGTGATTCCTAGATGGGATGGATGGGACAATAGGGGAGTTACCTTTCAGTCTTGAATCTGGAAGTGGAGCAGCCAGGATCCCAAAAGGCATTTGCTGCAAGGGCAGTGGTCACAGGTAAATCCCATCTCAAAGAGCCTCTGTCATGGCACAGCCCTGCAGCTGGCCCACAGATTGTTTTTTCTCCAGTCTCTGACTCATGCACCTTCCTGCAGGCATGCAGCTGCTGGCAGAGCCAGGAGATCCTGTCTCAGCTGGAGCCAGAGCAGCTCATCCTGCCACAGGCAGGCTCAGGGGGGCTGCCAGAGACCTGTCTGCCCTCTGCTAACCTCACCCACCTTTCTCCACCTTGACCACAAACTTGAATGTGGCTACATCTCTGTATTTGTTTATTTTTTTTTTTAATGCAGAATTTTTTGTTTTTTAAATGGGGACAGATGAAAGCTGTTGCTCTTCTTATTTTTCCTTTCTATGAACCGAAGTGATGACAACAGAGTTTCTAGTAAATTATAACATAGGCAGTCAGTTCCAGATTAGTTGTGAAGTTGGATTTTTTTTTATTTTTTTTTTTTTTGGAAGTGTTAAAAATACAGACAGACAAGATTTAATTAAATACTTGTATTTCATAACTGTAATTTATCCAGCTCAGTATGTCCTTTCCCATGGGTTTGTTTGGACACAAGGAATTTTTAGCTGCCAGAAGTGGAGAGCTCTGTGTGTCCACAGGACAGGTAGGAAACAGGCAGTGGCAATGCTGCCTGCCCTCACTGCCCTCTTCATGGTCTTCACCCCAAGCAGCCACCTCTGAGGATGAGTTTACTTTCTGACCACTTAGAATCTGGTCTCCTGCTGAGCCTGCCAAGACTGTTATGTTTACCAACTAAACCAAGCCAACATATTTTTGCTATATCTCTTACTACTGTGACTCAGAAATAATCCCATATGGCTGCAGTCTTGCTGCAGCTCTCTGTGGGTCAGATCTGCAGCTTGCTGGGGTCAGTGGAGAGAGGCCCAGTGATTTCTGTGGGTTTTGGAGCAGGCCCATATACATGCAAGGTATATATATAGGAAAAGGTGTATGTGATGTCTTATCTCTGACCCTGTTAGCAACATGTCCCTGCTGAGCACACTCACAACCCAGCTCTTTGGTCCTCCCCACCTTCAGTCCTGTGGGGTGCTGAGATCTCCTAAGAGCCACTGGCATGGCTGATGCTCAGTCCTTGTGCCTTCCTACACCTGTGTTTGCTGCTTCCCAAGACCTGAGCTAAGTGCTGGGTCCAGCTCCTCCCATGGAGAAATCAGGTTCATTCCCATGGCCTGTGCCCATGCCTTTACTGCAGATACTAAAATGGGACACTTCTCTCTTTCAAAGTACTCTTACACACTTTCCTAGCAATTTATTGTTATTTTTCCTAGCAATTTAACACCAACAGATTGCTCTGTAATTAATGGCTGCATGAACTACTCTTGCATTTCTCCAGATCAGCTGAAGAACACAGCAGTTTTTCTGCCAACCATCCCAGAAATGAATAAGAACAGATTTATATCCCCATACATACTCTAATGCCCAAATATTTGTGTATGGACCTCCTTCTAAGAATACATTTGTCTGACAGCCTGGAAAATGCCAGTTGCTCTGTGTGTAATGGGAATAAAGAGTTAGTTCTTGTGATTCCTGTTGATAGGGTCAGCATGGGAGGAGTTTGCTAATGCTTGTTGGGTACCTCATGTGCTGGTACATTCAATTCTTCATTTCACAGAGGGAACAGCAGACAGGGCAGGGAGTCACACAACTTGTGTAGATGTGGTTTCTATGGGAGAAGGTTGGACCCTGTGGCCTGATTGCCAGGGGGAAATCTTGCCCTGTTGAAGGGAACAAATAAAGGCTTTTGGTCTTTCAAGACCTTCCTTACCTTTTACCTGTTTCATTACATTTTACCTCTTCAACTCCTGAAAAATCAATTGCCTGGAAAAGACACAGGACAGGATGGAATTCCTCAAAGGGACTCTCCTCTCAGCCCCTGAGGGACCTGCTGGCTGAACACATTCTGTCCTCTCTCCTTCCTGGCTCCCAAATATCAACATTCCTCCTTGACAGTTTGTCATTGTGCTTTCACAAAATTTCTTAGCCTCATACTTGTGACTGAAGGATGTCCCATGAATAGAAATGGTGTTCTCTATAACAGATGATAGTGAATGTCACCAGGCAAAAGGGGAAAAAATGATAAGAGGCTTCAGTAGACACAATCGAAGTATGGCTTCAATTTGAAGGGGAAAATGATAAACAGACCTTTAGCTGTGCTGAGATTTTCTCCATTTTGTTGTTGTCCAGGAAAATTTTTAGTATCAGGAGCTGTAGATATCACACACAGTTGGGATGGGACATCTGTTCCAGATGTTGGACCCTGGTCTTGCATGTTGCAGGAAAGCACCAAATTCCTTCAAATTCTGCTGGCATTAGTGAAAACCAGGGCAACTCAGCACCTTGAGGGGCTGTGCTTTAATGACTGGTTCAGGAAATGACATCAGTGTCTCAAAGTTACACATCACAATACTGAACCCTAATGTGCTTTGGTCTGTGGAGATTTGACATGGAATAGTTCAGGACAAAAGTAATTTACTTGGGAATCATAATAATCAACTACATCATTTCCCAGGCTGCTGAACTTCCCAGGCTGCCTCATTGGCAGGTTTGGCTGTTGATGCCTGTATCACATTCCTGGCTGTTTAATCAGAGTGCAGGATACCCCATCCATTAGGCTGTAGCACACAGAACTATTCCCAGGGAAAGGTGATGGTCATAAAATACTGATTTTATTATTGGAATGTTCTGGGAGCCAATGCTGCTGGTTAACTGCAGTGGAGGAGAAGACATTCCAGTGAGGTGGATGGGAATGTCACACTACCTGTGACAACAGCCATGGAGATCACTGGCAGAAAGGGATCTGTTAGGGCAGGGAATGAGACAAATGAAGAAGGGAAGAGAGTAACTTATATCTGTATACATTTAATTTTTAGAGCTGCTCTTTCCTGTGAGTCTGGGGTTGATCAAAGGGTGGGAGAGCCAAGGGACAAGGAGGGTCATGGCTGAATTTGTAAAATACCTGGGTGTTATATGAGTCTGTTGCTCTGTTGGACTTGCTTTTCTGAGGAGCTGTGAACTCCTGACTCCTGCTGGAGGTGAACAACTGCTGCCTAAAGCCAAGGTCCTGGCATTTTGAAAAAAATCCTGACTATGTTTCCCCTTTCTTCAGAGAAATATCTAGACTCTGAAACTATCAAAATTGTGTACAGGATTAACAAAAATTTCCCTAATCAACATTGCAAATAGTGGCTCCACTTTTTGGATTGAGGATTGACAGTGGATAGAAACTGTGCAATAAGGCTGCAAGTTTTGAAGGTAGATTACATCTTTTTTGGTTCTTCTTTCTAAGGATTTACTGCAGCTGTAGTGAAAGAACAGCAAAAGCATTGCTTGGAACCTGCAGCAGAGCAATTTATAGCAGCTTATAACTGTAATTCATGGATATTTATTATATGACCTGCTTTATGAAAGTTCACTATTAGTTCAGCATTTAGTGCTCACAGGCTTGGCAGAGTTTCCTGCAAGCTGGATGCTGAGCATCTGGTGAATTTGTTTATGAACACAGGATATGGTGGTTGGGAGGCTCTGGAGCCACAGGTCACCACCCAGTTGTGGGCAAACTTAGACCTCACTTGCCAGGGGGAATGGAGGCACTCTGTGCAAGGATTTGGAAATAATAATAGTAGTAATAATAATAATAATAATAATAGTAATAATAATCATCATCATCATTATCCTCCCATGACCAATGTAATAGAACAATATCAATAATAACTATCATTATTACTGTTATTGTTGTTAATGTTATTATTATTATTAATCCTCCCCACTGTATTCGAAATACAGATAAAAAAAGGAGAAAATGGAGAAGCTGTTGAGGGCTAAGGTGAGGACAGTGTTCTCACACACTGAACCTGTGTCATCACCCCCTTGTAGGAATTCCTCAAAGGTGCTTCTGGGGGCTTGTGAACAGAAGAGAAAATCATGGCTGGCTGTAGCCAAGGCAAAGAAACTGCTAGAAAACTAAGGAGAATTTGAAAGAAAACTCTTCTGCTGTTTAGTCTTCCTCTTTTGTTTGGCTGTGGTTTATGGCATAGTGATTAACTACAGGCTCTTTTCTAAGCTGTTTATTTTGGAATGGTGCTGTCACTGTCATGTCTCAATTACTGTGCATATCTTGTTTTCATCTTAAAGAAGCCCAAAACAAACTGAAAACTTCACAGACCTATAGTTCATATATTCAGCTGTGGATGCACAGAGAGAGCCCCAAACCACCAAGTTTATGTGTAAAATGGAGCATTTGCACAAACATTCCTGCTGGGAAAATTGTGTCTGCTCTGCATAGAGAAGTGGTAGGAAGTAGAGTCTGCTCTGTCCCTGCTCTGTAGTGCAAGGTTTGGGGCCCCTGTACCAGATCTGAGTAATACCTCAGAGACAGATCCTTCACTGCATGGCAGTCTGTGTGTCTGAAAGGTGTCAGCAAGATAAACACCTTCTGCATCTGTCTTCCTACCACTGCAAAATACTGCTGAACTGGACAGCCCAAATTAAGAGGCTTATTTATATCCTGATGGGATGAAATCACTGAGAAGGTGAGGAGGACTTGGCTGCTGAGCTGCCAGAGATGGGCATTGTGTGCAAGGATCACAGTGAGAGTTTCTCTACTGAACCATCAGCTGAAAGCATTTATGCTATTTGTGGTGCTTTACTTCTGAACAGAAACTTTGCTCCCTACTTTCATCCTGCTAAGCAGAGGAGCCCAGAGTGTCCAGCAGAAGTTTGTTTAAAATCCCTAAAGAGAAGGAGGCATATCTCATTCAGCCTGTTTTAGGGAGGCAATTCCTCCAGTCCTGAAGGCAGCACCATGGATCTAACAAATCTGGGAGACTGATGGAGTGGCATCCTATGGACAGCCTGGGGTGATGAGGGTGAGCCTGTGTTCAAACTCTAACAATGTGCTCAGTCCCTTGCCAGTTGGAATAAATTAATAAACTCTAACATTTGCCTCGATTTGCACCCAAATCTGCATTTGCATTAACATTAAAGAGCCAAAAGCATTTTCTGCAGAGTGCATGGTTCCCCAAAGAGAGCCAGCATTCCATTGAGCAATGCTGTTGTGAGAAGCCACCACATGAAGGTCATTTCTCACAGCATCTCATAGAATTACTATTGTGCTTGTGACACTGTACCATCAGACTGTCTGGGATTATTATGACTTCTACTCTTACTAGAACTTCTACAAAACTAATTTACTATACTATGAAATCCCTGTGATTAAGTTTCTTCTCCTGATGTCCCAATGCAAGTTAAAATAATAACGAAGGCACAACAGATTGACATATAATTAATGCTGGTAATTTTTATAAGGTCAAAACACTTTTGTGGCAAGGCCACCAAAGAGAGCATGTCTCAGTGAAGTTTGAAAATATAAGATGAAGGCCACAGTATTGTTACCCTGTGGGATGTGCAGACTCCCTCCTTAAGACATAAAAGGCATAATCTGATGAAAAATGAATGCTTTTGCAAGTGGGAATTCAGAGCCCTCAGTTAAACTTTACCTTGAATTATCTCTCTGCTATTTCCCTTCAATATAAAGGGGACTGGCCTCTGAAAGTGGACATTTACTTAGCCAAGTCATTTTTCTCTTATCCCCTGCCTTCAGTCTTGAATATAAAATATTTCTAATGGATTCTTAAGGAGTGAAAATGTTAATTTAAAGATGCTGTTTATTCACAGGATTGCTTGGGAGGTTCTACTCCAATGAGCACCACAGTTAACCATCAAGAGGCACCATCATTTCTTCTCTAAAGCATCACCACTGGGCACACCCCTCCAGTGATGAGACCTTGGACACAGCTCTCACCAAACTGTCCAGGTGCTGGACCCAGATGAACTTCAGAGTACTTGGCAGCTGAGGGGACAATTATTTTTTTTTATGGATTATTTTGTTTCCATTCTCAGCCCAGTTGATGAGAAGAGCCATCTCCTGGTAAACAAGATGCCAAGACAGAGTTGTAAAGCACCACAAAACTGTTGTGTTGTTTGAACAGAGCAAAACAGTCTCTCAAATGTTGATCTATGAGTTTATTTTAGACTCTTGTGGCATTGAATTATGAAAGTGAGGTGGTTTTTAATCTATTTTCTACAGTTTTGTTCTGATTTGTTTTTCTGAGTTGTTGACAATGACAATGACCTTGTTTGTATCAGAACTGGAAAGGGGATTGAAGAGTGAGCTGAGGTTGCTTAGACACATTGAGATGGCTTCAGATATTTAAGCAGAGAAGCAAACATTAGTGATTGTTAACACTTGCATGTCCCCAGATGTTGCACACACACAGACACAAAAGCTATTAATAAAATTATTTAGTGAAGTCACCAAATTGCTCACATGGTGAAAACCTGGCTGGCTTCCAGTTTTCCATAAGCAGGGTAGTCTGAGTTAATTAGGATAAAATGAAAATTATCCTCAAGCTTCTGCCAAAAATCTTGATATTTTAGAAAAAGATCTGTTCAACATTTGTCCTTCCTTATTTTTCATCTTCTCTTGCATCTGGATACTGGGCAGGACTTAAATATATATTTCTCTCCTATAATTAATGATAAAAGGAATTTTGTGAAAGTGATTAAACCTAGAGCTTCAGAACTTACTGTACCCTTTTAAAATGTTAGAAATCAGACCTCTGTAGGTTATTCTTCCTTCTGTCTTCATCACAACTTTAGGTTTTACAAGCAGCCAGAGCTGAGTCAGAGGCAGAGTACTAAACTGCATGGATGTTGGCCCAGAAGTGTCCTGTTTTTAAGCAAAAATGAAGAACAAGTGAAAAGCAGCAACATTCATCTCCCTCAGGCTCTTGCTCACCTGTGTCAGAGAGGGGCAGGTCTGGGGCAAGTTGCAGGATCTGCTGTGTGCCTGCCATGGATCTGTGCTCCTTGCATAGACTTGAGCTGAGCTCAGGCATATGTGGCAGTGCATATATTGATAAGCATGTGGAGAATAACCACTTCTCCCAGCAGCTGGTATCTGGGATATTTGGCTTGTTAGAAGATCTACAGACAAGCTGTATTTCACTTAAATCCCGTTTGGGCTTAAGCATCAGCTGAGATGTAGTAACTGTCAGGGTGTGTGCTCCCACTCCATGGCTAATGTGAAAGAATGCAATTTATCTGAAACTCCTTCCACTGTGGGCTGAGGTAGATTGCAATAACTCACATTTGCTGGGTGAAGACAGCCTGCCTCAGCTACCATAACTAAGTGGATTTGCTCCTGAATCACAGGAACGTGCTTCTGTGCCTGTGCCTGCAGCATCAGCAGCATCCTTTGGTCTATTCTTGTGCTTCAGATGGAAACACTTAGTCCTGCTGAACCTTGAGAAGAACCACAGGCTCTTCAGGGCCTGCCATAATCAGAGCTCTCATAATTTTTGCAGAGCTCATGAGTCCTCTCTGCTGCTTTGAGACGAGGCAGGTCTGCATGTGCACGTAGCTACAAAGACCAGAATGGCTTTTACTGTAAATTATTTAATCTTGTTCCTTCCCCAGCAGGTCAGTGCTCCATGACTCACACCAGCCCTGAGGAACACATCTATCTGGCTGAAAGTCTGCAGATTACCCTGAATCCTCTCCAGACATTTTGGGCAAATATACAACACCCTAACAAGTTGTATCTGCACCAGCGCTTCCCTACAACACAACTTCCTGTGCTCAACCAACATAAACAGTGGAAGAGCATCCTGTTGTGCCATGAGAAGAAGAGGCTTCAGTCCTTGTATTTGTTTTAAAATATTTAGATTTAGCAAATCTCTGCAGAAAATAGGAAATGCCTGACTTACCCCAGCAGCCGCTGGAGTGCCGTGCTTGCCAGCAGCCTGGGGCTCAGCCCCTTGCTGTCCTTGCAGGCTGTGCAAAGAGCCCACAGGCCTTGGAGACCCTGGTGAGCAAAGACAACAGTGGGGCTTGGGCAGCAGAGCAAGGCTCAGTGTGTGAGAGTCTGCCTGCCAGGCACATTGTTTGTTAATGAGCCATTTAGGAAGGGCTGAGTTTCTCTGGCTGCCGTGCTCCCTGCTGTGTCATCTCAGAGCCCCACGTTCATCAGGGTATTGAAGGTGGGTTTATGCTGGGAGCACTGCAAGAACAGTAAGAAACTCGTGTTCAGGGATACCCTTAAGACAGCAAATATCCCAGGAAGAAAGCCCAAATCATGGTTCTCTGAGGAGGGTTGGACCTCAGTGAAGGTCACAACAGAGTGCACCCACGAGTCCCCTCTATGGGAGAAGCTTGCTGGCTCTTCCATGCTCAGCCACACCAAGTTAAGCAAATAGAAGACAATGGCAAGAGAAATCCCACAGCAAAACCTGGGTTTTAAGGTCTCCAGGTCAGTTGGGTCATTCTACTTTGGTGGCTGAGGATGTTATATTGGATGAAATCCAAAATGTCACTTCTTGTTACACATCTGGAGACATCTTCACAGAAAGATGGAGCAAAGCACAAATTAATTCATGTCTATCTTTCTGAGAGAGTGGGAAAAAATACGTTTGACTTCTGTGAAGAAGAAAGAAAAGACTCCTGCTTCAGAAAAGTGTAGTATAAAAAACAGAGGTGAAAACTCCTTTTAACCACAGTATGAGCATGCAGGGCTGGGCACAGCTGTGACCCACTACAGTGACAATATTGCATCCTGCTGGTGCCACAATGTGTATGTGTATGTGTGCACATGTTAAAAATGCCACTCAGCCCCTGTAATCAAATGCTTGCAACTCTAGGTGGACAGATAGACACTTGGTTGTCTGTGCCTATCCTTGGCTTTCCTGTGGTAATTAGGCTATTGCAACAAGAAGTTTAAAAAAACCTTTGATAGCAAATCCCTTTCTTTAGCAAAAGAAGAAAAGATAGACAATAGGGCAAGACACAAGCACAGAAACTAGAGATTTTCCAGACTGGTAGCAAAAGGATCATCCCACTTCCATCAGAGCAGTGTGTGATCTTCGAACAATGGAAAAAAAAATTCTGCTCTCAAGATTACCATGGAGTAATGACTACCAATGTCATATTAATTATACTTGACACTTTAGAGCCAAATGAAATGACTATCTAATTAAAAGCACAGCATCACCTTAATGAAACAGCCCTCACTTGTCACATCACAAGAGGCTTTATAGCTTCCATCCTCGCCCTCTGTTCTTTGAATCCAAGTTCAAATTCAAGGGAAAGTTTGCTTATGGATTGGATCCAGATGTGTCTGATGTTTTAACATTTATTTTCAGCAGTTCTCTCTGCAGGATAGATTTGGGCTCTTTCTGGGCTCTTGTTTCCTCTGACATGATGCTGGGCTATGATGTCAGCCTGAGATTGGAAAGTGGTGCTGGTGTCACTTCCAAATCCTACTGATCTGGAGCATACAAAAAGACTTTTTCCAAACAAATATATATTCTCTTCTCTGTGGAATTAAAACTTGAACTCTTTATGTCTGTAACTAAACTTGACAAGATGCTTTGACTAAGGGAAATTAGCTTAGCTCCTTGGGTTTGCTCTGAATTTAGGCCAGCTGATCCAAGATACAGCCCAACAAAGAGGATCAGAATGGTGTCCCAAATGGCACTTAGGCCACTGGGGAGCCTCCAGGGGCATCCTAGAATGCTCAGTATTTCTAGCTCTCTGTCACTTTCTAGCCTTGTTTCCTGAGAAACTCTTCTGTAGTCACACATTCAAAAAACACCCTTTTCTTGACATGGTCCCTTCATCCAGCAGAACCTCATAAAGCAGCAAAGATAATTTCCCTAAATTATTTTTTGTGTCATGTTGCTGCTCATTTCCCTCATTTTATAGCAAAACCCACTTCTGGGCTTATGTTTGCTGTGTTAATTGTAAATTGTTTGGGGAGATGGCTGTGTTCCTTTGTGCTGTACCAATCACTGCAGGGATTCAGGTGCTGGGCACTGCACTGACAGTGACACCAGAGTATAATCCAACTGCAATTTGATAAGCAGTACAACTTCATTGGAAAAAACTTGTTAAAATGTGTTTCCAGTTATCTTTTCAAAGACTCTGTGACCATTCTATTCCATTACTACAACACTAGCTCTATCACACTGTGTTTGATCTCATCCTTCCAAAGCAGGTTGTGATGAAATTCTCCTCACCACTATAGTGCTCTTATAACTTAGCTGTTGAGTATAATGTCAAAGCACCAAAGCTTTTTATCTTCTGGCACCCTGGAACAAGCAAAGGTGGAAGATATGTGGAGCTGTGGTTGAAATGGATCTGTCTGAAAGTAAGAGGAGAAAACTGTGGACAGGTTTCTGAGGGGCAGAGTTCCCTTACACAGGGTCTTAGCTCCTTATTCCAGGGAACAAGGAACTCCTTTTTCCAGGGATATTTACTATCAGTGTTTTCCATTGAATATTTATGATAACACAATGACAGTGGGAAACCTGAGCCCTGTCTGAGGCTGGGAGTGGGGAAGAACCTTCCCAGCATGTAGTTGTAAACTCTAAACTGACATGCACATATTTAGAGTCTGGTTTCCCTGTTTTCCTTCAGAGCCAGTGGCAGGATACATGCTCTGCCAAAGACAGTTCAGGGATGGTGCAGCACAAAGAGAGAAGTTGTGTCACACTTATCAGAGCCTGGAGCTTACATGGCTTTGGGTAACTTCAGTGGAAACAAGTGGGATGTATCCTCCAGTAAATTTGGTCCATGGGAGCACAGCCTATAGGACTGGAAGTGCTCCAGCAGAGTTCAGCTCCAGCTGACAAAGACTGCAGCCTTATATAGTGTTAGCCACAAATGTATAAAATCCCTGTAAATTTGCTTTAGTTTTTTCCTGGTTGCTCCTTGTAGGAGCTCCATTTAGGAGTATTTTAACTTGTAGCCTCAATTAGCTCACACATGAAGCATCATTCACCATTTCCTGATTTGCTGACATGTTTTATTAAATAATTAAGGTGTCAGCTTTTCCCCCACTAACTCAATGCTTTCTGCTTTGAGCTACAGCTGAGACATACCTGCAAATTCAGGAAAGGTTTAGGATCTGTGGTTTATTAGGTAGTGTATGAGCTTTTCTTCTTGTATTGAAAGCATTTTTGGAAGCATCTGCTGTATTCATTGATGGCAGCTTGTGATGTACTGCAGCCTTGTTTTTAATATGGACACCGCTTTTGTCATTCTATAGAATTTTCCTGGCCCACCAAGATTTACAGAACTCAGTGAGTTCTGTAAGGGCATCTCCTTAATCAAATGCATGTAAAAACAGGATACTGTTGTGTTCATTGTTTTCCCTACAAACTCAGAAATGTCTGATTTTCCTCTAGTGGTCTGGATGAGCTCTTGTCTGGCAGTTCTCATGTTTTAACTTCTTTAAATTTTTGACCCAAAAGTCATGTCACTGTAGCACAATTGCAATTATAATTCCTCATTTTGATGGGAGGAAGTGAGTCATTAACAGGCAGCTTTCAAAAGTTTTCTAGAGCTTGACCCAAGTCAGCAACAGACACTGTCCTTTCCTCAGTGGACTGTATCTCAAGAGATACAAATATAATTAGTAAACATCCTGGAATTTAACATTTGGGTCACACTATCTCAATATTTATTGTTTTGTTTTGTTTTGTTTTGTTTTGTTTTCACTGGCCTTTCAGAAGAAAAGAAAGGCATTGGTAACTACATGATGTAGCCCAGAGACCTCAACAAGACTGGGACTAGATGTCTGAAAAATTCTACAGAAATCTGAATTTGGGAGGCACGTGAAGAAAACCGTGGTAGGCAATGCAGCACCCTGATGCTGCTAAAGAATTCTGGGGGTCAAGTCCAGACCAAAGGAACCTCAGGGAGGGTTTTGCCTTAGCCCCCTGGATTTTTATGGCAGGCACACTAACTCCCTCCTGAGATGGTGCTCACCCTGCTAGAGCTGCCTGATTTCACACCTGCTCACCAGAGGACATTTTGCAATATGGGGATGACAATTCTTGCACTGCTCAGAGGTCCAGGACTGTGATTTTGAGGTATGAAGCCTCATCACATAGTTCAAGGAAAAACTTGGCAAGACAACCTACAACTGTGGGAACCAAACCTCTTTTTTTGAAACTAATATCCTACAACACTTGAGGTATACAGGCATATAATAATTTCCTAAAAATATGAATTCAGATGCCTTTAAACTCATTGGAGAAAGAGCTTATCTGGATCCAGGTTAGTGGAAAGACACATTTTTAGTTAGGGATGGTGAAACATTGGTGTAAATTTTCTCTGTATAAGAGTAAGATCCCCTATGGTACAGACCTCATTATAAAATAGTTGGATTCAAAGATTGTATGCTGAAACTGAAGAACAATTTGCTGTTCTGTCTGTCATGCAGACTTGATTCTGCATCCATGACTGGAAGTTGAATTATTGTGTACGTGACAGTTAATTACATACAGGTGTGATCCCTTTAATTTTATCAAAACCTGTCTCAGATGAAGTATCATTACACCTTTAATACTCAATTTTGAAGCAGAAAAGCTAAATGAAAAATACATTCATATTCACAGCTGGTAGCAAGCTTTTCTTCTGCAGCATGACAGCTTCTATTTCTGTAGTTCTAAAGGCAACTTTCCCACTAGATCTCTGGGTTAGCCTAAAAGATGTGTAAAACTGACAGAGGAAAGATCTCTTATAACCCTCTAAAGAACTGACAAATAGACTTTATTTTTTGACCTGAATTAGAAGGGGAGAGCACCAAAAATTTCAAGAGTTTGAATGTTTTCTGCACCTAGAGTGGAGCTCAGTGGTTTTCTCTGCTTATCTTTGCTGTCATAACAATTACAGCTCCACCTGAACCACTAAATGCACAGGTATCTTCATGTGCCTAGATAACATCCTTGTTAATACCACAGCAATGCTGACCAGAGTGCAAAAACTGTGCCAAGAATCCAATCTGACAAAAATAATTATCAAAAATGGGCTGTATTCTGTGGTTTTATATTACACATTTGACTTTTCCTTCATAATGATCACACACTTAGAAACTCCTTAGTTTTTTGAATGTTAAAGTTTTTTATCTAGTATATTAAATATTCTTCTAATTATTTAAAAGGAAAAAAAACTTTCCACAAGTGAAGTGCAATTTCCTGTGTGTTCTCTAGCAGGCTGTAAAGGAGCATTCATCAGGAGCACTGGAGTGACCAATGAATCAGTAAAATCATTAAGTTCCCCACAAAATTTTTCTAGTAAGCAGAGACACTACAATTAAAAACTGTTCAGTACTTTGTTGTGGAGGTGTTCAAAACACTGTGTGGTAGGTAAAAAAAAACAAAAGCAATTTCTGTCAGACTGTTAGGTCAGAATCAGGCAGCCATGAACCCTGGAATTCAGAAAAAACTTAGATTTTGAGGCTGCTCTTTCACTCTGACTGTGATAGGACAGCAATCTAGTCTCCATCCTAGAAAAAAAGGTCTTCCCTTGGAGCAGTTTTCCCAGGCAGTCTGAGCTGAGCTCCTGCTGTCATTGCCCTGTCCCACAAAGCCACTTCTCCTTGAGCTCAGCATGGCCTAATGCTTCTCTGTCATTAAGGGAATTTTCAACAGAATAAAATTGCTCATGTTGATCCTATAGGCTCCCCACAGCTCCCACTCACTGTGTTTACCATACTTGGCTCATGCCCTCAGATATGAGGCTCTTCATAGCAGCATTTTAGGGCAGGCTGGGGAGCCCTTCCTGCAGGACAGAGCCCTGAGGCTCAGTGTAGCATCTGCACAGCTAAATATGGGATTTACCAACAGATTGGTCTGCCTCATAATTCACAGACACTTTCTGGTGGACACTTGGTAGGATGGGAAACCCTCTCCCCACGAGGCAGATAATTCCCTGGGCAAAGACTCCTGGTGGTGATGAGCTTTGTATCTATGAGTGCTGGTGGCATATTTTTATTTTAAAGCATATCTGAGGGGAGACAGCTGGTCAGAAACCTGTTGGGAAGTAATTTCTCAACAAGGAAACCATCAAGTGGTTTCATTGCACGGGGCTGGGGACCTGGCCAGCAGAGGAGGGTGACCAGAGGTGACAGGAGCTCACCCTGGACAGACTTTTATGCCACAAAGCAAATGGTGACAGCTGATTTCAAAGAAGTGTAGGGAATGCACTGCTGCTCTTAAGTATTTTGAAGAAAGTATTGCTGTTAGGATAATACTGGGAACCAAGAAAGCAGCCCTTTCTCAGTCTGCTCAAGGACAAGAAATTATAACAATGATGAAACACCTGCTGGAGATGTATGTGATGTTTTGCAGAAAGCATATTTTCAAAAAGGTGTTGCCTTCTTGGACCAATGAGTCTTTTCTATTCTGTTTTACATGCACTACCCTATATAAGTGTAGTGTTTCTTTAAGGAAAGGTCTCTCTCTCTCTCTTTTGCTTCTCCATTACACAAAGAACTATGTTGCATGATCCTTTTCTCCACTCCCCTATAGCCTCAAATACAACAAAGTACTATGTCTGCAGGATAAATTTTGGTTAAAAAAGGCACAAGGGAAAACCAAGAAAAGCACGGTAGCAATTTCTTAGATAAAGGGCAAAGTTCCTTACCTGGGAAACACGTGAAAGACTGTAAAAAAAAAAAAAAAAAATTCATTAGAGTAAAATATCTGTGGGGCTGGATTCCCCAGGCCTCTCTCTGCTCTCTCTCAAGAAAGTCAACCTCCTGATTCCTTGAACACTTTATTTCTAAAATTCAGAAAATATGTACATACCAGCACATCATTCCAATTAGCATGAATTTACATAGTTCCATATTACCAACTATTGTGACATTCAGAAAAAACCCCAGAGTTTTAGTTTCTGGAATTTAGGGCCTGTTTCCCATTTGCAACGTGGATGTTCCTCTCATCTGGCAGTGTAAGGGCATTGGCAAGGAATGGCCAGATAATTCACAGCATCAGGCTGCAAAATATCACCTGGGAGGAGGAAACAGTGCTTTTTGTTTACAATCTGCACTGCCCCAGTTTCTCCAAACCCAAAGCCTTCCTGGGGCTGTGAGCAGTGTAATCAAAGCAGTGGAAATGAAGCCCAGAGTGATCCCTTTCTCTCTCTTACACCAGTGCATGGGGTCCATCACCCTTGGCTTTGGGCAGGCACTCTGAATTTTTTCATTTCCTTCACCACTTATCTCAAGTGGCTCACGGAGATAATTTTCCGTGTCAGCAGCTAATCTGATCTGAGATCATGTTACTAAACTTTCTACACAAATCTGCTCTTTTTTTCCACAGCCTTCTTTAATGCCTCAAACACACTGGCTGTTATCAATGCCTACACCTGAAAGATGCAATTCATTATTGCCCAACATTTTATACCAGGAGCCACAGATCTGCTCCTTTGAGCCTTGTTTTCTGTCCAGGGATGTAGTAAACCCATGGGCCCTCCTGGTTACACAAAGGATTAAATCATTATATTTAGCAGACAGAGGCTCCTCTCTGGTGCTGAACACCCCAGGTCTAATCTCATTTACCATTTGTGTGTTGAAAGAACTTGAATGATTTCAGAACAACTGCTCTTGAGTTAAATTGGTCAAGCTGAAAAGGGTGTCAGGCCCCTGTTGATTTATTTATTTGCTACGTCAGTAGTCATCTCAGTTATTGACTCAGCCAAACAAAATACTGCCTGATCTGCACAGCCAAAAAAGAGTTACAGACAGAGGATTTTTGCATTCAGATATGTTACCTGACCTAATTTATGGTCCCATTTTTTCTTTCTACTTGTTTGACACATGTGTATTGCTGTTCCCTCAAACCTAGACCTTGAAGATAAATTATCCTTAATCTCATCAGATTTCTCTTTTTCTGCAGTGCAGACATCCCTTCAGACAGCAAATCCTTCCTGATCTACCAAGGCTTCTCCACTGAGTTCAGTAAATCAAATTCCTCTTTATCCACTAGGAACTTGAACTTTCACTTAAGTTAATGATATTATGAAAAGCCCATGCTTTCTCTAAAATGTTTGTATTAAGACTTCTTTTGAAAACATTTAGCACATACCTTTTTATGTTTGTCTGAAAATTAATGCTAATTAATAATTTAATTTTAATACTTTCAAATGAAAAATAATACTGAAAATTAAGACTTGCAGGTTTTGGTGTGTTGGGATTTTTGGTTTTTTATTTTTCTTAACTGATGAATGTCTGGAAAACATTTATTTTGCTCATTATTTTCTCAAGGATATCTCCTGCTTCACAATTCACATGCAATGTCAAAATGAAATAAACCCTTTGTTATGAAAACTCCTGAACTCTGAAGTTTCAGCCAACGTCCAGGTCAAAGTTTTATAATTTGACCTCAACTCTACAAATACAACTCTCATTAGGGGGCTTTTAACTGTTTGTTGTAGTTTGTAGGTGCCTTCAGATGGGCTGTCTGTGGGCTTAAACTGGAATAGGTTTTTTGCATAATTTTGCTACAGTTAATGGCTTGCCTCTACCATGCCAATGGGTTTGTTCTCCAAAAGAAAAGCCTAATTTAGCTGTACTCTTATTTCCATGGGAAAACTGTGACAGTTCTACCATACCTGCTACAGGGCTGTATCCTTCTACACCAGAGCAATGTCAGGATTCACAGGCTCAAAGGTCACCATTCAAATATGCTGTAATACCCCAACAAATCTGTCAGTTTAATCTCTGTGACTGTTTGTTCCACTCTGATTTTTCATTTTTGACAAAAGGGATCTGGAATCCTGAGCTGCTAATGGTGGCCACCTCTCTTTTAGCAGGATGAGCATCCATCACCTCTTTACAGGGCAGAGTCAAGGAAGCCCAGAACTCCTGCTCACAGATAAGCACATTTTCCACCTCTGCAGTGCTTTATGACACCCAGTGTGTCAGTAATAGGTGATATATATGTAACACACAGGCTGCATCAGCAGCTATTTTCCACACTCCAGACCAGGTCCTGCTCTGTCCTGATTTTATTTGGCCTGATGGTAGGTTCTGTGATCTGTCAGCAAACCTGCTTTTCCCTCATGGTCCTGCCATTAAACTTCTGCATAGATTGTACACAGCACTGCCAGGTAGTTTATGGCTTAATGTTGCTGTGCAGAGATATTTGGCCATTGCAACTTGGTCGTTTCAGGACAACAGCCAGTGAAAAAGACATCCCAAATCTTCTCCTCTGCTTAGGGGCCCTCATCACTAAGGCCATGTTTTTTTTTTTAAGTTTGAAAGATTTTTTTGACTTTTGAAGAAGATGATGAAAAGTAAAAAACCCAAACTCAAATGTTGCATTCACTCAGATTAATAGAAGAGAAATATTCACTAAAAAAAAAAATAAAATCAATAAATCAATCTATTTTCACCCCTCTTTCTCTATCATGCTCAACCTATTTGAGAGTTCCTCTTGAGTGTTTAACGCCTACCTCACTCCTGGTGAGATCTGTTGTCTCACTGAGAAGTGGTTCCTGGTTTTCTGTTATCCCACTGGGAAGTCATTCCTGGTTTCTCTAGCTGAAGCCACTTTTCCATTTTTTAATATCTGAATATGTAAAGGGAGGCAGACCCAGCTGATTCCTCGTGCACTTTCAGGTGGATGAGGTCACTGCTACACCAGCTGTCAGCCTTTCTCCAGCTGAATGAATATTTTATTTATTTGTTGTATCACAGTGAATGATCTCCAAAGCCAAGAGCCTCATGCACCTGGGCTGGGAAGAGTGCATATCATGTTTAAATTTGCAGTGAGCTGGATCAGTACTAAAGTACCCTCTAAATCCTACACCCATCCAAAGGAAAGTTTTTACCCCAAAGCTCCTGAGTCCTGCTTAGCTCCTGGAAGAGCAGGACTGTAGTTACTTTGCTGGCTTGGTCAGCAAATGTTTCTTACTGCTGACTTGAGCAGGTAAGTCCCCTCCAGATGCTGGGAATAATGCCAGGTCAGGAAATAAAATATGGAGGAGGCTTGTGGGAGTTGTTTGTACCTGGACAGAAAGCAAAACTGCTGCTGGTGCATCACACTGTTGGCTGTAGGATGGAGAGAGCCTTTTTTCTTCTCCAGTAAGAAAAACCTTGGGGTGTGTCAGTGCTCCTTCTAGCAGGGGAGTCAGGCAGCACTTCAGCTGGTTCTGGTGCCTAGGGACACACAGGCAAAGGAACAATTAGGAGTCATCTTCATGATTATTTTATAACAACAAATCCCCATGGTACAATAGGATACGAGTACCTGTATCCACATCCTTCCCCATCTCTATTTACATCTACAGCTCTATCTGCACCTTGCACTGGCACAGACCCACATCACCCAGCACTGCTGACCCACTGGCTCTGCCACTGTCCTCCCCAGCTCTGTGGGGGTGGCTTGTGGCACTTCCCTTCAGGTTCAGGGATCAGTCCAGCCTTTGCACCCTTGGATGTGGGGCAGGGAGTGAGAGGGGCAGTGACACAGCTGGGACTGAGCTCCACACCCTTGGTGTGGTTCCACCCTTGCAGATTCAGCAAATACAAAAACTTGTGTGCTCAAGAGCTGGAGACACAGACAGAAGTTGTGCTCCCAGTATGGAATTTCTGGAAGAGCTGCATTAGGCCATAGCACCTCTGACCAGAACAGCTGAGCAGTTGTTGGTTTAGATGAATCCATGGTGTGGTGGTGCTGTGTGTATGTAATGTAGTCATTTCTTCCCTGGGATGTGCTGCAGAGACCAAAGGTTATTGTCTGCTTTGGAAGGCAATTTCTTTATTTGAAGTGTAGGCAGCAAAACAGTCTGGCTGTTGGAGTTTACAAAAGGCTGTCATGGCTCTGCTATGTCGTTTTAAATAAACACATTTTAGTCATTAAGTACACACTCCTAAAGCCTCAGTATGAAGAACATCAGAATTATTAGTCAAGCTTTAATTCATCTGGTATGAGTTACAACTGAACTAAAGCATGTGGCAAATAAGAGAAGTTATTTTCCAAGGACAATTTATCTGTGATAACCTCTAACACAGAAGGAGCCCAAACTCTAAACCATACCCACTCTCTCCACACATTTTGGTTTTGCTTCTCCTGTTGCTATTATTTATTATATAGCTCAGGAGAGGACCAGGGCATGTAATAGATCTCTTGAGGTTCCTCTGAGCCCTCCATTTCCATGATTAAATGAGTCTATGAATTGTTACAGACGTCATCAGACACACGAATGTTTTATTAAGGGCCAGTAAATCGCTACAGTAGCAAACCAAAGTTGTGTTTGTACAATATTTCACAAATCACAGACAGCAAGGAATATCTTTTTTATGTGGGCATATTCATTCCTCCAATACCCCCATACCCCTGAAGTTTCTTGTTTCATTTGGTTGGTAAGGTATGTGAACAGGTCCTGCCTCTCTGAAAGAATACTTTTCCAAACAGGGCTGTTAATTTGTAAGTGGTTGGCTGGTGAGCTCCTCTGCTGTGCCCAGCTTTGAACCCACCTATGTAGGGCACAAAGAATTGAGGGGGAGTCAAGGAGGAGAAGTATAGAGTAGACAGTGCATGTGGTGGAATATATTTCATGCCTCTGAAAGTAATGACATTAATTTAATTAAAAATCCACACTGGTCGTTACAATTTATAGGCCAACATGACTAATATTGTTATGCTTATTTAAGCAGAGAAATTAATTAAAACTTTGAAGCTTTCTCATTGGCATAATGAAAGCTTATTTTACACTGGTGACAGATTAAGGAAACTTTCTTGGTGGGCTTTTTTACAGAAAGGCAAAGAAACCCTCCCTGCCCCACTTTCACAAGCAGGGAGTGTTTAATTAAAAACAGGAGAGAAAGTGGGAAAATGAAAGAAGCAAGAAATAGTTTTATTAAAGCATTAGCTCTGTAGAAAGGGATTGGGAATAGCCAGGAGGATTTTGACACTGTCCCTGCTGGTGTGAGAGGGAAATGGGAGCATCACTTGTGAGAGGAGCTGGGGTGATGGGATGCTGAGATGGGACAGGGAGCACTGGTGTGGGGCTGAGCTCCCTGGGGCAGATTTGCAGGTACTGCAGACATTGAATTGCACAGGATATCTCCCCCCTGCCTTTAGGAAAGGGATGCTGCAGGCAGGTCCTTCTGCTCAGAGCTCTCATCCTGCACCCTTTTCTTCTAATTCCCATGTCTGCTGTCACCTTTCTGAGTAGCATGGAGGTATCACTGGCAGCTAGAGAGCCATAGAAGATTTTTTTAATGGTCAGAGTGAAATATTTCTATTTGGAAAAAGAAATCTGTCTAGTGCTGCAAAAAATATGTGCTCATTTAATTGTAGTTATAGTTATATATATGTACATACACATACATATTTTGATCTCTAAGCCTTCCTGAGGAGGGCAAGTGCAGGGGGAGGTGCTGAGTTCTTCTCCCTGGGATCCAGTAACAGGATGCATAGGAATGAATTGTTCAAAGCTGCACCAGGGGAGGCTCAGACTGACCATCAGGAAACATTTCTTTACCATGGTGCTGGTCAAACACTGGAACAGGCTTCCAGAGAGGTGATCACTGCCTCAGTCCTGTCAGTAATTGGGGCATTTAGACAATGCCCTTAATAAAATTATTGAAATTTTGATCAGCCCTGAATTGGTAAGTGGGGTTAGATGGTCATTGTAGGTCCTTTCCAAGTGAAAGGATTCTATTCTATTCTGTTCTATTCTACATGCACATCCATGCAGGGTAAAGTGCTGGTGTGGGCTCCTCTGAACCCAGATTGCCTCACAAACAATTGGAGTCACCACAGAGTTATTTGATGCAACATGAAAGTCCTGTGAATGCTCTGGCTCAGGACAAGGACAGGTCCAGGCTCTTCCCAGCTGCTTGAGCCAAAAAAGGAGTAAATGGTGAGGACTGAACTGTGCCACACATCTGGAACTGAGCTCCCATGTGGGGTGGGGAATTACATGAGGGGGTTGATATTATTTGTGTGTAAGGCGTGGAAGCAAATTCCAGCAGTAGAACAGCTGAAATCACAAAATTTTGTAGCTCTGGATATTGCTCAGGACTCTCTTCTGCTGTAATTTTCCCTTTTGACACAATGATACATAAAACTCAGCAAAAAAGAAAATAATTCTCTTCACTTTTAACTAGATCAGCAAGGTCAACATAAGTGCATTGTATATTCAAAGAGCAAAAATGGAACTTCCAGGGCTGTTTGTGCCTCAATTTGTTATCTGAATCTTCCCAATCTGAATGCCCTGCTGGAAACCCAGCAGCTAACTGTGCCTTTGCTTGGGTGTCCCACATTCCTCTGGAAGGAGAAAGGTCCATGCTGGCAGGTCCAGAAAAGGCTGTTGAGGACACCCCCAACACAACCAAGAGGATTTTAGAGTCTGCAAGTCCAAAGGGTAAATGGGGGAAAAAAATTATTCCGCATTCATTAAAGACTGAAGCTCTTTATCAAGCAATGCTGTGCCCTGATCACTTCCCCCTCCACTGGCCAGCTGTGCTGTGTGCCAGATGTGCTCCCCAACATCAGGCCAAAAGCAGATACTGCTTTTCCTCAGAACTAGATGTACCTAACATTCAGATGCCTTTTGTGAGCTGTTCTTCCCCCACAGGCTGCCCTGACAATGTAAACTCCCCATGATGCCAGGTGAGATGAGCCTTTTTGTGAGTTTTTTAGCACAGTGTGAACACAGTGCAGCACCCACCATCAGGTCCAAGATCTCACATGCTTGTCTTCAAAATATTAGAACAGTCATCCCAGCTGCCAAAAGAATCAGAAAGCATTAAATCTGGGTAATATTTAGGCTATGGATGAGAGTTTGCCCAGGCAGAGCTGCATTTCCCTTGCCTGGTCTGCCTTGTGGCTTACCTTCACAAACAGCTACTCCAAACCATCCCTCACTTTCTCCATCTGTTTACCCTCTTGGGATGGCATTGGTGATCCTGCTGGGTCTGTTCCAACTCAGACTATTCTGCAAATCTGTGGAATAACCAGGGGCATGATTCTCCTGAAGACTTGGGTGTCTTCTAATAGAAATCAGAATTTCCTCAGACTAGAGAAGGATGTTTTGGAGAGAGTCAGTGTCACTCAAGGCAACAGTGAGAAGGGGGTGCATCCCCTTCAGCGCAGACATGAGGGCAGCAGTGCTAAAGGAAAGGAGAACTGAACATCTCAGTGTGTCCTGGAAGTCTGTAAGGAAGGACTATGTTCTCGACCTAAACAAATAGCCTAAAGCACAATTAGAAGTTTTGTTTTGCCAAACAAAATTTGCTATAATTTATTGAATACACACATAAAATAAACCAGTCAAAACGTTTGCCTTTGCATAGAAGGCCCTAGTAAAACAGCATCCTGTTGTATAATGTTTTTACCTGTTTCAGAGGCTCTCCATTGTGGTTATTTCTTTTGCAGTAAAGACCAGAGTTGCTGCCTTCCCCTCCACATCACCAGTTTCAGGAGAATGATGAGAGCCATAGCTCCTATTTGATACACCCTGTGATTGACAAGTGCTATACTAATTATTTCCTTGAGCTGGTTGTATGAAGCACTGGCCCTCTACTCCTGAGAAATTAAGACAATTAAACACTGCAACTGTTAGGCAAGAAATTTGCAGTGACAGCCAGGTGACCGTGGCTTTCCTGTCCACCAGGGAGCAAAGTCTCCAGCACAGCAGGTGAGCAGCAAATACTAATGAAGCAGAGGAGTCCTTCCCTTGCACACTCCATCAAACTGGCTGAAACACCTCCATCAAAAACTCCTGCTGGACCACAGGGCAGGGCCAGGCTGGTGTCTTGTGCAGGAAACACTTGAGAGTGGTGTGAGCATACATCTTTTTCTTCAGGGTGCTCTATTTCAAACAACATGTTCAAGTGGATTGTGGCATTTTAAACAAAAGTTTGTTTGGGGCTTTCCATTGCCACAAAATGCTGTTTTTACTTTCAGAAATTCAAAACCAATTTTTTTTTTTTTGTATTTAGGACTTTTTTTGTGTGTATGTTTGTGTGTTTTTATGATCCTGAGATGATATTCTGGTTTGAGATTATTGTTATTGTTTTAGTATTTTGATTATTATTTCCATTCTGTACAGAATGTAATTTAGATATGTTGACATCTCTAGCAGAATGAAAATATGTTTTTCCAAACAGCTGGGAGTACTTTTATTACAGATGGGTCTCAACCAGCTCTTGAAAGCTGTTCCAGTGTAAACCTGAACTCTCTGCCTGGCTCCCAACTTCTGTGATGCACAACATTTAAAACTTGGACTTTCCCCCCATGAAACACTGTGAGTAAGTTTTGTACAAGAATGGAATAATTTTTTACTGAATCATGGATATGGAGTAAAAAGGAAATCACTATTAGAAATTTTATGATCTACATGCATTTTAAAGACACAGACACTAGATGTGTAGAGATGGAAAAGTTTTATTTCAAAATGGTTTGTAACAAAATCAGCCTACCAGAATGCTGATCATTGTCAGGGGCTTTTGTAGTACCACTGAGAAAAGGAAGTTTTGCAGAGATTTTGGAGCTTGGTACATTCTTCATTACACAGAATCTTCTCGATTTCAGCCCCTGTTTAAGCCAGGTCTTCAGGAAAGCAGAAGTACATACTTTGAAACATTGTAGGCTAATGTAAAATTTAATTTATTTCTCAGTTTAATGCCAAGAGAGGGGCAAGCAACAGAGGATTTTCTGCTTCTTGCTTTCTTGCCCTTTATGAAAAAGCATCTGCAGAGAAGAACAATGCCAACCAAGCAGCTCCTGCCTCATGTGCTGCTCAGAGCTGCTATTGAGAGATGAGAGGTTGGACAGGTGCAGCCAAATATCAGCTCTGGCATTCACAGAAGGGATTCCATGTGCCAGGACAGCCCATCCAGTGTGAAAGCACAGCCCTGCTGCCCAGCACCCCTGCAAGCAAAGGTGGGCACAAAGAAACCTCCCCAACATCCAACTTCTGCTCCCAACATTTGTTGTGTGTCAGTGAGGACTTTGGGGTTGGCTGCTGGTTTGTTTGTTTTCAGTCCTGGGGTGCTGTGTGATCTGTTTGAAGCCTGGAGATGGAGAGAAATGCAGCTCTGTCTTCAGCAGTTTGTGTGAGTGGCAGTGACTGATGCCTTTTGGAAGAACACCCCAGGGGCCATGGGATGAGTGTAGATTGTGTCTGGGTATTGGTTAGCAGCATTTGCACTGAGTTGGTTCCCATTATTCCACATGTCAGGAGGAACATTTGCACTTCCAGGCCACTAGATGATGATGGTACTGTAATTACAGCTGCATCTGAATTAACATTCCCACATGAATAAAACATTAGCATGAGTATTCTTAGCTTTTTAACCAGTGGTCTGTGGTCTCATCTCATTATAGCTACTTTCTTAACCAAACCAACCACATACTCCAACAAATGAAGACGAGAAATGAACACAGAACATCGCATCACCTTTTTCTCATTTAAGACTTGGAGTTGGTTAAATAATAATGAATAATAATAATGCAAACCAACATGCTGGCAGAATTGTGCCCATAACAGGATATCTGTGAGCTTTAAGCCTTTGCTTCATGTCCATAAAGGTTTGATACATTTACAACTGAAGACTGCAAATTGCAAATGCTGGATGTGTAATTATGTCTTTTTCTACATGGGAAAACAATTTGCACATTCAAATCTTAGTATTTTACACTTAAACAAAATCTTTGGGCCACAGGTGGAATGTTTTCCCAGGAGCTTGGAGTCCCAAAGGGTACAAAGCCAAGTCAAGGCCTCCACTGTGATGTGCTTGAGAGGCAGGAATTGCCTTTGCCATGAGCTGGACTGGCCCCCACAGAGCCTCAGTAACCAAAAGAATCTTCAGGTGTCTGCACTGGAGCCAAAAGTGTGACACCAGCTCAGACACATCCCTGAGATAGCTTTACATACTGTGCTCTTGCTATAATCCCACCTTTCTCAGCAGCATCAGTAGAGGGAAGCATTTTTTGGTTTGTGGGTTAATGACTCTCACACAAGTTAAGCTGTCTATTACTGTCATTTTAGACTTGGTAAAAACAGAGATACAAAAGAAGATACCATTCCTGGATCCCTGGGAAATCCTGCAGTGTCACCATCATCCTCTTCTCTTGATGACTTTTTTTAATATTTAGCTGTCTGTTTTTCCTGGCCCTCTTGAAATCCTTTGCATCAATAATAACTTTTGAATCCTCATGCCTGCTTCAGCCAATGCTTGACAAGTTGGTAAAAGACTTGAAGATACCAAGGCCTTAGAAGTTTCCTTTAAAAATTCTGCTTCTGTAGAGAAAAGACTCATCATCTTCTCATCAGAGAAGTTGGTAGCAGGAACACAATTTTAGGACACATCAGAGAATCCTCACCTGAGAGAGAAGGAAATTTCTCAGAGCCCACATTTTTTTTACTTTGCACTGCTCATATGATGACTAGACTTAGGAAACCATGTTCTGCTGCTGCTGAAACTCCTCTGGCAATTTGGGAAATCCAGGCAAGCCTCACACTTGAGCCTGGTACCTCTTTGCAGTGTGTTGAGGACAAGGAGCTCTGCCTCTGTCAGGACCTTCCACCGTGTTTCTGTAAGGACTG
Organism: Erithacus rubecula; assembly: GCF_903797595.1. Lineage (NCBI taxonomy): Eukaryota > Metazoa > Chordata > Aves > Passeriformes > Muscicapidae > Erithacus > Erithacus rubecula. Next base: position 6,225,975 of record NC_136687.1, read on the forward strand.
AATGCTGCAGACAGTGTGAAATCTGCTCCTAATGACAGGTTACAAGTTAGAAGCCTGAACCCAAGTCTGACTCATAATAAAAGTAATTGTAGGTAGCTGCCCATTCCCATCCCAGCTCCTGCAGGGACAGCCTTCCAGGGGATGTGTGGTTGTGGCCACACTTTGCTGTTTTTGCTGCTTCTTGAAAGCTGAGTGCTGAGCTGATCCACAATTGTGTGAGTAAAGCAAAACTGGAATTTCTTTTTATAGCAGTCCCAGGCTAGACCCACACACCAGGATAGGAATGGCAAGTTCAGCAGCTCCTCAGAGGGACCACTGAGCTGTCCTCAAGGATTCAGCTGTTTCCAGCTTCAGCCATTCAAGTCTGGCTTAGCAAAGGCATCTTCAGGTTTATGGAGAGACAGGTTTAGGGGCAGATGGGCCAAGCTGAGTCCAGGTGTCATCAGTCCATGGGCAGCCTAACAATTTGTTCTCAGCAATATTCTCTGTGACAATTAAACCTGATATTTCCTGGCTTCCCATTCCATTGAGGGAAAAGTCTAGCCCTTGCAGAGGCTGAAAATATTAGTTATAGAGGTTTCCTCTGGGAGATTGACAGCATTGGTCACATAAGAGTTTTTTCCATGGTAGCTGTTTCTGATTTGGATTTTTTTTTTTTTAACCAACTATATTTAACAAACAACACCAGAAAAAACCCCTCATTTGAAAAAAAATTGCTGGATTAACTTCCTGAGAAACTGGCAGAAGAATCTGCCTTTGCCCTCCCTTAAATTATATGTTGTACTCCCCTGCTGGTACAATAAAATAAAATGAAAAAGAATTTTCTCAATTTTTCTTTCACCAGTGTGTTAGGATATTGTCAGGTCAGCCCTGGTGGTGGGGTAGCAGATGACTAATAGCTGTGGTTTTTAATTAAATGTTATCAGAAGTGGATGATAGATTAGCACCACTACCCCCTACATTTCCCAGAACATTTCAAAATTACTTTTTGAAAAATGGACTTAAAAAGAAGAAAGAAGGGGGAAGCATGAAACAATGGTGGGAATTCCTTCTCCTTGCTGGACTAGAACAAAAGCTTTCTTTCTGTCAGAAGGAAAAGCTGTTTTATTTGTTACAGTTCAACCCAGAGCAGGCTGGCTTGTACCTGGCTGGGATTTCTGCAGCAGAGCTGGACCTCACCTTCACAGCTCTCTGTTACTGCAGGCATGTCCAGAGAGGCATTTGGATATTTAGAGATAAAACACCTGAAAATCATGAAACATGGGATACTGAGTGAGCTCTGCATTTCTACTGCCTAGAGGTTTACTGGGAGTAGGTAGGGGAAAGGAAAAAAATATCATTTTTTTAATCCAGAAGTAGCTCATAATTGAAAGCTACCATTTTGTCCCTAATAAAAGTTCAGAGTCTGAAATTTTTCTTTAGGCAGGCACCAAGATCAAATAATTTCAGTGCAAGTGGCAGGATCCCTGTTTTCTGTGGAAGGATGTTTGATCCTTTCTCCTCTGCTCACCTTTTTGTTACAACTATTAGTTATTGCTCTCAGGCAGAGAAGAAAGAATAACACAATCACTAGACCCACCTTTCCCTTAAAAAAATGCTTAAGAACATTTTTATCAGAAAAAGAAAGGCCATTAAAGTAACTAAAGTCTTTAAGAAGATTAGATTTGGATTGTTCTTTTCAGAATATGAGCTTAAACTCTTCTTCAGCCTCATTTTTGGTCCCTGAGTGCAATTCTGGATGGTGCCCAAAATGAGCAAGTGGTGGGGAATAGGGATGCAATCTACAAATAAAATGAGGACATAATTAACTTTTTATCATCATTGTTATTTTTATTAGTCAAGGTTTTGGCCCCCAGAAGCTGGGGCATTTGTAATGAAAAAGACACAAATAGCCTGTAAGTCAGACAAAAATATGAGGCACTGGAAAACTGGGCTAGTGCCTAGATAGATGATTATTCTTTAGAAGAAATTTATTTATATTTCTCCATTTCAACCAAAAAGGTGTGTCAGTGCTTAGCGAGAGAAAAAACCTACCTTTATCCTTTTTTTTTTTTTTTTCTTTTCTGCTGAACATACATTTTTTTCTGATTTTCTTCCATCTTTGGATACAGCATGCACATCCCACATAGCACAGATACAATTTCAAAGCAATGGTAATGGCTATTAACGTTAAAATGCTGATTTCCCACTTGCCTTGTTGAAACAAAGTCTGAGCTGCAGCACACATGCCAATAAAATCCCACTTTACATCTAGTGGTAGGTGAAAATATGATAGAGGTTCCTCTCTCTGCCAGCTGTGTAATTTCTGTCCAAGGAAACTCAAGTGAGGAGCAGCTCTCCTACAGATGCTGATTAATTCTCAGCTCCATTTAGAGCGTGCTATTGCATGAAAACAGAAAAACCTGTGGGAGTTGGTATTTCCTTGAATATTTTTTTTTCTCCTGGACCTGCACTGAGCACATATTGAGTGCATCAAAATGCCACTTCAGGGGTGAATAAAAGGAAAAAGCTGCTGGAAAAGAGCCTGCGTCAGAGTTTACCTACTTTGCATTAAGGATGGTGACACAAACAGAGAGGCCTTGTGCTCCTGTCAGGGTGCCCTGTGGCCAGTGACAGAAACATGGGCAGTTCTAAATTAAAAGTACATTTCTGTATTAATTTATCACTCTGGTATACACAGGGCTAAGTATTTTCCAGAAGCTGCTACTGAGAGCTGATGGAGCTTAAACCCTTGTGAAAGAAATACAGTTGCTTTCCTGATGTGATGCATTTGGCCTCATGAAAGGGCATTTTGTTTAGGCAGTGCACAGAAATCTTAGAAAGTGCCTACGGACACAGATATGGTCCCTGGGGCAAAGCAGCAAACCTGAGCAGAGAAAGCTCCATAAATCATGGTGCTTAATGTGCAGCTCATAAATCCAGTGTTTGAGGGAGCTCTGATAAGGCAGGATGATGTTGGAGCACTTTCACTCCACACAACACAGCATGTGGCATTTGCATCCACACTGCAGTAAAACGAGCTGAGATTTGCATCTCATTTTTCCTCCCCTGTGCTATGGGTGGGGCAGATTCTGATCATGACTACAGGGGGTGTAAATAAGAGAAAGACCCCTGGTTTCACAGGAGTGACTCCAAATGTAAATCCTCATATATGGGATGGGGAATAGACTGAATTAAGTTCATTTACATGAGATAATCATATCAACCTGTGAATCTGTAAGTCAAACATCTGTGCTTGTTACTCACAGTAATTTGTATGTATACATATGAATGCTTATTTGATATTTGCATACTAGATATTTGCACATTTTGGAGGCAAAATTTGAGATTCACCAATCAGCTTTCATGAGCTTTGGTCTGTCTGAGCTGTTATTAAATGGATGCTGCTTAGATAACAAGGCTGATAGCCAAGGAAATCCAAGTTTTCCCAAGCAGCCTGTGCATAACTCCTCAGGAATTAGGTGCCCTTCCTAATGGCAACATTTGCAATAATTTTGGAGTTTGGATCTTTCAGCTAAAGTGAACATCCTACCCTAATATTTGAAATAATTCTTCCTATATATGCTCTTTCCCTCAAAGTTTTAACCTGTAGAGAAAGGAAATGAAAGGAGAAACCATTATTATTGTATTTTCTGCAATCTGAGGAAAATGTTAATGAAAAATCAATCTGTTCAAGGTATAACTGTGGGATCCACTGAAAGAAGTTGCTCTCTGTAAGTGGCAGACCCCCAGATTTTTCTTGACTCCCAGCATTCCTGATGGTGATTCAGAGTGCTCTGTGATTTTTATCACTCCTGTGGATGCCACAGAATCACAGAATGTTTTGGGTTGGAAGGGACCTTAAAAGACTATCCAGTTCTAGTCTCCCTGCCCTGGGCAGGGACACCATCCCCTAGATAAGGTTGCTCAGAGCTCCATCCAACCTTGAGCACTTCCAGAGATGCAATATGCACAAACTGGAAGAAAAGCCATGTACCTCTCAGACTTTGTACTTACATCAATGTAAATCAATAGACTTTGACCCCAGGGACTGGTGGGAAAAATATTCTAACTGGCATGGTGCAGGCTAGACAAGTAATCAAATATCCTACCTCCTGCATTCTTTCTTCCTGCTTGGGCATTGGCAGAATTATTAAATAATCCCTCTAAATTAAATTTCTCTTTCATTTTGTGAACATCATATGGATATCTGTGCTTTCAGGACATAACTGGAAGAGTGGCTATGAAGCTGATTCATTTTCCTCATCCATTTTAACTTGATAACCACAAAAAGCAGTAGATGCTTTCTGCTTTTCCAGTACAACAAGCAGAAGCATATGTTTACTGCACAATAATTTATTCTAACAGTGGAAGATGACATTTCCCTAATGACGCACGTTTCTGAGAAAAAATGAAGTGTTTCTCCCTTTACATCTTTTTCTTTTCTCATCTCTTTTGGATGAGAAATCTTTGCTTTCTTTTATCTGTCTCAGATGGATCCAACAAAGTTACTATAAAGGCTCCAACTCTCTGTTCTCAATGAGCCCAGCAATGACCTCTTCTCCTTGTAGCATCCAGTGTTTCACTTGTACTTTTTTATTTATCTGTTCAGCAAGCTGTTGTGTAAAGTTTTGTGGTTTAGGTGGGGGTCTTAATCTACAGAGTTGGCTGCCTTTAAAGAGAATTTACTCCAAAGTGTGGGTCTAGCTGCCTGCCACACTGTACTTCACATAGAAGTGAAAGCTACATCACAAATCTGGAAATGTATAAATGTATGTTAAAATGTTCAGTTGTTCTGTTGTTGCTTCTTTCCTGCGCCTGGAAGCTTCTTTCCTAATTTTAAAAGGGTCTTTTTTTATTGGGTCTTTTTTGGGTGTTTGTTCGTTGTTGGTTTTGGTGGGTTTTTTTTGTTTTGTTTTTTGTTGGTTTTTTTTTTTTTAATGTTTTTTGGGAAGTTTTTGTTTGTTTTTTTTTGTTTTTGTTTTTGTTTTGTTTTTTTTAAAGAAACAAATCTTTGAACTCCTAGGGCTCTCACTTGGCCCTGGCTGCTGAATGGTCCTGACAAAATCATTGGAGGAACAATATATGGAAAAAACCTTTGATCTCACATTCCTCATTTAAAAAGGAAGGATGTATGTTAGTATATTGTTTGAATGCTAAAGTTCTGACCAAATTCTTGAAGTGTTGTAGCAAATACTTGTACTAGTAGAATTTCATTCCTTGGGTGGCAGTTTGCAGCAAGCTGCAGCTCATCAGATGTCAGCTGTGCTTTGGTGAGCTGAGCTTCAGCCTGGAATATTATGTCCTCATGAAATCAAAGACATTACAAATGAAAAAAAACCAAACTGTGAACAGCCAAAACCTGAGGCCACTCTGCACACCTCACCTAGGCAGGAAGAGTTATTTGCATCTCTGTGTTGAGATTGTCACCCTGAGAACCAGAGGCACCAAAGGAAGGACATGGACACAGTGGTGGGGCTGCAGATATAGAGAGCCAGTCTCTGTCTCATTTCATTGTTTTTTATTGTGTAGGACCCTCACTGAGAGGATACTGTACCTGCTGCCTGCTTTGCTGCATGCAGGCTCCCAGCATTGCTGCTGTCTCATTTTCTTTAAGAATCACCCACTATCACCCCTCTCCTCCATACAGGAGATAATGAGCAGGTTGTTCCACTCCACAGCATGCACAAGGTATCAAAAATACCAATCCCACTCCCTTCTTCTCCCCTTCTTGTTCCCAACACTTGGAGCCATGTCTTAGGCGTGGTTTCTGGACCAGGTTTCTTTACACTTCAAGTCTCTTTTTTTTTTTTTTTTTTTTTTTTTTTTTTTAAGGAGAAACGCTTCTCCAACACAATAAAGCAACATCTGTGAAATAGATTTCAGTCTTCTCCAGGGTCTCTTTCATTTCTTCCAAGTTCTCCATCATGTGCTCTTTCTTTTGGACTCCCCTCCTCCTGGGAATCATTTAGAGATACAGAGGCATCTCCTTGCTCTTCCAAAAGCTCTTAAAAGTTTAAATCATTGTTTGTTGCTGGGAAACAATATTTGTTTTCTTTGTCCAATGAGGGCCCAGTATCAAGTTCAGGTTGCTGGCATCTCAGATTATTAGAAATCATTGTGAAGGCCTTTTTGGCAATGCCAGGTATGGAATGCAGCAGCCCCACCATAGGGTAGGGACAAGGCTGGTGCCATTGATGCCCTCAGCTCAAGGTGGTGGCCCAGGCAATGCATCACACAGGCCAGAGCTGCCCTTAAGCTTGGGACACATCAGGGAAATGCCAAGAGATATAACAGTAAGGAGAATGGTGCACTGGAGGGCTCACAGTGGTTGTGTGAAGGAGTTCCTTATGTGCAGCCTGTGTGACTCTTCCAGGCTGGTGGCTGCTGGTCCACAGAGCCCTTCCCAGGGCAAACCTCCATGATGGGGCCTGGATCCCTCCTGGAGTTCTGAGTAGCTGCATTTTGAGTATCAGCCTTTATTTATTTTGGGGATTTCCTTCTCTTTCTCTCCCCTTGCTTGCAGAGGTGCTAAGTACTAAAATAACAGCGAGGAAGGGGAGAATTCACATCTTGGCATTTCTCAGTGAAAGACTGCCAGACATTTAATAAACTGTTTTATGTTGAAAACATTTGAAGAATGACTCTGCAAACAGTGATAATACTTACTCGTTAAGCTTTCAAACAGCCTGGCCTGACAGCCTTAACCTTTGCACCATGCAAGTGAAAACATAAGGCACGAGTAAAACCCCTTCCTGCACTAACTGCAGTGGGCTGAGTGCTGGGTTACACCAGGTATGAATTTACCCCCTGGCATTTGGTTCATTTCTAACAGCAAGTCATCATGGCTTGGTTTGAGCCCCAGTGCCTGATATAAGACTCCCAATAGAGTTAATTACTCAGCTCTTTACAATAATCCATCGCCCAGTCAACCCACAAAACATTTCGTCACAGTAGCAGCCTGAATGTTCAGTTAGGGGACCAATTAATCAAGCTGGCATTAAAAAAAATATAAAACCACATTTTATAATTGTGAAAAACAGCAATGTATTAATTTGAGTTGCCTTTGGCATACGTAGACATGCACACACAGAATCTCTACAGCTGATTTATTACATTTAAAACTAAATGGCTTTGGAAATCAACTTTATTAGGCTTCATTATTTTAAAACATAAAATAAAATGAAAGCATTACTTAATAATGGCTTTTAAATTCTAGATAAAGATGCCCAAAGGGAAAATATAGAAACCCTGGTGCATTGTATATCATTCACTTTTTTTTTCTTTTTCTTCTTTTCTTTTTTTTTTTTTTTTTTTCGTGGACTAGCTCAGTGATTTGGAAAAAGAAATTATGTGAACAGAGGAGTGTGTAAAGAGATGAAGTTGTAGGTATTGCCACTTGTCCAGTGTGTGAGAGAATAAATGAAAGTGATTCCTTAGGTGACATCTGTCTCATATACCAACAGCACTCCCAACTAAAAGATAAACTGAATGAGGAGTTGCCTTTTAAGAGACAAGAGCAAATCCCTCTTTATTTGCAGCTGTTTCTCTCTCCAGGGTTATACTGGGGGGAGGGAGAGCAGAGGGTGGAAAGGGATAGATTAGAAACTAATGGAACAGAGATAAAAGTGTTGCACCACTGAGAAACTCTGCCACAAGCTGTTCCCAGAGGCAGGTGATGGGATCCCTTCCACCTGTGCAGGGGGAGGCCACAGCAGAGGTTTGCTGAGGTTGCAGCAGTGAGGTGGGCAGCACTTCACTTCCAAGGAGGTGATACCCAGGGCAGCAGCCAGTGCAGGTCAGCAGGTCTGGAGCAGGGTGGGACACCCACAGAAAGGTTTTGCCCTGGCAGTTTGCACAGCCTGGGGGCTGAGGTGCCAAGGTGGCTGCTGGCCACAGCTCCTGCCTTTGTCCCCTGCCCGTGGTGTCTTCCTCCACTGGAGGGGAGGAATCTGCTGTGGCTGGGAACTGCTCATCTGTAGAGATGTTAGACTGGGGAAGGACTTTCCCCAGAAAGGTTCACTGCATTTTTCTGGGTTATTGATTAGAAACAAAAAGAAGCAAAACGTTTTCAATTCTGAAAACTTTAAACAGACATGTATGGAGATATAACCATAGATACATATATGTATATATATTTGCCTAGAAAAACCTCATTATGTATGCTACCACAGGAAAATTTTAACCACTCACAGGTCTTAAGGTACTTTTGAGATCTGCAGCAGATAACTCACCACCAATGTGAGGGGGTTTGGCTCAGGAATAAACTCAGAGGCAGTGTAAGACAGCTTGACAGGGTTTGGTGCTGACAGAGACATTGCAGCCAGAGGCAGGTATACAGCCATGGAAAGATGAAAAATCAAATGGTTAATTTGGATTTGCTGGTGAAATGAACATTGTCAATATCAATCAATCCCTGCAAGAGTTCTCTACTTTCTACTTCAAGAAGGATATTGAAAGGCAGAAATGGGGAGTTCTATGGAAGACCAGCTGAAGTTTTTTTTCAAAAGCAGCATTTGAAGAGGCTCACCTGCTTTTGCCTCAGCAAGCTCCAAGGGCTGATCTCTGCAGGACAGTCTGGACTTTTGGTCAAGAGCAATTCCTGCTTTATTCTGTCTCTTGAATACTGTTGGAGTTACTAATGATTACAACAAGGAACATGGCAGGGCTGTGGGTGCTGGCAAACCAGACCTCAGTGAAACACAAATTCTGCCTTCCCTGGTGTGTACAGGAGGCACCTTCCCTGTGTGCCACTGTGATTTAACCCTGAGAAAGATCTCTGTCTGCTGCCTTCAGTTCCACTGAGCCTCCTTCCTTTTGCCCCAAATTCAACTTCTCAAACTGCAGACTTTTTTTAGGGGGTGTGAGGGGGAGGGTTCTTATTCCCCTACTAGGTTCCTTTGACTTTTTGTTCAGTGGGTTTATTTATTTGGTTTTTGATTTTTTTTTTTTTTTAATTGAGAAGGCAGAATCACAGGATCTCATCTGAACTCTCTTGTGCTAAGACATTAATCTGCATTGAATAATGTTTCAGAGCAAACAGTGCTGGAATGAATGTAAGCTCTCCCCATCCATACTTAACTCATTCAGCTCCTCTCAGCAAACTGAGGTGACATTTTTGTGCACTTCAGGCACAAAAGAAGTAGAGGGGTTTAGTCTGGGAGGGTTTTTGTGTCTGCAAAGTTCCTCTACTATTTTATGAAATGAAGACAAGTCCAGCTGGGCTTCAAATACCAACCTGCCTGCCAAATGGTTGTTAGCCAAAGGGCATCAGTACCTATGGGATAGGGTCAGAGGATGGAGACAAAGTGATTTAGGGGAATTAGAGCAAATAAACTTTCCAGCTAGGATTTATTAAAATTATGCATTTTTTTACTTTAATCCTGCTGTTTAATTTTCCTCCTAACTCTCTTCCCAGTATTTGTAGCTACTACCTACTGCACTGACTGGTGCTGCTTCAGCTCCAGTGATAGCTGGGCAAAGTCATCTGACATTCTAACTGGTCTGATGGGTTCACAGAGCCAGGAACTGCCTTACCAGGCCACTTCAGGTGTGGCTCTGGGTGGCATCACCTTGCCCTAAGGAGGCACTCTTACCCAGATAAAGTGACTCCTCTCCAAGGAAAAGGCTCTTGGTGTTCCCAGCTGGGAAAGGGTCTTGGCTCCAGGAATGGTGCAGGGCCATGAGGAGACACAAGGCTGGCTGGGAAGAAAAGGGAAAGGGCAAGTCTGTGGATATCTGTGGACAGTCACTCCTCCCATGAGAGCAGGAGCAGCAGGCTCAGCTCTGCAAGTCTCCTATTCCATTTTCTCTTTCTCACCTTCTTTTGAGAGGGTCACAGGAAAGGATCTTGGCATCCATGATTTGACAACATTCAGCTTTGCAAATAGAGCTGAGAAATCTTCAGGATGTCCTGCTGAGCATGGGATATTTGGGCTTGCTGGGAGTCACCCTGGGATCTCAGCCTCTCATTTGCTTAGCTTTGATTTTTCTTCAGCACCTGCTCTGCAAGCACAACCAAAGCTGCAAAGCTGCCCTTTGATAATGCTGTTGGCAGCACAGGCCATGGAAAACTTGTCCAAGCTCAGGTGATGGTCATGTGTGGCTGAGTGCAAGCACAAGAGTGTTCATGGCATTGCAGGTGGCTCTGCACAAGCTGTTTGGCCTCCAGCTCCCTTGGAAAAAAGCCTTGTCTTCTCTGAGGGCTCTGCTCTGCCTGTGTGACCCCAAAGAGCTGAAATTTATTCCTCTTGAATCCTGCAAAAGCTCAAGCCCATGAAACGAGCTGAAATTAGACTCTGTCTGCAAAACACAGTGCCAGACATGAATTCTCTTAAAGTTTGGTGTATTCAGTGCTGGGAATTTCCTTCCACCCATGCCAGAGGTAACGGGATTAGCTGTGAAGCCCTTATCCCACTCCCTAACCTTCCCAGAGCCCAGGGCAGCCTGGGCTCCTGCTCTGAGCTCCAGGCCTCTGCAGCTGAAAGTGTTTAAATAGGAACGTCCATCACTCAGTGTGAATAAAAGTGAAAGTGGCCCTTTTGAAAGAGAGCGATGACTTGATCAAAATGCTGCTTTGTCATATCTGTTTCATAAAAATTTGCCCCCTCCGGGCCAATCCAGCTTGATGTCAATGGTGAACGCCAACCACAGCCTTGTCTCGGTGAGCGCCACACAAAGCCTTAATTTCACAGCCTTCAAACAACAGTGAAAAATCACCAGGAACTTTCTCCTCGGGTCTGGGATCTCCCTAGCAACCGCAGGCCAAGCATACTGTAATTCAATTTATGCCTTGAACTCCTTCAGGAGCCTCTTCTTTAAAATCTGTCACAGTCGACGTGCCTTGGGAAAGTATTAGAAGCGCCTGAACCTTTGACCAGCGGAGAAAGCAAAGCGCTGGTATAAATCTCGTAAGCATGTTTGGTCTGTTTTTATCCTGGGAGTATGGTACATTTAACATTCATCCCGCAGCCTCCACCTCTTTTCTGCTTGGGAAATGCACCCTGCATCTGTCATAGTGTCTGCTCCGAAACCCACCTCCCCTGAAAGGAGGCGCGGGGGAAATGCCTCCGCTCAGCCAGAAGAATTGCTTTATGTGGAAATGCACTGGCATGGCCCTCGGCTCCTCGGGACACTGCGGGTGTCATGGGAAAGATAAGCAGGAGTGACCTGGCAGGTTTGTGAATGTCTCAATCGGGGACTGAAGTGGGTTTAACAAAAGAGTGAAAGCTTAGCAGGAAAACACAAATGATAATGAACTGCTCACTGTGTTTAAATAGCCATCCCCAAATAGCTCTGCAGTGAACATTGTCAAGTTACTTGAGTCAAAGTGAGGTTTATAGGCCTGTAATTTTGGGGGCTATTTGTTCATGAGCCCTCTGTGAGCATCTTGAAAAAATTACTGCTTTCGCTGACAAATGCCATTTTTAAATTAACCATATGATACGATGTGTTATAAATAGGATCCTTTTCTCTCTGTTAGCTCTGTGTCTCAAGTGTGGTCAAAAAGAGAAGGGATGAGCTTTTAATGAGTAATGCTTGACGGGAAACATGTTGGCATTGAAATCTAGGGGCAGATTTAGGCTAGCATCAGTTGGTGGAGGGTACACCCAGGGACAGGAGGGGATCTGCTCCCTTCAGGGTGCTGAGAGCCTCCATGCACAGCACCTAACAGGAAATGGCTGCTAAAGATAATTTTCAAGTAATTACTTGAACATATTCCAACTCAATCTGAGTATTTTATCCCAGGAACCTCACCCTGTCACCCAGTATCAGCTGGGAAAAGCAAGTCTGTGTACTGAGAGAGTATTTTCCAGAAGGATCAAAATTAGACATCACTTTTCCATCCTGCTCTCTCACCTGGCTGTGGAACTGCATCCTAAATAAAATGATGTAGCAGGGTAATTCCAGGACACACCTTTGCAGTGGTTATTATGGATGGCTAGTCCAAGTTGAAATTGCTGCTTTCAGAGCACCAGGGAGTGGCTCCTAAGGAAGATTCTGTGCTCAGCCCATGCAGCCTCTGCTCACAGAGTGGCTCCAGCTGTGTTGGAGACATGGAGCAGCAGCCAGCAGAAAGTGGAGTACCTGTGTGAAATCCCACAACCCCTGAACAGGGCAGGCTTCATGCTCACTAGAGAACTAGATTTGATCTCAGCAGTCTTTCCTCACATGGCTTAATATGACCATATTTATATTTTCAGTCCTGCTGTTCACTTCGATCTCAGGGAAGCCTTGCAATGCAGGCTGGGGATGGTATTTGACTGGGCAGTAGCTCCATCTTAGAGAAGAACAGCCTGGTCCTTTTTCCAACACTTGGAGAAGTACTGATATAAGGGTGGTTAAAAATCAGCACGGGTCTGAATCTTTGTCTGTGGCTGAGTAGAGACTTGGCACTGTTTTATGGCTGAAGAACCTGCTCTGTCTCAGTAAGGCTTACAGGGATTTGGCATGGCACAGTGGCTGCTGGAAGGCAGACAGGCCATGGAGAAATGGCCAGGCAGCAGGCAAACCATGGGGTTGGGCACTGCACTGCCAGTGCAGCAGAGCTGGAGCACATGCCAGCAAATCTGAGCTGAGTTTTACCTTTCTCCCAGGCTGTCTGCTTTTCCCACGCAGTTGTGCTCACTGACCGTGTGGGTCTGAGCCACAGCCCTTGTCTGTGCTCCTGTGTGCACTGGCTGGCACAGGGAGGGCTTAGGTGTAATAACACCCTGTCACTGTTCATTACAAACACAAAATTGCAGCTGAGAGACCCACGCGTTCCCACGAAAGCAAGGTTGTCTGTCATCTTGTCTGTGCTTTAAATAACTCCTCACTGTTCAGGCAAACTGAGCAAACAGGTGGGGGGGGGGGGGAAGCATGTATTACTAATTAACTAGAGATCATTGTTGTACACCAAACAATAATATCAAAACTCATCCATTCCAGTGGAGGGGGACTGTTTATAGAGGCATTGATGAGTAAAACATTAGCAGCATACCTTTAACTGTTTTGTGTCCCTAGGAGAAGTTAAAGAAAATACTGGCTAGATTGCATTCCCAGAGTGGTGTAGAAGTGGGTTACTACATCGTGGATAAAGCTGTGCACCCATTTGTTTAAGATAAGTCGTGCAGCAGCAGCTGGACTACCAGGATGGCCATCCCCATGCCACAGGCCACTCTCAGGCTCTGTGGCAGCCAGCTGGGGCACTGGGGATGCCTGGGTGCTTCAGACCAAAACCTGGAGCATTTGCAAGGGCAGGCAAGAAGATTCTCATAACTGCTTTGCACCAGTGGCATGTTGCTGGCTCTACATCAAGAGAAAAAAAAAATTAAATATAATTTATCTTTCTCTGGAGAGTTTACCAGCCAAGTTTTGAGGGAATTATCTTTTTTGCATCTCCTGTTCGCTTGACTGTATAAATACAATACCTGGTTGAGAAAGGAACAACAGTGCTCCTTTCAGCCATGCAGGATTTCAATTCACAGTAACTTTATCTGACATCTCTCATGATTAGCTGTGAACTTATCTCAAGCAAGAGAGAGGGGTGGAGAGAGGGCAGGAGAGAAGCAGATAAGCACCAAACAAAAGATGTTTGTCTCTCTCTCTCTGGGTACTGCCTTAAACCAGCCCAGTCTGTCAAGTACTGAAATACGAAGTAGCAGTAGAATTTCGTAGCAGGGAGCAGGAGGAGAGCACGGAATTATAAACTCATTTTAGACACCGAATATGTCTTACTGCTATTTTGGTTCCCTGACAAATTGTTCAGCTAATTCCATGCACTCAGTGGGCAGAGTGCTGTTAGCAGGTAAAGCTTGCTTTGAAGTGCAATGAAAGATTCCCAGTGATGACAAGTAAGTGTGGGTCAGAGGAAAACTGATTCCATTTCCAGCTGAGTCCTGAAGTTTGAGACTTGAGGAGCAAGGGGAGGTTTTCCTGTAGAGCCTGAGGAAATCTGTGATCAGCTTTGGACCACCATTAAATTCCCAGTGAAGGTAATTAGAAAGGTCTAGTCTACCTGAGTGGTTTGAGGAGAGAACTGGGTATTTTTTTCCCAGTCTCCACCACCTGTGGAGCAGTGGACATCAACTGAAGTGATGCCACCAATGCAGTTCTCACCACCACGAGGTGTGATCCCAAAGGTAAAAACTTATTCAAAAGTGTTTAGACAGAGGTCCAAAGGACAATTTCTTCAAGAGCTAGTAAATATACAGATGCAAAAAAATCTTCAGGACAGCAGGAGACCCCTGAGCTTCAGGCAAGTGCCACAGGAGGTGTCATGCTTATCTGCCTCAGGTTGACCCCTCAGTATCTGCTCCTGACCATCTCTGAAGGACACCAGGCAAGCTGCCCACTTCTTCTATCTCCATTCTTACAGAATCCAAAATAGAAGCAGAAAACTTATTGCCAAATTGCCCACAATTTTTCAATAGGAAAGAAGAATAACCCCTTTTAATGAAATGGAGCACGATGCTCAGTCCTGGCTGTGTGCCTGACAGATAGCTGTTCTCTGGATGCTCTTGCTCTGGAGTCTGACATTACTCAGGGGCTTCCCCTGCTCTGGACAAGAAGCTGCTCCAGAATAACCCCAAAGCAGTAGTTGTTCCTGAAATAACTGTCCCTGCGTAACTCCATGTGTGGACATTTTTATTACCAATTAGCAGGATTTTCTGTTGGTGGATTAGTCTAAAATGTATTTCTTTTTACCAAATAAGAGTCTTCATCTAATTGTTATTCAATACTGCTCTCCTGAATTTACCTCACCTTTAACATGACAGACCTGTCAAGTAAAAAGGGGCCCAAGGACACAAGTTTATGTGGTAACTGCTGGCACATGCTGATTATTCATCATTTCACAATATTAATAAAGTTTTAGCACACAAATGGCTTTCTCTGGAGTCACTAAAAGTGTTTTGAGAAATCACAGTGGAGTAAGCAGCCTTATTTCCATTGCACAATCAGGAAAAACTGAGGAACAATAAGGCATGATATTGTAAAATGACTAGTAATCTGAGATGTTGCATTTTGATCAAAACCTGAGTGAAGAGCAAGAAGAGGCTGAATTTAAGATAATGGTGAGCATCTAAACTTGTAAAACAGACAGTCTGAAAGTTCCCCTGTTTGTACCCAAGACTGGATGCAACAAAACTTTCTTGTCAGTTCTGAAGATGTTGGCTCTGGTCATGAAGATATTGTTATTAACATCATTACTGGTACATACAAATATAGATTTGGGGGTTCTCATTCCTTACACACTTTTCAAACATATGGTGCCTGACCCCAAAAGCTTGTTCTTCAAACAACAACACACAATCACTGAAGAGACACTGGGCAGAAACTAAGACAAAGGAAAACCAGATTTGTCCATTTCTGAGATGCTCAGGGAAGCAGCAGTGTGCTGCCTGCTCAGCTGCTGCTGGGCTGGATTTTCTCATCTGATTCAGACCAGAGGAAGGAGCTGGTGGAAGAACAAGGGCAGACTTTGCAGTCATTTGGTGGGAACTCTTCACTTTCCCCATTTGGCAGGGAAACTGTCTGAAAGCAATTCTTGGAAAGCGTGGCTCTGGCCTCATCTTCTCCACCTGCTTAGCAACTTCAGGGAAGTTTTGGGAAGTACACTAAGCCATTTTCTTTCTCCCTCAGCCATTTCCCCTTCTCCCAGGCAGTCAGCATTGAAGTTTGTCTCCTTCCCCCTCTCTTTCTTCTGTTGCAACGCCAGTGGTGTCTCCTGGCACTTTCCAAAGTGAAGTCAGATTTTGGCACCATCCCTTCAGCTGTGATGAAAATTACAACAGGGAGGGTAAGTGGAATTTGATAACAAAAGCCTCTCGAGGCCTTTTCATCTTTGAACCACTGGCAGTGCCAAAAAAGCCCTGTTTCTATCTCAGCATCAACATTCACAATTCTGAAAAATAATAAAATGGAAGATAAAATAAATAAGAATTACTGCAGTGAATCTGTTAAATGATTTTTTTCTTTTACTAGATTCCAACAAATTGCTTAAAACACATCTTAAACTGCCTTTATTTTCAGGAATGTAAATACTCTGAAGGATGGATTGTACAGTGGCTGGCATGTCAGGAGTACCAAAGGCAGAATTGTAATCCTCCTCCTCATCCTTCCTGGCTAAAGATTACTATGTGGTCAGAGTGACCTACTGTGCAGTCCTGTCAATTTCTAAGTGGTTTGAGATAAGTGTCTCTTGATCACAATGGAAAGTTTGTGGAAATTTTCTGAGAAATAAGCATTTTGAAAAACCATCGACAGCTGGCAATGAAGAAAATATGCTCTCCCCCCCCTGCCCATGCTGAAATTCTATGCTCAAATGTAAATATAATTTGAGCATAAAGCAGTAAATTTTTTGAGCAGCAATCTAAATAGTGGCTAGAGAGGAAAAAAAAAAAGCAGACTGAACTCTACTGACCTCTGTGTGTGTGTATTTGACAATATAGCATCTCTAGCCAAAGTTTAAAAATGGTGCACTCTTGCATCAGGGGGTAGACTGGGCTTTATTTCTAAACTGTGCTGCAGAATTAGACATACTCATTTATCTTTTGTTTCTTCAGTTGGGTTTCACAGAAATAAAGGGGATGCCTTTGCCAGAGCACATTTTTCAGAGTGAATAATGATGAAAAGGACGTGGTGGTCTGTTTGCAGTGTTTTGCACTCGTGCACAGAGGCCTCCTGTGGTGGGAATGTCCAAGCTGGGAGGATTCCTGGGCCAAGGACAGGGGGTGATGAGGCTGCTTTAGAGGAGCTCAAAAGGTTCAGCACCAGCTTAGAGAGAGGAGGCACTGGGCTGGCAGCAGCCCCCATTTTGCTCTTGAGATGAGGATTTTTACTTCTGCCCCACGCTGGGGCAGTAGGGCATAGCCCCCAGTGTCACAGGCTGTGAGGATAGAGGCACAGCTGGGATTACTGGGAAAGCCTTCTTCAGAAATGAAATTAGAAATGCATCTTTGCTGGATTAGGACATAAATGTTTTTGCTTGGTTATGTTTTGGTTTTAGTCCATGTCTTTCTTAGAATCACAGAGTGATTTTGGTGTGAAGGGACCTGAAAGATCAGCTGGTTCAAATTCCCTCTGCTAGGGCACCTTCCATCAGACCAGGGCCCCATCCAACCTGGCCTTGAACACTTCCAGAGATGGGGCAGCCCCATCTTCTCTGGGCAATTTGTTCTAGTGCTTCACCACACTCTGAATAAAGAATTCCTTCCTAACATCTAACATTCATCTAATTCTTCAACAGTGGGGGAGATGGGAAGTTTCTCCACATTGATTTTTCCATTCTGTTCTTGCAAGCCTCTCACCTATTTCCAGAGGGAGAAGTCAATGGGTCAAATAATTCCTCAGCATGGACATTGCCATAGTGTCCTCTTGGTGATGCCTAAAGCATTTGCCATTAATTTCTAGCAAAATTTGTAAAAAATGCTTTCTCAGCCACTTCTGGTGACATATCACCCATTGGCCTTTTGTGTGTGAGCATTTCCAGAAAAACAGGAGCTTTGCAGGATCATGCCCTGATCTCCTCTGTGCTGTATTTACCATCTCAGGAAGAATGAAGAAAACTTCACAAATTTCCTTCAGAATGTTTGTTCACAGTTGTTTTGCCACTGAAGAGCAAGTCACGTCTCAACATTATTCCAGATAAAACTAAATTCTGGCATCTGTTAATAGAAGTATATTGTATGTTGACTGCTTTTGGTCTGGAATAAACAAAGTTGCTCTACTGCTGAAGGTTGTGTTGATTGTTTTGTTTTTGTTTTTTTTTTTTTTTAATAATGCAAGAATGCAAGAGGGAGAAGAAATTCTGCACTGAGTATGGATTACCCTGTGGTACTGACAGTCATAATGATCTCTCCATTTGTTAGCACTCTCCAGAAGAAGGACAGGTTCAGTGGCTGGTATATTTTGCCCTCCAGTCTTATTGGGCATCAAGTTTCTTTGCAGAAGTCTCTGACATGAGTAATACACAAACAATAGAGTGACATCAGCCCAGGTCTGAGGGGGGAATGCTCTCAGGCCTGCCTTGTTTATAAGACAGGCCATAAGCCAGCTTTCACCCTGCTCTACATCAAATTCAAGGTTAGGTGACGTAATGCAGGTCAGGATTCAGCTGTGTAAAATCTGAGAGAGGACAGAAAAGACTCTGCTGGCTTCCAAATGCCTTAATAAGGGCATCTTCTTTTAAAGAGAGGGTTAGTGTGAAGTAACTTCTCTTATGCTAACAGTTATGACTAGGCAACTGTAAGCACTTAAATCAAGTGGGATTTTCTATCCAAAGCACTGCTAAAGTCCACAGTTTTCAATTGCCTAATCTAGTAGCCCGTGCCTGCTCAGGAGCATCATTTGTTAGAGAGGAAGGTTTGAAGTGGAGAACTGTATATAAATGGCTTCAGTCAGAAAAACAGCCCAAATAGTTCATGGCTATCTTAATGTGAAACTATAAATTGCAAAACTGAAAACTGTGCTTTAAAAAGGGTGAAACAATTAGAAGCTTTGATTCATCAACACCTGCAAAGTTTCATATTTTCTGTAATTATCTGAGGAGCTTCAGAAAGACAGTGCACACACACTCACACACATAAGCACATGGAATATATCTCCAGTTACAGGTGTTTCAAACTGTGCCATGTCCCCAAACACCACAGAGCCCTTCACAGAAAGGGAGCTTGAAATGCTTCCCCTGCATTGGTGCTGGTTCACATCCAGGAATTGTAATAACTCATAGAATTATCAAGGTTGAAAAAAGATTTTAAGATCATTGAGTCCAACCTGAACCCAGCACTGTCCAGTCCATCCCTAAATCATGTCCCCAGTGCCACATCTGCACATTTTTTGAACACTTCCAGGAATGCTGTTTCCATAATTTCCCTGGGAAGCCTGCTCCAATGCCTGTTCTTATTTCAGTGAATAATTTTTTCCTAATATCCAATCTAAACCTGGCACTGGCAGTGACACTGGAAAGGCCAGGGCTTGTCTTGTCTAGAATTGACCAAATTTAGTACTTTTACCAAAAAAAGTGCTTTTTTAACAAAAAACTGCAGCTTTGCTCTGTGGCTGCCAACAGAAGGTAGAATAAATGAAATAAAGGAGTACAGAAAAAGAATCCAGTGAAAGATGCTGGTTGGTAGAGCTGGCACTTGCCCTTCATTTTCCCTCTGTGACAGATGTAGGTGTATTGGCAAACGTTATTTCAATTAACACAAAACACTCCCAGCCTATATCTGATCTGTTACACCACAGCCTGCCCACAAGAGGAGCATTGATTTAGGGGCTGGTTTCACAGTCCTGTTGCAGGACAATATCAGAGGGTTTGAGGAGAGATTTGCCCTGACACCTTTTGTCCATAGCTTGCAGACACCATTGTCTGTGGTGCATAATCTGATTTAGCTTAATCCAGCCCTAATGGGAACTCCCACCTAGGAGCTGGGGGAACAGGAGATATTGCAAGATTTCCAACAGGTCATGGTGGTCCTTTTTGTTTTCATTGTTTGCTGCTTAAAAAAGAGAAAGAAACCCAACCTGAGCTCCCCCCAGAGTGGATGGAGAGAGGAAGGCATCTCCAGAAGGTGGTGAATTGATCCCTCCTTTAAAACAGGTCTGAGAATTTAACCTGGTGACTCCTGTGTTTTTGTGTGTGCATGTTTGTGTGCTATTCTTTTGGACCACAGAAAGGAACACTATGAAAATCTGAACTAAAGGATCTTTGCAAAGACCATTCAACATCCATAGAAAATCCCTTTGTCAGGACACTGAGATTTATACCAGTGTGTAACACTGAAATTGTTCCTAAAAATCCAGCACATACTGCAGTACTTTGCTGAACTGGGACCTTCCAGAGCACAGAGATGGAGGAGTTCTTTGCAGTCTTAATTATTTGTTTCAATCCTATTCAGACTCTCTCCTTGTTTTGTCCTTGATAGAAAAACACAATCCCTAAAGCTCCCTTTC
The DNA here is from genome assembly GCF_903797595.1 of Erithacus rubecula. NCBI lineage: Eukaryota > Metazoa > Chordata > Aves > Passeriformes > Muscicapidae > Erithacus > Erithacus rubecula. Next base: position 6,245,889 of record NC_136687.1, read on the forward strand.
ATCTCCTTGCTTTGTAAATAATTTTGTCCTAGGAGATACCTCCTTTCTAAATAAATTAAAAAAAAAAAATTACATTTAGTTTACTACATCATGCTGATTCTGAGAAAAGTATTGATAAAGACATTTGTGCAAATCTAAATCTTGGATAACACTGGAGATCTTTAAGCCAAGCCTGCTAACTGTTATAGTAAATAAAGAAGTGAACACATGTTACATTAAAATTAATTTCAGAAGCAAAAGTAGATCTTCTCTCTATTTTTCTTATATATTTTGTTTATGTGCCCAAGTGCTAATAATTTGTTCTCTGTTTTTATCCCACTCCTCCCCCTGTCCCTGTTAATGTGTCAGTGATAATCAGTGATAATGTCCCTGTGCCTTCCAGTGATAGTCACACATCCCTGAGGATGGTCCCAGATGGGGCTGAGACAGAAGATTGATAAAGGAATTGAGTAAAATTCCACTTTTTTTGTCTGAAAATGCATCCCCTGAGAGAAAGTGAGAAGCTTTTTCCCTGGTAGCATCTCAGGTTTATAGCTGTCCCCTATGTAGGTCTCTCCACATAGTCAAAGAAGGAAAGAAAGTTCTTTCCAAAGGCTTTAGGGAATTATCCAGTTTAGGGATCAGCCCAGCCTCTACCCCCACCAGCTCAGTTTGGACCAAAGCAGAAGAGGAGGAATGTATTTGGCATCCTCACTTCTCTCCAGGAGCCCCTCTGCTTTGCTCTGTGTCCTTTTGCTCAACCCCTAGCAGAAAGTGATAACAACAAAATAAACTTTCAGCAGTTCCAATTAAAAGAAAAAAGAGTCCACTGTTTCCTCCCTCAGAAGCACAGAGAGCTAGAATGTCAGCCTGCTATCAGCAGTACCTGGAAAACATTGTGTTCTCTGCCAGCAAAGCTGCTGAGGGGTTTTTATTTTAATGGTTGTGCTCTGAAAGGTCTGCTTGTTAGGTACATTGTACACCATGGGAATGAGGTGTGGGGGTATTTTTGGCCCTGACACTCCGGGGTTAGTTTTTTGAGGTTTTTTTCACATATCTCTAAGGGCAAATGAGGCAGTCTGAGCTCTGAAGGGTTTTGTTCCCATCACACCCATGTTACGCACATCTGTGTTTCACCATGTGATTAAATCAAGTGTTTTGTGCCAGCACAATGTGGCAGCAGAAAGAGGAGCAGAGATAAATACACCAGGGGCTCAGAGAGAGCTCACAGCAAAGTGAGATGCACCCAGTAAAGGGCAGCACTGTGTCCTGTGCCCCCTTGGAGTGGGAGTGTGGGTTGGGTAAAGTGTCCTTGACTTTTACAGGAGAGTAGAGCATTGCTTGGGATCAATAGCTATTCCAGAAAACTCAGTCTCCTGCTGTGAACCTGCTCACTGCAGAAGAGCTGGAAGCTGTACAGTGCATCTGGTTGCAGGGCTGCAGGCTCCAAATTTTGATAGTTACTGGAAAAGGGGTTTTCTTCCCCTAACCTGAAACAAGGGGAGAAAAAAAAAAATGAAATGGTGCATTATCCACATGGGTAGTGGTGAATCATGTCCTTTTGACTTCTTATCAGATACTCTGGCTGCCCTCCTGCCCACGTAACTTGGACAATGTTGAGCACCTTGAAAAATGTCCTGGGAGTAAGATGTTCCTACATTAAAGGAAATTTTTTTCCAGCAGTATTTTCTTTCCCTAGAACAATCTGCACCTGACTTGCTGACTGTGCAAACCCAGACTTTGGTGCCATAATTTTCTATTGCACCCATTTGCCGCACCCTGAGTCACTGAGTTGGTGAAACACAGACACACCACCACATATCCTGAAATGCACAGGAACCCTGCATTAAGAGTGAGGGGTGGCCAGGCTTCCATTTGCCCTGCAGGGAAATGTTTGCCATCTGCCCTGTCCCTTTCTCAGAGGCACTGGGGCAATGTGGGCTGCTGCCTTGGTTCAGTGCAGACCCACAAATGCATCTCTACAGGAAAAGCATCTCCATCCATAACTGTTTCTGAAATCTCAGAGCCATGAGCATCCATGGTCCCAAAGCACATGAGGAATTATTTTATGAGGAATTGCTGCTCTCCCACCCAGCCAAACCTTTGTCCATTGGACTGATGCTCTTGGCAATGAACTTGTAAAGTTCAGAAATTAGAAAAGTTCCTGTTTCTAGTGAGGTGCTTCTGCTAGCAGAATTTGTGAGACAAAGCTGCTGCCTGACACATAATTTGAAAATGTATTATTTTGATTTACCCAGAAAGAACCTCTTTTCTTTGACCCAATTTGACTTTCCTCAGAAGTTTCTTCTTCAGAAATTTTTCAAAAATGCTTTCTTTTTTCCCTTGGGTGTTTTAACAAAAATGAAAGCATTGCTGTTTTTATTCGTATTTTCCAGAGAAAAGTTTAGGCATTTCTCAATAAAGGGCAAGTTTTTCTGCTGTTGAAAGCTGGGGGTTTTTTATCTTTTTTTATTTTTCTTTTCTTTTAAAGTTAGAAATGCTAATGTGCTGCCCTGCAGGAGTTGCCATTTTAAATGCCTTATACTTACATTTGTCTCAATTGACCACACTCACTCAGATCCTCCTTCCTATGATACACCACAGCCTTCTCTCTTGATGTGAAAAACCAGTTGTGTTCTTGGAGATAATACTTGGCCAAGCCCATAAAAGAAAATGGGAATATAAAGGCATCTGAAACTTCCACCCCTTGTTGTGGACAGCAAGCTGAGTCTAAGCATTTTATTTTCAAAGTAACTATTTGAATTATGAAGGAATACTTGGAATTTTCCTCAAAAAGCAGAACTTTCACAAATAAATTTAATTCTGAAAAAGAAAAAAAAAAATGACCTCTGACCCCCAAATTCTTGACAGCCAATTTTTCACTGGAAAACATCTTTTGTGGAAAGTTTTGATGCTCTCCATATTTGTGTACTTAAAATTATATTTGTGCTAATGTGGCTTTGCTGATCAGAACCTCAAAATTTTGCATGTTGCAGAATTTATGCATTTATTCCCAGCCAAACCATACCATATAAAAGCTGGCTTATTACTAGTAATATCAAAAAACTGGCTAACAAGACATCCTGGATCCTGCACACATACTGATGGTCTTTATAGAATAAATGTTCTGTGCTCTGATGTGGCAAATGAGGTCACTTGAGTGCACTAACTCTGGTCTTCCTCTGCCTGTTCTACTTGAAAGAGATTTGAATGTGAAAAGGTTTTGGCACTCCCAGCTCCATGGTTTGGAACAGCTTCCAAAATTGGAGACTTAAAGGTCACTTTTCTCTGAAGAAGTGAGGGACTCAACCCCACTACCAGCCATCAAAGAAACACTAAAGTAAAAAGTTGTTTTCAAAATCACGTTGAGGAGATTTTGGATGAAAATAAATCCCACCAAAGCTCCATGCAGGGATGGAGCTGTTCCCCATAAACATGAGAGGCCCCTGTGTTGAATCTAGATTGTTTTATCCCTGCAGCATGACCCTGTGTGTCAGATAAGGAGAGGCAGTAAAACAGGGAGGATGTGGTTGCTGTCGTGGAAGTTGGAAAACAAATTCAAGCTTAGGAGGCTTGTTTTTTCTTCCCTAAAATTAAAACCAGTGCTCCTGTTAGCTTCCTAAACTCCATCCAAATTTAGCTGAAGTTCTGACAGGGAAAAAAAAAAAACCCCAGGATTTCATAAGTTATTTCACATTTAACTGTGATAGCAATGGGCTGGGTGAAGGCATAGGAGAGTAAGGAACACTCATACCTGCCCATGATGAGCCAAGGGATGTGTTTGAGACAGAAAAACTGTAAGGCACTGGTAGCCATGGGCACCTTGAAACAAGGGCCATGGTGAAATTCTGCTGGGCCAGCCAAATGCTGTGCTGATGGTCATGGTGTAGTGTCACCTACTCAGAGAGAAAAAGTGCTTAATTCTGGGCTGGAGGGAGATACCTAACAGGGGCTGGAATCCACAGCAGATGCTTTTGAGGGGAAGCCTGAGTGAGGGAAAAATAATTTTTCACCCCAGCAGAAGCAGGAGGATGTGTTCCCCACCAGGTGACCTCACCCCTCACTTTACATATAACAACTGGTGATTCCCACAGGTTTGGATTCAGATTCAAATCCCTCTTCTGGCAGATGCAGAGCAGGATTTGTGCTGTGCTTTCCTACTTGTCTGTGACCAAGCAAGTTTGGGGCATTCTTGTCTCTCTCCTCTAGCTCTTCTCCATTAGGTCTAGTAGGACATTCAGAAAATAATTCCCAGGTTAGAAGCCCTTGTTCCTCAAGCAGTCTGGGCTTAGCTGTCCAACAGTCCAGCACCAGCAATCATGGCCCATGCATTCCAGAAGTGTTTTTGGAGACTCAGCTCCTACACATCCTCCTTCACCTACCACAACTCAGCTCTGTGACCCAGCTCCATGATCCCAACTTTGTGACTTGCTGAGCCCAACACTTTAAGAGCAACATGCAGAGCCTGAATAGAGAAGCCTGATCAACATATTAAATGACAAAAGTTTTTAAAAATATCAATCTATTTGATATATACTGTAAATACTGCAGTTTTCCTATTCAAAAAATCATGCTGCATTTTACTTGCTCTTTTTTGAGCCTGCAGTATTATCTCAGTGAAGTTTTTGGGAACACTGAATTGCTTGACAGGCTTTCAGCCACAGCTAGGGAGAGGTACTTCAGATGACTACTCTTTGAGAAGGAATCACTGCTACAGTGAGGAGAATGTTTCTGAAGCCCCCAAAGTGCCTTTTCCATCGCTCACCAGCCTGCACCCCATTTGGGTGGGCTGACAGCAAATCACTGCATTCAAGCTGACAGCACACTGAGCTGGTTTTAAATTTCCTGCTGTCTAAACCATGCTGCAAACCGAATCAAAACGCTTTCATTAGAGGGATGAAAATAAATCCCACCAAAGCTGGATTTTATCATGCGGATCTATCAGAGACGAGCAGACTGGGTTGTGTGGGGTTCAAGGATGTGGCCATCAGTCCCTGGAGCCAAATGGGAAGCTGTGGAGAATCTCTGCTGCATGCCCACATATTAGGCTCAGCAAGCAGTGCCACCACCTAGGAGGACTAACCCTGGCACTGTCACTGTCGTTCAGTTTTTGGGAAGCTTTGATTTCCATCAGTGGAATTGGGGCTGGCAGCATCATAAAACTGTCTTTGAATTATGCTGAATTTCCAGAACTAAAGCAACATTTTGATGGCATTTTTACTTGTGATCAGCATCCAAACACAAGTGTGAGCCTTGCAGCACATGTTTGAGGAGGTGGGTGGGCTCTTTCAGGCACGTCCTCACGCTGGGGCCAGCTCAGGAGCTGCTCCCAACCTTTTCCTTACCCCACTGAGAGCACAGTCCTGGTTAGCTGGTGCTGCCAGCTGCTGCCCCAGCAGGATGCATTGCCTAGAACGTTTCTTTTGCTTTCACTTCACAATCTTCCACTACTCCTGGCAAGATTTGGATTGCATTTCTCAGCTCCTAATAATTCTTCCCCAGCCTCCATGCTACACCCAGAATAGCCCCAGTTTGCAGGAGCCAACTCCCCCAGAGCAGTGTGGGCATGCACTGCAGCATGAAGGCAGCATGTCAGGACAAACAAACACTTAATTTTGGGGTTGTAGGGTTAATGTTAGGCCTGATCTGACCAACATCCTCGATGGAGATGTTCATATCCTGATGGTGTCTGTGAGAAAGTTGAAGATGTCTTTAGCAGAGCACAACCCTCTTTACTATGCAAGCACTGTCTGTTTGCAAAAACAATTTCAAGATACAGCCTAATGTACATAAGTCATGTACTCATGACTGTATTCTTAGCTACAACAGCAAAAATGCACAAGCATGTAGACACAAATGTACACAAATGCATATTATTATGATTTGCAGCCATCAGAGCAGTTCCTGTCACCAAAAGAGCTAAACTTAATTACCAATCTGGAATGAATCTTGATCTTAAAATAAAAAAAAAAAAGAGCAAACTGCCTAAATGTATGCACATTCTTCCACTGTAAATAGCTTCCCAAGAATAGAGGGCCAAATCCTCAGTTGGTGTAAGGTGGTGTCAGATTTTGACAGCTAAATCCAGAGAAGCTGGCTTTTTTGATGGCTGCTAGCTACAGATCTGATTCCGTACATTTTCTAATCTTTTTATTAAAATCCTGTAAGAATATAATGAGGATGTTTATTAATGGCCATCTGCATCCCCCAGCACTATTTGCCTTGGCATCTAGATGGGGCTGAGGAGGTCTGGGTTTTACTCCTGTCTGATCCTCTGATTCAGTGTGACCTTGAGCATGTCCTTCATCACCTTTCTCACTGTTGGTCCCAGCATTCAGACCACAGGAATCAAACTTGAGCTCACCAGATGGAGCAGAAAATGCCCTCAATCAAGACAATCCACTGCACAAACACAAGGCTGTGTCTAATGTGCCTCTGAGTGCAGACTTGTGGCCAATGCCTCTGAGTGTTTCCCCTGTGCACTCCCTCTCACTGGCACCCCCATTTGTCATTGTGGTGGTGATTTCTTGGCTGCACAGGCAAGTGTCTCCTCCAGGCTGCAGACATGATTCTCTGTGTCTCCTGGAAATGTTCTGTGTGCCACTGGCCGTACCCCAGAGGTGCTTTGCATCCCCTTTTACAGAGTGTGAGCCCTGGGCCAGGGCTGTCCTCCCTGTGTGTTTGTGTAAGACTTCATGCACGGGCTCTGCCTCAGCTGGGGCCTCAAAAACACGGCTATAAAACCAGCTATAAATAACAGCACAAGACAGGGTGTTAAACTCACTGATGGCATCTGAGTCATCACTTCGGCCTCTTGATGGCATGACCTTGGAGGTAGGCTGTTAAGTCTGTAAAAAATGTTTAGAAAAATAATAAAAAAAAGGTCTCTCAAGTCCAGCGTCTTGCTCCAGTGATAGCAAAAAGGGTAACAGGAGATTGTTGTTCTAACTCTGTGCTGCCTTTTCAGATCTTGTTTTTGTTTTCCTGCAAGGATCAGGACTTTATTGGCCTGTTTTTTGGTGCACACATGAAGCCTTTCATCAGTGCATGTTTCAGTGCCGGGCCCCTGGATATCAGTAACATTGACACATTCATACAATACCCCGCCCCTGATTTGCAGCGCTCCTGCAGCTCCACACCATCAATGAATGAGTGACTCTTTTCATTACCTTGCCACAGATCAAGTGTTGGCCTCTGATTTTGACAGATGATTCAAATACATCTGGTTTTCCTAACTTGAGACCGCTCAGCTCCTCCAGCTAGTGCTAAATGATGTTGTTTGCTAGAGAAGAATAAACTATTTTGGAGGGACGTACAAAAGGCACTTTGACTGCAGCTCCACGGGCTGGGAGAGAACATGGCTGAGTCTGAAAAGTGGGTTTCAATGGGGAAAAAACCTACTTGAGTGAATTCTTTTTCTGGGGTTGTTGAGATTTTGTTGGGGAGCAGGCAAGCTTTGCATGAAGAAAGTCAACAACAGTCCCATTTATAACCTGTGAGGACCATGAAAGTTTCATTTTGTGTGCACAGTGAAAGATCCCTCTATCTATAGGGATTCCCCTTGACATTATGTGACAAATGCACCCCAGTGCAATGCCAGCAGCTGCATTTTTCTTTGGTTTCTGACATACCACATCCTACATTTAATTGCTCTAATTTGTTAACATTATTTTATACTTGACAAGTATCCTTTCTAAGGTTCTCACTGAGCCATGGCAGCTCACTCGCCACCTTAATGCCTTTGCAAAACTGAGAGACCCCTGTTAAGTCTGCTCTGGTGCAGTAGACTGCTGTACTTACTTGGACTAACTCATGTATTTTCTTAAAATAGGAATAGGATAAAATTCAGGAACAAACTCAAAGAGGAAAAAAACACCTTTTGCTTCCTCTAGAGGAGCCCCAGCCATAGAGCACAGAGGTGTGGTGCTGCACTGTGTCTGACTCACTGCTGCAATGCAGTTTAAATACTTTGCCCACACTGGAGTAGTTGTATTCAAAAGAGTTGAAATAGTCCCTTGTCCCCCCACACGGCCTGAAGGAGGCAGGACATGGAAAAAGGAACATTTGCACTCTCTAAGTCAAAGGACTGTGGGTGCAAAAAGAGTGCAGGTGATGGACAAAGGATGGGCAGCAAGAGGGAAGGGTGACCATGCAAAGATGTGCTCCCAGCTGTACTTTAGGAGTCTGGTTGTAATGGGCACCAGGAGGATGAGGTTCTGCACACCCAGAGGCACAGATCCATCTCCCTGGGGAGCCTCAAGCCAAGAGCCCCTTGCTGAGCTAGTCTGGCAACCAGGGCAGCTCTGGAATGGGCACAGAACAGAGAAGGGTATTGAGGTTACCAAAAGGTGGCAAATATAAAGCTGCATGTGGAACATGTATTATCTTCTGCTTCAACCTCTCCTTCCTCCAGCAGCACCCCAGCACAGTGTTCCAGCATTTCTGGGCCCTGCCAAGGCTTTGCCAGTGACATCCCTATCTGGATACCTCCATTTGGTTTCTTTTTGCTTCAAGGACTGTGTATGCTGTATCACAGGCAAGTACTACTAAAAAAACTTCCATCTCTTCATTTGCTGCTGGAATAGAGGAGGTGTAGTGACTTGCACATGGGGACAGTGAGCAACTCTGAGAGACCAAGCTAAAGCTGGCCTGGCATCTTTGTGCAAGCTCAGCCCCTGCAGTGCCCAAAGCAGGGTCATTTTGCAGCATCCCCTCTGCAGGATAAGAGGCCTGAGCTGTGGGTTCCTCACTGCCACTGCCCTACTAGAGAAAGGGGAGCCACAGAGCCTTGCAGATTTTGCATTTGCTCTCTGTGTGAAGGCACCCTGGCAGTCATGGCTGTCCTAGGAGGGCTTTAGGCTGAGGAAGCAGCAGCTCAGACAGATGTATCCCACAGTAAAGGATATCCTGCTCAGCCAAAAATAAAATCTGCAGGGATTCAAATGACCAGGGAAAGCTGGGCTTTCCAACACTAGAAACTATGATGAAATCCTTATCCTATCCAACTATTACCATTGGTCTGAGAGATAATACTTCAGCCTGAGACCCTGGCAAGGCTTTTACCTAGCCCTGAGTGAGCTATAAAAGCTCTTAAACTACTAAAAGATTTTCAGTAAAGTCTCCAAGGTATTTGGATTTGAAGGGATGCAGAGGGGAAATCTTAGGTACTTATGTAGTTACATGCCTGAGTAGCTCTAAAAATCCCCTGTTTAGTCTGCAGCTAGTAGAGAGCAGCCCTGGTCTCCACATTGCCACCTGGATATTGGCCCCTGGCTGCACCTCAAATTCCGTGTCCAGTTTTGTGCCCTGCATGACCAAAAGGATGTGGAGGTCCTGGAGCATGTCCAGAGTAGGGAAGGGAGCTGGGGAAAGGTCTGGAGCACAGGTTTTATGAGGAGTGGCTGAGGCAGCTGGGGATGTTCAGCTTGCAGGAAAAGGAGGCTCATGGGGACCTTCTCACTCTCCAAAAATCCCTGACAGGAGGTTCCAGTGAGGTGGGGTTGGCCTCTTCCCCCAAGTGACAAGAAATAAGAAAAGAGGAAATGGCCTCAAACTGCACCAGGAGAGGTTTAGGTCAGATATTAGAGAAAGTTTCTTCACTGAAAAGGTGGAACAGGCTCCATAGAGAAGTGATGGCATCACCCTCTGTGGAAATGTTCAAAACGTGTGTGTGGATGTGGCACTTGAAGGGCATGATTCAGGAGTGAACACACTGATGTTCAGTTAATGTTTGGACTTGATGATGGTAGGATTATTTTCCAAACTTAATGATTCCATGTTTCTATGATTCTTGGCTTTGACTACTCATGGCACAGCTTCCAGCTCTGGTGAGACAAGTATCTGTGCCCAGCTCAGGCATTGGCTTGAGTTGTGGCTGAAAGAAAAGAAAACAACAACAACAAAAAAAGCCATGTGATAAGGATTTAGGTGTCTCCCTAGAGAAGAACAGTCTTTTCAAGATCAAAATGGCATAAAAATCCAAAAAGCAATAAAAATATTCACACTTCAGTGCCCAAACCTGCTCCCCCTAAGTGTCCACTAGAGGGTTTCTTGTACTTCCCACCGAAATGCCAGCACTGCTGGCTCTTGGCAGCAGATGGGGGATTCCAGAGGCAGGATGGCAAGGATGGGTGCAGGAACAGCCTGCACAGCAAAGGGGACACCACAGTCTGTGCCCACACTGGCACCCTGAGGCAGCACTGGTGCACACCCATGCAGGCATCCCTGAGAGCTCTGGCACTGGCAGGAGAAAATGCAGCTCCATCTCTGGGGTGCCACCTTTACAAGTCCTTTATTAAACTCACGTGGTTTTTCCAGAAAAAGTTCTATCTACCCATCTATCTGGGTCATTTCCAGCTCATTTAGGGTCAGTTCTCACAGAGTCTATGCAAAACTCACTCACCACTCCTTCCTGGCACTGCTTTTGCCCCTGTGTTGTGGCACAATGATGAGCCAAGCCTTCTGCTGCCCTTTCTGCTTCTCCCTAAGGCCTGGTCACACTCATACCAGGAGGGAGGATGAAACTCATCCCCAATTTGCCATGAGACTCTGATATAGGAGGAAGAGGCAGTGGGACAGCAAAATGGTGATTTTTGAGCTTAGAACAGCATTTATGAGATGTCATTACCCAGATTAATTTCCTGCTGCTGCTGTACTCACAGGAACCAGTCATGCATGTTTCAATTACTTCCCCATGGTCATGAAGACTTAAAGGCAGGTAAGATGGATTGATATGAGAAACACTGCTTCAAAAAACCATCTGTGGATATTTTCCCAAGTGTTGCAGGTACAGGGTGGCAGGGTGCAGTACTGAAAGCTTTATTAGCTCCTGTGTACAAACCCATAGACTCTCTCCATCTGTCAGGAGTGTGAGCATTTTAATCTCCAAGCACTTGTGAAGCACATCAGCACCACTTTCCCTTTTAACCATCAACAGAACAGAGCTGGAAAGGGGTAAAGAGTTTTCCTTCAGGCCATCCAAAGGAATGAGTACAAAGGTGAAGGAGTCACTTGCAAATGGAAAATAAAAATCCTTCAAGCTAAATGACATTGTTTGAGTGTGTTTTTAAAATAATTAGCAGGAAAAGTGAATGCTGTTCTGTCCATGAGTTTTTCACACCAAAGCAATTTTGGTGGCAGTTTGGTGTGGGGGTCTTTGTCTGGCTGCTGTGGCTGTGGTGGCCAGCCCTGCTGACCCCTCTGGAGAGGTGTGATCCAGCCCAGGTCCAGTGTGAGCTGCAGAGCTCTGCCTGTGCCTCTGCATTCTCATCAGCCCTGTTTGGGAAACGCCTCGCTGACACCCAAGGCGAGGGTCACATCTTCAAAGCACGGCGTGCTCGTAATTGGAGCCAGATTTCTGGAGGAGCTCTGCTCCCATTTAAACACCTAAAGAAAGTGGCTGGATTGTCTCCCCCAGCTGCTCCTGCCACGGGAAATAAGAGCTGCTGCAGGCTGACTCCAGCCCTAGATAAATAATAATGAATGAAAGTCATTATAGGGGATGAATTTGCAAATATTTAAAGTTTCAAAGCATGAATTTTGTTAATTAAATAATGCTAATAATGCAACATTGGTCTGACCTAAAGGTTAATGTAAAATAGCTGTCTTTGGTGAGAATCTCTCTCTTCACAAATTCCCTGAAGTAAATGAAACTTTTTCAGGTTTCATTTGGCTTTGAAAGCTGAACTGATTGAACCAAAACTTTTCTATGGGGTTCATTCATCCCTTCTGTATGCTTTCAGACAAGCCTGTGGCCATCAAGAAATAATACAGCCTGCACAGATTATGGATTAAAAAGTTTACCTTTCTTAATAACTCTGCTCAATCCTTTTTTTTTCCCTTACTTGTTTTATATGTGACAGTATTTTTAAAGAGAGCTATGATTATTTACAGGGAATCCAAGCTAGGATTCAGAAAACTTGGTTACTTGTGGAAAAAAAAAAAAAAAGAAATAAATGAGCAGTCTCTCATTATGTAATGTAATTGATTTAAAATAGTTTAGATCCTACCAAAATAATTCTGTGGCTCTTGTTTAATTTGTCTGGTTTTTAGCATATTCTCTTTTCCCCTCTCCAAACCTTTTTATATGCAGTGAGAGACACATATCATGGTGACGTGTGCTAAGGAAACCTTTGTTATACTATTAGAAAAATCCATTTAATTTTATTGTGGGTGTCATTGGTTTCAGAAATATTGATATGATTTTTAGATGTTTTGAAGTCTAAGACAGTAATTTCCCTAAATTAAAATTATTAAAAAGCCTTTAAAAGTCAGGAGTAGTGCTGTGCCTTTAGAGAGGGCTTTGGGAGCAAAAATCCCTGTTCTATCATAACCTTCTTGAGTAATTTCTGTGGGACAGGATTTTTTTTAATGGAGACAAGGTGTCTATCCATCCATAATCTTTTCAAAACCTGACCTGAGACTTTGTGCCTCAATTTCTCACCTGTAGCTCTGTATCAGAGTGATGTGATGCTAAACAGATCAGAAGCTGGGAAATGATTAGACAGCACAGAACTGGGAGAGGTGTGTTTGCCCTCCCATAGGCACAGGACAGGTCCCAGCACCAGAGCCATGGGTCAGTGGGGCAGCACCTCCCCTGAGATGCTCCTTCTGCCCCAGGTGCTCAGTGATTTCCACACCTGGATGTGAGCTCCCAGCTCACCTCTCCAGGCTGTGAAATGTTTGATGTGGGATGTGTATCATGGTGAGCACGGGTCTTAAGTGACCTCTCCTGTGCCCATGGAGAATGGAGACACTGCAGAATGAAACACAAAAATCAAATCTCAAATGTGCAAGAGTAACGAGGGAAGGAGCTGGTACTTACATCTCTGCTTACAATTTTTTGGCTCCATCTCTAGTCTCTCTACACTGGACAGATTGTTTTTTGCCTGAGGAGGGTTGCTGGGTGCTGGGCATGCACAGCTTTTGACAGCCAGGCTGGTGCCTCAGGGAGGATCTTCTCTGTTTTCAGCAAAGTATGATCACTTCACTTCACTTCACTTCACTTCACTTCACTTCACTTCACTTCACTTCACTTCACTTCACTTCACTTCACGTCACTTCACTTCACTTCACTGCACGTCAGACTCTTGCCCTTGTTTCTTGTGAGTTTATGGGCAGAAATGGACTCTCCTGTCCATTAGAGTTTAAAGTTAATTTCTCCATCCCTCTCCAAGCCCCTTGAAGACACTCCAGACAAGGAGCAGCTTCTGATAACCTGCAACCACACAGTTCTTATCACTTGCCTCCAACAGCACTCAGATTTTCTGCACTGCTTTGGTCTGGCAAGGCTCAGATCTGGATCCAATATTGTAGGTCATGCTGAAAGCTTGATATCACAGGTCTGCAGTGGAATTGGAGACCACACTGTCTAATTGCAACCTTGTCCAACCACTAAATAGCATTCTGTGGAGATAAAGCCTATCTTTAGTCCTTCCCAAAAAACACTGGGCCTTTGCCAGGAAGGAAAAATGCTGGGAACATAAACATAACTGAAGAACAAAAAATAGCAGGATTGAGAGGAGATATTTTCCAATAGACAGCCTGTAATTTGCCATGGATGTGGTATTTTAGCCAAAATAATTGAATTCTATGTGTTTCCAAAGGGTGTCTGTCAGTGTTGGCACACTTGGGTTAAGTGGTTGGTAACATGATATGAAATCTTTCATCTCAGATTTGCTTCTCTGAGAACTACCCCAATCAATTTTGTTGATCATAAACATCACCCAGTCATAGGCATCATAATTATTCCCCCGGGTGGCTTTTATGGTGGTGTCTGTGAAATACACAAACATTTCTCACTCCCCAGGGAGAGGAGCATGCTCCCCACACCCAAGAACATCCCTGCTGCTGGTAATCTCATTGGGCTGTGAGTTACCCATCTCCACTTTGAGAGTCTCAGTCAAAATGGATGGCAGCCAGCTCGTGTTCCAGGGTTTGAAAGGTTTTTGCTGAGTGGACAGACAGCTTCCCAACTGAAGGAACACAGCAAGGAAAGCCATCACAGCTGTTTGGAAGTATTTTGTAGGTGGAGAAATGGAAAACAAGACTGGAAGAAAGCTTCAGAAGGCATTTCATCTTTCCCTGCCCCAAGGCAAGATCAGTTAGACTTGGCCAATTTCTCACAGAGATTTCTCTGATCTCTTTTTGAAAATCTCCTGTGATAGGCACTGCATGCCTTGCCCAAAATCAGCCACTGGCATTTCTCCTAATAGCTATCTGGAATCTTTCTACTTTCAGGATCAACCCTCCTCTTCTTGTCCCCAAGGAAACATGGAGAATGGCTTATTGCTTTTCTTAAGGAGACTTCTCAGTCAGAGGACAAGCAAATGATGGGAAATGACTTGCCATGCTCTCCCTGTAACTAAAACATCTTCCTAGAAAACAGATAGGGTGGGGATACTATGCTATGAGCAAATGTAATCAGTATGGGAGTTCATTTATGTGAACTACCTTAACTACTCAACTGGACACTGAAAATCACAGATTTCATGGAGATGGAGACTCTGGAATACTTCACTTTTCCTTACAATTCTTCTCCAGATTATTTTCTTGGATTCACAGATGATCTTGTCTATCTCACAAGGGTTTATGAACTTTCTGCTTCACTTGCTTAATATCACACCTTTTTCTCTCAAATCCTTTCCTCTAATTAAACTAAACTGGATGGAAGAAGACAGAAATTGCTCCCAGCCCCTGCTTAGTTTTGAAGTATTCTGCTAAGTTCCCTCAAGACCTGAAAAAGTATATTTGTGTCCACCAGTGTACCTGCTTTTCTTAAAAGAACAGTCAATGGGCAAACTGATCCTCTTCCAAATTCTCATTTTTGACAGAGGAGGCCTAAAGTCCATGGAACTTTAGTGGGTGGGATGTGCTGATGCCAAAGGAGTGCCAGGAATCAAAGTCCAAGCTCAGGTGTGCAGGGCACACCTGCCTTTGTCTTGGGCAGAGCCACTGATGCTGGAAGCTGCTTCAAGAAGGCAGTGAAGAGCGTGGGCAGAGACTGTGGGCTGCCCAGGAGGCATGCAGATGGATGTGAGGCTGGAGATGGAGATGGAGATGGAAAGAAAGGAAAGGTGGGATCAACAGAGAAATAAGAAGGCAGCAAGAAAAAAGTCTGTTTGGAAGAGAATAATCCCATTCTTCCCTAGAAGTGCCAATTCTTGTCCATCTGCTGCTGAAGCCCTTTATGTTCCCCTGCCCACCAAGGGCTGGATCCCCATCAGGATTTGGGTGCTTCACTGCCCTTTCCAGCTCCTGTGCTGTGTCTCCTTCCCAAACCAGCATGGCTATGGATCTTGGCCTGAGAACCTCACAGGTGTTTAAATGAAAAATAAGAACTACCCTGAGGCTGGAAAAGCCCAAACTTGCCTCTCTGCTTTCCAGCTTTGCCATGGAGTATTGCCACTCACCTTAAGTGACTTTCTGTGCTGTGGGCAAAAGGAGAGCCAGGGCCAATCTCTCAGCCCCATGCCTCTCTCAGAGATGTTATCTGCCTTTTTCTTGTCTCTGTTGGCTTGACCAAATGAAGCTCCCTGCATGTGTACAGCAGCACTGTGGGAGCAGACTCCATTGTTCTCTGGACTGAAACCTGCTGACTATTTAAATAAAACAACTCATTATCTGCCACTACCTCCTCTGTAACCTGAATTGCTGTCAGAACATACTGTCCCCACAATCACTTCCCTCCTGCTGGGACATCTTTTGCTGTGTTTACCCATGTCCTTTAAGTAATGCTTAGAGCCAAGTGTCCATGCTGTGAGAGAAACACATATTTTAATGGTTTAGCTTCTGTAAAGCTTGGAGCATACAGCAGAAGGGAGAGAGATTGTTAAACCTTGGTCATGTGCCTACAGATCTTGCTATGAATCTACAAGGATGTTAAACAAAATGAATTTGATAAGGGCACTCTCAATCTGAGTAATTTTCCTTGTTTCTGTTTAGAGGAAGAGCTGTAGAGGCAGCCAGTAGGACAGTGGCATGCAGGGTATCAGTGCAGCATCGTCTGGGTGTGCAGTGAGGCCCAGAAATGCCTGAAAATACCCTAATGTGACATAGACACAGACCTAACCATAGATCTGGATGGCAGATCAGGATGGTGGAGTCCTGGGCTAGATTCTCATAGTGATGAATTCATTGCCTTCATTTCTGCAACACCAGAGATCTCCCTGAGCACCACTATCACATTACAATCTTGATGAAGAAAGATAATCTTAATTTATTTCTAACATCAACCTGTTTTACATATCACAAAAACCTTATTTTCCCAGAATTCTGCTAGTAGTCTGTCTGCAAATAGATACAGGGCAATAAGGTGTAAAAAACCTGGGTCATTAAGCCACATATTTGAGGTCTTATATATGGGGACTTTTGCTAAATACTTTGCCTAAGCTCCATCTCTGTTGTTATGCACAGAACAACTTAAAATTAACAGCCTCTGCTCTTGGAAATTCCCTGCATGGGAGAGCAAGAGCAGGTGGTTTTGCACAGACATTGGATTTATGCAAATTCCCTTTGATCCTCATGTGAACACAAACGAAAGAGTGGCCAAACACACTGCTTTTATTTCTCCATGCTTGTAAAGGGGTGGGGGAATGCAACAAAAACCTGTTATTTTGGTGTTGGAAGCTGAAACTGTGCACATTGCATGGTGTACTGCAGTCACAGGTCCTTGCATAGGTGGGCAGTGGCCAGAGCAGCTCTTTGCTTCCCTTAGACTGAACCTGTCAGTGCACAGGAAATTGTCCTTCAAAGACAGCAGTAATGTAGTGCTCAATAAAAGTTATGCCAGGCACGGAGCTTAATATGACACAAATCACACAGTAAAACAGTGACTACATAAAATTAAAGTTGAATCATAATTCATCCCTTTACTGGAAAAGTAAGGAGCTGTTGACTGTACAAAGAGAAAACTAAACTGCAGTGGGCCCTGACTACATGGAGTGCTGCTAGAGAGTTTTTGTCAGGGATGGGTTATGACAGGAGCCATATGACAGTCACTCCTGTTTGAACAGTTTGTTGAGGCAAACACACACTTCACCACGATGCCTGATAGCCATCCTGCTGCAATTCCAAATGGGGCTTGCTTTTGTCATTGTGCTTTCCTCCTTTCCAGGGGACTATTTTTGTTTCACTTTCCAATTACAGCAATTCCATTCTGATCTTGGCTCTCCATCAGGCACATTGAAGGCTCTGGGCTTGAGGAATTGTGAAGTAACTCTATATCCTCTGAGGCTTCAGAAAGGAAATAGTCACAGATTTATTGGGCTTTAAGGCAGTTTGGGGAGGAAACCAGATGAAGGCATCCTGCATCCTGGCTTAGATTCATAAGAAAGTCAAAATGTGTTATTACACATTAAATATGTCACTTAGAAAAATTATATGAGAATAAAAGTAGGATGGATACTTGGAAAAAATAATTACAAAATGCACTTTTTTGTATATTTTATGTATACAATTCAGCACACAACGTATCTAAGGGTGAAAAGCTTCCAGTTCTTTTTTCATCTCCTGATCACATGAACTTTTATTATGAAACAGCAATTGTGATATGAAGTTATTTATCATGTTGTTCAGGCCAACTTTTTATGGAATCTCAAGTAAAGAAAAGGTGACCTTTAAATCAAGGAGTACTTCAGCAGGACATGGTTGTGCTCCTGTATGATATTTCCCAGTGATCTGGGTCAGCACAGCAGTGCCTGTCCATGGCTGAAGCAAGGGACTGTAAATGCCATGGCAGTGCACCCCTGTGCCAGTGTCCAGTGTGAGGTCAGACACCACAGAATGCAGAAATCCACCATGCTTGGATGGAGAGCCATCCCCTCTCACCTGCCTCATGCATTGATGGTGCTGATTTGTTGTGTTTCATCTGGTTTTCTTTAATTTTGCCCAGGTGCCATCAATGAACTCACTGATGGCTGTTTAGGAAGAGTGCAAGGTTTCAAGAGATGTCCCAAAGGCAGATCTTCAGACTTTCCAACGTGTCACTGCTCACTGAAATGACTTGCATTGCCTGCCTTTTCCCTCATGGTTCAATAATAGATTGAGCTACAATTTTTCATCTGTGTTGAGCTACAATTTTTCTCCTGAAGGAGAGGAAAACTGTGTGCATGTAGGAGGACCTAACTCCTTCTATAAAGAGCATTAATCATGTTTTTTTTTTATTTTTTAATGGTCTTCACAGCTCCTCCTACTTGCCCAGAATTATCTCACTCTCTCAGCTCCAGAGACAGAGTTTGCTGAATTCACTGAGGATTCTAATGAGGAGTGGAGAAAACCAGTATAAATCTTTTGGAAAGCTGTGTATGAGGTTATTGCTGGCTTAACCAGGACAAGCAACATCACAAACTCTAGTTTTTTAGCAGAAAAAGCAGAAAGGAATGAGGAAAAGGAAGGAATACTTTGGGATGAAGAGCACAACTGCAGAAAGGGAGAGATATCAAGATATCAACGTGATATCAAACCACTCAGCTGTGCTCACAAATGTGACTAGGACAGTCATATCTCTAGTCAGCAAAAAATGGGATGCTCTTTAAAGGAATAAATATGAAATTTAATAACCAAACTCTGTCATGATACTTCTTGAATAAATTAAATTTCACATAGCTTTATGTGTAGAGTTGCCTTGGCTCTCCTCATGGAAAGAAAGAGTTTTCTAGGACATGATTAATTTTGCTAGAAAGCACCAGATGAATTTAATGACCCAAACTGTTGAAGCTCCTATTTTTCTCCATGGAGCATAAAACAAGTTGAGGGTGACTAGCTATACAGGAGTTAAGTCAGAAGGATTTTTGAGTTGATTTCTGGGACAGATATGCCAATATAATTTACAACTTTAGGGATCATAAATTCTTATTTCACTATGAAAAACTCCGAGTTGGGCATCAATGATTATAAAGTTGGCTTTGAAGAAATTAAAGAACAATTCAAACTGAAGAGTTTGCCTTACTCAGGAAAAGTGAGAGTTAGGTATATACTTTAAAAAGTGATCGCATTACATGTTTCCAAGAGCTGTGGCTCTGAGTTCTGCTGTGTTCTCAAACACTGAGTCATGATTGCATCCTCAGAGGCAGTTATGTTTTGCTGGACTTTTCTAAGCCCATCTGAAGTAATGGAGCTGCAAAAATATCAGCAAGAGCTAAATCTGGACATCATGAGGTTGCACATAATGAAGAGTGTTTGGCCTCCACCTCTGGTGGTGATGAAGCAAAAGAGGAATAGAACACAGCAGGGAGCTGGCAGGGCTGCCAGGAGAAGGAAAAAATGTGTAAATGTACAGCATTTGTTAGAAAATGTAGGGAGAGACCAAGACCATGGAGTCCCAGAAGGTGTGTCCTGGTATTTGCTGTTTAGGAGAGAGAAGGGTTTTGCATCAACAGCTCTTCCTTTACTCATCTCATCATGCTTCGCTTTATTTGAGAAAATGGGTGAAGTTTGATCTACAAACATACCCTTGCTCAGATGTGAAAGTGTCTCTCTGTGTTTTGAAGAAAACCCTGTCCTACCACAGAAAACATGGCAGTGCTTACAGCTGAGCAGTGCCTTTCCTGAGGTGCCTTCCAAGATAATCTCATTGCTTCCTGTCCATCTATATCCATGTTGGTTCTTGTCCTGCTTATATCATAAATACATCAGAGGTGAGAACATTCTTTAAGCAATATGTTTGCAAAGTATTTTGTACTTCAGGGTTTTCAAGGGGTCACTGCAACTGTGTTGGGACAACCTGCCACATTCCTGGTACAATCTGATGAGCCTGGAGAATGAGTGGAAGTCATTCTGAAGAAAATGTATCATTTTTCCATTCCAGGATCCTGCAGGCCCCAGCATGACATTTCTACCCCATGTGGAAATCTGTGTGCTGAAGCTGTGCCTGTAGAAGAAATGATCCTGGGGATGTCCCCAGGATCAGCTGCCTGCTGGGAATAATTTCTGGAGTGCTCTATCCCCCCTCTAGTCATACTGGGGCATCACCTGGGAAAGCTGCCATTGGCATAGGGCGAAACTTCACCTTTTGGTGACTTTATGGGGTGGATGATTATGTTTCATTTAAACTACCAGTATGGGCATGGCCATGGATCAGAGAGAAGGTTCCTCTGCAGGATGGCACCAATGGAAAGGCACAGGACCCTACTTGCCATCACTTTTATACCTGTGCCAACAGATAAAAAGCCTGATCATGCTGGGCACATCAGGCTTCCTGAGTGGTGAGGAATGTATTCACCTGCTCATGAACTCAGCTGCCTTCTCGTGCCTCATTGACAGAACAACCAATGGAATTGCCTAATCAATTGTGCCCTGTAAAACCTGCATCATGTTTAACCACTGACTTCATTGCTTTACCAATGTGCCTGAATGATTTTCCAAGTAACAGCTGTGTGAAGTCAATACAGCAGGGTTTGTACCAATTCAGCAGCTACAAACAATGCTTTATGTGTTACAATTTTCAGTCCTCATAGAGTGTACAGCCCTAAATTCAGCTGGTGGCCTATTTTGGTATGTAGCCATTTTTGCAATGCTGCTATAAATTTACAGAAATTTATGATTAGGGGGCTAGAGGGGAGTTTTTATAAATATTCATTCAAATTAAGTTTTTGAAAGTTTCCTTTTTTTTATTTTTTAATTAAAGAGATGATCTTCTTACAAGCCAGTGATTCAAAATCCAGATCAGTTTCTGATCCATAATCATTGGGTATCTCTTGAATTCTATGCCTTGAGAATATGGGGTTATACAAAAAATTTTACCAGTGCGGAAATAATCTGCAGTGCACGAGGGCACTGTAACATTGAATGCAATTAGCTTATTATGCCCACAGAGAATTTTGTGAATAAACTGGCCTTATTCAGCAATAAAAACAAGTAGAAAGCATATGCTAGTTTCCATCCATGAGATAGAATTTTGTGGGAGACTAATGATTTGGATCACTGGCAGTTTATGGGAAGGGATTTGGGATGAGCTGATGCTCTGAATCTGATCTTTGTGACTGGGTACACTTTGTGCCATTTATCTGTGATTCTGGGCATCTCCCAGTGACTGATATCCATTTACTTGGAATGCATCTCCAAGAAACTCTGAGATGTGCAATCACAAGGTTATTTCTAGTCACTGTTTCCCAGAGAATACCACTGCAGCTGGCACTGGCTGAGACCTCATGGTACATGAGGAAACGGAGGAAGGAGAAATCAAAATACCAGGCAATGCATTAGGAGATGTTTATGGCCTGATTCATCTGAGAAACCCATTTTATTGGACAGTGTTTTGAGTAACTGTTCAAGCTCAGGTGTCTCATTTGTCTCATACTTGCTAGAATATGACACTTTGAAAGGCACTAGTTCCAGAAGATATTTAATTTATGGGACCGTGCCTTTCAGCCTTTTGAAATGTTTTCAACTTAATTCTTTACTTTGAGAGGCATCAGCCTGGTTAAAGGCTAAACAGAAGCTTTTTTTCACTGGCATCAAACTTGTCTCTCTACCAAAGATCAGGATTGGAGGTGGAAGGTATTTTTCCCTTGGTATTTATATTTTTAGCCTAAAATATGCAGGTTTGGATCAAGCAAAATCATTTACATCTTACATATTGGCAAAAAAATCTCCCCAAAAAATAACCTCTGAGTTTACTTGATACAAACTTTTCCATTCAGGATCTTTATTTTCGTCAGTAAACTTGGACTACATCATAATTAATGTCTTTCTACTGAGCTGCACAAACGAGGCTTTAACATGAGTCTTATGTTGGTGAAAAAGGTTGTGCACCAACTTCCACATTTTCTTGTGTGCTTCCATGAATTCTGTTTCATTCCACTATGTACCTGTCACCAGCCCCATGACTTAGCTGAAAAAATAAATATTTCTCACAAAAATCTGTCAGTGCTGCTAAAAGAGCAGCTTGTCACAGCAGCACTGTGCTGAGCTGCCAGGCTGGAACTGTCCTTTGGAAAAATTAGCTTCCCATGGAAAATAAGCATCAACTTCCCATAAAATATACAGTCTTGGGACAAAACACTTCTTGGTTCAGACTTGTTTAGCCTGAAGTTATGGCAGCATGTAAAAACCTCCAAGGACTGGGCTTTGCTGTGTATATCATGGTTGGGTTTAGTTAAATCGATTTCTTACAGGGTTGGCATTTTTCACCTATGCTTGGGTAGCTGAGATTGCAACTTTATATACTGCAGTTATTGAAAAAGCAGTGAAAAATGCTCAGACCACATTCATCAGTCCTTTTCTATACAATATTTATCAGCCTCCAAGAGAAACAGCTGTTTTTCACAGCTGGATCAGCATCCTTTGGGTTTTGTGAGGAAAATTCCTGGCCTTCCTTTGCCACAGAGCAGGAGCTTTGTTGAGCCTGGCAGCCTAAAAGACATTGTCCAGCATCCATGACACAAATCAGTTTCCCAGGAGCTCCCTCTGCCTCCAAATTACAAATTACTGTGACACTTGCCACAGTCTATCAGCAGAGCTTTTCACACAAAGAATCAAAATGGAACAGAAATGTTAAAAAAAGCAAAAATGGATCTACTGCATTGGAGACAGTGCAAAATGCTGCCTCAGCCTTCACATATCATAGCAATCCTGATAGAGTCCTGGCCATGAGCTGCTTTCCACCTGACTGCTGGGCTTGGCTTGGCACATGGTGGCTCAGGAGAGCTGCAGCAGCCAAGGAAAGCTCTGTCCTCAGGCAGGGACTGGAGCTGCTCCAGAGAGGATGCCCTCAAACATGGGGCAGCATGGATGTTGAGTCCTTGGCACCAAATGTCACATCCACTCCTTGCTGGGGCAGGGAAATTCTTAGAGTGAGCCTTAAAAGGCTCAGGATGTGCTACCAGCTGTCACTGGGAGAGAGTGTGGGACAAGTCACAACCTTCTCCTCTGCCTCAGCCTCTCTCTGCCTTATACACACGGGTAATAGTGCCAATAGTCTTCCTTAAAACAGCTCAGGATTTTCTAATAATAGTAACAATTATTGCAACAATGACATCATTTTGGTATAATGGTTATTGTGCCACCACGGCTGGGAAATTGAAATTACTTTGTCTTATTTTAATTTCCTTCTTTTAAAATTTTTGGTGCTCCCCATGCTTTTAAGACAGAAAGCTGCTTTCTTTGAAACACCACTCTACATTTAAAAGAGGAATAAAACACAACAAACCATAATCCAGCAGCAATAGTCCACATGTTGCAAAAGTAGTTTAAATAAAAATATTTGCCCAGAGTTTGTGCCCTGGGATCCTGCGTCCCATGACAGTGCTCCTATGCCAGGCTGGTTATTCTGCAGATAAAATGCTGCTTGTAGCTGCTCTGAGTGATCTCTTCTTCATCCTGATGTGGAACATGTTCTATTAAATGGCAAAATCTTGCTGGGACATAGAAATCTCTCTTGGTCAATGAGTTCCTCTAAGGCATAGAACCACAGAATCAAAGTATCTTGAGTTGGAAGGTCCTGTAAAGATCATTAAGTCCAAGTCCCTGGCTCCACATACAAGATTGTCTCAAACACCAGTTTGATCTTGGCACCACATTGACTGAGAAGAAACTATGAATGCTATGTTCCCATGGGATTTCACATATTCTCTACTGAATCAGTACACACATGAACCTTACTTCAGAAACTTGGTCCAGGCCCTCATGCTCACACCCCTGTCATGCTGAAGGTCACAACCTGAACAGCATTAATTTGCTTTTTTCCTAGAGTCCAAAAATGTCTGCTATAAAACATGTCAGAGGGAGTTAAGGACAAATGACAGAACAAGTTAAAATGAAGTACAGGCTGAGATTTTAACATTTGAGCAAACACATATTAAGCCAAAACAAATGTGAGCTGATGTCTAATTTCTCATGGTAGCTATCTGATGGATGAAATGTCTGGAAGCTGGAAATGAGAAGTGAAACTTGTTTTACACCATTTGAAGGTGGCTTTATAATTAATAGGTTGCACAGTCCAACCTGGAAAATGGGAGATGTTGAAATGGCTTCACTCAGGGTTGACTGGAGAATGCACCAAACAGCCAAGTCTGCATCTGCAGGCAGGGATGTGTTTGGCTTAGATGGAGGAGTCTGGAGAGGGTGTGAACTCCTGGGCTGTCATTGCAGAAGAGATAAATTCCCTCTTGCTCCACATGTTGGAAGATCATTGCCACTAGCAGAGATCAGGATGGTGAGAGGTTCTTACAGGTCCTGTGTGCTATTGGTAAGTGGCTGTGCAGAGAGAGGTGACAGAGACTTGAGTCTTCTCTACTTTGGACAAACAGCCACTTCCATCTTCTCCCATCCTTCTCTGGCACAACAGGACAAAGAGAGAGCAGAAGAATCCCTGCACCAGCTGGATGCTGACACAGGAGATTGCATGGACAAGTCCATGCTCTTCCCAGGTAGTAGACTTATTTTTTTAAAAAGGCCACACCACCAACAAAAGCAGCTTTACAAACTGAAGTTAAGGCTCCCTGGTGAGATCTAAAAGCTTCCTCTTAAATTCTGGGAAAGTTCACTCTGAGTTCCAGGCACGGTGACTCAGATTCACCTCTAGCAGTAAGATGAACTGTACTGCAATATTCTCCAACACATACTCTCAACACTGCTGCACAAATAAATAATCTTGATCCACCTCTAATTGAATGTATATTTTTCACATTTTTGAAATGGTTCTAGTTGCATTCCATACATTTTTTGTTATGAACTCAGGCCAGTTGTGAATGTTGAATTTTATATAAAATACTGAGTTGAACCTTTCTTTGGGCTCACAAAGCAAATCCTAGCATGGTGAGTGGGAGGAAACAGGTTTAGTTACTACTCCAGGAAAGTTTGCCCTAGGTTGCCATGATGGGAAACACAGAGAAAATCTGTGGCCAAAAAGTTATTGCAGAGAGGTTGTCTTTTCCTTTGTGTTTGTGGACATTGTGATACTAAACAAGGAGGGGACCCAAGGGCAAAGGAGCAGATTTGGCCTTGCAATGGCCTTGTCTCTAACCTTGTTTCATCATCCATTTCCCATAGGATAAATCCTCACATCTTTTTACTGAGACTTGCTATGAGTGATAAGCAAGGACAGTTGTTGTGGAGACTTGTGAAGTAGCTGGAGGTACCCACACATGAAATAGTTAAAAAAAGCCACCCTCATTACTCTCACACTATATTTTTGTTCTGACTGTGGTTCTGCTTCTTCCATCTGGAGGAAGAAACTCCAATGTGATAACCCAGTTTTACTTAAAAATAATAAAAGATCTTTGGGTCTATGAAACCCCAAACTGCTACACAGATGACTGAGGAATCCTGAGTCCTGTGAGTTAACCAGTGGAGGAGCATCTGCATCCCATAGGAAGGAGCCTGGCTCAAGTCAGCCTTATTCCACAATGCAATGAGCTTATCCTTGTCCATCCCTGCACTGGGAGCCTACAGCTCTGATCACAGCCCCAAAGCCATGCTCTGAAGGCATCATGTTCTGTAGCAGCATGTCATCTCTTCTATGGAGCAGAGGCAGCTGGGGATGTGCCACATACTACCAAGTGACATAAACACTCTCATACAGCACTACTCTTTAGACAAGAGAATCTTGTATTGCCAAATCACCAAAAAAAAAATAAATCCCACCTTGGAGATTTGCTTCTTCATCTGTACTGGCCAGATCTCAGCAGTTGGAACCTGATCAAGTGGAAACTGATCCAAAATTTTTTGTGAACTTCCCCATCTTTTGTCTCTGCTCCGTGTGGCTTGAGAAATATATCACAATATTCCCTCTCCTGTTGATATGTGGAGAGCAAGGGAACAGAGGGAAGAGGGTCAGAGAGGTAAATGATAATCAGAAATTTTCCTCCAAAAATCATGTTGTGTTTGAGGTAAGAGATCCATGCCTTTGGACTGTTACTGACCTAGATTAGATCTGGGATAACAACCAGTCATGAGAGAGAGGCTGGTAACTTGTGGTAAAAGGAGAGAGAGGGGATGGCTGTGCATGGGAGTGGAAAGGCACTTCTGGTACTGCTTCTGCTGCTCAGCATGTGCAGCTTCACCCCAAGGAATTAAGCAGGCACCTGGGTTTGTGCTGGAGCTGGGTCCAGCCCCACTGCCATGCCAGGACCCTTCAGCTATGTCAGCACTGTGTGCTTTGCTCCATGGCAGGACTCCTGACAACTAGCAGAAAAACACTGTGACCTCTGATATCCCTTCCTTTGCAATTAGGTTTTTTTTAGTGTGTTATCTTCTACCTGGGACATTTCTCATTCATTTATTTGCCTTTAAGTGGCTGTTTCCAGCACTCTGTCTGCTCTGCTTGACATATACCTAATCTTTTTTCCAAGGAGTGGAACTTCCTGGCTTTCTTTAAAAACTAGATATGTGTCTATATGCATAAATCCCCAAGCCACAACAATTTGACCGCTTGGTTATCTCTAGGATTGCCATTTTCATTTTGCTTGGCACAAGAAAACCAGAGCAGAGTTACTGAAGCAGACAAGCTTTAGCTCTAGAATCTTGTAATTACTTTTAGTTTCTGATCAACTGCAGAAAAAGCTGGAAGACTTTTAGCCTGTTTTCTACTGCATACACACCTTCCTGGCCCCAGCTGTACCTCTGTAAGAGGTTCAAATCCCCAGCTGATCATTCCTCTATCTTTGCTCCATTGCTATGCCCTAGTGTCTTCCAGTAAATCAGAGCATGCAAATCTGGTCTGTGACACTTCAACAAGCTCAGCCCTGTTAGCTGAGCCCAATATTTGAAAAGGCTGAATCAGTCAGCTCAACTAATTTTCCTAGAGGTTGTCAATAGGTCATCCATGTGAACTGCTCTGCAAATGGGGCTGGGGGTTATTCCTGACATCCTCTGTGACAAAGTACATTATCTACCAGCACAGCTCAGTCTGGTGTGCTTGTCAATAAAAGGCAAAACAAAAAAACCTCTGCTCTTTGGATGTTAATGATTTCTGATATTTTCTATTCACTAAAGGGTGATGAGGTACTCATTATCCTCTGCTGAGATAGATGGGCATTACTGTATACTGGAAAATGTCTTTCCTTCCATTGATGACAAGGACTTTGTTAGACCAAAGATCAAGCCTTTTTCATGCCTAGAGCCAGACCAGATGTCTCCCACTCAGTCACTCCATTAATTGGCATTATAAGACCCCAGATATGTAAGGCAGCACACCTGTGAGCAGCATGAAAGCAGACTGGCATACCCTCCAGTATGAATCCTCTGAAAATGCCATGGGACATGGAAGGAGCAGGTGAGTGGAAGTGCTTTTTTCTTGTTTAAATGACAGCACTATAAACTATAAAAGTGTTGCTATTTCTCCCCTCTCCTTAACAGCATCCTGGGTGATCAGCAGAGGAGATGAAGAGAAGTGGAAAGAGAGGTGTGGAAGGTGGTGCTACTCCTTTCCATTCAGGTATAATGGGATGAGCTTGTGACCCCATACACACAATGATCAGTACAGCTGAGCAGATGGAGACTTCATGCAGGTTATTCTTCCCTAGACTGAGAACCAGAAAAAAGAGCTAAATAGAAAGGAAAAAAAAAAAAAAAAAAAAAAAAAGAGAGGAGTCTGCCTTATCCTGCCCAGCTCTCCCAGGCAGTTCATCTTACTCTGCCGCTCCCTCCTGGCCCACAGGTCTCAGGCTTGGATTGTGCACGGGCACAGAGCAGTATGCTGTTCAAACAAACCAACGCATCACTTGAGATGCCTGTGGCCCCTGCTGTGTCCCATCTAGATATATGAATAGGTCACAAGTTAAACCTGGCTGTCTGCTTGCTCTCTTTTTGAAAATAAAGCTGATGTGCCAGGCGCTGTCCGTAAGGTCACTCACACAAGGCGCCTATTTAGTCTCAGAGTCAGCAAAGCCAGATCAGTGGTCTGGGGAGAAGAAACAGCTACTTGAACTTTATAGGTTAAGAAAATCCCCAGCTAAAGTGGATCATCGTTGTTAAGTTTCCAGTTACATCCAAAGAAATGTCAACACTGATGTTTTGCCATCGGGATGGTGAGTAATTTTACCTACACACATTTTTCTAGACTTTGGTTTTACAAGGTGTTCCCAGATTGGAGTTGCATTGTTTCTTCTCAGGTCCATCCTGCAGATTCCAAGTGCAAAACAGAATTTCTTTCTTCCACTCATTTATTTTTATATCTAATCTACTCTTTAAGAGGACCCTATAAGTCTCCTGATTTTTTTGGTTTTTTTGTTTTTGTTTTTTTTTTAAGCAGCAAGTCATTGCTGACAAGTAGGAACAGCAAACAGGATCTTTTGGGCTCAGCTGACTTGTTTTTAAAAGACTCAACTGAACTGTGACTTCACATTAAAAGTGTGCAAAACTCAACAGAAATTCAGTAATTTTCTGCTCTTGAGCTTTCATGTGCAGTAATAAAAGTCAGTCTGGAGGGACAGCTTGTATTTCACTATAATGAATTTACAGAAATTGATTAATTAATGAATTGTGGCTTCCAGAGATGCAGATGAATGATATTATGACAGACACTATCAAAAGTCTCATTGACTATTGGCCAAAAAAATCACAGAAAATGAACAGAGCAGCGGCAAATGATTTAAAACATCCAGAGCTCCAACACTGGTGGATTTATCTGGGGTGCCTAGCTCATGGGTTTGCTATTGTCCTTATTGTTTTCCTTATTACTTATTTATGTTCATATATGTGGATGATATTTCATAAAAGAAATCAACCTCACATGCAGGAATATAGACACTAGACACTAGACTAAGATGATTTCCTTTTGTTGGTTTATACAGACACTTAGGTCAAAGACAAAAATGTTTATTCACACCAATGAGCCAGTCTCAGCTTCCTGATAGACTCATCAAAGGGCATGATTACTTTCCCTGAGACCTTTCAATCTGCCCCAGTCTTACAGCTGGAGGAGGAAATTGCTTTCCCACCCTGGGAAAATGTAGAAGGTTTTGATTGCTTCCTCCTATTCAGAGGGATCCTTGGGGTGTATCATATTACCAGCTTCCAGCACCCACCACAAGGACTCACAGAGAGCAGAGAGCTGACCAGAATTTGGCCCAGGTACAGTCAGTCCTTCAGCCAGGATCAGTCTCAACAGACTGGAGCTGAATGTAGATGTGGCCTTCTTGAAAACAGTAAAGAAAAAGCTGGAGAAGTACTTTGGGCCTAAGCACTGGGGCTTTTTTCCCCCCATCCCTGAGATGAGAAAAGCCTTTCATCTGCTCCAAGACAGAGAATAAGTAGAAGCAGTAAGAGGAGAGCAGCAGTCTCCCATGCAGCCCCCAACTTGGGAAAGCAGGTGGAGTGGAGAGAAGCCACCTTTCAATTGTGTTTTAATGAACAAGTTGTTTGTTCTTCCATGTCCTTTGATGAATGGGTGTTTTCCTTCAAAAGCTGACGTTTGTCTTTCATTATGCTCAGCATATGCTCTACTAGGCAGGACCGTTTTTCTACTCTAGATAAATAAACATGAAAATGAATTTATCTCACAGAAGCATGTTCTCTTTCAAGTCTGGCACAAGCCTGCCCTCTCCCCCAATAAATCTTTGGGTAAATGTGTACTCCTCAGCAATCCCTCCCCCTTACATCAAATGGAGACATTTTGTAAGCTCCCATCTCCACACAGCTCAGGAAAGCTGCCACTGACTCCAGGCACTTAGAGGCAGTGATTTAAGTACAGCTCACAGCTGAATTTGAGAATTCTTTATCATCAAAAAGAAACTTTTCCAAACCCTTTGCAAACCAGAAAACATCCAAACCTGTTTCCCAGCTAGTGGTAGATAGCATTTTAACCCTCAAATTATGGGGCTGATGTGAAACAGACTGGCTGCAGGATCTGGCATGGGATCTGCTGTTGGATGGAAGTTGGGTAGTGCAGTATGATCCAGTTAAAGTCTCCCCTTTGAGAAACAGACTGTTCATTTGGTGTACAGGCCTGTGGGTAAAGCTGGTTAAATTTTCAAAGGCATTTAGGTGTCCTTCCAAACTTGGTCCTATCTGCTGTTTGTTCTTTTTGGGTTCACAGCCTGATCCTGCACATAGTTTCTTTGGGTTTAGACATGGCAAAACATGTCTAGAAAAGAAAATTACCAAATGTCTCTGTCATTGCATGCCTTAAAGCCACTGAAAAGTACACTGAAAGCAAGGCTCACTGGGGCACTTTGCAGTTCTCACCTTCAGCAGATGAGGGATGTGTCTCTTGAACCAGTTCAGACAAAGAGAGAAAGCTGGGGGACGGTCCTTCACATTTCTGCACAAACAATCACTCAGGCCTGTGTCAATGAAACTTTTGCAATCTGTCAGTATTTTCACAAATACCACAAGTAGTTTGGTCAAATAATGGCCCTGATTCATGGAGGTACTTCAGTACGTGCTTGGCTCTGCCTGCACACTGGTGTCTCCTTGAGTCAGTGATACTGAGGCATGTCTGTGATTATGTGCATATTTAAGTGCTTTTGAGTGCTCAACTTGAATAGGAACAGCATTAGTCATTCAGTAACACCTGTCCTACTACTGGACAAATAATAAATCAACCTGGTCAAGCTGTCTCTGAGCTCATCTATGAAGCATGTTGTGATGGCAACCACTGAGAGTGCAGCTCCTCAAACAGATCCTGACTATTGCAGGCACATCCCTGATATGTGGGAGGTGAAGAGCATTCCAAGACTTTCTGAGAAGTTTGACTTTGAGACAGGACATACAAACTTGAAATAAATCTGTTTCTCTCACTCAAGATTTTGTATGCTGAGTCCTACAGGAAAAATTAGTTCAGCATAAATGGGATAAATTGTGCTCCTTGAAGTTTTCAAATTGCGTTGCAAACACATTATAACTATTTTGTAAGCCCCTGCTAAGTTTCAACCTCTTTGATTAAAGACAGCAGCACTGAAAACAACTCTAGTCATTGCAAAGGTTGTTGTGGTGGCCTGGCCTGGACCATGCCTCAAGCTCACCCTCAAATTTGCACCACCCCCACATCACTAGCAGCACCACTGCCTTCAATTTGTTGCTACCACAAGGGAGGTAGAAAATCACTTTACTTGACTAAGTTTTACTCCATTCTTCCCCCTTGAGAAGGATGACTTTGTCTGGCTTGCTGATGATTTCTTTCCCAGTAATGTTTTTATTGATCATATCAAAGTGTTAAGCTATGTCTCACTTAGGCTGCATTCTGCTCTTAACTGGATTACCATACAGAGAATGTTACAATGAGGCTCCGAGGTCTGCAGGGTCAGCTTGGTAAATGATAGCACCTCTTGAAGCTATAATGGATGAGAGTATCCTTGATAAGATTTGACAT
This sequence comes from Erithacus rubecula, assembly GCF_903797595.1. NCBI lineage: Eukaryota > Metazoa > Chordata > Aves > Passeriformes > Muscicapidae > Erithacus > Erithacus rubecula. Next base: position 6,277,117 of record NC_136687.1, read on the forward strand.
TTGTACTATATATGCTGTCACAGCAAACATTTTGCTTTTTTCTTGATGTTTTTAAGGCCATAAATACTGGTCTCTAATGTTAAGTATGTGAACCTCACATTAATCACGCTGCCAGGGAGAGCAAAGCACTTTGCTCATAAACTGAAATGGAGCACAGTTAATCTATCAATGTTCTGTAATGAGGACTATTATAACAAAGTATTTAGGTTGATTTACTGATAGGCTACACATCTCTGGTAATGGTCACACATCAGTAAAAGAGCAAAGGGGCCATCTGGATCACCAGAAGTCTGAGATTTATTGAATAATGTGAAGATCCATCTTTATCTCTACTGTAAAGTACTTAAGCTCATTCTTTATCAGTTCACTTTCTCAAGATCAGTCTTCTCACTGGGGCATCACTGCCCAGTTTACATGTTGGGGTAGCCTGGCCCCTCAATTTCAGTATTTTCAAATATTTCCTTCGGTTTCAGAGACAGGACAAAAGAAGGCTGATTTTTTTATTTCATAGATTTTAGAACTACATCAAAATAAAGAAAGGAATTAAAAAAAAAAAAAAAGATAAATTCAACCAGCCTGAACAATACTTTTATTTAGTCTTTATACTGTGTAATCTGTGTCTAACATCCTCCCACAGACATTTGATCCCTGTCAGGAGCTGGTGTTAGATACAGAACACATCTGCCACCCCTACCTCGAAAATTTTAAATCTGGATATTATTGGGTAGTTAATCAGAGTAACAATGATGGGCTCAGGAGGCAGGAATAATCTCACTTTCCCTTACACATCTGCATTAGAAATACCCACAACTAATTAGCACTTATCCATCTTTGGCTTGATATATGGTTTTTAAAGAGCTCTGGAGCATTTTTAAAAAATGCTCAATGACAGAATGTGAACCATACTCATTGAGGTGCTACATTTTCTCCTCATGAAAGATTTCTGCCATAGGGTCACTATCTCTATGCAAGAAGCACCAGACAGTACACAGGCAAGTCTAGGAGCTGGCCTTGGGGGTACTGTCTTGGGGCAACACTCCCAGATGTGCATAGTGGGAAAGCAGTGAAAAGTGAAGAATCAGCTCTTCTAAACCCCAAACGAGTTTAATTTAAGGTGCTCTGCAGTGGGGTCAATATTCAGAGCACCCACAAGACTAGGAATGAAAGCTCCTCCTTTCAGCTCTGTTTTATCTAGGAAAATAATTCAAAATATTAATATAAACATTCTTTAGGATGCTTCTTCTGGTGCATGTTAAAATTAAAATACCAGGTTTGCACACAAATTCCTCACCTTTCCCATGTGGGACCACTTGTGCATCATCCACACAAGTGTGAACATGGACAGTCCCTTTCTAGTATGGAAATAGTGCTTGGAGGCATTTTGCTTGCTGCAGGTGAATTCAGTTTTGATGGGAAATCAGTAGCTCTGATTTTCAGAAACCAGCTGAACTTTGAGTTCATTGAAGACATCAGGCAAATAGAACAGTCTTAAAAACAAAATATGTAAAAATAATTTCTTCCTCCATTTGCACAGGCAGCATTGAAAAGAAAATGACCCCTTAGGAAAAGAAGGAAATTAATTCTCCAAATACCACATTCAGCTGTGGAGTGTCAGGCTTCTCTTGCCACAGGATGCAAAGCAATCACCCCGGCTGCACGCTCACCCAGGCAAGCCAAATTTGGTTGAAGAAATGGGACAGGAGAGGCATTTCTTCTAAAAGGTCATCAGTAATACAAACATTCTTCTTAAAAGACTTTCTCAGTCCCTGTCTGGCTCCAGTTCCACAGGAGAGATGATCATTACACCCTTGCCTGTTCTGTCAGCACAGCTCTGGTCTGTGCTGAACATGTTGTACCACCACTCACTTGTAATGAAAAGCTTTTGCCTCCTCCAAACTGGCCAAAGGATGAGAAGAGATGCCAGATCAGAAAATAGAAGTGGCCACACAGTGTCTGGGACAAGAAGTGCTGCTGTGTGAAGGCAACCAAAAATACACTTTTCTTTCTCTTGGCTCATTCACAGATATCAGCCATGATATCTCCCAAGAGGGGAACGTGCCAACAGGAACCCAGACTGCAGCCCCTGGAGGGAGCAAAAAGAGTTGGCAAGCATTTCTTGCTGTACCTTAGACTTAAAGACCATTGTGAAGCTGTATTTCTTTAGCAGACTAAGAGATTGTTAGATTGAACAAAGGGATAACACAGGCAAAGGTGTTAGAAGACAAAGCCAAAAGAAACATTCACCAATAAACTAATGCACCATTAACATTTAATAAAGTGTTTTGCCTTTATTAAGGATGTAGAAAAGACTTATTCCCCTACTTTTTCTTCACTTTACTTTCCCTCATTTTCCCTCTCTTTCTGTTTCCTCCCCTCTTCCTACATCTCTTGGATTTGAATACACCAAGAGTTCTGGATCTGAACCTGAATTCAGATCCATATTTCACCACTGGCTTCTGTTTTTCTAGCAGGGGACTCTAAATGACAATGTGCTCAGACTATGGGAGAGCACAGGCAAGATTTCAACCTGTGTTGCTGGGGTTAAATGTCAGATCTGATTCTTGTATTTCTCATCTGACAAGGGCTAAAAGTCACATAATTTGAATTTTTGGAGGAAAAGGAAAGGTAGATTGGTAAGGAACAGCCCAAGCATAAATCCTCTTGCTCCTTCCCAGTGCATCCAGATCCCAGGAATTTCATCACCTACTGCAAGCCTCATCTATGAAAGCAGCCCTAGAAGTTCTTTATGTTTTAAATATGCTGCTATTTGTTGCCTAGTGATCCTGAGAGGAGACTTTATTAACCCATTTTGAGTGGATGACCAAAATTCTGACTGTCCCCAGAGCACTGGGAAACTGTAAAGCAAAAAACATTTCTCTCTTGCTATGGAACACCTGTGAAGCCTTTGCTTATCTCAAAGGTGCCAAGGAAGTTAAAAGTAATTTGTAAAAATGCCTTGGCCTGATTTATACGTTGCCAATGCTGCTATTTAGGCAAGGGACACAATCACTCAAAGTCTTCTCTTTAGATAGCAGAAAGAATGAGGCACCACCAAAAGATGTGAGGCAGACTGGCTCAATCTGGGCAAACTCTGCACCACAGCAGCAGCCTAAACTGAGTAAGTTCATCTTGAGAAATTCAATGAAATATCTAGGTTTGGAAAGAAATTAATCTGGGTTTGTCAAAGTGCTGCATTCACTTTTTGGTAATGTCATTGCCAATGCAAGTGCTTTGTCATCAAAATCTTCACTTTACACTGACCTAGACTGGAAGCTAAAACTATGATGTGCCAGTGTTTATGATGATTAATGTTTCCTAGTGCCTTACCAAGAATAGCTAATTTGCAGGTAGGGATTGGTGAGAATTAGGACAATTCTAGAAATATTTTACCTTGTGCAATGCTGGAGTAGGAAAACCCCTGAATGGAAGGCAAGGCAGGTAACACTTTTGGCAGACAAATCATACTGGAAATAGATACAGTGATATTTAAAATAGCCTTGCTTGAATTAAGATTATTCAACAAACCTGAAGGGTTGGGGATAGCTCAGAGGATATATGGCTACATATGGGTTGCCATATATTCTGTTCTTTAGAGACTTATTTCTCCTCTGGAATCACAGCATGTGTGCTCTCCAAAAAATCCATCTCTACCCTCAGCTGCTCTAAATCAAGCAATTATCCTGGGGCTTAGTTTGCTTATGTACTCAGACAGTGAAAAGGGCATGGTACAGACAACAATATTGGGCCCCACTTCCCATGAATATCCCAGCCATGTTTTCCTGCATGTCTGTCCACTGAACAGGCTGCCCAGCAACCCTGCTTTGTACAAACAGGCTGGTGAAACCCCAAGAGCAGAGAAATATATTTTGGGTCCAAATTTGGAGTTGAAATAGAGCAGAGCCATCAGAAAGAGTGTAAATCAGAGATGAAATCCCCACTTAACCCTGACAATGAGGTCTAATGAATAAGTGCCCAGCCCTGTCTTTTCTTGCAATGCAATGCTCCCCTGTTGAGCTCCACCAGGACCCCCAGATTCTCACCCTTTCAACTGCAGAGAGACTTCTTTGAAGGGCAATGAAAACTACAATTTATACACCTTAAAATTATTAAACGAGTTGCAGAGTAAAAACAGGAGATGGGGCCCAAGCATGTCTGTTGTCTGACACCTCCTGGGTCAGCCTTGCTGATCCCCAGCCCAGCACTACACAGTTGTCAAGTGGGAAGGTGTGGGAGAGCAGTGCCACTTGTTATCACAGGAGGGCAGGGAAAGGAGCCAGGCTGGAGCTGAGTGCCTTGGAGAGCTGATAAGTGCTGGGGAGCAAACAGGGCAGTGAGAGCTGTGTCAGCCAGCAGACGACCCTGTTTGCCAAGGCAGGGAGTGGAGGGGACGTGAGCGCCAGCTCTGTTGTTATTGTCATGTCCTAAGGAGTAAGTGCACTGGATTCTACATGCCTGTGTGTTTGATCAGGAGAGCACCACTGACAGAGGATAAATAAACAGAGATAAAAACAAGATTAAGCAAGTCCTTCTCCTTATCACTGCCTCTTTATCCCTATTGATCTCTGCCTGGTCCCTTTTCATCCAGCCTGGAATTCCTCACATGCTTGAACCACGAGCTGTCACATCTAATTAAAAATGTGATCCGAGGTTTTGCATGCAGCAGTGAGTATTTTCCAGTGATGGGCAGCTGTGTGCTCAGCACTCTGCCTTTCTCTATGAAAACTCATTTGGTGAAATCCAGCTGGATTTGTAGCCAAGGGATGGCAGATGTGAACAGGAAAAAAAACAACCTACTTTTTGGTTCAATCTTCAGGACATGTCCAGTCTCAAGGGTGAAAATGGTGGTCACCTTGTCTAAGCCTCTTACCACGGGAGAGAAAAGTTGACTTTCTACTTCTGTCTGTGTAATGGGGACATTTCTCTCTTCTTGGGGGTACCAAGATCTCTGTGGTAGATGGGCCATAGAGACACATAAACCCTTCTCCCCTCCTTGCTTGCTAGCCAGGTCTTTCATCCATTTGAATGCTTCCAAAGAAAAAGTGGTCACTGGCTGATCGCTTCATTTCAACCCCATCCTCACTTCTGCACGTTGCCAACTTTCCTCATCTCTCTGGGTTAGCTACTGCCTTCATGCTCATCAGATCACTCTGAACTCACTGAATGAACTTTTTTTTGTTTAAAACAATTAAAATATTACAGGTATATATCATTGGGCAGTGTGTCCTACTTCATGGAAGAGATGCTTTTGTACACTAAGCAGTTGTGGGCCCATAAATACCACAAATTTTTAAGGTCTGCATAGATGTCTAACAACATCCAGGGCATAGCTTTGAGTTGAAAATTAAGCCCCTCATTTTGTGCATCTAACAGTGCTAAGACAAATAGGGCTAAATTAGGAGGTTACCAGTGTAAGGGTAAACAACACAGAAAAGGAAACACAAATATTTTCTGCCTGACTTTTTAATCTCTAAATAATCTCTACCATACTCTGTTTAATTTTGTTAAAACATTCAATAAAAAAAACTCTTGAACATGGCTTTTTCTCATGCTTTCATGATCTCTGGAAACTATTAGAACTCTGGTTTTGGCTTTGGTTTTTAAAAGTGGCTGGTGGCTTTAGCTGAGGCAAGATTTCTGAAGGTGGGGGCCAAGGTTATTAGGGAGATTGGTGGAGCTAGGGAGTAAAACCAGGCATGATGATGGAGACAGAGGCTGATTCCCCCAGGTCTGATCCCCTCTAGGTGTACCACTAGGCACCTTCATTTTTCAGGACTAAAACATGTCAGCTGAGCTCTTCTCCCTTCTGAAGTCAGACCTGACTGTGTCTCAGGCTGGGCATCCAAAACTATAGATATTTTGGAAAAGATAGATCATGTCACTCCTTTGCTTTTGCAACTTTTTTCTGTCCCTAGGAATAAGCCACTACCTTGGATTTACTATGTGATCCAACAGGCAATCAGTTTGAGCAGGGTTTTTATTCATTCTTTCCTATGCTGTCATTCAAGACCCCACATTTTATTGCTCACCACTAAAACAATATCATTAGACATGAAATATATGTTGCCAGGCCCTCCCCCATCTCACTTCTCTCCCTCCCTTTCTTTCTGAAGAGAAAGAAAAGAAAACTTCTTTTCAGGACACAGTGTAGGGAGTGCTCATGAACTGGCAATTTATTTTCTCCTAGGTTTGACACTGCCAGGCCCTTAGTGCTTTTATTGACTCTGGCTAAACACAGTGACAATTATTTTTGTTGGTTTCAAATTGTCTTCTCCAGCAGAGTGTGAAGTCAGCAGGTTTTTTTTTTTGCATGCTGAGCATGCCCTTTCAGATATCCTAAGAGGAGCAGAGGGAAAGATGATGGCTTTTTTTCATTTTTATCCACATGCACTTTGGCATTCCCTGAGCAGACCTTTTGTTTTGAGGAGAGAAAGCAAGGGAGAGGCTCATAGAAGAGAAGTGGGTTGATGGTCATGGAGGAAAACAGATCTGGGACATCCTTATCTGAAGGTTTCTATGCACAGCAACCTTTTTTCTTGTCCCTGCTGGAAGCCCCAGGCACACAACACACCCAGAGAGGACAGGAGTCCTCCCACGCCTCCATGGCCATGCTCAACCACCCAGCCAGAAATCTCCAGCCCATGTTTTCCTTTTGTCCTATGCCCTCAAGAGCACAGTGCCTTCCAGGTCACCCTAAACCCTTTGCTGGGCTGTGAGGGACCAAGATGATGGTGAAATGAGTTATTTTTCAGAAAAAAAAAACTTTTTAAACAACCCTTGGCAAATATCCCCTGGAGCATTTGTGGCTTGTGGGATGTGCATTAGCATTTGTTTCAAGCATTTCTTGCCATCCCCTCCATCTCCACTTATCTGTTCCTGGCAAGGCACAAGAAAGGCAAATGGCCCCAAAATAATGGCAGTGTAGACTCAGCCTGTGGGATGCCTCACAAACTGCATATCAGTTACAGCAATTTTGAACATGATTTGTAAAGGTTTACAGACCAGCAAAGCTGCTTGGGAAGGAAATAAAAATACAAGCCAATCTTTCAGTCTACCACAAGGATGAATAGGACAACTTTCTTCCTTGTGTTACAACAGTGAAATTTAGATTTCAAACACTAGAGATCCCGTTTTTTTCTCTTCCTACCCACTCTACAAAGAGGTTTTGACTATTTTCTGTTCTTTTAAATTATATAAAAGCACAATCAGTTTCCGATCTGGAAACACAGTGGATTAAAATAGGTCTTCTCTGGTAGAGGAGCTGGAGAATTATCCAAAACTGATTTTTCATTTAAATTATTTCTTCAAACTTTTTTGCCATGTTAAATAAAATATCTCTATAAAATTCTGAAAAAAATGTTAAAAATTAAAATTGCTGAAACTCACCTCCCAAGAAAGCCATCATAGTGAACACTGCTGCTTACTTGGAAAAAACCCAAAACTTCCTGTCAATTAAAAAAGCATTTGTTAAAAATAATGTCCCACTTCTACAGTTGTGATAGCAAATAATGTCTGAAGTTTCCATTGACTTCCAAGGATGCTCTCCCTTAACTATCACCTTGTCCCAAACTGTGAGAAAATGAAGATCTAAATAATTTTTTCCAGATGGTGTGACCTGCTGAGGTAATTGATCAATAGACATCAAAACCTCCCTTCAGACAGAATCTGTCAAATGCAGAAGGGTTTTATTTGCACTTTACACAGGAAGATGGAGAATTCCCTAAGATAAAGTGCAGCTAAAGGACAGTTTTTAAAAAAATCCTGGGTGTGGTGGGGAGGTTGGCCTGAGATGTCCCTGTTTTCCAGAAATCCTGCTTGTTCTTGCCTACGTGCTACCATTAGGCATTGTTCCTGGTCAGTCAGGACAGATGCTTGAGGTCATGCAGGACAGAGATCTGAGTAAAATTCCCTTTCTCCCATACAAAGGACTTGATGGCTTTGGACTGAAGTCACCTCGCTGGTTTTGAAAGCAGGATGGATCATGTCTGCAGATGGTTGGTTATTCAGCAACAAAAAGGGAAATTTCTATTTGCCTACAAGAACAAACATGCAAACGTACATTTCTGGTTTTGTTGCCTCTCTGCCTCTGCACAAAGCCACAGAAAAGACTGTGCTGACTGTGCAGAAGACAGCCCTCCTCATCCCTCTGTCTGCACCTTTGTGTCCCACCGCCCTGAGAGGCTTTTCTGCTTGGATTTGCATCACACATCATTGGATTGGTGCAATCCTTGGCCCAAGGACAGACTCTGGAGAGCATCATCTCCATCTGCCCTCACACTGCTGCCCTTCCCTCCCCACAGCAGCTCCCAGGAGATGTCTGTGGTTCTGATCCAGCTGCCAAGGGGTTCTTCCAAATTGCTCCTCATTAAGGCTCCTGACAGCAGCTTTTATGCTTGGATTGAAAACTATTTCTAGTTGGTGTTTCCCAAAAAAAATGTGTATTATTACAAATAGGAGTTCAGTGTGTTTGAGAGCTGTGGGTGAAGGAGGGGGAGGGAATATCCCTTTTAAACCAAGGGTGCTCCATACCAACAAGCCTGTGCCTGTTCACCAACCCCTCCAAGCTGTCTCTCCTCTCATGCCTTTTGCTTTGGCAGGCCCTCCCTTCCACCATGGAGTAAACTGGCCCCAGCCACCGTGTGCCCCCAGCAGGCAGGGACAGCCAGCCAGGCACCTCAGGGAGTCCCAACAGCAGCCACCAGCAGGGTGACACGACCCTGCCAGAATTTCCAAAGCTTCTTGAACTGAGCATTAAGTCAATTTGAGAGGGATTACTCTGCCAAACACAGTAATTAATTAGAGAGACATGCTTCAGCACCGAGCTTTTCATTCTGTAAAGTGCTCGACATGCCTTTGTGGGGCTGTGCTAGCACTGCAAGGCCCACCAAGCTCCAGCCCTCCCCACTGAGTGTGTTCTGCAATTCAGGTACCACTTCCCCCTCACTGGTCCCTTTCCCCTTGCAGTGCCTATTTTTAGTAATCTTGCTTGCATAGAATTCTAAAGTGGTTTGGGTTGGAAGGACCTTGAAGATAATTTAATTCCAGCAACCCCAGCTGGGGCTGGGAAAGATCTTGGTCTTTGAAGGGTATGGCTGAGGCTACAATGGATATTTTCCTGATCCACTCTGAAACAAACCAAATCTGGCTGTAGGAGAAGTGGGAGTCATGCTGCTGTACTTTGATGTGAAGGATTTTCTCAGGAAGGTGAAGGCACAGGAGCCCAGCAGAGTTATTCTGGCTTTAGAGGATGGGTCTCCTCTTTCTGTGTTTTCTAGCAGAAATGACAACTTTATATTTGAAGTCCAGGCATGTCCCTACTCCTGATCTGAAGTTTTGGTGCAGCTCTTAGTGAGTCACTCAAGTTCCCTGATCTGTGATGTTGTGATGCAATTTTCATCCTCTCTCCTACAGTTTTAAATACTTAAGTGTGACTAGTTCAGTCCTGCTTTCAGCATCTGTTAAGAAACTTATCATGCTGGTCTTCTGCAGCACCAATGAAAGGTCAGTCTCCTTCTGTGTCTTTTCCACTCAATGACAAATCTTTTTATCAGTGTGACGAAGACAAGGTGCAGTGTCCTTGCTGCTGAGCACATACTGACAAGCAGGTCCTGATGGAATCAGTGGACAAAATTTTTAACAACAGAAGTACTGCTGTCATGGTCTAACAAATAGGGCATGAGGCAAACAGGAAGTCCTTTGCCAAAATTCAGGAAGGAAATTGTCATCACAAGCAGTAAAGAGAATTTAGGTCTTTCATCACATCTCAAAGCGACAGGCATCATCTGGGACATTCCTGCCTAACTTGAGGCAAGCAAAAGCGACAATATTTTGGAATCACATGCTGTGTAGATCAGCATTTTCAATTCAATCTTTTGAATTTTTGAAAAACAAGTACGGATTGGCAAGTAACTAGAGAAATACCGACAGTGTTTATTTTGCCTAAACTCCTAGACATTTTAGTATTAATGGTTGGTATGAGCATTTCCAGCAACTGATCTTTGGGAATTACAATTCTCAGAACAATCCCATTCATTATTTCAGCCCACTTCACTTGAAGCTCCAATTTCCAAATCAAAATTGAAGGAGGGAAAACACACATTAAAAGAAAAAGTAAATAGAAAGATTCCAGCAACTGATTTTCATTTGAGCCTCTCGTATTGATTTTTCTCCTTTATAATTATGCAATACAGAGTGCATCTTTTCTTAATTCAAAGAGTCATAGAATCATTACAGTTGGAAAAGGACTTTATGATCACAGACTCCAAACATTAACCCAGCACTGCAAAGTTCACTACTCGACCATGTAGTGTAGCAACATCTACATCTTTTAATCTCCGGGTTTGGTGACTCTTCCACCTCTGCCCTTGAAAGCCTGTCCCAATGTATGACAGCCTGTTCTATAAGGAATTTTTTCCTAAAATTCAATCTAAACCTCCCCTGGCACAGCTTGGGGCCATTTCCTCTTGTGTCACTTGTTGCTTGTGAGAAGAGGCCAACTCCCATCTGGGTCCCACCTCCTCTTGAGGAGTCATAGAGAGCCATAAGATCTCCCCTTTTTCCTCCAGGCTGAACACCCCCAGCTCCCTCAGCTGCTCCTCACCAGACTCGTGCTCCAGACCTTCCATCAGCTCCATTGTCCTTCTCTGGAGACACTCCAGCCCTCAAGGCCTCTCTTGGAGTGAGGGGTCCAGAACTAACACAGGGAGGTGAGGCCTCCCCAGCGCTGAGCACAGTGACAGTCTCTGCCCTGGTCCTGCTGGCCACACTATTGCTGATCCAGGCCAGGTGCCACTGGCCTTCTTGGCACCTGGGCACACCTGGCTCAGCCAGGTGCCACTTTCCACCAGCACCTCCAGGTCCTTTTCCACTGGGCCCTTTCCAGCCCCTCTGCCCCAGCCCGTAGCACTGCAGGGGTTGTTGTGACCCAGGGGCAGACCCAGCACTTGGCTTTGTTGAACCTCAGGTCACTGACCTTGGCCCACTGATCCCTCCTGTCCAGATTGCTCTGGTGTCATCTGCAAACTGAGGGTGCACTCAATCCCCTTGCCCAGATCATCAGTAAAGGTATTAAACAGGACTGGCCCCAGCACTGGGCCCTGGGGCACATCACAGCTGAATGGAGCTCCATTCCTCACACTCTCTGGGCTCAGCCCTCCAGACACTTTGTGCCCAGTGAGCACTGCACCTGTCCAAGCCACGAGCAGCCAGTCCTGCCCAGGAGAATAATGTGGGAAACAACACCATAGGCTTTACTGAAATCTGCCCAGAGAACATGAGCAGCCCTTGTTTTTTGCTCTCTCACTGAGTGGAGGAGTTCCTCTGTTGGAGTCATTGAATTAGGGGTCTCTCTGAATTCTTCAGTGAGAAATCAGAGTGCAGGGATTGAATAAGTCTTAGAGTGAGTTCTGATGCTTTTAGTGAGTAAAAGGTCTGGATTCCACAGCAGCAGTGAGTGTTCTACTGAAGGTGGCAAACATAGTGATATCTTCAGTAGAGGCTCTAAGCCCACAGTTGTAGACAGTTCTCAGACATAATAGAGCTACAGTAAGAATATTCCTTACATTTCTTAGATAGAACATGATAGAGTGTATGTGTAGTGTTATACATAACCTGGTGTGCTAAGAAACTAGAATTCTGATAGGTTAAAGAGTGATGGTCTGAGCTTGCATCTTAGCTTGTTGGAAAAATCCTATATAACAGTATGGATGGGAAGAGTTGTTGCTTTTAGCTATTGGCTTTTGCCAGGGCTTCTAGCCATTCACTTATTGCTTATTGCTGCTGCTTTTGCCATTGCTTTTGCTATTGCCTGTTGAGACTGATGTGCTTTGTAATAAGATGTGCTTTGTAATAAATAACCTTTTTAACTATTAGCTGCTTTGCTTATTTAAGATTACCCAACAAGTAAGAGCCTAAGAGCCCAGAGCTGGAGCACATAGAGCTCTGGAGTTTGGTGCCTTAGAGCACTGGGGGTCAGAAAGAACCCCCACATCTGGTGCCACATTGCTCCCCCAGGTGTGCTCATGCTGCCCAGCTCCCAGCATGTCCCCAGCAGCCTGGGCAGCCTCTTCAGCTCTGGTGGTGGGTTCAGTGCTTGCTGCCCGTGGCTTCCCTGGCTCTCTGTGGGGCTGGCAGGGCTCCAGCGCCTTTCCTGCACTCCCTCCTGCCTGAACTGCCCCACAGTCTGCCCATTAAATGGGTAATGACTGGTCTGGTAGCCAGCAGAGAAGTGCCTTCAGAGAACAGATAGCATTTGAAAGCAGAGGTTACACACAGAGCCCTCTCAAACAGATCTTTGTGCCAGAGGCTTTGTTTTGATACTAGAAACATTTCCACTACAGCAGCCTCTGATGGCAGTCATGTGTGGGATTAGGAACTGACTCCATTCAAATAACAGACAGCTGTTTGGAGTGAAAACTCGTCTCTGTCAATTTGCACTCAAAGAAGGCAGAGGCAAAGGAAAAAAAAAAAAGACCCTGGGCCTGGGAATCATTGTAGCTTAATCCCTCCTTTGGCAGGAGATAAAACTAGGGCTTTCCAATGCTCTATAATTTCTTGCATTGACCTGGAAAGAGATTTCTCTATTCACTGGGCTGTAAACCTCCTTTTTTATATTTACTACATGATGTACAAGAACTGAATCTCCAGCAGAGAAAACATGCCATGTTGGGCTAGGAGCCTGGGAAGAAACTTAGTCTCAGGTTAAATAACTTAGTACAGCAGGGACGCACAGTAGCTGCTAAAACCACTTATGGATTGTTCTTTTAACTTTCAGCGGAAGGTTTTCTCATTTTGTGAAGAATTGGCTGAGATTTCCAGAAGTGACTAATGATTTACGGTGGTCTGCTCTTTCAGTGCCAGATTTCAAACCCTGGAAGAGGGCCTGATTTTTGAGATCAAGTGCACAGCTCTTGCAAAAAGTCAAATATCTTTTGTGCATCTCAAGGCCCTGGTATGCCTAGTCATTCATGCTCTCTGATTTAGAAAAAAAAAAAATAAATGTGGTAGAAAAGCAGAGCAAAACCTTTGACCACGCTCTGCCAAGCACAACTTCAGGCACAGAGAAGGGTTGAGGTGCACTGCTCCTGTACAGCACACATGTATTTTTGGATAACCTGATGCTTCCTGTCAGCACCATAAACAAGGTCTTGCAAAAGGTTTTTCTGTTGTTTTTAACAGAAAAAAGTGGCTGTGCCAACAGACATTTTCAAGTTCAACAGAACAAGTGGCAAAGCTGTTACCAGGATTCAGGCCTGTGTGCACCTGGAGTTGCTCCTTTTCCCTTGTTCTCCTCCTGTGTTTTAAAAATGAGAGAAAAGTATTTAATCCAGTAGAAAATGGATTTCATTAGGAAATGGATTGTGTCCTCTGGGACTATTTGAAAAAGCTTTGAGGGAGGCCTTTCTTCTCATAGATTAAAATGTCACCTTAACTGAAAACTTTTCCTAACCATGTGAAAAAACAAAGGAAAGTTCTGACAGTGTCAAAATATGCTGTTTTGACATACTGAAAATTTTCTTTGGCTTTTCTTTTGAATGTAACTTTGGATTTGAATTTTCCTATGCCACATGCTTTGTTATCTCTGTGGCATCCCTGCCATGTGGCTGGTGGAGCTGTGCTGGAGCAGGTGAGTATTGCCCTCCAACCCCATCACCCACAGCCACATTCTGTAGATGCACTCTATATCTAAAAGAAAAACAAAAGCCATTTCCTTGAAACAAACCAACCTGGAATTGCCAAAGAAAAATTACTTAATAAATTCCCTGTTTATCTGTTTTAATGGGTCAGGCAAGCTGCCTTTATGGAACATTTAAGAGAAGGCTGGGTTTCACACCCATGGGAAATTGGGCCAATTTATTAAATGCTGAACCTCTCTATGAAACAGCCCCAGGGGGCTGCAGAATTCCAGACAGAGAGTGCAGCAGAAGCCAGGCCATGGCCAGGAGAAGTATCCTCTGTCAACACAACGCAAGGAGAAAGAGTGGGAAGGAAGAGGATGGAGAAGTGATTTTGCATAACGCTTTCCCTGCATTGTTTGCATTGGAAGCCTCCCTCCCTGTGTCCCAGCAGACAGCCTTTGGATCACTTGGAAGTTGTGCCCAGTCCATTCTTGTACAGAGCTGAAGCTGGGGCTGTTTGAAATGGCTGGTGCCAGGCAACCTACAGGAAGGAAGGTCTTGTTCTTTAAAAAAAAAAAAAAAGCCAAAACCACCCCCCTTGAGCTTGAGAGTGAGGAGACATGGATCCTATTCCAAGCTCTGTGCTCATTCTGGGTGGGCTTGGACATGTCACACTGCTGGCTGTTCAGCTCTGCCTGAAAAAGCAGGATGAAGGGCAGCAGGGGGGTACTGCTCCTGCTCGCCCTGCTGGGAGGAGTGCTGCACACCAGGAGCTGCTGGCACAACCCCTATGGATGAAATGGGTTTTGTGGCTCTGCCTGCCACTGCATCAGCACCAGTATCTTTGTACTGCCCTTGGATGGAGGTCCAGAGAGGATGGAATAACCTGCCAGGATGCAGGTGGGAAGCTCCCACACAGGTAAGTTATTTCCTGCTGGTAGTTTTGGGAGCAGCTGTGTGCACAAAGGCAGGAGCTTGGTGTGGCACAATGGCACAAGGATTGAGGATTTCTATTTCCACATCTGAATTTTTCACTACCTGCTGCAACAGATTGCAAGGCTCTATTATCAGGATTGCTCACACTGACAGAATTATTGGTGATCTGACTGCAGCAAAAGCCCAAAGCAAGCTGATCTTGGTGGTTCCTGCCAGATGGAAGCTGGTATCACAAAAATGGCAATTGGAAGCCTCAGTTAAGGAATCTTAACCATAATGCTGACATTTTCTTTATAGATGTTGACCCTCTAACCACTGCAAGAAGAAATCATCCAGCCCCTCTTTAAGTTTCTGTCAAAGTAACTGCACTTTCATGAAGTTCAAAAAACAGTGATCCATTGGGATGGATAATCTCAGAGGTAGATTAACAATGAATAATTTAAATCCTGCTGATAAGGATTTATGTCCAAAATGTGGAATGTCCCTTTGGGGTGCACAACCCAGAAAGAAAATATGGAAACCTCTGCTTCCTTTCTTTTAGCAAAAAAGGAGAAGTTTTCTCTCAGCCATCCCTCTTCTATTAGAAACTTCTCTCCCACTTTCACAGGCTTTGGCCAACTCAGTCTTCCAACCACTTTGAAAATGCTGAGGTATTTCCCACACTTATCAAAGCAGGATCCACCTGTGAGATGTGGTTTGTCAGTATTTTCATCTTTTTGGTTCTGAGCACATCAAAACTTAGATGGGGAATTTTCATTTTTTTTTCCATCTGTACAAGCAAGTCTAAGAAAATACATAACCTCTCATTGCTCCCTTGTCCTTGTTACCATCCATCCATCTCCATCTCCATCTCCATCTCCATCTCCATCTCCACTCCATCTCCATCTCCATCTCCATCTCCATCTCCATCTCCATCTCCATCTCCATCTCCATCTCCATTGCCTCTCCTGCAACATCTGAGATGCCTGTGTCTCCAATCCTCTGTGATCTCACTACATTTCAGGTGTTATTGAAAAGATGTCAATGCTTTCACCTCTCTGAAGCAGAAGAGTGTTAGACCTGTTACAGAGATAACACAAAAGACTCACAAGAACAGCTGAATTCATTTTTGTTTATTTAAACACTGAAGCTCCCTAGTTTTAGACTCTTGATAAAGTCATTACTGTGCCAAAAGGGGAAACGTGTCGTTTCCATGGCTGCAAGCAAACATTAAAGATAACTACATCCAGTGATGGGATGCTTCAAAGAAAATGATAACACACTTGTGTTCTTTACTTGCATGAAGTATGTTGTTGATATATTTTCCTTGGAAAATGTCTCTTACTAAAAAATTAATATTTATTTTAACAAGATTTGCAACACAAAGTTTCAATCTGAAATTAAAACAATAAAATAATTTGTTTTCAATTAAACAATTTTTTTGTGTATCATATTGGGGAACATTACTATTTTAAATTAAAGAATTATTTTTTATTCTTGTACTATTCCTCTCTCTTTCATTACCACTGAAGGAAACACTAAAATTTAGTAATTACTTTCCCTTCCCAAATATTTCTCTTTTTAGTCTGTGATTTTTGAAATTATCTTTACATTGGAAAGTTGTAAAAAACCCTGAGATTTCCACTCTGCAAATTCTGTTATATCAAGGAAGCTTTGAGTATTGACATGTTCACTTCCTATTTTGCTTTTTGTAACTTCTGCCAATGTAAAGGAAATTTTAGGACAAACTATGAGCATTAATGTATCCAGTGCTGCAGATATGATGGGTGGGGTGATGGCAGGTGATCTGACTCAGGGGTTTCTCTTTCCTGCCAGGTCCTTCACATTATTTTATTTGCTAAATGCTTGCACTGGACAATCTGTATCTTCAAGAAACTATCTCATCAATGTTTAATTTTGAGAAGAATCCTAGTCCAGCCACGGGAGAAGTCAGACCCATCTCTGTATACATTGGCTGTATAGATTGAATTGAGAGGACTCTGTCTTCAAAGAATTATTTATTTACAGATAACTTTTCTAATCCATGTAGTGGAGATCAAAACCTCACTGCAGAATCTTTGAAACCACAAGTCTCAACAGAACTTAACCCTCCTCTTAGATTTTGGAACATCATCTTTGGAACATCATTTGGAATAACATGAAGGGGCAATATTTTTGCAATTTTTCCATTCCCCATGAGACTTGCAGCCACAGTTCTCAGTACTATAAAGGGAGATATGAAGATGTGTACATAGCCTTGAGTTACATGGAATCATGAATTCCCCTGGAGAAGGAAGGGATGGCTCATATGGGGGCTAGTTCCCACATTAGGCTGCTCCTGGGTGTTAACCCCCCATTGCTCCTGCACACACAGTGGTTCCACATCTGGAAGTGAAAGCCCAGAGCACCACAGCTTTGCATGCAATGAAGCTGTCAGCATGTGCACAGCTCCATCAGCATGGCCTCATGATCTATCAAAATCCATGGAGAATGCTGTCACTGAGTGAAAAGCTGCTGCTATCTTGGTCTGCAGATCTCCACCATGTGTCTGCTGCCTCTGAAACCTTGTGCTCAAGTTCAGCCTTGAAGTGGACTGACAGTGTTACATTTATGGTTGAACTCTGTGATCTTAAGGGTCTTATCCAGCCTTAATGATTCTGTGATTCTAGGGCTCAGTGGTTGCAGCCTTTCATCACTTTCATCACATGCTGCTTTTGGGCTCTGGATTCAACAATCAGGCAGTCTGTCCCTTCAGCTCATGCATCAGAGCATCCCTGAATTATCTGAGTTAGCTCTGGCATGCTCCTCTCTCCCTGCACTCAGGTCACACGAACAGGGCTTGGCCATGCAAACTGCTACAGCCACTTTGACATCACACAGCACACTGGAAATGCTCTCTCTGCTTCCTTCAGCCCTTAGCACAGGTTAGGCTGAACACATGCAAACACCAGACCTTCTTCTAGCATGAAAAAATGCTGCTTCTCTCTGGGGTTATCAACTGGAATAGGACTACTCTGAGGTGTTCATGCTTTGTGCTTTATTCACTCCTATCATTTGAGTGGGGACTTTCCAGCAGCCTTTCATAAGAGTTTTGCTTTTGCACTGCTGCTGGTTTCTTCAGGATTACACAAGATAACTGTGTAGCACTTGGGATGGTGTTTGTTGAACTGAATGCTGTTATCTCCAAGTTTCAGTTTCCATATGCCCAAATCCAAGGGTAGTGATGCTTTCAGGCTCTGTGAATGCCTTTGAACTCTGCTGCCAAGAAGAGCTGATAATGTGGATAGCATGGTTACAGTGAGCTTTGTTGCTCAAACACATCCCTGGGGTAAGACAAATAAAACCAGATAAATCCCCTATAAATACACTTCTTACATTGGAGAAAAGCCATGTTCAGGCACCCCCAAGCAGACCACCTGACTGGCAAGCAGCTGGAAGCTGCATCCTCTCCAAGGGAGAGGCAGCTGTGCAGAAGTGCAGAAGTAGTTGTTAGCCAATGGTCTGGTGGGGCACCAACATCAGTGGGGTTGCCTCATGGACAGGGTATGCTGATATCCACAGGACTGTGTTAAGAAGGTCTGAACATGTGTGGGAATTCCTTGTTTATGTTTAGTGTCAGACAAAAAAAGTAAACCTAAATTTGTCTTCAGCTCCCCATGACCACAGGATGCTTCATGAAATTAACCTAAGTGGGTGTTAGGAATGAGCAGGAGACAATGTCCTCTGGAGCATCTCCTGAAGGCCATCACCTGGACAGTGGCCTGGCTTGTAGACCCTTGTTCACTGAGATATTGTGTCCTGCCAAGGAGACATGCTGAAGGATAAACAGGTATGCAAGGATAGACTCAAACCCAAAGTTTCAAATACCTAAAACTTTGTGAAATGAACCCTTGAGCAATGGGTGGATGACTCATTTACTTCTCTGTTACACTCATCTATAGACCTTCTTTGAAAGCTACAATGGATGACTGATACAGTGAAATAGAGCATATATTTGTTTTTCTTTCATCATCTTTCTTTTCCCTTTAGCAAGCATATTTAGAGTCAGGGGAAAGAGACAAACAGAAATAAATTAAAACCAAAGTAAAATTTGTTTTAGTCCTATCAATAACCTGATACAACAGTAAATTTGAGAAGCCAAGAAAAATCTTAACTTCATTTACCCACTTAGTTAATAATTACAGTTCCTTTATAATAAGCCATTCTGCAGCCTGAAGTTCTTGTTCTGAGTATATATTTATATTAGCAGTCAAGTATACTTTTCATGGGCAATTAAGACATTATTCGTTCCTAGCTATTCACAGGCATCTCAGGAGGGAATGGGGAAAGACAGAATTGTGAGGCCACAAAGATAATGAGAGCCAAAGTTCCTTTCCTCATTTTGTGATATTGGTTTTCATAATATAAACAGAGGCACAGAATGCTGAATCTTGGTAATATACCTATTTTAAATGCCAGTTGTTGAGTAAATAGACCTCTGTGGGGATATGTTTGTTTGAAAAGTCCTTTGGGATTAGGGAATATTAGCCTGGCTTTCAGCCTGAGACCTATTTTGTGAGGTGTCTTTGTTACTTTGTCAGCTTTCTAAAGCCTTTTATGATAGGTCTTGGCCCTGGTGATATTTATTCAAGTAAATCTAAGAATAAGAGTTAAGATGCAGCTGTTCCAACATTGTGGACATGTTTTGGTCTCTGTGTGTTTCGACACAACCCTGAAGTGCAGGACACCTCAGAGTGACTAACAAAGTATTCACACTCAGGCTTCTAAGTTTAACTCCTAGCCATTTTCCACAGACAGTGTCTGCTTCTAATTAATTCTGGCCATGAATCATTTTTCCTCAGACACAAGAACGGGTTAGTTATTTACTTTCCACCAGTTTGCACATAAGGCCCTGGGTTTGAACAGGGATGTTCCTGGCACTTTCTTGCAGCCCTGCATTCTGCCCTTCCTCCAAGGAGTACAAGGTTTGTATTTTTGTATTTGCCAGCCAAAGAAAATAAAATGAATCTCTGTCAAACAGGGCATCCCCTAGCTGCTTGACTCGAGTTTGCCACATAGGAAGAACATTCCCAGGTTTGACTGTTCTTCCCTTGCTTTCTATTACACCAGGAGTGTGAAGTCACTTTTATTATCAGTCATTAATAAAAGGCAGTTTTGAGGTTTTTCTGTGGTTCCCATTAAGTCTTGGGCTTTTCCAACTAACCTGAATTAAAATGTATGTATTCACTGATTTCATCCTGCATTGTCTAATTCAGACCATATGATACCTGATGTAAAATTGGAAGGTGAGTGTGGGTGTGTGATAGCTCAGAGTGGGTCATCATCAAGAAGAATCTTTTTATCAGATTAAATATTTAATCTGGCCCTTGACTGTTGCATATGGAAGAATTTGACTTTTATTTGTAATTTGAATGTGCTAATGTCCAATGAGGAAAAAGAAAAATACATTATTAAAATCTTCAGTAACCTCCAACTGGATGACTGTAGCTCTTCTCCACATAGTCAAAATCAGCTATCTAACTTTAGATATCTGCACCTATAGGAGAGGTATCTTAGCTTAAGCATCCAAATAAAACCTCTGATTTTCCTGCACCTCACTTCTGTAACAGGAGGCTCAGGACATTTCTCCCTCTGTGTGTCCCGTGGGTTTGTTCCAAATACAAATGAGTGTTTGGAAAGAGTTTTGAAGTCCCTGTGCAGAAGAAACTCCCTCCCCCAAGTGTTATCATGAATATCCAGCCCCTCCCACTGTATTTGGAGAGCGTGGTGCTCCATTTCAATGGCAAACCCACAGCTGCAGTGCTGTTTCCACAGGTGCATTTGAAGTACATGCCATCTTAATCACTGACCCTGAGAAATCACGGACCCCTATTCCAGAGGCAAGATCTTCCACAAACACAGGCCTTGCTCTGGGAAGGTATTTCTCTGAGCAGAACACAGAGGGATTGTAGGATCAGACAGAAACCCACTGTTAGTGAAGTCGAAGAGAAGAACCTGGGCAGAATCCAAAACTTAACTCTGGTAAATAAAATAGTACATTTCTATGAAAAGATTCACAAATAAGCAAAGATTTTAAAAATAAACCCTTTCTGGAAGCTGCAGCATATAGTATTCTCTTCCAGGAATGACAGTGTAAGATATAACCATTACAACTTTCATATTTACTCACTAAGTACAGAAAAAATAGAGTTGCAACACGAACTAGGATGGAATTGAAAAAATGCTTACAGTCTATTTTGCTCTGAGTGCTTAGAAAGCACGTTTAGGTGTTGCTCACCCTAACCCAAGTCTGCTCTAAACTCAGGTATCAATTCCCAGCTGGTTCCTTCATCTCCCTTTGTAGACCCAGCAAGAGACAAAGGTGCTCTGCCCTCTGAGGTCTTTGGAGAGTTAATCTCTTTCCACAGGCAACACAGGGAGCTCAGCCCTGACTTTCCACTGAATTTGAAGGCGGCAAAATTTTGGGAATTCCACCCAGACTGCACCCTCCCTGGCTCTGGGGCCAAGGATCTGCTCCCTTGTTCAAGAAAAACAAATGTAAGCAGTTGTTCAACAGGAGTACATACCTGAAACTCAATGGAAATTGGATAAAGGAAGTGTGTTGCTTAAAGCACAGCACATGAATATGCAGGACAGGGGAAGGCAGAACAAGAGTCTTTTACATTCATTTAGGTTAAAGAATTAATTTGGACTCAACCACAGTCACTTTCTGTGACCATTCCACGGCTGAACTATGTGAGCATGAAAGTCTGTCGACAGCAAACGTTCAGCTATTTTGTAAAAGCAAACTTGGAAGTTTAAAATAGGCTGTGTTTAAAATTCAAGTTACTTTCACCAACCAGAACTGCATGTTGCTTCATCTATGTACAGGACTGAGTGCACTGGCAGTGCTGCCAGAATGAAGGAACAATAGTTCTTTCATGAGATCACCAAGTAAATATAAGTATCATGTTCATGGACTATTCATATAAAAAATAACAATAATCCAGGCAAAGATCATCTCTAATATAATTACAGCACTGCACCTCCCAACCACTGTGTGCTAACACTGGTCATATTGACCATTTATGTGCACAACATTTTACTGGTGCCTCCATAAAAGAGAAAATCTTCTGGTCGTGGGCCTGCAGGGAGAACTAATTAAGAAAAACAAATCTAGCCCTTAGAACTTAAATATGTCTGCCAGTAAATTATTAAATTCACCCACCTCATCATTTTGTGCTGCAAATGAACTCCTGAAAGCAGCTCTTGGTGGACCTCAACAGACAATTCTGACAATCCCTTTCTTCAAAAGGCACATCCTCAGTGTATCTGTCTCCCAGGGCTTTCTCCCTGTATCTGACAGGACTTTTGAGGACTTTTCCAGAGACAGTTATTCTCCCTGACCCATCCCTCATCTCCAAGGACAGGAAGGTAACACTTTAACAGTAAGATATTCTTGAGTATGTGGCTGCCTGTCAACTTCTGGCTCCTGAGAAGGATCATCGTCAAGAAAGGTTTCCAAATACATCCTGTATAAAACTGAAGTCACTCTCACCCTGCTCAGCTGTCTGCTTGTGCTTATTAGATTGTTGTGGTTTCTTTACCACCTTCCTAGGGTTAAGTTTTTTTTTCCTACTAACAGAGTGCATAAAATATCAATTTCTAAGATGAGGCTGAAGGACTCCTGTGTCATCCCAGAGTAACTTCACCAAACTCAAAAGTCAGAGAAGACATCAAGTATAATTCTGTTTGGCAGACTCTGAAATACAGAAACAAAAGTTATTTTCATAAACATTTAACAACATTTTCCCTTTACTCCCCTTCTTTTCCCTAATTTTCCTTTTTTTCCTTTTTTTGCCAAACAACTATAAAGATTGTGTCAGGTTTCTTGCCCAACTGTTATAAAGATTTCACTGAATTGAATTACAAATTAAAACATTATACCCAAAACTGCACTTAGAAATTAAACATACAGAGGTCACAGACTGATGCCTAAGCCTCCATACCTGTCAGGAAGAAAGCTCTGGGCATAATGATTCCAAGGAAAATATCAAATAATTAGACATGGATTTTGCTATGGCATGTCCACAGAGAAATTGTATCACATACCTTTACAATAGAAAATGCATCAACAAAATATACAATGCATGCCTACTTCTCCATTCAAAAATAAATGCTAATGGTTCTATAATATCATCTCTTTGTTCAGTCATCTGTCACTAGCCTGTCCCACAGAGAAGCTGTAGGAAAGTTTTGTGCCCAAAGGACAGATATGCAGAGTGCTCGCACCCTGCTGTAAACTTCCTCAAAGGGGAGAATCTCTTGCCATGTGTGTTTTTACTGTAAAAGTAGTAAGTTATTTCTCTTCTAAATGGTACAAATACACTCATAAAGCACTGAAGCCAGCCAAATCTCAGCACCCATAAACATTTATGTGTCTGCAAGTGCTCTGTTAGCTGCAGAGGTCTAAAGGTGCCCATTTGATCCCTTACTCCTGCAATGCACTGTCCTGCTTGCTTGCAACTCTGTGAACACATTGCCAGAAGCATTTTGCTCCTGTACCTTATTTCAGGAGCCTTCTGCTCACATTTCCTCTTGTACTGCACCCACTCTTTATTGAACCTTCCCTGGCTGGAGCTGAACCCATTTAACTGGATGGGGTCAGCCCAATAAATTACAGAGCTGTTTCTGACAGCTCAGAAGAAGGCATGTGGGAAATGTTCCTTTTGGAAGCCGTGGGTAGGAAGTGTCCCAGACACACAGATGGAGAGCATGTGTCCACTGAAATTAAATGGGGCTGAGGCAACACACCCAGAATAAAGCAC
Source organism: Erithacus rubecula (assembly GCF_903797595.1). Taxonomy (NCBI): domain Eukaryota; kingdom Metazoa; phylum Chordata; class Aves; order Passeriformes; family Muscicapidae; genus Erithacus; species Erithacus rubecula. The sequence continues at coordinate 6,300,452 of NC_136687.1, forward strand.
TCAGCCTTTTGGAGTGGAAGGCCATTAAAAGAGCTTGGTGATGACACTCGTGCAACCCAATATCTCCATTGATGATATACACTTATTTTAACCACCTAATGAAATTGGGTGGGTTTATCACTTTATTGCTTTCTTCAATTCAAAAGCATATGAAGGAAAAATTAAATGACCATTTTCTCAATGGCTGAGCCTCTGTTTTCAATTGGTATCTTGTTTCATTCATTTTCTTCATGTTTAAATGCTGTTCTACCTCCCTACACTGGCAAAGTTTGAACAAATATACAACCCACCAAAACTTAGAAAAAGGGTTTCTGGTTTCCAGTCTAATCTTATTGAAGCCAGTGAAAAGCCATCTTATGGAAAGATTCAGGAAATCTCTTAAGAATGGTCGTATATCTGTCCTTACTCAGAAGTTCTTCAAGAATGTGCTTAGCTCCACTTCACTGGCAATTAAGCACATGTTAAAATTCTTTCCTTTAGGAAGTTCCCCTTGGTCCACCACCTGCTTGCAGATGATTGGTATCTTCATCCATCAGCCACATAGAACCAAGTTTTGCTATGGCAGATACCAAACCACTAATTCAGCAGTGGTGGAGAGCTCAGTGACAGCAGACTGGGCACCCAGTTTTTAAAATTCAAACTTTCTGAATGTCAGGGGACTGCAGGTTTACTCCAAAACTACATATCAGCAAAAGCAAAAAAAACTAAAAAAACAAAAAAAACAGGAAATATTGAATAGGTCCCTTCCAACTCCTATTCTATTATTCTGTGAATATCAAGGAGGCAGTAAGGGATGGGAAAACTGATATTTTTCTTGTTTGTCATCTTTGGTGTTCATAAATGTGGAGTGCTCCAGAAAATAAACACACTTAGGGTCTAACACAGCCATAGATCACTGCTCTATCATTGTAATGAGACAAATTCTCACCATGTTCCAATTGCACAGTAGAGGGAAACTGAGGAATTGTGCAGATCATCTGCTGCTGGGCATCCTCACTTGGCTGAGGAACTAAAAGTATTTAAGCCCAGGAGAAGAGAAATTATTCAAAACTCATGTTATCCTGAGCTGACACACCTTGCTGTTACCTTCATTTTCAGAGCTGCCTGCCCCTCTTAGTTTCCTGTTGTACCTGTAGTACCTCAGATTAGTGTTTTGGGCCATTCTTGCACTCAAAGGTGCAAATCTGAAATGGACAAAACATTCATGTACCCAGATACAAGGGAGATGATGAATTTTTCCAGCCAAGCAAGGCCTGGTTATTTTTTCCCCACCTACACACCTCAGAGGAACAGTAAATCCATCATTAGTGTCGTTGCACATATTTCAGCAATAAAGTACTTAATGCACGGCTGCAGAAACGAGAATCTTATAGTGTTAAAATCAGTTTGTCACAGAAGGAGCTGGCAGCCTGCCCTGCCTATTGAAACAACAAATTGACACCAGTTACACCCTCAAAGGAATGAATCAGGCAGCCAAGGCATCCCAGAGGCCTGAGTGTAAATTGAAGCTGTGAAATGGCATGTGGAAAGGTTACCAATTAATTTATACTGAAAAAATAATGAAAACATTCAACATCTTGTAGACTTTAGCAATATTTTGAAAAAAATGTTATTATTGTCCATCTACAAACTTTATGGAGAATTTTCAGTAGCTGAAGGCCAACTTATTAATGGAAGTTGATGGCCCACAGGGCTCCTGTTCTGCAGACAGAAAGCACTTATTTTTGTAAAATACACTGAAATAGATCTGTATAGGAAAAATGTCAAGTCTCTATTTTTGGGTTCCTGTCCTTGGACCCTCCAAATTAGGACTCTACAGGTGACTGAGGTTAGCAAGACTGCAACAGAGAGAAAAGACAAGGAATTGGTAAAATAAACAGAATGAACAATGGCCTCAAATCTAGACCAATTCTATTGATTATTCACATGGATGGGAATTAAATTGTCCTTCCCAAAGTCTGTGGTAATTCAGTTTGGAAAAATAATGGACAGTGTCCTAGGCAAAGAGCCAAATGTCCCAAGACTGTTCCTTGTGTGCTCCTAGTCTTCACTTTTCTCACTTCACATCTCTGGCTTCCTCTGCTACATGGTCTCCATGGGCAGAGCCTCACTTGGTGCTTTGGAAGTGAGAATCTGGCACTATCAAGGCTCTTGATGAGATCAAAAGAAGTGAAGTTTAATTAACACAGGCAAGCCTGCAAATTCATGCCCAGTCCTTCCTCTGGGATGTGACCTGTGCCTTCCACTCACTCCTCCCAGTGAAAAGGAGACATTGAAGATCTCAAAGATTAATGTATCTGCATATGATGGATTTGAAATGCTTTTTAAGGTTCAGACATGAAATTCTCTCCCTGGGCACCAGCTGAGCCATGGTAATGTGTCTTGTGTGTTTTCTGAGGCTGCTGCAGATGACAGCTTAAATACAGTCCTCTAGGCCTCTTGCTGAGGTTTAAGCTGATGTGTTTTATTTCCCCTTCACTGAAGGTTAACAGGGTAGTCAGGGCTGTCCTCTGTGCCTCACATGACTTGCTGTCACTTTGGGAGATGCAGCTGTTCCACTGATAGTTACTACAGGACATGACCACTTGATTTCACCAGTAGCTTAGTCAAGATCCACTGGATCTTGGTTGGAGCTCATTCAAAGCTCAGAAACTACTTCCAGCCCTCTACAAGCCCAGTTTGGGGAAGTTCAAGCTCAGCATTCAAGCAAAAAGAGCTGCAAGGGCATTAGTGGCACCACATATTAGTGGCTGGCTTATTTTTTCCTCTGCCTTCACACAGAGTCAGGATTGAAGCACGAGAGATGGATTTTCATGTTCAGACTCAGTTGTTTATTAATTCTTATCTAAAGTACAGTGAGTTCTACGGTACCTCTAGCTAACAATTTAAAAGCAAGAAAATGGAGCTGTACCTTGCTCATTACAAGGTCTTTTAAGGCTTAACTATCCAATTTAAAGCTAACATCTGTATTATTTATACTTTTGAGGCAATAACTAAACACATGTGACCTGCACTGCAGGATCTTCTACCCAACCAAAAGCTACTACCTAAAACTAAGAAGAAGAAGAAGGAACAAGAAGGAAGAAGCCACCACCCAAGAACCTCCATCTTGTCCCATACCTATTACTGTATTCTAAAACTCCAAATTCCAAACCCTTCACCATGTGATATTACACACTTCTATCCAAACTCCACACCAGTGATTCTAACTCCAGCACTCAAATTTGGAAGGCTTCTCCAAGGCCTTAAGTCAAAAGCAGTGTTCTTTTGAGAGTCAATGTCAGAAAGCACAGAAAGTTCAAAGCTCCCAGGCTTCAGGGTTCCAACACAAGGGAACCTACAGAAATATCTGACAAAGATAGACCTGGCAGATAAAACTCACAGCTCCAATAACCATGGGCTCTCCACCTGGCTCCTAGGCATTACACCTTAGCATTTCTGTCCCTCTAGCTCATTCCTTATACATATTTTCTCTACAAGTGCCTGATACTTTCTCTTTCATAAACAGCCTATGATATTCAGTAAAGCAAGCATTGCTCATTTTTGTTTGGCTTTGAATTGCTGCTTCTATTTCAGACACAGGGGCAAGACTTGTGTACACAAACACTTGTTCAATTTTTCCAGCTGTACTATATGATCTAACAGAAGTAGACACCTCATTCTGCTAATCTCACCCCGTTGTCCTAGGGATAGTCACACTGGCAGAGCTGTTACATGAGGACAAAATGTGCATCCATAACCAGCAATACACTCTCTCTAGGTGTTGGAGATTTTGCCTCAGTGACTTATTGCCAAGCTTGTGTAACAATCAAAAACTAGTCCTTTACTGTCTATATAGAATTTGCAAGATAAAGTAATTAAAGAGTCTTTGACTGTTGAACCACAGGTGAGGGAAGGTTTCAAGAACTCAGCTAGTCTTGGTCTGGTTGTCCAGTATCTGTTAATTCACCATAAGTTTGACTGTCCCATCTTTTAAGCCCTTTGGTGACAGGATATATGCAGCCCACTCAAACAACCCAGAAAGTCCATCTTTGTCTTTTTCCTTAGAAAGACTATTTTACTTGAAAAGATAAGTCTTTATTGACTTCATTTAAACCAGTAGCTTGTCATAGTCACGGCTAGAGTTCTCAATAAATGTGTGAATGTCTGAAATGTCTCTACACAGCATTTGTTTAATGAACACCTTTGTGCTTCTTTGTACATTAAACACTCTTTTTCTTGCACTTTTTATTGGGAGAAAGAAGTGTTATCCATGTGGGAGCTGAACCTGTGATCACAGGTTGGGGGATCTGCCTCTCGTGCATGAGGCTGCTCATACACAATGTATGACTTGGATTAGAAAAATCTGTTGAAATTCTCTCTCTGCCAAACTCTCTTCCATGAAAGCTACACTCTTGGACAAATTTTTATGTTTAGTAATTGAGGAAAAATTATGTCATCATTGGAAGGAATCAGTTTGGTGCATCTTAGCAGAGGGAGTAGGGCAGCATGATACACTGGATGGATGGATGGATTAAATGCTGACAATATAAATTGGACACCCATCAGGATATCTGTCCTTTTACAGCTGCATAAGTGAGAAAAGGTGATCTGCACATTTCTACAATCAGGGAATGTTGTCTGTTTCCTGATTCTGGCGCCAACTCTGCATTTCAAATTCCAACCATATTGTTACAGTCCATTAATTTTTGTAGACTGAAGCTGTTGCAGTGCCACACAGGGAAAATATGTAGCACAGATGTGTTTGCTGTTATGAATTTTTCCTTTTTTTTTTTTTTAATGTTTTTAGAAATAGCTGTAAAATAAAATAATAAAAGCACACCAAACAATTCATACATGGACTAAAATTAAATCCACATCACTCTTTGGCTGGTTGCAGAGCTGCAGTGCTTAAGTTGGGAACACTCCTGCCACCTCTTTGCAGTGTAATTAGAGTTCATTTGAAGTCTGATGGAATTTCATTCCTATTCCGAAGGACTGTTGCAATAAATTTTTTTTTCTTGAACCAAAGGAAAGTTATTAAAAAAATTAACAGCAAAGGGCAACTATGCTGCAAGCATCTGAGAGGGGTCTAGCTTGCTCAGCTTTTTATGGATGGAATGAAGCTGCCATTAAATGCAGCTCTAGAGCATTTGCTCAGAGGAACTTGTCCTATAATGTGTTTAGCTTGTTGCAATTGTTCTTTCTCTCTGTGTCACTAATTTTGAACAGCAGGATAAAGGCAGTTGAAGGACACCACCACAGCAGGCACAGAAATACTTGTCAGAGTAATTCCCTGCGTTAGGAAGGTGAGCTAAAAAGGCACAGGGCCAAACCTGGTTTGCATTAATGCCCCTGTTAGCACACAATTATAGAAAAATACCAATAATGTTTGAATGTGTTCCCTCCTGTCATCCTCCTGTGCCCTGTGTACCAGCAAACCCCAAAGAGTTTGCAGAAATGACACTGCAAATTAGCCACTCACTGCCATGCTTTTTCCATTTGAGTTTGTTGCACAAAATAGGAAAAATGTGCATTCCTTTTGGTTCCTTCCATATCTGGGGTGTCAATATTGTTTTATGTAATTATAGTATGTATATCAGGTTTTGCCTTTTTTAAACAAGAGAAATATTATGATCTAATGAAAAACCCTTTGTAATTTTCAATTAATTTCTTCATCCAAAAGGATATTTTTATACCCCCAAAATTAAATATTCCTCACAGATATACATGATATCTTCTACGTACACCATACAGACTCCTATCTACATGCTTATACCTACATGTACATAATTGCCAATTAGTGTTGAATTAGCACAGGAAACAGAAAATCAGTAGATTTTAATTCCAGCACTGGTATCTTACTTGACAGCTATAAAAGTTTAATAATGTATTACGACTCACCACAGACAGCAGGAGTAACTTTATTGCACCAAAAGAAAGAGAAACACTCTTTGCAGGTTCCATGGTGTTTATAACATCCTTCCCATACAGTTTCATGCCTTTTTTTTTTTTTTTTTTTTTTTTTTTTGTAAGGTTTTATTCAACTCAGCTTGGCAAGTGCAGTCGTCATGGTCCTGTTGACTTAATAGGGTGATGACAATTTGCATCTGCAGAGGATGAATCCCAGGAGAAAGAGAAACTTCCTTTGGAGAAAAGTGCTAGTGTGGCCAGAGTTTATCAGGAAAACCTGCACAAGCAAGTGTAGGCCCTAACAAGATGCACATATTGCATTGATTTTCTGCTTCACTGAGAGAAGGGAGTGACTACACTAAACACAATTTCTTCTACAGTATTGGAACACACTTAGCTGTGTCATCAGAAGCAATTTTTAACAAAATGAAGACTTTACCATAGCTATTAAAAATGTAGCAATAAAGCACAAAATCTTATGAGGTGATGACATAAGTGGTCATGATTCATTTTTATGAGAAAACAATATAGTGAAGACTGAGCCAGACTCTTCCTAGAGGTGCACAGTGGGCAAGAGGCCATGGAGACAACTCACAAGAGCAGAAATTCCAGGCAGGTATTAGGAAAAAATCTCCCAGTGAGGGTAGTCAGATATTTGAGCAATTTGCCCAGCGAGGTTGTGCAGTGCCTGTCCTGAGGATATTCAAAACTCAGCTGGAATAAGTCCTGAGTAACCTGATCCAAGCTGGCTCTTTTTTGAGCAGGTGGTCAGACTATGTGATTTTCAAAATCCTCTTCCAAACATACATTGTTCTTCTTCCACAACTCTGGGAAGAGATTTATTTAATTCACGGCAGTAAAATAATGTTGCTGTATTCCCAGTTCTTAAACAGACTTCTCTGACAGAGACAGGAAAGACACAGAAATTCTCAGTTTTAGTTTTCCTATGTGAAAAATGGAAACTAAAGTATTTGTCTAATCACAGTGGCATTTGTGTAGTGTAGACAATCATTGTCTGCCAAGTGCTTCAGGTACTTAGTGGACTGATATTATAGACACATTTAAACACATTATGAATAGTCTTTAAATAGTAAGAGCAACACTTGAACATGTTTTTGGAAATCATGTATGTCCTGCCCATTGGCAACTGAGTTATAATTCCTGACAATGTCCTTTCAAGTATTGCCTGGAGAGCTGGGACAAGCTCTGGGTTGTCTCTGACTCGCCTGTGAAGTTTGTGTTCTCCAGAAGGGAGGATTTTCATGCCTTCACATGTCCCATTACATCAAGCCTGCTTGAAACCTGGTCTGAAAATTTTCAAGTGCCAAATAAAGGCCAAACAGGTCCTTAGACACTGCTCCTCCCCAGTATTTGGAGTACATAACTGCTATCTAAGTAGGCTCATTTTATTTCTGGTCATTGACAGAAGAGATACCTTAAAATCTGATGACCAGCAATGAATCCCAAACAGGCAGCAGAGGAGAGTGAAGAAAGACTGAGCTATACATAACAACCCTGTCTCACTTCTACAGGCAGGTATTTGCACAGTCTGAAGTTCACCTCACTCCAGAGAAGAGGCATGGAGAGCACTTGAGAACCACTTAGATCCCTAAAATAGTACTTAAGTGGGACTTAAGGGCTGTTCCAGCCATCTGTGTGGATGAAAATGCCACCTACCAAGAGCAGAATGGCCCAGACAAAGACCTGTTCATGGGAGAGCTCGCAGATAATGAGTAACAAGAGGTTTAAATGCAGCTGAGATGTACAACTGACCAGAATAAGAAAGAGATGCTCGATGCTTTAGTGGCTCTGCATCCTGCCTGCTGTATGTGTGTGTGTGGGGGGGGGGTGTTTGCATGTATACAGGCAGAAGAAAACACTTACAAAACATGCACACACACACTAAGTGATTATTATGATGTCCTCAGCATGCTTGGGAAGGTTGAATTTAAAATAATGTCAGACTTGTTCTGTATTCAGCTTTGGAGAACGAGAAATGCTGCTGCTAATAAAGGCAGATTTGGCAGCTGCAAAGCCTTGGCAAGGGTACAGAGTTCCTTCGTGTGCTACTGAATAGCTCCAGCTGTGCACAGCTTGAAATGGATCTGGAAAGCACTGAAAGACAGCTGTCCTGCTCACTGCCCCACTTGCCTGGCTGAGAGAGGATGAGGACGCTTTTAAATGTAAGTTTATGTGGCACTTTGGGTTCCTCCCCTGCCTGTTCTCCCTTTTCCTTGGTGCAATGACATAAAGAAGATGTGTCCATGGGACAGTCAGCAGGTAGGGGTGACACAAGTCAGCCAGAATAATGGTACTACAGGTTTGGTCTGGGTCCTGCTGTTGGCAGACAGAGAGAGAGATGACTGCCAGAGACATGCTGTGCATTATGGCAGGGTTTTGATATTCACCCAGCTCAGTCAATTACTGGGATCCTCTGTTGTTCTGCTCCTCCAGGGGGATGAGATGAACCTTTTTCTTTTTGTACTGTGTTTGCAATGAAGTGAGCAAGGTGGGAGAAAAAGGAAAGTGCTTTATGTCCCAGTGGAGAAAGGTCTTCTGCCTCCTGCAAAAATATCAGGAATGTATCAGGGATCTTATGAGTGGTGGCCATGTCCTCCACTCCAGCAGAAAAGCCCAGAGCCATCTCTGCCATGCTTTTCTGAGTGTGCTCATCTCTACAAGAAATTGAGTCAGCAGGATTAACCATACAGTTACATTAAATATAAAAGCAGTTGTCAAGAGAATAAATTAAAGGGCTTAACACTTGCTATGTCAAATGGCAAACACATTGGTTTTTTTCTCATCATTACAGCTTCTTCTGACCATCAGAGTGGGCACAGCTCCATTTCTCACTGCCATCCCATCATCCAGCCCCACAGTGCAACAAGTTATTTCCCTCTGTTCTCTGCATGGAAATGCTGCTGAGAAGCCTCAGTGTTCTTCTTCCAGTTTCCAGGCATGAGTTTATTTACAATCATTTCCTACTCTTCTCATGCCAATGTTGTTTGAAACAGCTCTTCTTCCTTCAGGTGTTTCCCTGAAACCTTTTGTCCAGGTCAGTGGGTATGTGGGCACGTGGGTATGTGCACACACATTGTGAAAACTCTACAGAGAGATACAGACACCTTCATTTCTCCACACAAAGTAAAGCTGAGGGGTGTCTGCCCAGTTAGACCTTCTCCTCCTGTTTTTGGAGTCCATTAAAAGTTTTCCATAGGAAAACCCATGTTCTGGTGACTTGGAGAGCCTTTGTTAAAGTACTGCAGCCACTTCACATTTTGGAGTCACCATCTCAGTGCCATGAACCAAGCAGGACAATCTGGACAGCTCTAAAGGAATTCCAGGAGACTCTGGATTGACTACATTGACTCAAATGCCTTGTTTTACCCAGATGAAGGTGGGAAATTTTGTCATGTTTTTCATTAACACCCAAAATAGATTTTTCCAATAGGGAAAAAAGTGGCAGTGTCAACAAGCTGGAAAAAAATCAACAACTTTTTTCCAAAATGTACAATAAAAGATTTTTCTTTCTTTTCTTCTTGCTCACTGAACAACAGGATAAAGACAAATATGTTATTGCATCCAGGGCTAGTCTTTCAGGTGACCTGTAGGGTCAAAAGTAGGGTTTGGTTTGGGGTGGCAGGTAGATGGAAAGGTCATGGGACTGGGTAGGGGATACACTGACTAGAAGTGGAATTGCTGGAATATGAAATGTGGAGTTAAAAGAAATCCTGGGGAATGGGCTAGTTTAATAGAATTCTAGTGGGGTTATAAAAAATGCATTAACATGTTGTTTCTTAAGCATTGGAACTTAGGGAATATTTCTTGGGCTTCCTGTGGCTCCCTTCCATGTGGATTCTCTCACTTTGAATAACTGTCCTGAACTCATACAGTGACCTTTTCCACCAGCTTAGCCTCTGTCCCATACCCCACTGCTAATTTTCCTAAATATTTTAAAACATAATACTGTGATGCCTTTTCCCTTCCTTCATACTACACTGGAACCAGCCAACAGTCTCAATAATTATTAAATGGGTGTAAACCTGACAGACAAACAAACAACCAGAGCACAGCTGCACAATGCTCATTTCCTCAGGAAATGAAGCAAAATATTACAAAGCCCATTTATTAAAGCTATGTAATAATTTAATAAGAAGAACATCAATGTTCCCCCATTGAGACATTACTTGGCTTTTAGGCTGCCCTTTTTGTCTTTCTTTCACCTTCCTCTGCAGATTAAAAGCTCAGTTGCAGCTGGAGATGGGACATGCAGATTGCCTGACAGTGTCAAGCCATACCAAGCCAAGCCTGAGGATCATATGCACCTGGTTAAACTCACTGCCAGGTGCTGGGGCTGGGAGGAATTGCTTCCCTTCCTCTGCAGAGTGCAGGGTTGTCCCCTTCCCAGCCTCATCTGTGAGTTTTTATTTGGGGAATTCCCTGACACTGCCAGAGCTAAACACACCTCTCTAGTTCCCCTGTGGCATGTCACTGCTCCAGAGACTGAGGAAACACATCACTGAAGCTCTGGCATTTTTAAATATTCATTAGTAGGGAGCTGATGGACCTGCTGTGTCTCACAAGATCACCTGCAGTGGCAGGAGGGGTGACCCAGATGGGACTCCAGGGACACAGTTCTTATGAGTTTTGATGGGGGAGGTTACAATGGTGCCCATGGCTTGTCCCCTCACTCTCTAAACTGAATGATCCAAAGAACAGGCTCAGACACTCCACCAGCACTGCCAGGGACTCTCCTCGGCTGGTAATTTAAACCAGGTGAATGAGTTTTGGAGAGGTGAGATTTTGGCCTCATAAATTTATTATGAAGTTTAAGTTTATGATATTTAAATTTTTTAAATTATATTTTGTGACCTCATTATATCAGCTCCAGGTCTTTTGAGATGCACTTAATTGTATGCTACTATTCACTAATAATCTTCTTAATGATTTAAATTGCAGCTATGCTCAAGATGTGTGAGATGCTTTCTAGAAATGGAAGCAGATCCTGCATCAAAAGGCTCATTCTGAAATAGATGAGGTATATAAAGATCTTGTTGTATGATACATCGATATAATCTAAATATATATAAATAGCACTATTAGTAGTGATTAACAATATGCTACAGAAGCTATAACAGCATCATCAAACACAGGCAATGTTTTTAATCCATTTGATGCTCTAGCTGGTGCCAGACCATAATTTGACAATTTAGATATTTATTGTTTGTTGAGGCACATGAACTTTTTTTCTGCACAGAAGCCCAACCTAATGGGAAGTGCACCTCCAGCATGAATGGAGGATGGACATGGCTGTTTATCTCCAGCTGCTGATGTGTGAGAAGTATGTTATTCATACAGCTGGTCACTTTTTGTTACCTGTTTTGTTTACCTGTCTTACAGGAGCTGCCAAGGTGGTGATGTTGCATAAAGATGAGACTGGGGTGTCCCTGGCAGCCTGCAGACAACTCATTTGCTGAGCAAACTTAATATCTACCTCCTTTAGCACAAAAGTGGAATTTGAAACTCTCAGCAAGTTATCTAAAACCTGTATTTTATGGTAACATTTCACCATTCCAGTCTGTGAAAGCTGGAAGCTAAAATTTTCCCTAAGTACAACATTCACTGGAGTTGCTGAAAAGACTGAGTAGCATTTTCCAGCATCAGATGACGGGCAGCCAGAAAATAGAGTGACTTGCTGAGCAGTTAGAACTTTGAAATGAGCTCCAGCTGAGCTGAGGGAGGTGCTGTGTTATCTGGGACACCCAGAGCAGATGTGCACCCTGCACAGTGAGATGCACTCATAGTCTCTTCCTGTCCCCTAAGGACTATTGTACACATTGTAGGTGTCCCTGTAGCATCTCTAAAACAGGGAGGAGAGGATTCAGCTTCTCTGCTTTAGTGATCAAACTTCTCAGTTCAGGCCTGTGAAGCAAGGTGCAGGTGGTGGCAGCACAGTCATCTCCTCTGGCTCACAGACGCACAGAAGGGTCAGTGCTTACAGGAAAGGGGACATGGGTACCTCATGCAGGAAACTAAAATTTGGTGGGCTGCAGCTGGGACTGGTTTTCCTCAGCTCTCCAAAAGAGATGGAGAGATATTTGTTCCTCCAGACCTTCCTTTAGGGGTGCAGCCTAAACCAGATACTGTGAAAAGCTCTGGAAGACTCTTCCCTCTCTGGTGGCTACAGATGGAGTCTGAGGAGCTCAGCCTATTCATCCAGATTTGGAGGAGAGCAGGGACCATGACCATCCCCAGAGGGGTAACCTGGAGTCACAAAGCAGTTTTTGGCTGGGCTCCATGGCAGCCTTGACCCTCTCCCACAGTGTCAGTGTGTTACAGACAGCAGCCTATGCAAAAACGTTTTAGTGGAGACAACTGGACACTTAGTGGGGACAAAGTGGAGAAAGGAATAATGTCCCCATGGAGACAAATGTCCTGCATTCAGGGGAGGACAGTAAAAAGAGAACTTTCACCTCATTTATAAACTCCAATTAGTGTCAGAGTTACAAATACTAAGAAACTCTGAAAGAGTCCAAATAAAAGATAAATGCCTTCGTCTTTACATTCATTCATAAGCTATGTCTCAGCATTTTTCTTCAGGTCTCACATACTTGAAAGCTTGCCAGCTCTTTTCCAAGCCTGTTAATCATTTGGATTAATAAAAATATTATCTCTTTCTATAAACCATGGTTTTCTTGTATACTGAGACCATCACAGCTACAACATCCATCTGTGTAACTCCTCTGAAGGAACCAATGACTGGGTTTTTGTCCTTTACAAAAGATCTTTCCAGCCTCTGGATTTGTAACCCCTCAACCACAGAGGAAGGAGCCAAACCCCACACCTGTGTAAAGGCAGAACAAGCCTTTGTCACTGTGCTCACCCCTTTCACTGCACAGGCAGGTGGTTCAGGATGCAAAGATATATGTCATCAGCAGAGCTTGAACACATGTAGGCATGGAAACAAGCTCTAGCACAGTTGAAAAGCATTAGAAAATTCAAGTGAGTTGGCACTACTTGTTTCCAGCTCCCTGGAGCTTCCTGAACTAATCCAGTAGAAAATATGTAATTCCACACATTCAGCACAGACATGAAGCAAAAAACATGTAGGTGTGTAACTGACTTATTACTAAGACACAAGGTTCTGGCAAGAATGGACCCGCTTTGAAATTTGAAGACCAAATATAAACTTCTCAAATATGGAAGCTTTATGTCTGATGATTTGTACCTATGCAAAAGAAAGCACAGGGTGGACTTGGGGGTTTGGTTTGTTTTGGTTTTTTGAATGTCAGGCAACAAAGACCTGATTTGTCTTGATTAGCTTGGAACATCCTAGAGATCCTGATCCAGAGCTCCTAGCACTTCACAAACCAGCATGAAACACTGTCCCAGTCCCAAAGCCCAAGAGAAGCAGTACTGCCAAAATCCTGGGAGATGGAGAAGACAAGGAAATGCACCCCACATCTATGTTCAGATGTGAATATAGCCAGAGTGACTGGCAGGTCTGTGGTGGAAAATCTCTGACTGGGAAAACAAGAGCCTGCTCCCCTCTGTACCCATCAGCTCTTTGAAATCTCACAAGTCTGAGCAGCTTTTCTGCCTTTCTATCTCTCATCCAGAGCAGTGGGACCTCAGCTTCACCTACTCAGGAAAATAAACCTGTTTCTGGACAACATTATTGCTAACATAATTATATAGATGGGAACCAAGGCAAAGACAGGCTGAAGGTGAGATCCAGATAAAGAACTATTGTCAGTGTAAGGTGATTCTGCATTTCTGGTTCTTCACACTTCCACTTGCTAAGGTGTGTTTATCAGGTAGTTTCACATTGTGTTTATTTGGAAGAAACACAGGAAAGCTGAACACATGTTCTGAGATGGCAGCAAGGCCTCTGTGCATTTACTCCACAGCCATCTCTTTCATGATGCCAGAAAAATTGTGACCTCATGACAAACTTTGTCAAGTATGCAGTCAGCCAGGAGCCAGTAATAGCAGTGGTGTCTAAACCACCAACAAAAAGGACAATCCAAGACAGGGAGAACTGATATTGCTTGTAAAGAAGTCAAATTAAGCCAATTCATAAACATAGACATTCTTATTACAGTGAACTAAACTAACACATATTTCTATTTCCAGCATTTCAGTACAGCACATATATCCTAAACCACAAGGCAGAAAGGATGGGGTTTCTAACCTCATCAGCAGCATGTTTTTTATAACACCATGCAGTTCATCAAAAGCTTGGCATGCATTGCTGGATTCATTTATATCCATTAGAGAAGACCAGATGAGCTTGGCAGTTTTATTTTCACTTGAAGATCTCTCAGGCTGTCCTGGTGCCATCAGGCCCCCGTGACAACTGAAGTATTGCTCACAGAGAGGAATCAGAGGGACCACTGACCACAATGGACTGAAAACAGTGGTGTGAAATTGCATGGAATTTGCACAGAAAGAATGTGCAGCTTAGAGTTACAACTCATCTCTTGGCCCAGAGGGAATGAAAGATGATGCTTCACAAATTTTCAGCTACCTTTAGACTGAGCTTTGAAAATAAGGATCCTGCTTGTGTTTCCAGTGGAACTTTTTCAGAGTCCTGTGGTGGTCCTGGTTTGTACCAGGAGAAGCAAATCCTCTTTGATCTTTTCCTTCTGACTGCAGCCTCCTGTGACTTCATACAGAAACAAGTTTAAGTTCTGGATTGCTCACTTCATTATTTCTCTTTATTTCTCTTATCTGTAATTTAATTCTGAGACTTTCAGAAATCTTTTAAGTGCCTCCTGATATGCTGGAATGAAGAAGAATGCAAAATCAACATTCTTGGTTGCTGCAGTTTTTGTGGGAAGAGGGTACTATTATTCTGGGAATAATATGGCAAATTTAAAGGGATGCATTAAAAAAAGTGAGTCTATAGACATTTTTAAAGAGACAAGATCTTGATGCTGTACTTCCACTGGGTCATGCCTTGCATTTCTCCAGGCATCCTTACAGATTCCAGTGGGAGTCTATGGAGTAATGTCTCTTTAATGAAAATATCAGAACTTGGTAATTTAAGCTTAGTCTGTGGTTGTTAGATTTGTTATTAAAATCAAGAAGACTTTTTGATAGATTGGGACCTTTATTAAATATGGAGTTAGGTTTTCTCTCTAATTTAGAATCTTCTGTTCTCCATTCTCATTCCAAAACAACAGTTAAATAAATGGATATAGCATGACAGAGATATTGATGAACAGGCTCTTCAGTTAGGCTAGAAACAGAAAATAAATCAGATTCTGATATAAAGGCACTTCACTGAAGTGAAGTTGGGGGAGATATATCAATTTCTGTCCACTGCAGTTCTATCCCTGTGACTGCAATTTTCTTAGGATGATTTCCTATGTCCATTACTATGAACTATGGACTATCTGTATATTGGCTTCAGCAGTTTTATTCTGTCTTCTTACTTTAAAAAAACACGTTTTAGGAAGACTTCAACACTTAGGATGTGATAGGATTGCTGCAATTATGTTCATGTAGTCCATTGCCAGGAAAGGATCAGTTCTATGTAAAATAAGCCTAACTTTTTTATCAAGTCAACTTTTAAAGACTTCTGCTGTTGCATATTCCACAACAATTCTGAGACAAATATTAATAAATCTAGTTACCTTATGGAGGTGATGTGGGACTATGCTGTTAAAAGCCATGAATCTTTGGGGGGAATCTTTTTCCGCTTTTGAAAGTTCTCATCAATTTTCAGGTTTCAATCTGGCTTTTCCAAAAGCATTGTGCATCCTCAATTCATATTCATTATCTCGAAAATTTTGCTATTGCTCTTTCAGAGATTTTTTCCCACAAAGCCACAGGCAAATTCAAAGCTCCCTTTCACCTATGATAGAATATGTTGGTTAGCAGGCAGGAGAGGGACTAAGATCTTTTTAGCAATGAATTTAAAAAATAAAACAAAACAAAACTAGTCCAGAAAAGCTCACTCTAGAATGACTGCACAGGCTACAGTGATTGCCATCATGTATATGAAATCCAGTGGGCAAACTAGGAGAAAAAGTTAATCTTTCCTGTTTTTTATTTTTTTCACTCCTCTTTCTCTTTTATTCATTCTTTATAAAGTTTTTTGTACACTGGGAAGCTCAGT
Source organism: Erithacus rubecula (assembly GCF_903797595.1). Taxonomy (NCBI): domain Eukaryota; kingdom Metazoa; phylum Chordata; class Aves; order Passeriformes; family Muscicapidae; genus Erithacus; species Erithacus rubecula. Next base: position 6,316,470 of record NC_136687.1, read on the forward strand.
CACCATAGGGGTTGAAGTGGCTGAGAATTGCACTCACTCTAAATTACATCTTGAGTCATTCAGAGATAAAATTAAACTGGGAGATAAGAACTGAGATTTTACCAGCAAAACCAAGATCGACCCAGCATCTCTGTTGATGCAAATTTTGGGCAATTCCAGTAGCCCAGAGGGAGCCCCCTGACTGCCAAGAGCTCTGGTCTAGACAGGGCAAACTGAAATGTTGGCAGGGAAGGTCCAGTCCAACCTCACTGGCAGTGTCAGACACTTCAGAGGATCAGCATCAAAGGCACATCTCCCCATGCTTTTCTTTTGCATCAAGAACTGTGAAAGTTCTCTTTGTAATCTGTGTTTTTACAAAGCTGCCTCTCCCCAAAGGCCCCTGAAATACTTCACAAGCCAAAGGCCTCTTTTGGATCTTATATTGGTATAAATGAAAATTACTCTGGTGGTAGGTCAGAATCAGCCCTTTGTGTAAACAGCATTCTTGAAACTCAGCCTCCTCTTGGGCAGAAATCAATCAGGCTGCTTGTTTAGCCTTAACCCTCCTGTCATAAGCAATAAACTTATTGCAGTGGGAATTGAGAGGGTGCATCCAGAAACCACTTTGTGTTTGATGCTCTTGGGTTGACAAGGTAAAATTCCTTAGGACAGGAATGGCCTCTCAGAGGCAGCCAGAAATTGCAAATATCACAAATGCAGCAAAGGGATGTCAATACCAGAGTCTCTCCCTAGTTTTAGTGTAGATGACCTTGTGAAGTCACACCTTGTACAGAGGTAATCAACTAGTCATTTTCTTCCAGAGGTGCAGACTCCTGACCACAGACTTACATTCTCCATTTACACTCCTTTTAGAGCAGCTCACGTCCACAGGATTGCATTGACATTCAATTTGAAAATCCTTGGCTGAAATCACCAGCCTGTAGCACAATTGTGGCTTCTAAACACTGCTGTGGTGAAGAACAAAGAGATAATTTCTAGAGGGAAATAAGAAGAAATACTGATAACCAAGTGACATGGCTTCTAATGAACTTTCAAGCACTAGTTTTCACCAGTGCCTGTGTTTGCCTTCATGGTTTCAGCATCCTTCCACTTTAAAAGATATCTGGGGACAGGGACAGTCATCCACTGAAATTTGCCTATAGATAACTGCAAATGAAAAAAGGTGGGGAGGAGGAATCAGAAACATGTAGCAACCTTTTAATCTCTCCTTCCTTATTTCACTCTATGTATGTCTTCAATTGGTCCATAGAAAACTTTTCTCATGGGATATCCTGGGGCATCAAAATGTTTCATTTTAATTTATTAGCATTTGTTAGCCAAGGTAGAAAAAAAGCTGGAGTTCACATGTATGTGGGGGGGATTTGAAAACAAAATAAACAAACTAAAGCAACTCTGGGGAACAAAATAAACAAACAAATAAATATTTACCTGGGTTTGCCTTCAAAGCAGGAACATTATTAAGGAGTTTGCTATCACTTCCTTGTGGGGTGTTCCTGGATTTTGCACTGTAAAAACACATCACATGGGAAGCATTGAGAAAAACAGGCTCCTGACCTGGGCTCACATTCTTCTTCGCCTTTAAACCCTCCAAGTAAAATGCCCCTACCTTGAAAGCACAGAGCACATCCTGAGGTCCTTATTGGAGAGCTCAGATCTCTCCTTGCCTTCTCCCCAAAAAGGTTGCTAAAATAAATGATGATATGCTGTAAATAAATCCAGGATTGTTTTTCCTGGAAAGATATCTGAGGATCATGGGGAAGAGCAGAATGAATGTGGAGGAGTGTTTCAAGCCAGAAGGAAAAGATATATACAGTTCTAGTTAACTTGCACCACTAAATCAAAGGGTCCAGCAGGGATGTCCAAGGCAGGGGGATCTTAGTCCCAGCTAGATTTGCTCAGACCTTCCCCAAACTGAGAATTGTTGCAAGGTTGAGCAGAGAAAAGTAATTTCATCATCTGGAGAATTTCAGCAATCCTGATTTTTGTCCTGCATCTGAATTTAAAAAAGTCTTAGGAATAAAAGTTGAATGAATCCAATTTCCTCCACAGCTCAAATAAACAAATTACACCCATAGAAGGAAGGGAAAAACTACAAGAAAAGGAAAAGATGTAGAAAAAGAACAGGGAAGTCAAACAAATGAGGCTTTCTCTGATCCCCGGTAGCCATGACTCAGGTCCATCCAGGAATCCTCCATGCAATAATCCTTCTTGGAGAATTGTTCCACATTTGGCAGGACTAGAACTGGGTGTCCCTGGGGTAGCATGCATGGTCTGTCCTTTCCTTTGGAAGCTGCCATGGCATCCCTACATCCCTGGGGTTTCAGATCACAGATCTAAAAAGCTCAACAGGAGCAGTATGGAAAGCAGCAGGAACTCTCCTGGTGGGTGCCATTCCTTCATTAGCAGCCTCCCCTCCTGATTCCTGAGTGTCCTGGTACTCCAGAACTCAGCCAGGGCTGCCAGGGCTTGCCCCTGCTGAGCACAGGGAGAGGTTTTGGTGCTGTGGCTGCAGGCAGGCAGCCCCTGAGAGGCTGACACAGCCACATCCCTGTGCTGGTGGCAGGGACACAGCCACCAGAGCAGCTCACACCAAGCAGCATCTGAAACCAATAAAGCAAAGGAAAGCTGTGGGGAAGGCTGAGCTGCAGGAGCCTGGGTGGGAACAGCCAAGGCGTTTGGTTGAATGCAGAGAATTCATTTTTGTACTGAAAGACATTCCAGTCTTGGAGATAAGGCTCCTGTTGAGATATTTCCTTGTCATTCATAGCTTTTAATCCCTAATTTTCATTTCTGTTTGACTACTCTCAGACACCAGACTCCTCTCTTCCCCTCTTACCAAATGACTTTGCAGTAACAATATTTTGGGGACTGAGAGTTTGTACCACAATGATGAACATTCACAGCCCCTCCAAATATCTCCATTTCTGTAGCAAAAGGAAATGTATTTCCCTCTGCCAGTGCAGAGCCAGGGCTCAGAACAGTTTGGCAGGACAGAGGCTTGTAACACACCCTGAAAATGTCCATCCTGTGAGGGCAGTAGGACTGGTACCCATTCCCATGGTAAAACTACCTGGAAAGAAGACCCTGGAAATGTGCTTAAGCCCAGATTGCTTAAACTTAACTCAGCAAAGTCTCTTTAGTTAATTTTTACTTCATGAATGCATCATAGTTTTGATTGCACTGAGATCACTCTGCAAGCCTTCCTTGGAGTCTGATTCACAGGAGAATTGGAATTTAAATATTGAAATATTTAATACAACCAGACACCTGGGCTTCTGAAATATGAGGGGATCAGATCATGAAGTCCATTATTTTCAAAAGGTCCATCAAACAATGGGAGGGAGATGGAGCAGCAGCAACAAAAAAAAATCTGGGAAATGTCTGGAAGTTCAAGTCTTGTGAGTGTTGCTGGTATAGCCAGTCCTGAAGAACATTGGTCTCTCTAATATTTGGCCAAGGGTGTCAAAGGTAGATGCCTGTTTTGCTATTCCACTTTCAATTTGCTGCAGAGAGCCTCAGACAGGCCTGTATGAGCCTAACCCAGGAGATGCTCCAAGGGAATTGGTATTCAAGGGAGTTTGAAGCCTTGGGAAGGATACCAAACCCCTCTCTTTGGAACAGGATTTAACACAGATTGAAAATCTTCCATCCACTTCAAGGTTTTCTGCTTCATTCCCAGAGATGCTTTGCAGGCCTGTCAACCCTGATTAAATCACCCCAAATAATTAAATTGTTTTTGAAAGTGATTTGTCAAATATATACATAGATATATAATTTGTAGCTTGCATGATCACAGTAATACATCAAGTTCCTGAAAGTCATTGAGTCCTGCATCAAATTGCCTTCAGTCTAAATGGTTTTATTCTTTCAATTGAGTTATAAAACCTTGGCCACCTAGTGAATCTGGTAGTGGCTATAAATCTCTGCAGCTGGGAAACTGGAAGGCAGCCCTGCCTACCTTACAATGAGAAGAAATCCTGCTTCCCATTCCAATTCACAGTGCCTGCAGAGTGTAAAGACCTTTCTGAGCAAAATCCTTCAAAAATGGTAATAAAGAACCGAGGCGAGCCCAGGGAAGAACATGTAATTATAGATGTTTGGAGGGCTCTGCTCTAGTTTGAAGGACATTTTCAAAGCCACAGCAGTGATGGGATGGGATTTTTGCTCTGCAAGAGCAGGATGTACTGGCAGCACCCATGAACACCACTGTACCACCAAGATATATCACTTTGTTGTACCACTGCTTGTAAGGCCCTTAGAAACCCAGTGAGCTACAGTGAATGTTGCTGAACATCCATTTCCCAAGGCTATTGAAATAGGATTTTTTTTTTTATTTTTGGTGAACGGCCAATGAATAAAACAATCCTGACGGAAGAAAACGAGCCAATTCCTGGCTTCTGTGTTAGGATTGAATAAAGAGGATCAGCTCACACAGTAGGTGAAAAGGATATTATCACAATATACTTGTGATAAACTGGTTGCCTTTTATCCTGTTTTCCTTTAATTTCCACGTTGTCAGGTTTTTTCCCTTCAAAAAATTACTTTACAACCATGTGTAACTTTGAGGTCAAATTAATGGCTCTGTATTTACTCAAAACATCTAATTCTCTTCCTGCTTTTCTCATTTAGCCATGGGGCCCAGATCCTGTTTAGCAGTTACATGAACTACCCATGACTGAATGAATGCATCATTGCTACTGAGCTAGCCAATTCACATCCTTCTCCTTCCAGAATTTAGGGATAGAGTCTATCTGTCCCCAAGTCTCCATTCCTCCTCCTATGTGGTCATTCCCATTCTTATAGCCTCATCCTCATTTCCTTTCATTTGCAAATTCACCCATGTCCTTACCAAAAGGGAAGTGGTGCAGTCACAGGCAGCTGAGCCAGTCTGACACTGCACAGGCTCAAGGGGCAGGAGCTGCCCCTCTCCTCCTTCACCTCCCCATGGCCCCACTCATCCGTGGCACCAACCTAATTGTGGATCAGTTTTCTGAGCTGATTCAACTTGCTAAAACAGCAGAAAGTCTCCAGCCACATAGGGAGGTCTACTAATGGGTTAAGGAGCTGGCTCAAGATGCGGGGTGAGGCTTTGTCACAGTGGTGGGGAGGTGGGAAAGCACAGCAGAGCCTCTGATTGCTGGCAGAGACAAGTAATCTTTTAAGCCATCTCACCCTATCTCACAGAACTGCATCCCGAGGCAAAGCATTTATCCAGTTTTGGTGCCATATTTTTGATCTCCATGTTCTCTCCTATTCCTCCTCCAGCTGAAAACCCATCTGGTTTTGATTTTAATTTCCTTTCCAAGGTCCAACTCAGCTTGACAGCAATTCTCACAAGCTCTCTATGCTTTCTGACCTCTAAGATGTGGCTTTTTTTGCTGGTCAGATATGGTTTTAGCCCCTGTAACACTTTTCTGCCCAGTCCAAACTTCCTGCTTGAAGTGGATCTTGCATTTGATTCAGCCTGGAGCCTTCCTCTGTAAAACTGGTCCCTCTCCTGAGCAAGATACAAGAGCAAAGGGATTTTTTTACCCTTGCTTGTAAAGTCTCTGCACACAGCAGTCCTAGAGCTCATAAAAAAAATTTGCCCTTTTGGACCTAAGTTGCAGATCCCTCTTTTAACACTTTCATTGTATTTACATGGATTCATCTCATGATCACAGGTCCAAAGTCATTATGTTCTCAAGAGATCTCATAATCTACAAAATCAAACCTAAAAACTCATCATCTTGTATTTGTTGCATAACTGAGTGAATGAATGAGTCAGCTCACACTCAGGGCTGTGTGGGCCTTTCTTGATAGCATTTATTTTTCAGTGCATGTGTGCAGAATTAAAGTTTCCACAACAATACAATTCCCATTTGTATACTTATTGATCTCTCTGTCTCCCTTTCTCCCTCCATATAGGAAGGTAATCTCAGCTTACAGTACAGCCTGAGAACCTGTAGGAAATTCCTGGAATCACTGAGTCTCAATGTCTTTAGCCATCTTGCCCTACATCACTTGGATCCAAAGGTGTTTTGCTCTGCCCATGCAGTTCTTGTGCCCTGGTAGTCTCTCCTACTGTACAGTATTACATTTCCCTCTAATATTTTTTCTGCCTCCCCTGATCAAAACCTATCTGTCATTACCTGCATTCCAAACCCAATGCTATTCCAAGATCATTCTATTGTCTTTACAACATCCTGCTTTGGTAGTTAAATCTGTCCGTTTTATTGCTAATGCCTCCTTTATCAACAGAAAAACATTTCAGTGCTTTTACTGGCCAATATAATTTTTCTACCTGCATCAGACAAAATATTTTTATTATCAGATTATCTATTTGTTTATTTCTTGCATCAATAATTTTTCCTTTCCACAAAATCCATTTTGCTGTCCCACATCCCAGCACACACCATTTTTCCATTATGCACTGAATCTGCTCTTCCTCTTAATCCAGGTGTAAGAATTTCATAGATATCTCCCCAGCTTTCTCCCTCATTTCTCATGAGGTCTTCATACCTGTTAATTTTAATCCTACAATACCACTCTCTCTACTGAGGTGAGAGCAATCCACTGAATATCCTGTTTCTTAGTAATGCCCATAATCAACTATCTCAAAATCATCCTTCTTGATGACTATTTGAGGCACTTGCTGACCTCCACAATGACTTTTATACCCTTTCTAAAGGCTGAAAGGCTCATCCAAGATTTACTTTGTATGTCTCTCCTAAGTGGGCATAATTATCCTTGAATCCCCTTCACATCCTTTGGGACTTACTTTAGCTTTTAAATATACATTGTGTTTCCATCTTTCCTCTGAATATGTCTGGCAATATGGGAATTAATTAGCCAAAATTATTTTCTCTTTCCGGTCATTGAGGGAACCAGGGACCACACTGAAGGTTTTGGAATTTTGGAATTAAATTCTGGCTTCATCCATGTCTCTTGAGCAGCAAAGTAACATCCTACACTTCCCTCAGACACAGGAGGCACAGTTATGGTGTTATGAGAAAAATTCACTCTGAAGAGCAGAGATCTGGTGTCTAGGCAGCCTGACCCCGGGGTTTGGGTTTGGTACCTGCAGGCTGAGTTACTGGGCAGTTTCTGCAGTGGTTAATAAGGTTAATAACTCATGCTGCATCTCATGTCCATCCTGTTCTTCCTTCTCCTCAAGCAAGTTTGTCCAAAACTTGTAGTTGCTTAATATCCCTAAGAATCCTCAAAAACTTAGCTAAAAGTGACTATGTGGCTGAACAGTTATTTAGGAAAATGAGCAAATACACACACAAACCCCACACATAAACCCCAACTATACAACAAAACCAAGCAAAAACGGTGCTAATATGTATTCATCTTTAGCTAAGCACTGACAGCAGGGCAATGTATTGTCTTTGCCGATCTTATTTTCACTTGAATGGTTTTCCTTTTATTCCCCGTGGTGTTTAAGGTCTTCCAAAAGAAATACAAATGATCATTGGAAATGAATAGCTGGTTGTGCACGGGTGTTGGGAGAGTGCTGAAAATGGGCTTTCACTCTGCATTCAGTGGGAAAGTGAATCACTCTCACACAAAGCTGGAGCCTCGAATGTGAGGAGAGGAGAGAATGAAAGCAGGATGTGATTCTCAAATGACATTTGGTGCTGTTTATCTAGGGGAACAGTGCATAGATTCTGTGTAAGGAAACACAGCATCTCACTGCTGGGAAGCAATTGCATTCATTTTGAAGTGATCTATTAGCTCTCAAGTCCTTTAAGAAAATGGAGAATAAGATGAAAAGAGACAGAAAAGCAGAGGAAAAAGAAGAAGCAGGTCCAGTCTGAAGGCTCTGGGAGCTGTGGAGAGGCAGAAGTCTGGACATAGCAGACTGTTTTATGTCCCAGACAGGCCTGTAAAGATGATTTATTCCATTTTTGAATTTTGCATAAAATCTCAATCTGGCATAAAATCAGAGTCCCAAAGATAAGGTATCCAAGAATTAACTGGAGGTTCTGGGGTTGTATAGGTTTAAAACTTACATCATTGCTCCGTTTAAAGAAAAGATGGTCTTAAAACACAGTCATTGTGTGGGGTGGGTGTGTGCAAATTCAGCCTGTTTGAAAAGCAAAAGTGAGGTGCAGATGAGTTAACAGATGTGCTGGAGATTCTCTCTTCCTTTCCTTTACCCTCCTCTGCCCAGCTTCCCACTTTGTGCCCACACCTTGTTGGTGCCTCTGGCATTCACCAGCTGGCCATGGAGGCCTGATCCCCTCCATGTAACCCCATTGTTAATTTGGAGGTTAGTACTTTACCTTGTGTAAAGTCTGGGTGCTCTAGGATTCAACCCCCAGCTGATGTAAGTCAATGAAGTTTCATTGATTTAATTTCCACCAGCTCAGGCAAGCCAGTTCTGAGACATGAACACCATGACCCCCATTTATTTCCTCATTGCTTCCCAAAAACTACTCCCATTGTCCAGCTGGAGCATTGGAAAACTAATGACTCAAAAGTAGGAAAAACCTGTCCTTGAGTTTAGATATTTAGCAGCTGGAAAAGGAGCAGGTGTTCAGTTTGTATGAGCAGGTGGAGCTGTAGGAGTTGTGTCTATCCATACTTGCAGAACTCCCTGTGCACCCTGCCCAGGGTGGCATTTGTGCCAATAATGTGAATTCTGAGATGGTGCTCAGTGATGTCACAGGGGAGAAATGGGATGGATTGTTCAGAAAAGGAATAACTCTCCAATGCAGCTCTAGTGAGGAGTGATCATCACTGTTTCATTCTTCCAGGCAGTGTGACCCTGCCCAGAAATGAGGTTCTGCTGACCTGTTGTACCTTTTCTCCAGGGAAGTGGTGAGTCACAGAATGACTCCCTACATGTAGCAAGTGTAGACATTCCCCTGAAAGTACACTGATGAGTTCAGAAAAGTGGAAGATGGTGCCATCCCCAAGGCTTTACCACGCCGGGGATCAATGGGTCTGTTTCACTGAGGGGAAACTGGTTTCTGAAAATCAGATTTTCTCATTCCAGTGCTAACCATAGCTGAGCTTGTACTGGCTGGGCCCCCACTGTCAGGATGCCGGGCTTGGGTGTACCTGGGAGGGCATTCCCAATGCCATTCCCCATCCAGCCCTGGGTCCATGCCTGTGCACTCTCTCCAGGTCTGAATTTTCTCCAGCAGTAATGAGCTGTCCATGCTGCCTGCCCTGTCACAATAATCATATCCATCCCCACAGAAAGCAGCCTATCCACAGTGAGCCTGGCTCCAGTCCCCCTGCACCCCCTGCCTGAATTAAGCACCTATTTTAATTTGTAGATTTGTAGGCTTTACCTACCATTGGAGTTTCATAGAGCATAATCACTATATTTTCATTCTCCTTTTTATTGATGCAATAAATACTTACTGGTAGTTTGTCAAAATTGCATGCATATCCATCCTGTGTAGTGTGTAGTGAGAAGAAAAAATCCAAGAAGCTTGCTTAAAAAAGCAGCAATTTAAAATTATCTGCAAAGGTGCTTCTACTGGGTCAGGGAGAACAAGCACAGAGGCATCTCACTTTTCCTTTTTCTTCTTCTTCTTTTTTTTTTTTTTTTTTTTTTGGTAGCAATGTCTGGATGGTGGCTCATTATCAGTTGTAAATTACAGGGGGTGGGGAAAGGGACATGAATGACAAAGTTCAGAAACAGCATCTGCTGAAGAAAAACAAATGAGGTGGGGGGCAAAGCAGGAAAAAACAGATGAAACACTGTAATTGCTTGGCAACAAGTTGCTATTGTAATTTAGAAAATTGGAAGCATCCGTTCTCAAACAGTTCTAGCTTTATTTCGATTCTTCTTTCCCTCTGAGTGCAGCCCTTGTCAGCCATCAGCTGTGTCCTCCTGCAGGATTATTGCTGTCCTCACACAGAGCAGTAATGGACCCCTGTGTTTGGTTATGGGCCATCGAAAAAAAGCATTTTGCGATTGTTTCACAGTGCAGTCATTTAACAAGATTAGAGATAATTTGCCCCTTGGAATGCAAAACTGTTTCTACAGGTGCTTAAGCTTCCTGGCTTTTGGATTAGAGGCCTCATTTTGTTTTGTGCCATTGCATTCAGGAGGTCTCCAAGGACTGTAAATAAATGAACAGCGACCCTCCGCAGCTGGGAAACTAATTTTCCAGCCCAAGCTGCAAGAGTTGCAGCTTACAAAGCTCGGTGGATGCAGATAAATATGTGCATGCTAATGTATTAAACGTGGTGATTAACAGTACTGACTGTGCCTGAATTCCAGCCATGTGGGAGATTCCTGGAGAAGCAAGCCCAGAAAGGGAGCAGGTTGCTGGAGGCAAGCAGGAGGATCAGAGGTGGTGAAAGGACTGGTGGCCATTCTCCTTCACACCCCCTGCCTCCTTCTCCCAGGGGCTGAGAACAAACCCCAGCCTCTGGCCACATCCAGGAGGGTGGGAAGTCTCCTAGACATCCACTGAGATGTGGAACCCCAAGGATGTAGGATGCCATGGCTGCTTCCAAAGGAAAGGACAGACCATGCACGCTGCCCCAGGGACACCAATTCTAGTCCTGCCAAATAGATGTGGCAGGAACAATTCTCCAAGAGGGATCATTGCATGGAGGATTCCTGGATGGACCTGGGTAATGGCTACTGGGGATCAGAGAAAACCTCATTTGTTTGACTTCCCTGTTGTTTTTCTACATATTTTCCTTTTCTTGTAGTGTTTCCCTTCCTTCTATGGGTGCAATTTTATTTGAGCTGTGGGGGAAATTGGATTCATTCAACTTTTATTCCTAAAACTTTTTAAAATTCAGATGCAGGACGAAAATCAGGATTGCTGAAATTCCCCAGATGATGAAATTACTTTTCTCTGCTCAACCCTGCAACAATTCTCAGTTTGGGGAAGGTCTGAGCAAATCTAGCTGGGAGCAGAGATTCCCCTGCCTTGGACATCCCTGCTGGACCCTGGCAGGCTGCTCCCTGGGGTGCTCAGGAACAGTGTGCTTCTGTAATTCCCAGATCTGTGCCAAGCACTCTGCCAAACTAGCCATGATCAGTGGTTTGGGGGCCAACCCAAGCTTCACAATTTGGTTGTTTGAGACCTTTCTGTGTCATCGCTCACCTGGCTACTTTGAACAAAATGCTGAAACATTTCAGTGTACTCGTGAGTCAAGGGACAGAGAACCTGAAGTTCTATAGGTTCACTATAAAGCATTTCAAAAGTGATTTAGGTGAGTTTGTTTTGGGTTTTTTGTTTTTTGTTTTTGTTTTTTAATAGATTGTTGCAGTCTTCAGATATATAAAAATGAAAAGGAAAAATTTTGTCAGAGGAGGCAAAGGGATGTTCAGCTGCAAGATGCCACCAAGAGGGTTGGGTCTATTCCAGTGTAACTCTCACTGCTCATTCCCACCTGCCCCAATCATCTACTGGTGGTGAAGCTTTGGTAGCATTAGTATTTTTGAGGATTAGTGTGTACAGTAGGGTGAAATGAACACTGGCATCAGGCAGGGGAAGAAACAAAATTTAGCAAGTACAGATGAACATGATTCCTTCTGGCACCAGGTACTCACATTAACTTAGCTCAAAGGTGAGAAAACTCCTAACACTGTCTTTTTCCCCTTCTTTAAAAAAAAAATAAGGTTAGCTGACCTTTTTAAAATTATCTACAATTTTAATGAAGGTCAAACTCTTCTCAGAAATCTTCCTTTTTTTTCAGTTTTGTGGGGTTTTTTTTCTTTTTGGCTCAAAACATTATTCACCTCTACTCCAAGAGATTTAAAGAGCACAGACAGCTTCAGTGATCAGAAATGTGTTTTTGGCAAACAAAATATTTGCAGAGAAAATTTTGCCCAGATGCACTCATAAGAGTTATTGAAAGCTTTTCTTGCCGTTCTTCTTCTAGTAAAATGGCAAAATAGAATGTTCTTATCCAACACAGAGATTACAAGAATAAATGTTTTAAGAAATGTGACTCACACAGTAGGAGCCAAAAAGACAGGTGCTGTAAATTGTGTCCCCTGAGGAAATAATAATAACAAACATCCTTACAGACTGACAGGGTATCACATGAAAAGAGCAAATTCCCCCTAGTTCATCTGTTTCAGCCATCTGAGCCCTGGACTCAGGGATGCACAGTTTGGTACCTGCCTTTTCACTGATGAGAGGGAGCAGATTTTGCAGAGGAGGCATTTCTGCAGGAGAGGTGACATTGAAGTTTCCTTCAAATTCTCTACAAGCCACCAGGCAGCCACTTGACAAGCAGCAAAGTTCAAGCAGTAGCAAGCAAAAAAAGAAGCAGAAAAAGCAGAGGTAGTACTGAGAAGCCCATCCAGAAAGCACAACTCAAATAACCAGACCTACTAACTAGACAGCCACATGAAGAGCACGTACACCTCCAGAGCAAGGTGATGCCAGTGGGGATTGGACTCAAACAGACTTTCCAGATGGCTGCATATATTGCTCAAACTTCATGTAAATACTATTTGCATGGCTTAACTGGTTGTGTACAGAAAATCCCACTCATCCCCCAAATGAATGGAAAGCAATGGAAAGCAAGAAGAAAAATATGATTGGCAGCACACAGTAAATATGCAAGTTTTAAATGATGCAGTGCTTGTGAATATGTGATTGCATCCCCTTCACAGCCAGCCCTTGGCACCCAGGGTCTATCACTAATGCCCAGCCCCTGTTCCAGAGATTTATCCTGCAATAATGTCCCATTCAAAGTTCACCCCACTTGTTTAGGAGCTGTAAGATGCCACCAACTCCCACAGTTCCTGAAATTCAGGGCACAGGCAGATGAAATGTAAAAGAGCAGAGAAACAAGGGCACAGCAGTTGGGGAGTTTGTTCCCAGAGACAAAAATTGCTCTCTGCTGTTGGGAGCACTTTGCAAGCACTGTGACAGAGAGGGACCTTAAAGACAAAAGAAAAGGAATTCTAAAGTCTGCTCTCTTGGGAAAGACTAATACTTCAGGTGGGTCATCTGTCCTGAAAGAAATCTTTAATTCTGTGGTGGGTTCAATCATTTTAAAATTTAAAAGCAAATCTGTGGAGCTGTATTATCTTTGCTATACGTTTGTCTTTATCAAAGAGGCAGGGGCTGCTTACAGTATGTGAGCAAGACCTGTCCTCTGTGGACACACCCTGGGGCCCTTCCCACTGAGCCCTTCCCAGGTAAAGCTGCAGGTGGAGGCAGCTTGGCCAAGCCCAGCTCCACTGCTCATAATTTTAAACATGCAACGAGGTGTCTGTGTTAGGTGCTAGCCCTGGCCCCGCTGTCAGTGCTGGAAGGGTTCCATCCCCTCCAAAGGCAGATGGGATCACCCCAGTTTGGGCTTGAATTCCTCCCTTTCCCTTCTGGGAGCAAGGGAAGGCATTTCAGGCATATTTGGTGGGGACCAGGCTCGCTTGGGCAGCACTCAGCACCTTCCCTGGAGCAAGGGGCTTCCTTCTGCTGAGCATCTCCACCGAGTGTTTCAGGGCAGGTTGTTTTCCCTGGGAGCTGCACGCAGCCCTGATTGCCCAGAAGAGCATAAGTGAGCATTGTTTCCCCCACATTGTTCCCTGGCTCTCCACTTTTCCCAACTCCTTCTTACCTCATCCTCCCCTTGCTGGCTAGAGAGCTGTAAGCCGCTGATTAGCACTTCATTTGACAAACAGGAAGTGGGGAAGAAAAGCATCATTTTCAGAATTAGAGCCTCGGAATGAATTGGAGAAAGAAAGGGGGAAGAAGGGAAAAAAAAGAAAGCGAGCCTTGCACACTTTCCTAATTGCTCGTTAGAACCAATGGCCTTTGTGGTTCCTTCCCCCTGTGTCTTCTTTATAAAAACGTTTGCACAAGACATTGCTATTGTCTGCCAGACAGCCTCAGGGTAGGACAAAATGAACTAATTGATTTGCAGTTATGTCGTGGTGAATAGTGCTAAACATCCATCTGCGGATTCCTTGTGAGGAGTGATTAATAATTTGTACTCCTGGGCCTAGAAGCCTGAATACCCTTTTTTCATGTAAAACTGAAGCGTTTCATTCTCTCAGCATCACAGATATCTCGTCTGCATTGTGGTGGCAAGGGCGAGGTCAGGAGCGGCGCTGGCGATGTCGGGCGGGTTGTCTATGGGTGGGTAAAACCCAGCTCTTGGTGGGATTAATGGGAATTTTGTCAGGCTGACACACAGCACTGTACAGCACTCCTGCTACAGCCATTCCAGGGCAGATGTTCCCCATCCTTTGACATTGCTCCAGAGGATTTTACATGTGTTTTCAAAGAGAGAGCTGGGAGATTTAACATTTATTTCAAACACAGAACCAAAACCTAAACTGAGACAGTTGAAGGAATTAGGATTTGGATTCGAATTTCAGGGCTTTTCTGGCCCTGTTTCTATAACCACCAGAGGGAAAATCCCTCCACCAAACACACCCAAGTGCTGAGGAGTTTCAAAGTCAATAAAAAAGTTTTACTCAAATACCACCTACATGTTGGAAGATGCATGCAAAACACCTTAAAGTGTCAAGTAAAGGGGAGTCTGCAAGACCTCTCTGGAATATCTCCTGGATATTCCTCCTGGGCAGTCAGAGCTGCACAATTCCATAATTTAAATGGTGAGCCCTTTGGGGTGAGCCCCCCCGTGGGCACTTTGTCTTTGTCTGAGCTCAGTCAGCTGTGGCAGCCTGTGATCCTGTTTCCCAGCCATGTCCTAGGGTCTTCCTGGTTGTGTCCCCAACTCCACCACTAATTCTTGGTCCTTTCCACCTCCACCTGGAATGAAAAGCTGGTAGCTGCTCTCTGAGCCATTTCCTGCTTCCTAATGAAATCTATTGGCCTCCTGGAGGGAAAAAAAACATTGACTCAGCCAACTCTTAATGAAGTCATCTGTTTTCATGGTGTTACTGGTGCCCTCTACTTTCCCAGCTCATTAAAAAAATTAACAACCTTTAGATACATCCAGAAATCCAGAGATGAGATCTACTTGGTCAGAGTAAATCAATTTCAGTGGGAAAAAAACCATTTGTCTTTCCCTTGTGACCCATTTTTACATCTTCCTATATTATCTACATTTGATCCCATGCTTTGAACATTTTATCTGAATGCATCTACATTGACAGACAGATGCCTGTGAGGCCATGCCTTGCTTTCAGCTTGCTCCCTGGCTGGGGTGGACTGCTGCTCTCTGAAATCAAACTAAGGCATAGCTCTGGGAATGGCTCTCTCCAGGAACTGATCTGATATCTCAGATTTGGCTCTCTTTGTGATTCACAGTCCTACAAATCCACCTTAAACCCATCTTTAAATATTCCCTGATGCTCTGCTGTGTTTTCACTACATTCATGTCCCTTGCCATAAAAAGCAGAATTTCAGACTGCCCATGCCACTGAGGGACAAAGACTGATTGCTGTCCTTTGGGAGAAGCATGGACACAGTTTACCTCTCAGACAAATAGGCATAAGGTGCAAGATTTGTTTGGTTACACCATGTCTGGGTCAGGTTTCCTTCTTGGAAGACTGAGATGAAACCCTTACAAGCACTTCTCTCCTGGCAGTAACCAGTAGGGCAAAAAGAGACAAAGGTTTTTAAAAAGAGTGCACAAACCCAGAACATTTGCATGGTAGAAAAAGACTAGAACATTTAATAATTCAATTTTCTCAGACTCAAACAGTCAGCCTGGTGACACCTGGTTGTTTTCCTCTCTTGACAGGTAGAGGTTCTGGGGAAATTATCTCTTCTGAGTAAAAGTAATTACTGTAAGTGCTTTGCAAGAGTATATTTAGGTAATGTATTTGATGTAGTTCTGAAAATTATTTTGTGAGAAAATAATGAGCTAGGAGAATACAAAGTGCCTGTTTCAGAGAAGTATTTCTATTACCTTTCAGGGGTGATAGGCTCTGACCACTCATTAAATATAATGCAAAAGCTTTATAAATATGTGGTGCTGTAAGGAATGAGATTAGATTGGATGGGGCTTTGGAAAAAGTATCCATTTAGAAGACTGTTTGCAAGATTGATGGTCTCAGGGAGTTCTACAGTCCAAGGGAAGGAGCAAAGCTATGAGTATACTGTCATATTCTTTCTTTTATTTTTCATTTGGGGCATCTTGGGCTGATTTAGCACAATGCAACACAATGACTTGAGCTTAAACAGATGAAAAGGACAGGTTTGGATGCTTTATGGTGACACACTGTTTGTAAACCATGGTCTTGAATGACAGTATGAGTTGTCCTTTTTCTGAGTTTCTGAGAGTAATAACAGAGGGTCAGCATTTCCACGCTGCTGAGCTCACTTGTGAAACTTATTTCTACAGTAGATTACTGAGGTTAAGAGTATAATCCAATTCAGAAAAATCAGTGGGAACCTCACAGGAAGCATCATTATGACTAATGATGCTTTGTGTTATGTTCCTACTGACTTTTCTGAATTTGACATTTATTTGTGCAAATCCATACAGCAACTTCATCTCAAATACTGGAAGCAGTTTGTTCACCTCAAAAAAGATATAGCAGAAGTATGGGCAAAGATAAAGAATTGCTCAGATTAGAATAAGCTAAAGGAGACAGCTCCTCGCCCCAGGAGTGGTTCTGCTGAGGAACCCTTTGCTGCAGAAATGGTGGTGCAGGTAGCTAGTTTAAAAAGCATTTAGATATGATGGGGAGGAAAAAAAAAATCACTGGGGAATATTTAAAAAGAATATGCCATCATTAAAATAAAAAGCTCCCATGTCCCACACTGCTGGAGTAGGAGGAGGATGTTCTGGAGTGGCATCACTGAAAGCTCCTCTCTGTGCACCCTCTTCAGCCTTGGAAAAACAGTGGGTCTTTGGCAGTAGCAGAACTAAAATCCCCATCTCCTGAGTCCTTTCCTTGATGTCTGTGGGCAGCTGACAAATTGAACCCACCAAATCTAGCTTTATCCCAAGCAGGAACACAAAGTCAAAAATCTGGGCTTGGTTTAACGTGACAAAAGTCACCAAAAAATGTTCAGCTTTTCGTGCAGAATTTCAACATCTGGCAGGCAGGTAAAACTAGCCAGTCAAAATGAGAGGTGCAGCATTTTCAGAGGAGAAGGGCAGCCTCGGAAATGCGGACCCTGAATGTCAGCGGGCTGGGTTGTCACCTCCTGGGAGGAGACGATGCTCTGGGGATACGTCCTGATTCAGAGCCGCGCTCAGGCTCTGCCCCAAAAACCAGCAAGCAGCAGCGGAGGGGCAGCCCGGACAGCAGCCAGCAGCAGGATCCCTGTCATTTCTGCCACCTCTGCCCCAGCAGAGCCTCGGTGGAGGGGACGGAGCGGGGACGTGCCGGGCGCTTCAGACAGAGAGGCTGAGCCGCGCTTTGTGCGCTGCCCCAGCGCTGCTCCTCTCCATTTGTTTACCACACATCCTGTCTTCTTTTCTCTTTGCTTCACACATCAGCGCCTTCATTAATCGTCCTCCCCGCTCCCCATTTGGGCCTTTGGATTTTCGCCTCGCCATGGGTAATTCTAATTACCTCAGACATGGAAAAAAAAAAATAAAATAAAATAGGAGCTTAAGTAGGTGCACTTCATTCTTTAGCTGCCTTTTACAAGCAGTTCAGTGCTGGCTACCAAGGGAATCTGATTAAACTAATTACCCTGATTGGCTTGTTTAATCAACTGCTTGGTTTAATTGGGCCTCGCTAATGCGGAGTGGAGGAGTCCGTGGTGCGTAATGTGAGAACCAGGAGACCCGAAAGGGCGGCGGTGACACCGCCACAGAAACCAGCCCGCATTCCCAGCCTGCCGGGGATCGGATAATGCGGACCTCAGCTGAGAGCCCCACTGTATTCTCAACAGCCTGAATGGGCTGCGGCTTTTAGTGATAATTAAAATTGCTAGGGAAAAAAAAAAAAAAAAAAAAAAAAAAAAGGGAAAAAAACTCTTTCTCATTAAAGGACTTGTCCTTTTTCCTCCCCCCCTCCCCCCGCTCCTCCCAGCCTCCAAACTCGAAGCAATATCGGGAATCCTGTCTGCCTCTTTCAAACAACACTTCAATTCATCAGGGCATAGAATCCTTCCTCCTTCGTCTCCCCCCATGGCTGAGATTTTTCACTCCCATTTACAGTGTGCGTGGCCCAAAGTAAATACACAGACAACAGGGCTACAAATTACCTTGCGCTAGGTAAATCCGCCCTGAGCACCGAGGGAGTTTGTGGAGTACAAACAGCTTCTGTGCAAGCACCCCGGCAATAATGAACATTCCTATAGCTCTAATTACTACAACAATAATAACCTGCAGAGTGTCCCTTTCCCCCTCCCATCCCAGTGCCGACCCCCACTCCCTCCCCTGCCCTCCACTTGCTCTCACAGTGGGGAGGGATGAGGACGAGCAGCCAAGCACACGGCTGGCTTAGCAAAGCTCGCCTCATCTGGGTCCAATATGTTTCATGGTGACGTGCAGGCTGAATTTGCTGCTTCTTGAGGATTTTAGAGCCAGCGACATCCTGCAGACCGGTGGGTGCTGACATGAGTGACATCCCTGCAATCAGCACTGTAATGCAGCACAGGTATCCCCTGTGCCACTAGGGCAAACATCTATTTGCCCAGTTGTCATAAATCTCCAGTTACTTTCTGTAAAATGGAGAATGTAGCAGCAAAATGGGCCCACCTTTAGCCATGGAAAATATAAATGATTTAGCAACTTTAGACTGCCTTTGTATTTGATGAAGAGAAATGGGCAATTATGCCTATTTCAGATGTCCACTTCCCCTTACCCAAGGAATACCTTTCAGTTCTGCTTTGGGTGTCAAGGGAATTTAGGTGATGTTGGAGTTATACCATGGCCAAATGACTCCTGCCATGGCTGTTGGGATGAGCACCTTAGGGAAGGCACCAGAGCTCCTTGCAGAGCCCATCCTGTGCTTGTGAGAGTGTTTGGGACATAACCTCTTACCAGCCTGGCATCCTCCCCCTGCAAGCCAGCAGAGCAAACTGTGCCTGCTTACACTGTGGCCACTGCCTTACCTCTGAGCTCTGCCCACAGCTGGCCCAACCTCCCCACTTGTGATGGGCAAGGGACAGCCATGAACAACTTACAGAAGGGGTCTGGTGTAATTTATGATCACAAACTGTGAGGGGAAGACATCTCCTCCAGAGGTGCTTGGGTAGATCCTGTGTTGGCCCACATGGCTACTGTCACCTCATACCTCAGCATCATACACAGTGGGTTGCTTTCAAATTGTCTCCAATTGCCACAATCTTTCCCTGACAAAACACTGAAATGTTCTGCAGATTGGTAAAACATGTGCTTGAATTCTGAAAAAATTCAAATATGTTGGGTTTTTTTCTGTAACTCATATATTGTGGAAGTCTCCTTTGCACTGTCTCCCCCGTAACCCACAGCAAATGAATCCCATGATTCTCAAACCTGGCTTCAATTGCTCTGGAGAGGACTCTCTTTTTAATTTTGTGGTTTGGGCTGAAAAATGTCCATATAAGTGAGTAGGTGAAAGCATTTAAAAACCACAAAGAATCCCAGTGTTGAGCTGAAAAGCAAATGAAAAATTTTCTTCATGGCTGGGTTGTGTTTTATATCCCAACTGTCCATGCTGGGAAGGTCATTAGACACTGATCAGCTGGGGTTATCTCATTGACCATCCCAAAAGTACTAGCTGCAGGATGCTCAAGTTAAAACCACAGCAAAAATCATTGCTATTTTTATGAGGCATTTTGTTGGATCCCAAAAACATGGGGTTTTTTAGTTTTCTGTGCTGCTTAGTACTGACCCCTCGGACAGCACTGCTTTTGACCTGAGGCCTTGGAGAAAACTTCCAAATTTAAGTGATGAAGTTAAAATCATGGGTGTGTAGTTAAAGACAAATGTTCTTTCACATGGTAAAAGGTCCTAAATTTAAGATTTTTATACTATAGTAATAGGTATGGGACAAGATGGAGGATTTTAGGTAGTGTCTCAGTGTTCATGGGTTGCAAATTTCTGGTTGGATAGTCAATGTCACACTGAGGGTCATGGGAATTTAGTTACTAGATAAAAAAAGTAAATAATATAAGTGTTAATTCTCTATTGGACTGTTTAGCTTTAAGAGACCTTGTAACAGCTGGATCTTCCTCCATTTTCTTTGTTTCTAGCAGGTATCTAGAAGTGCTGTTGAATTCTCTGTACTTTCTGAAAAGATTTAATAAACAACCAAGTCCAAACACAAGAAAATCCATTTCCATCATGTGTTTTTTAATCCTAGCTATAAGTAAAGGCAAAAAAACAAAACGCTAAGACAAACCAATAATTAAGTGGATCAAACTTCCACCACTGTTACAGCATTTTTCACTGGAATATACCCAGTCAGATATGCTACAAAAAGGGAGGAAAAGCAATAACCATTTGCTAATATTTCAGCTCTTTTAGGGTCACTTGGGGTAGTGCTGTGGTGATCTCCCTCCCCATCCATCTGGGACACCTAGTGAACGGTTGGTAAACATAACTTTCCCCAGCAAGACAAAATCTGTTTCTAACTCATGACCTGCTGACACTCATTCATTACTGGCTTCTTCTGAGAGACAGGCTGTTTAGGAACAGCCCTGCCCTGTGCAGCCATCCCTTAATGGCAGGCCAGGCCCTGTTGCAGGGGTGACATGAGGGGTGTGATGGGGAGGGCATCGTGGCTATCAGCACGGGGCTGTGGGACCACTGAGAGCCCTGGGGCTGCAGAGATGTCCTGGCTGGCCCCAGAGCTGCTCAAACAGGGCCATGTCCCACCAACACCCTCCCACAGCACCCCTTGCCTTGTGGTGGGACTTCACCTGACCCCAAGGAAGATCACTGCACGATGTTCTATCGGCTTTGAGAGAGGGATTATTTGAAATTTTGGGGTGTGTATTTGTTCTTGTGGTATTTGTTCTTGTGAAATCCTTCACATTCACAGTCCCTACAGTGTCCTTCTTCCAGAGGGTTTGTCCCTCTTCTGTAGGTAATGTCCCAGCCTCAGCTAGGCATGGCATGCAGCAGTCTGTGGTGTTGCTCTCCTATTCCTCGGGGACAAGAAATATTCATCTAAAGCAAATCATTCCAGCTATTTCTTGCTGATGAATGAATTAATGACATCACAAGGAGAACTGGTACTTAACAAACACTTTCACTTCCCACTCTTCCCACTGACCTCTTGGGAATTGATGTGAGCTAGAGAGAGTGCTGTGCTTTTCCTTCCTCAGAGAGTCTTTGAGTTGTTCACCTGGCGAGGTAAACAACCTCATTGATCTTATGAGGTTTAGATGAAGAGCCATGTAATTTGGGGATGCTCCAAGTTTAGTTTTTTGGGTTTTTTGCAGTGTTTTCCTAGAGCCACTCATTTACCAGTTTGTTTTCTGGGGTTTCTTTCAATTCCAATTAAAACCCCTTATTGCCAATAGGAGGGGAATATCTCCATTCCACTGAACGATGCCAAGTTATCATTACATTCAAACTGCATCTTAACAGCCTTCTCATTTTCATGCTTTTCACCTTTGCATTAATGAACACTCAAAATCCAAGAGCTGTTGAACTCATACCTTTCCCCATATCCTCTGTATGTTTCCTAGAGGTGTGACAGCAAGGGAGATTTGATCAAGGTGGAATTGAATCCAAACAATGGAGAGCCAGACAGTTGGCTCTGGAGCCTTGGCAGTGCCAGAAGCAAATAAAGCTTCTCTGTGTTTATCACTTCATTCAGTCCAGATGGGCTGTTTTCCCCATCCTGCACTCATCATCCTGTATCCATACAAAGCTCTGAGTGATATTTCTATAACATGCTGCTTCAATGAGGCTGTCCTAGAGTGGCTGTACCAGTGGTTTTGAAGTTGCCTCTGTGTCTCTCATGTGGTTAGGCTTACAGATGTCTTCTGTGGTCTCTCTTTCTCTATCAGTCATCGTTTCATGCTCATGCCTTCCAGATTTCCAGATACCTCCTGCCTGTGTCTGCTTGAAGAAAGGCACCCTGTAAAGCCCTCCCATGTATTACAAAAAGATCTGCTTCTGGTTTTGCTTCACATAATGCAATGTATGTTTTGCAAAAACCTAGGGACTGACAATCAGATTATTGATCACAGCCAACAATTCTGGCTCCTCTGTGTCTAATCCTACACTCCCCCCCTGGAAAATGGTTTTAGATTTGTCAAATGAATTTGAGGCTGATGAAAAGCTAAGGTCAGATGTATGGGCCTTAAGCAGACAGAATACAGGGAGGAACTTCTTCTGTCATGTGCCCTTCTAATTAGACTCAGTCACATACTGTACAATTCCTCCAGCTCAGGCTATCAGTCTTCCCTGGAAAAAAAGCTTTTATCTGCCCAACATTCTGCACCAAATCAGGTCAGATTTGGCTCATTTGCAAGCCTGGCCCATATTTTGCAGAGGAGAAGTTCAAGGCATTGAGCACTCCAGCCCATCCATCGCTCCCATCTGCCTGCTGGAAAGGGATTTCCGCAGAGCAACTGCTCTCAGTTGTGTTGGCTCCCTCTGAAAACAGACTGCAAGAATGGGACAACAAGGAAAGACTCAGGCAAGGAGCTGGGAATTGGATGACTCAAAGTTCAAGCTTACATTCAGACATTCAGCCACAGTTCTCCTCAGGATGAAATATCTGGGGGACATGCAAAGCACAGAATAGAAAATAATATACATATAACTCAAATCCATGAGTCTGGACCCACTAGAGGGAATCCAAGCAGCTTAGTTCATGCAGAGGTGTGCACCCTTTCAGGATCTTTCAAGCTCAGCTGCTCCTGGGTATTGTGTCTCTGCATTAGCAATAAGCCTCCTAACAATTGGCCTTGCTGCTTTTAACACAGATATAGCACTGCCCAGGTGTGTCCATAGACCAGCTGAAACCATGCAAGGACTTGTGTCTGCACTCAGTTCCTGACAGAAACCCTTAGTGTGTTCCTGGCTTTACCCCTCTAACAGGCTTTGCAGGCACTTTTTAAAGCAGACCTGATTATTTGACCACTCCAGAAATCTAGCAGAAAACAAAATTGCTGGGCAAAATCAGAAGAAAACCCCAGTAGCATCACCACCCTCAAGGCTATGATACCACCAGGGAGCCTCTACCACAGGCTGGTTTCAAGGTGTTTCCTCTCCAAAACCCTTTTTAAAGAGCTGAGTAACCTCATGGGCTTTGCACTGGGCTCTGAGCTGGTGTGAGCAGGCCTGCAGAGGTATAACCAAGCACAAAATATGACCCTGGCTTAGCCCAGCCTGGCTCTGGCAGGGCTGTGCACAAAGCCACAGAGCCTGTGTGAGAATGCCTTCAGTCAGGCTCATAAAATGTTGTACTTTGCAGCTGAGAAGGGATAAATTAAACTAACAAGCATGACAGCTATTTAAAAATAAGAAATCATGTTTCATGGGGTAAAACAACATCTGAGGCCCCAGAGAGTCTGTACTTTGTATTTTTAATAGTCCTCTCACTGCAACAACACTCTCCCCTCCACTTAGCCGGGCTGAAGACCCCAAGTTCAAACATTTCCCCACTGCTCTCTCCCTGGTTTACTGCAGCTCTCATCTTTACTATCACTCTGGATAAGTCTCTTTTGTGAGCAGAAGGGCTCATTAGGCAGGAACTGATAAACAAAAAGCAGGGTGGAAGCAGAGGTCCCCAAGGCAGGCTGGTGGTGGCCTCCCACCCAGCAGGGCTCCGTGCAGCCCCAGCTGCAGCCTGTCTGCAACGTGCTGGGGACAGGCTGTCAGGGCTGGGCTGAGCTGTCCCACACCAGCCCTCTGCAGGAATTGTGCTGAGGGTATGAAAAGCTGTGTCTGAGAACACTGCAAAGGCAGAGTGAGCCTGGTTGCCTTGGGCCAGTGTCTGGTGTGTTCTGGCAGGCAGGGAGTGGGTGGGTGCTGGTGGCTTTGGGTTGCAGAGGTAGCAGAAGCTCATGAATCCCCATTGCAGGGGAATGGAGGATTTACCTTCTACAAAAGTCTCCTTTTTTTTTTTTTCTTTCTTTTTTTTTTTAAACAACAACACCCATAACCATTACTGTTGCCTACACAGTCCTAGGTTTAAGGGGAGCTAAAACCAATTGAATGATAGTGTAAATACAGTTAAAAGTATCTTTGAGGCAATTTGGCAATGGCTGCTAATGGCTAGCTTCTTCAAAGGGGAGTAAATTTCAGGATAAATTCCCTGTGAGAACAAATAATCTGTGACAAAATTACATTATGGAAAAAGATCATTGTGTAACCAACCAACTTCTTATACACAATCATCCGGTTGCCAGATGACAAAATAATAATGTTTTCTGTGGTCATTGGCACTGGCAAAGACAAAACAAAAGGTGTTAAAGTTATTTAAGGCAAAGCAGAACATTTTTCAACTATAATTTTCACATGGTGGCTGCTATGTGAATTGGAAAGCTGAGACAGGGAAGTTCAGGGCTGGTTACAGTAACCATGGTTTATTCTTATACATTAAACTCTCAGAGGATGTTTTGATTTAAAACTCTCCAGAGCAGAAGCTGATCATCTTTTCTGAGGTTCTAGCAAACCTTCAAATAAGAGTATTTCTCTGTGAGACTTTTAACCCAGGCAGATAATGACAGGATAAGGAGGACAGATTTTAAACAAAAAGAGGAGATTTACATTAGATTTTAGTAAAAAGTTCAGAGCTGTGAAGGTAGAGAGGCACTGGCACAGCCTGCCCAGAGCAGCTGTGGCTGCCCCATCCCTGGAAGTGCCCAAGGCCAGGTTGAAATTGTGGCTCTGGGCAGCCTGGTCTAGTGGAAGGTGCCCTGCCCATGGCAGGGGGGTTAAACAAGGTGATGCTGAAGGTCCCTTCTAACCCAAACCATTCTGTCAGTCTGTGCTTCTGTGGCTTGCCTTTTGAAAACAGTTCACAGAGACCCAAAGACATGGTTAGAGTAGAAGTCTGGATGGGTCTACAGCATTTCCCTTGCCTGGTTCTCCAAGTGGTAGGAAACAGGGGTTTTTGATGTTACCTAAAGAAGGGTTGAAGATGAGGATTCATCACCCTCTGTGACATTACAGTTTCATCCTCCCAAAGGACAAGAGGAACAGCAGGTTCAGCCTCAGTATGGACCAGGTGAGTTTTTCAGAACTGATCACTTGGTGAAGCTGAGCAGAAGCAGAGCTATCCACAGCCAGCTGCTTTCTGCAAACACCCTTCATCTTCCCATGGATTAAGAAATCACTTTTTGTGGGCAAAAGTTGATTTTTGGGCTGATGACAATCTGCATGTGATCTGAAATGGAGATGAGCTGTGTGCTGCAAGTACAAGCCATCTACAGAATGCCTTTCTGCAGAACTTGCTGGAACATTTGTCATTAGCAATGGCTGCTTTTGATGAAAAATACCTTCACAGTTCTGACAGAATTTTTTGCAGGAAAAGTGTCTCTTTTTTTTTTCAATTTCTTGGATAAAAAGACTGAAAATAATGTGAAAGCCAGGGCTTTACTCTGTAGTATTCTCAGAATTTAAATGTTGACTTTCATTTTTCTTTCTTCATCTTTTTCCTTTTTTCTTCCTTTCTTGCAAAGAAAATGTACATGTCTTTGTTTTCTTTTATACCTTTGCATAACTGTCCCTCTTCTTTCTCTTAGTTGAGAAAAGGTAAAAGAGGGGATAACGGTGGGGAAAAAGAAGACAAACTATATCAAACACAAGTATTTTAATTTTCTAAGAAACTGAAATCTGAAAGAAAAATATTCTATTCATATTATGAGCAATGTCAAAGAATTTCCACCACCCCCATCTTATTTAAAGGTTAAAAAGCTTTATTTACTCATGCATGTCAATGACATTTGTTTATTCTTTTTTTATTTTCAGGACTGGTCCAACCCCTAACCATTATCTTTTTCTTTACTTCTTCCACATTGCACTGGAGGAACATTTTCAGAAGCTTCCATGGGATTTGGAATAGTAGATCCTGTTCTGAAGAGCAGCACAGGCTCTGGGGAGCTGCATCAGACCCTTTCTGCCACCCTCAGCTCGTGCCCACGTGCCAGGGCTGTGTCCCACTGCTGTGTCCCTGGGCATTTTCCAGCTGTAATCTAAAGAGTTACAGCAACAGGAAAGAGCAAGAAATGAGGAATTAGGACCTGCATCCCTTGGGATGTTCCAATGCAGCAGCCACATCACAGCTCTCCTTTCCCAGGCACAGCCAGAGGGTCACTTTGTACCAGGCACCAGCAGCAGTGCAGATGATGAATCTCTAAAGGCTTTACCAGTCCAGGATTTTGATCCATGGGACCAAAAACGGCCTTTGTTCCCAGTAGAGAAGTTAATGGGAAAAAAAAGTCACAAGAAATAATTGGATCTAATGGGAAACAGTTTCATCAGAATCATCAGTGGAAACCTGCTTGCCACGTAAGGCACGTGCAGCAAGCAGAGCACCTCTTGAAGGAAAAGAAAAAATGCAAATTACCCAAACACTGACAAATACTTTCAGAACAAAAGAATAAAGAAGATATCTTGCAATATCTGGACAGCCATTTAAACACCCCTTTTTGCAGAAACATTGGCTTCTTGCTGCTCCCTGAGTGAGTGTGGATTTGGATATTTGTAGCCCTGTCAATCCAGGGACTATTCCACAGCCTTTTGATGTGATGAGAAACAAAAGGGCCTGAGCTGTGTGGACACTCACACACCACATTAAACAGTGCCTGCTGTACACCTGCAGCCTTGCTGCCCAGAGGGATCTGGATGTGCAGCTCTGGCTCAGACTTGTCCCTCTCCCCTCATTGTGCCTTTAAAAAGGGACCTCAGAGCTTGTATAAAATTAGGCACACACACGCCTTAAGATACATTTCTGTACAGCAATGGTCAAATCTCAAGGAGAAAGAATATTTTTTTAGCTTTACTTCATTCTTGTAGCTAAAGTTTATAAAATTTCCTTCCTTCTTCAAGATTTTTCTCTGGCAGAATGTTTGTATGATTTTCTCTGTGCTAAATGGGAGATTTCTTTTTTAAATTAAAAATAAAGAGACTCCTCCAAAGCTAAGGGAGTTGTAGTTTTCATATTCATATTGACACAGTCTGTATTTAATGACTGGAATACTTATTTTTACATCCAATTTTCTCTCTTCTCCATCTTCCAACCCTTTTTTGAAATTTTTCTTTACCCTTTATTTTTAATCTCTTTGAGGTAAAAATGCTTCCCAGCATCTCATCCATAGTTTTTTGATGTGTTTAAATTTAATAAAATGAATTCATCCATCTCAGTAAAAGGGAACATGGTTAAGTGGCATTCAGTAATGCCATTGAACTTCTAGACTTTATCAGTAGTCACTTCCAGTGAAAGGAGCTGTTGGTTTCTTTGGTAAAACAGATGCAGATCATGGAGGGTTACACTATATATTTTGTGAGTTTGTCAGCCAAAACCCAAATAATGCAGCTCACCAAACACACCTGCCCTCCATAAAATACCACCAGCCAGTCAGCCTTCAGCTTTGCCTCCTTTTCCTGCAGACCTTGATCAGCACCAGGCATGGGCAGCATGAATCCCTCTCTGTATTAGTCAGTAATTCATTCATAAGACTGGCAGAGAGGGATACTTTTAGTTTGGCTCTGACTTTCCTATTCCTGTTCTGATTCCGTACCCCCTTCTCAGAACCTTTGGTGTAACCCCTGGTGTGAAAATGAGCTCTCTCAGTTGTGCAGACAACTCCAAAAGCTGCTAAAAAACAGCTGTCAGGAATATGATCCTACAATGCTTTCACAATGGGAATTACTGTTCTGTTTGGGAGATAGGTGTGGGGGAATTCTCCTTACCAAAATGAGTTAACACACTTTCACTGAAAGGTGGCCAGCTTGAATACTAAAAAGGGTAGGAAAAAAAGGCTGATTCTTCTGTCATTAAAAATTAAAAAATGAATTCTGACCCTAGGAAAAAACCTGATACTCATGTAAGTGAGGGCAATTTTATATTTTCCCAGTTTTTATAGTTGTCCTAGCATTCCTGGAGAATCCACGTTGCCCAGTGCTCAGGAGTCTCTGAGACTTTTCCCATCTTACAGGGCAAGGCCAGGGTGTCCTTCTGTCTTAGAAAACTTTGTGCTTTGGTACCTTTTGATGGCCTTTTGCATTCAGGGCATGTTAGAGCAGCTCTTGGTCTCCTCTATTTCATACCCACAAATTAAGGTATTATGGGAAAAATCCCAGGATTTACAAAAGCATGAGATTGTCCTTTGGCCACTAAGCTGAGTGGTGAGTAAACCTCTGGGTCTGGCCCTGAATTTTCAATGTGAACAGTGTTGGGGCTCTCATTTTACCTTTCATTTCTAGAATGAGACCTGTCAGAAATAATAAAATACTTTTTTATTTTTAGAAGTTTCTGGCACTATTTTAGTTCACACAGACACCTTTGTTGCATTTGAGCTATAGGAGAGCAGTGAAGAGGATAATGCAACATAGTTCTTGGTGTAATGGAGAAGAAAAGAGAGCTTTTATTTAAAGAAACACTACAGTTACATAGAAAACAGAATAGAAAAAGCTCATTGGCCCAAGAAGGCAACACCTCTTTGAAAACATGCTTTCTGCAAAACATCACATCTCTCTTGTCTCCAGTAGGTGTTTAATCATTGTTATAATTTCATGTCCTTGAGCAGCCTGAGAAACCTGAGGCTTCAAGGCTGCTTTTCCCCTGGTTCCCAGCAGTATCCAACACCAACCCTTCAGTGGACACCCATCCACTGCCCCAAAGCTGTGACCATGGCAGATTCACCATCACTGCTGCCATAGAGAAGCCAGGACCCCAAGCAACAGAGCCAAAAGTGGTTTTGAGTGTTCATATGTGTAATGTAACTTCAGCTGGGATGGGGACAGTGGATGCTGCTGAGATGGGCAGTGAGTTCACAGTGCTGAGGTGGCCTGTCCCACACAGCCTGCTGCACATCAGCTCTTCCCCTCAGCGTGTCCCTGGGCAAGCCCTGGCTGCTGAGGGAGCCAGGGGATCCCTGGGGAGCACTGAGCCCGTGGTGTTAGAGCCAGTGAGTTAGGGGTCTCTCTGAAGAATTCAGAGTGCAGGGATTGAATAAGTCTTAGAGTGAGTTCTGATGTTTTTAGTGAGTAAAAGGTCTGGATTCCACAGTAGCAGTGAGTGTTCTACTGAAGGTGGCAAACATAGTGATATCTTCACTAGAGGCTCCAAGCCCACAGTTATAGACAGTACTTAGATATAATAGAGCTACAGTAAGAATATTCCTTACATTTCTTAGATAGAACACGATAGAGTGTATGTGTAGTGTTATACATAACCTGGTGTGCTAAGAAACTAGAATTCTAATAGGTTAAAGAGTGATGGTCTGAGCTTGCATCTTAGCTTGTTGGAAAAATCCTATATAACAGTATGGATGGGAAGAATTGTTGCTTTTAGCTATTGGCTTTTGCCAGGGCTTCTAGCCATTCACTTATTGCTTATTGCTGCTGCTTTTGCCATTGCTTTTGCTATTGTCTGTTGAGACTGATGTGCTTTGTAATAAGATGTGCTTTGTAATAAATAACCTTTTTAACTATTAGCTGCTTTGCTTATTTAAGATTACCCAACAAGGAAGAGCCTAAGAGCCCAGAGCTCTGGAGTTAGAGCCCTGGGGTCAGAAGAAGCCTCACATTGCTCCCCCAGAGAGGGGCAGGAGCGGGGAGTCGCAGCACACGCACACCCGGCGGGACGCGAGTCACAGCTGAGAAACCCGCACGGGCTGCACAAACACAGGAATCATGAATTACTGACACATTACAGAAGGGATCCCGCTTGGCTTTGCACCCTGTGTGAGGCAGGAACCCTGATTCTTCATCATGTGCTCTTTGGAGGTTTCCAGAGGTTTCTCTGCTTTCTGAAGTTCAGGTCGTTTCACACCTTCCCCTCTCTGGGCTCTCAGGACTCCTCTCTGTTGCCACCAGTACAGTTCCTGAACGAGTCCCTCCAGGAAGAAAGTTGCAGCCAAATGAGAATATGGCTCCCTTATATTGCCTCTGGCATTTCTTCATCTTGCAGTAATACTCATGCAGAAGGCTTGCACGTTAAACTGAAATTAAAATAGAAAAGAGGCAGCACTAACAGTTCAGATATTTGTCTTAGTGTCGTTCCTTGTTAAACTGAAATTAAAATAGAAAAGAGGCAGCACTAACAGTTCAGATATTTGTCTTAGTGTCGTTCCTTGTTTAGAGCCAGAAGCTGAGAGCTGGGGCACAGCAGTTCTGGCAGAAAGAGATCCAGTCTTGAGAGGAGAGAGGTTACCTCCATCATCAGGGACTGTTCCAATTTCTAATTATGCTCAGGATAATAAATTTACTTTTTTATTTCCTATTCAGCTTTTTCTTGACTTCAGCTTGCAACCACTAGACCCTATTGTGCTTATATGTGTGTAATTAAAGAGAACCTTCACCACCCGTTGCCTTTACAGGAAGCCATGGTCCGTGACCAAGATACCTCTTAATCTCATCCTGATCAGCTAGATAAAATAATTTTAAATATTCTAGAAATGCATGCTTTAAGTAGAGCAAAATCAAACCATGGGGAATTTGGAGCTGTATTGCTGAGACAGCATAACATTGGACACTGTATGTGTATGTAAATATGTACATTTTAAAGTTTCAGCCATTAAAATACCATGCAGACACAAACTGTGGAGTAAATGTAATAGCAGAGGCTTTTGTTTTGTAATGCTGTGACTCATTTAATTAGTTAGGTACTTTTTTGTTGCTGTCATTTTATTTTGTTTTATTTGGATATTTCCTTAAACTTTAAAAACTTAATTTTGGTCAATGCTGTCAAACAAACCAGAGCCACACACAGACTGGATTCTCAATTAACACCCTGCTCCTACATGGCTCAGGAAAAGGTAAGGACTGCAGAAAAAATACAAATTTCCCTCTGCTGTTTACTTGTGAGGGCAGTGTTGTGTATCTCGAGCAGAAGCACATGAAAGCTGTTGGTGTTCTGCTCCCTCCTTACTGACTATCCACAAGGCTCACGAAACCATCACAGGAGGTATCAAGAGCTGCCATAATGAATAACTCTGCTTTCATGGAAACTACTAAAAGATAAGATTTCTCTGCCAAGATCAACAGATTACAAAAAAAAAAAAAAAAAAAAAAGACAGTTACAGACCATGTTGTTTCAAAGAGATAAAGAGCCAGAAGAAACACAAAACTTGCTTAAGAACTGAAGCCCATTTAATTTCAGACTGCTCTACAATCATTCCTTCCTCTCTTCTCTACTCTTACCAAATCTCTCTGCTGTTTTTTCAGTTTGCAGTCTGCTTTTCTTCTATGCTGGTTCCACCTAATCCTGCCTGTCCTGAAGGTCCAGCTTGAATTGTGCAAAGCAAGGAATGACTTTGAAGGCTAAAGTGCTGAAAGGGTTTCCATCAGCCACAAAACTGACCAGGCTCCACCTTGGCATAGAGTGATACCCATCCTTCAGCTTTGATGGGTGCTCAAAAATATCAGTTTTCAGCCAAAAAGAAGAAAAGTTACTAGAAATGAAAATATCATGGAGCAGTTCTAGATCTACTGCTTTTAGAACTAGAGAATCCCAGAAGTGAGCATATTGCTCATATATTTCTTCTTAGTATTATCATGGGTGTTGAGGTTTCTTACTTGATTTGCCATGTGTTCAACCCTGTAATTGGTTAATTGCCTTTCTTTATTGGTTATTCCACAAACCACATCTAAAAATCCTAATGCCAAAAGCGGTAAGGTAATTTCCAAATGAATTCTGAAAATTTCTGGAAAAGCTAAAAATCAGCTAAAAATACTAGTACCAATCTAGTCCTATGTATTTTCAAGTACTACAACTTCATCTAGTGCCACTGCTATGTTCTGAAAAATTCATTAGGACACTTCTCTGCGTGGCAGAATTCCTGTTTGTGACAGCATGGAAATAAACAAAATACAGTGAAAGACATTCATATCCAAGTTATGCAATTGTCAACGTGTTCATATTTTAGTCAGAATTCACTAAGTGATGGGAATGTGACATCCCTTTGAACTGATTTCCAGTTATTTTTGTTTGCAAATAGTTTGAAGTCATTAATCAACAGAGCTTCCTTGAACCATTAACAGAACCACTGCTCAGCTTGGTTGTTTCTCTTTGAAGGGGATTGCAAAACCATTTGTTGTAGTTTCAATCCACATGGATTCCTGCTCTGAATTGCATGCTAAGTTTTGGGATGGAGCAAATTCTTCATCTGGTTTCATGTCAAAACCATCTGAAGTCAGAGAGTTTTACACAGAAATGATGCAGAGCCATAAATTGTCCAAGTTCAGTGTGGATTGGCCCAACTGTGTTTGCTTGAGGAAAGGGTGGGAACTGGAGCAAATCCTTGGGGGAAAATGAGCTAAGTTTCAAACAAAACTCAAGACTATGCAAATTTTACATCATTTCTGGTTTCACAGCCAGCATATTTAGAACTCTTTCCCTCTCTTTTTATCCAGAAAATGGGATCTGGCTCTCAGTGTTCTTTAGAAAGGCTACCAGAAGATCAGCTGAGGAAAGAAAATTTGCCAAATTTCTCTTGCACAAAGTTCCACATATTTTTACTCCAAAGTACTCATACTTCTGTTATGCTCACTGAGCAGACACACATGCAAACTGGTGGACCTGACGTGTCATTTCCCACATTCAAATGTGCAATCTAAGTTCAGTCACAACTGGACCCAGAAAACAAAGGAGGATGACATCATTTTTTTGGGCAAATGCAAAGTTAACCAGTGTGCACTGGGTGCTGAGGATCAGAGACTGAGAACAACAAGTGTTAATTTCTCAAAAATAACTCCAAAATAACAATTCTGGGAAAAAAATATCCTCTGACATTTAACAAAACCGTGCCCCTGAGGAAAACAGTCTGATTCTGCAGCAGGAAAAAAATTAGAAAGCATATATGTTTGTTGGATAAGTCAGCCTTGCCAGATTCTCACTCAGCAAATGAGAGCACAATTCTGTTGGAGCTAGCTTTGTATAATAATAAAATTATTTTAAGAAATATGTATTCTTAGGAATTATTTATTCCATGCCCTTTATGAATTCCTACTTCTCTTTCAGATGTTGTATTGCAAAGCCAGAGCTGAAAGTTTTAGAGAGAACATTTAAATCCTATCTCATCTTCCCGAGCTGCTTCATGTATGCAAAGTATCAATTTCAACTCAGCACAAGAAGCACAAAAAAAAGCTTTTAGGAGTATCTCCTGCTTGAATAATTGGTATAACTGGAAAAAATAGATAAGCTTTGGGGTGTACAAGCAGGACCTTTAAGTGCCAAAAAGCATGTTTAACATTTTCCATTGATAAAAGCCATTACTCACCAAAGTGTGTCCTTCTGCTTGATCAAAGCACCATAAATCTAAAAAAATAAACCCAGCTAGCACTGCCTGGGAACAGATATGTTCAAACATTGTTTGTTGTCCCTTCAATGGTGACAGGATAACCCTGAAAACTGTGTCCATGGTTTGATTTCCCAAACATAGAATCCAGTGCATTTTGAGAGAGAGATGTAAGAAACCCTCATGGGCTGGGGCTGTGTCACACAGGACCTGCTAAGGGTCTGGTGTGGCCAGGTGAGCCACAAGAGAAACCTCAAAGCTCTGGGGTACCACATTTAAGCAATTGAGTTCCACCAGTGTGTCACCAAAAAACAAAACAAAACAAAAAATTTGAAGCTGAAACCAGAGTTTAGAAGATAAGAGGCCTGCAGGTGTAGTCATTTACATTTTTTTACCTAGGCTGGTCTCATCTGGAATTAGAAGTTTTAAAATGGCATGAGAGAATGGATATAAAACAAACTTCTCCTCCTTTTTCACAAACTTTCCATGACAAAAGATGTTATCAAGGTATTGGAAATAAAAGAGTTAAGTTTCCTAGAGACATGCATGCACAGGGCAGTGCATAAACCTGGCTATTGTTCTACCAAAAAATCTGGAAATTGATGTGAAAGAAAACAGATCTCTTCTGAGATCCAAACCCAACAGAGTTCTTGGGCTCCCAGTGTTTGTTTGGGCACCTGACTTTGCTTTGAGACCCAGAGGAATGAGCTGTTAGTCCCATGCCCATGTGCTCCCTGGGCAGAACCCTGCACCTGGATATCTTCACTCAGTAGGAATAGCAGCACAGCACCTGCCAGTTACATTTGGTTTTGTTTTTTAAAACAAATCTACTCCAAGATCTGACACTTCCAGGAATAGAAAATACAATCCACATTGTCCTGAAGTTTATGACTGCCTGTGTTGAGTGGCCATGTCACCAGTGATGGTCATCCTGAGCTTCTCCAGAGCTGACCCGTGGCTCTGGGGGACTTCTCCACAGCATGGAATCTCAAGAGTTCTTGTGGATTTGCAGGTGCTTGAGCTTGAGGTGGAGAGTTTGATCTGAAGTGAGCTTCTGTCTAGCTTCATCTGCAACAGCATCAAAGCTGTGCAAAAGCCTACAAATTTTAGCATGATATTCATGGATGTGGAAAAGGTATCTATTACCTGCTTGAGTCTTGACACCATAAGGGATGTCTTGGACTTAGGACAAATTCACTTTTGCAGGGATTTCTTTAATATTCTTCTACAGCCAAGTCAGAACTCCTTGCACACCTGCAGGTCTCCCACTGAGTGACTGTCAGGATTGCACAGTATGAAACCAATCTTGGCATTTCACAGTGTCCACTAATTATAAGCACATCTGTTTAAGAACAATTAGAGGAATGAAAATCCCAGCATCAACGTGTTTCATGCATACATTTGCTTCCCCTTAGAGTGAGGATGGGAAAACACTACTTTGAAAATCTGTAATCTTCATTTCTCTTCCAAACAAATGTAAACACTCCCTCAGGTCCCGTGGACAACATCACTGGAATATGGAAGACTCTCAGGGAAGATGAGCAAGCCTGAGGGGAAAACTTTTTTTGTAAATGTGTCCATGCCTGTTAAAACTGATTTAAGATAAAATTCACAGAAAGCAACTAAACTCAGGTCCAGGCAGAAGTCTTGCATCTGGGATCGGTGGGAAATGGCATCAGCAAATTTTGGATAGAGAGTCATATAGTATCCTCAGCTGGAAGGGACTCACAAGGATCATCAGATCCAACTCCTGCCCTGCCTAAGGCCATCCCAAGAATCCTGAGACCTTGTGCACATCTCTTGACACTTTGTCCAGGTGAGATCTATTTGTGGCTGTAGATGGGGTCTCCTCTCCAGTCTCACGTTCCTGGCATTGTGAATTAACTGTCTTGCTCAGAAACAAGTCTGTGAGACTGAAATATTCTATTGTTTATCTATTTTAGCAAAGAAAGCAGTGAGAGCAAAAAGGTTACCATTTCATTTATACAATTTTCCTCATTCACAATAGATGATCTTGGCAATGAGACCTCTTATGTTATAAGAATGGTTTTCATATTCAAACAAATATCACATTACTACAGACAATAACATATCACTACTTGGTGGTCTGAAATCCCATGTCCTGAACCTTTTGTATTAATGTGGATAAGGACTAATGATCCTGGAGTCAGCAGTGTCAGTCAGTGTCACAGTCAACTGAGAAGGGGATGCTTTGTCTCTGTGTTTGAACTTCCAACTCCCACGGGAACTTTGCTCACACCAGGCCCTTCCTGACCCAAATACTTCTTGTCTCCCTTCATATGTCCCTTGTTAAAAGTAGCCAGATAGCCAGATAAAAGGTATCAGCAAAAGGAGTGTGTTCTCCAGACACAAGACTGTCTGTCAGCCTTTGGTCCTGTGAGCAGCACCAGCCCAAATTTCATCCCACTGATCTGTCACTTTTTATCTTGCATTTAAATGTATTTAATGGTCAACAGAGACTGCTTCAGCCTGTGGTGTCCAGCAGCTATTTTTTTGGGAGAGGATGCAGCTGGTGCAGAGCAGGCAGTGGTTTTGCACCACGGATGGGTGAGCTGCAGAGTCAGAGCAGCCCATCCATCAGAGACATCAGCCTGCTGATGGCTCCAGTGCAACACTCTCTGCTCTGTCAGATACCCTGGAGTCACCCTGTCTGCCTGCAGTGCTGAGAGTCCTGGCAAGCCGGTTTATCTCCTTGCACAGATACTTGCAGCCCTGCCTGAAGCTCATCAGCACATTAGCAAAGCTGAGAAGGAAATCTTAAATCCTTCATGACCAGACTCTGGTACTTGGGATGACCTGGGTGGGAGATGGGGGCAGAGGAGTCTGACCTTTGTGAGTCACCATCAGTATCTGCAGCATTTTGCTCAGTCCAGGGGATTTTCCCTGGCACCACTCATAGCCCCCAGCTCTGCTTTCCTGGGGAAGAAACCCAAGGTGCACTGACTGTGTTCTGCCATGCCCCTGAATAAAAGCCCTGCACAGTTCAGGGACACAGCTGAGGTGAAACTCAAGCTGACCCCCACTGTGGCTTGCAGGATAACAAAACCTTGGGCTTGGCTATCTGATAGTGTAGACAGAAAAGGCCATTTATTTGCAGGACTTTGATGAGTACATGGACAATCAGGTTTCCTGGGAAGTGGCACCAAGCCTGCCAGGGTTCAAGAAACATTTAGGCAATGCTCTCAGGCACATGGTGTGATTGGTTTGACCTGGGTAGGAGTCAGACTCAATGATCCTTGTGGATCTCTTCCAACAGGACATTCTATGATGCTACACATCAAGGGCTGTCCTTGGCTGCATCTGCCATGGTGGCAGAGGACAGGAAAAGGAACAGGCTGCAAAGCTGGCACTGTTTCATATGCCATAAAACCAGCAGAATATCCTTCCCTGGGTCACTGCATTGACATCAGCAGAGGATCAAACTTGTCCTGCTGATGACTCAGGTGATGCTCTGAGTGCTCTGCTGCTATGCTGAGAACGTGAAGTTGGACGTGAGCAAAATTCCTGTCTGGCTAAAATAGGGTGAACTAAAGGACAAAGAAACAGCTCTGTTATTGTCTAGACCTCCAGATCATATCCTTAGAGGCTATGATGCAGTTTATTCAGCAGAGGAAATAAAAACTCCTTGGATAAAACCTTCTTACACATTCCCATGCTCTATTCTCTTGTGAAAGTGTTTTTAGTGTAGAACTACACCACTTTAATTATATGCACTCCTTCAATAAAAAAGCATGACTCACACCTCTGCAGAGGAGATAAAAGATGTGTGGAAACCATAAAAACACTAAACCAGCATGTAAAGCCAGCAAAGCCACTTATCTTCATGGAATATTTTAATGTCTGTCTTGTTCTTCCAGGAAAGCTATGAGACAATTTATGCCTTTAAAAAGCATCAGCTTGTAAATGTAAATCTAAAATATCTTTTCTAAAGCTGGTTCTGTAAAACAGAAAAAAAAAAACCAAAAAACCAAAACAGTTTAACAGTGGCTAAAAAACTGATATGGGGTTTAACAGGGTATTTTAGGTTTTAGTACCCTGGGTGTTACATTGGCCATACCTTCTTCCTGTATAAATATAATGGAGAGGAGGCAGAAGAGCCTCTAAGAGAGCCTCCAACAGGGATGGCAGACAGAGAGGTGCTGACAGGATAAGTGTCTTCCTCAGCATGAATCCTAAATGATTAGTGCCATAAGCAGAGTCATACCCTGCTCCCACCTGCCCTGTCTCACCTTGCTTGGAGGTCATGCCTGTTCCTTTGGGCCACTTTTCCCTCTGCAGCCTCCATCTGCACCCCAGCAAATCTTGTCCCCCACCCCAAGTGCTCTGGAGCCTCATGGTTGGGCTCAACTTGGCAGACCATGGCTCCATCCTCCTGGGAAGCCTTTAACCACAAGCCTAGCAAGCAAAGTGAGACACTGTCACCATCTGTCTTTGATCTGAGCTTTGTGCAAAGTCTGGGGACAATCACAGTCACTTGATCTCATTTTTGGGTTGCCTCCCAAGGCAGATATCTCCTTCCTCATCCTCAAGTCCCAGTGAGATGGGGGTCCCAGAGCAGACACCCCAGTGGCCTTTGGGACCATTTGACAGAGTAAAAGTACCCAAGAGAGTCTTAGAGTCTGTGATGGGCAGAGAGGAGCCTTTGGGCTGGGTGGATGAGAACACCACAATCAGAATATTTTAGGCTCTAACTGTCCAAAAGTTTGAGCTTCTTTTCATGTACTCACACACACTCACAACAGTTGTTGCAGGTTCAGTGATCTGTGGCTGTGCTGAGGGTGACCTCAATTAAAATGTGTCTTTGCAGGCAAAGCATGGGGATGCTCAGGGGTCTCCAGGGCAGTGACAGTTCCTGGATTTCTGAGAGGTTCATTACAGGCATCTGTGCAGCTGACACAGGGTTTGTGATTAATCTTTGACTGTAACACTCTCATTGCACATCCCACCAAACTGAGATTCACTGCACTTCAAATGGTCCAAGTTTAATCTAATTTAATCTGTTTTAGAAATGCCTGGTATATTTTACTGCCATCACCCCAAAGCTGAGCATGCAGCTGAGTCTGCAGACAAGGAGGGGAGGGTGATTTGCTGTGACAGGACTCCTGTCCTGACCCCCAGCAAATCAGTAGCATGAGCATTTAATGGGGACATCACATATTCCATGAATGTTCTGATGGAACATAAAAATCATAGGCAGCCACCCAGGCTTGTGTGCATTAATATTTTCTAGTTATGGAGCTGCTCCAGATCTGGGATAATGTAAGGAGATGTTTGCATTGCTGGTCAGAGCTGCCCAATTTGGATGCAAAAATTAGGATTTTATGCCAATAGTGGAAAGGAAGCCTTTTCAGGAGGTTTTTTAGGATGCTGAATTAGGAGGCTGAGCAGGACTGCAGCCAATGTAGGGAAATGAGTCTCCAGACTGAGGTTAGCAGCCCCCATGAGGTGCCTACCCTGCTGATAAAACCCCTACAAACCTCTAATCACCAGTGTTTGATAATAGCTGTTCAGGGAGGCAAGGGCTAAACAATAAAATCACTTTAGGATACTCACACTTTCCATGGTTCATCAGCAATATAAATCCAAGATAATTTATATTTTTGTAATAGCTGAAAAGGGGAGGCTAAAAGACATTTTTTAAGATATTAAAGTAATAAATATCTCTTTAATTTGTCAAATGTCCATACTTTGCTGTTCTCTCTCTGTCAGTAAGCTCAGCTCTGCTCAGCTCCCACCCACCACCCCTTTATGATGCATAGAAAAGGGAATCTATTGAGATTGTTATATCATTTTTCTGTTTAAAAATTGCTTCTGCCACTGGCTGCACTTTTCTGCCTTGCTGCCAGGCATGTGACCACTACTTTACACATCCCAAGAGATTCAAGCATGATTCTAACTCCTTTTAAGTAAAGAGCAAGCAAAAAACAGCTTCTCCCTGCTTTGGATCATGCCATGGATCACATCAAAGTGACTTCTGTGCATCTAGTGGTACACTGGAGAAGAACTGAGAGCTCCTTTATGGGATTTTGTAAAGGCAACACAGAGGGATTAGCATGCCATTAGTAATGCTGTTTGTCACAGTATGATTTATTGAGGCTGATTGGTAATTTCATCAGTCATTGCTGTTGTGTAACACATAAAAATCTGCAGCATTACATGGAGAAGGCAGTTCAACAGGCCATAATATTTAGCAAGGGTAAAGGCAAGAGTAAAAATATGTAAAATTGTGGGGCAGTTCTTGTCAGCATTAGAGAATAAGTGTGATCAAGAGCCATCTCTGCTGATGAGGATGCTGAAACACACTGAGAGACTTGAGCACATATTCCTGATGAGCACAGTACTGCCCTGTGCAGGAAAAAGGAAAAAATCACATGGGGGGAGTCAGATTATGGCTGTGCAGGGAGGGGAAGGTTTTTGTAAGCTGCTTCTTGGTTCTCCAGCAGAAAGGCTGCTTGGAAAATCTACCCACAGGAATAGTAATAGCACTTGTGTTGGGACACTTCTTGAAATTATCTGTTTATTCTCTGCCTCCCCATAATCTTACTGGCATAACAACCCTCAGCTTCTTTCCAAAAGCATTTTAAGCTGCTTGACCTTCAGGCATTGCAGCAGAGCAGAGGGCTACTAGCTGTGTGAACTAAAGATTTTATATTTGATATTATACCTCTGAAGGAACTACTGAGGAAATGATTAATCCCTGTCAGACTGCAGCACACTGAGTTTTCTTCTGCAAATGGTGTCACTGTGCCCAGAACATGGATACAGGACAAGGAGGTGAGACCCACAAATAATGGCCTGGGGAATGGTCTGGCACCTCCTAGAATCTATCAAAACTTCCAATATCTTGGCAGATTTTTCCCTTATAACTGATATATTCCATCTTTCTATCTGTCTTTCTTTTACTCTTTTTGCTTTTCCCTTGTTTGTTTCCTTCTTTCTTCTGCCTCAGCACCTTGCCTTGCCCAGCCACCTTCCTAATTCAAACACACCCAGCTTACAGAGTTTGTATCTGTGAACAACATCTTCACATGCAGAAATAAAGTCAATTCCAAGCTTTGGCATTTGCAGGAGTTGAGCCTGAAGTGTTAAAGTACAAACACTTTCTGATCAGCCATTCCCTTGATAACAGATGGCCCAATCTATGCTCCAAGATTGTCTTTAACTCTGTCTGACCCAACATAAAACCAAATGTTCATAAACTGCAGTTCTCCATACCCCAAGATGTCCATTTTTGGCTGTAAATCTGGAGCACATGCTGTTATCTGAGATTTGTAATGCAGGGAGGTGAATTATCTTGCTGGGGGTGTCTGATTGGCACAGGCAGAGCAGTGCATCCGACAGCAATTCGGCTTCTCCAGGGAAACTTTCTCCAACAGTGTTTTCAATGTGATAAAAGTCAGTTTCTAATTTCCCTGGGTAGTGCCTCACCTTATACCTTGGGTAAATACACAGAGCCCAAGCCATGGGAATCACAGGCCACAGGAATCACTCTGTGCTTGGGTGGGAAAGGACCCCCTTGCACACCACTGGGATTTTGGGACAAGATCTGCAAGGATGGAAGCTGCTTCTTTCTATTGCCATTAGTGTTGCTTCAAGGGCAGGAGAGCAGAAAAAAATTGCCAGATGTAGAGCTGCTGAAATAACACCTCAAAGTGAATGAATTGTGAGGAATCAAACCATGGCTCAGATGTCTGGCTGGAAACATTCCTCCCCAGCACTCGTTCAGCCACTGATGGTTGTGTCACACACTGCTGCTGAGAAAGGAACAGGGAGATATCTCCAACTGCATGCCTGGCACACCCTCATTTAAGGAGGAAAAGGGCTGGATCTGCTCTTTCTGATAAAGCCACACATTCTGTTAATCAAATGGATGCAAAAAAACTAAACAAACACACCTTTCTTATAACACATTAAACTTTTGTTCCAGGCTTCAAAATAAGAGAGAATTTCCTTTTAAGGTGTCCATAAAATAGACAAATGTTCAGGTTTCATTGATGCAAAAAAAAAAGTCTTTTCACAGGCATTATTTTTTGCAGAGCAGGGGGAAGGGGAGCTCCTAATCTGTTTATACTAGGATTAATATTAGGAGTGAGTTAGTTTTTCCAAGGTTCAGCAGAGCATGAGGGGGAAAACAAAACAAAACTTATTTTCAGGAATGTTTACCAACGGGTTCTGGTCATGATTTGTGTTTTGAAACTTGGGAGGCCAGTTTTTGAGCTTCGCTGTTAGTGTTTAATTTAAGGATTAGGAATTATTGAGTTAGGTTCATTAAAATAGCTGGGTTTTGTCCTTCGAAAATTTAAGAAAACATGGTGTAAGCCCTGGAAAGAAGGTTTCTTTCTGGGTAACAACAGCCTCATTCAGCTCTAAGCATATGGCTGTC
This sequence comes from Erithacus rubecula, assembly GCF_903797595.1. Classification (NCBI taxonomy): domain Eukaryota; kingdom Metazoa; phylum Chordata; class Aves; order Passeriformes; family Muscicapidae; genus Erithacus; species Erithacus rubecula. The sequence continues at coordinate 6,358,092 of NC_136687.1, forward strand.
TTTGTTTTAGAAACCTGTGTTAAAATGAGGATAAGGCTCCCCATTCCAGCAGAATCATCAGCTCTGTTCTCAGGGATTTACATAGCTCTCAATAATACTGGTTTAAGCCTTGAGAAATCTACTGAGATCCCAGCATATTACAACTACTGTAAGTGTGATGGAAGTAATTTCTTGTTCAGTTCCCAGTTTGGAGAGAGGGGACTGAAGCACCAACACCACAGACAGGATAAGGCTGGCAAAGGGCAGCTCTGAACTCTCTGTGTCAGTAGAGGATGAAGATACTGAAATATTAAAAGAAAACCCAAGCCAAACCCTGAGGAGAGACTTGTTCCAGATCTCATCATGAGGAGATCCTCTTGGAAATGCATGAGAAGGACAAAGGTGCTTGTGCTATTGAAATGGGCTTGTCTGCAAAAGGCAGAATGAACTCCCCTGCCCAAACTCACCCAAATGATTCCCAAATTATCTGCAGCAGTCTGGGTGGCTTTGTGCCAAATGCATGGCAGAATCTTTGCACTGCCATTCTCAGCAGGTCCAGCTCTGCCTTCAGCCACTTTAGTGTGCCAGAATTCAAAGCAGCTGCCCCTCACAGTGTGGACTAGGACCAACCCCAGCTTGTCTACGTGTGGTTGTGCTCACAAATGTCCCATTAATTGAGAACAGTCCTTAGTGGGTTTTCATTTCAAGAAGAGTTTTAGAAGTCTGGGTCACTGTAAACAAAATTGTGCTCTCCTCTGTTTTGGGTGTTTTACAGCAACTCAGCTCTTTTTCTCTGCAGCCCAACCAGCTGACTGTAGCTGGCAGGAAGACAGTGAATCCATTTTATGATGACTTTCAAAGTTTCAAAATGTGTTTTGGATCTGCCTTGGAGTGGAAACAAATTTTTTTTTACTTTTTTTGTACTGTGAAGTCATGTCAAGACAGTTTTTTCTGGGAAGACTCTGAGCTTCCCTGTGTGATGCAGGCTGTGAAGGCAGCCTTGGCATTGCTGCTGGGTGTCAGGTGGAGCTTAGAGCTCTGGAAACAGCAGCTCAGTCATGTATAGAAGAACCTGGAAACCTTCAGATATGGCCACAAGACGTGCTGGTTCCTGGACCAGAGAATCTGTGGATGCCCCATCCTTGAAAGAGCTCAAAACCAGCTGGATGGGGCTCTGAGCCATCTGATTCCGTGGAAGGTGTCCCTGCCCATGGCATGGGGGTTGGAAGGAAATTATCTTTAATGCCAATTTTGTGACTCTGTGATTCTAGTCCTAGGTGGGATAGCTGCTGTGACTTTTCTCAGGAATTCTACAGCTCTTCCTAATGGTGTGAGGTCACAGTGACACTGAATTTCAGTGACAACAAACCAGCAAAACCAAAGTGGATTTCAATCCTGATTCCCAGCCTCACTTTTCACTTTTACACATGCCACCAGCTTGCTGATGTAGATACCACTCTTCTCGTCTTTCCTTGCTTAGCAGGAGGTGATACACTGTGCAATAACTAAATAAAAACAAAGAAAACAAAACAAAACAAAACCAAAACAAACAAAAAAACCAGCCTTATCAGACTTGAAACTGCCTCATTTTCCTTCCTTGTGTTCTTATATTCTTCCAGCATCTCTATTTCATTTGTTGTTTAAGAGAGATAAATTTACTGAAAAATGCAAGTTGTGGTCCAGAAAATACCAATTCTAAGTAAATTTTTCCAGGAAAGCACCCTGAGTCTGCCTTATTTGTACTCAGTGGTGTATGTCAGCTGTCACATACTTCCAGACCTGTGAGGAATTACACCAGCATTGCATTATAGTGTACTTGATTTTGAAGAAAGGAGAAGCTGTACTACTGTAATCATTATTTAAACCATATCCTTTTGATTTGTTGCATGCCAGGTTCCCATTCACACATAGTATATCATGCAGTCAAAAATAAGGGTCTGCCTTTGAAGGAAAAAAATAAACAGCACTTTTTTTTTTTTTTTCAGATGAATTATTCACATTTTGTATAAAAAACATTATTTCACCCAGAGAGGGGTAGAAAGAAAATTTGAGAATGTGATCTTTTGAAGGCAGGGACTTCCTTGAAACATGACTCTGTGTGTCAGGTGCTGTGATAGCACAAAGCTTCTCCCTGAAGAGTTTTCAATCTGAATAGAAAACAGAAAGAAAAACACCATATTTTTAGTATATATCCTTATATACTCCAAATGGAGAAATGGGCCAGTGAGAGAGTGGATTTTTATCAGAAATATGTCATGTTGAAAAGGAAGCCTCTCTGGGAAGGCAGTCAGCTGCACTAACCACGAGATTATCATTCTTAGTTATTATCTTTTCAAAAGATTTCACATCATAATTTCTGCTGTTCTGGTTAATACCATATTAAATGGAAAAAGCAGCTTACTTGTCACATAAATTACTAGAGCAGACCTGCCACCAGTCACCCCCAAGGAGGCACTGCCTGTTTTACATCCTTGATGGTGCTCATGAAGCCCACGTGGTTCACCCAGGCATTACCTCCACACAGCCCCTGGTATCACCTTCTGCCTCACACACCAGTTATTTCCACACATTGAGGAGCTCATCCTACACTCTAGGATTAACTAGGAGCCAGATTCAAACCCACTACCCAATCTGCTGCACATCAAGGCATTGTCCAAAGAGCTGGCAGGCACCAAATGCCCAGCAGCCCTTCCAGATGGAGATAAATTCCCAATCAAACACAACTGGGCACCTCTGATTTCTTGCCCACAAAGTACGTGGTTTATATTTGAAGAAAGGCATTTGTAAGAAAGATGACAGATCCATGTAAGCATCCAGTGAACTCATACTGTCTTCTTCAATGTTTATATTAACTTATTATGCTCTACTGTTCTCAAATAGTTACATAACTATCCACAGCCATTTCAAACAGCCCTTCAGCCCACATCAGCCTCGTGTATAAACATTGGTGCTTTACACAGTCATTTTGTATGAAATTTGTCTGCAGGGCAACAGTTTGCTGTACTGTGTGCCTTTTGTGAGATGACTCAGGCAGCAGTTAGGACACAAAGTGCTTTTGATTCCCTTGCAAAGTCTGCCTGCCTTCCCTGCTATCTGAAACCCAAGAGCTAAGAAGGGGTTGCCCACTATGGTCTGTGTCCAGAGTCCTGCTAATAAATCACTGGGCTGCAAACAACAGACACAAACAGATCCCAGGCATCTGGACCCCTCACTCCATAACTGCAGGAAAAAGTCTTCCACCATTTCTTCTAAACAAGTCCAATTTCAGCTCAAGCACCCATTGCTAGTAGGCCAGATGCTGCAAGGTTGCAAGGATATGGCTCTGTGCCCAAGCAGCATTAATTTGTGTCTCATTTGTGGTCATTAGCTTGGGCTCAGCCCTGCCCTAACCACAAATGAAGGAAAACACAGCCTACCTGGAAAGATTTGGTGGCTTTCTGGCCTTTGAGGAGCAGTCCCATGCACTAAAATAAAAAAAGACCTGAAACTAAAAAAAATATGGGAAAAAACTTAACTCTCAAAGAGACAAAAACTGCCTCTTTGGAAAAACTTCAGGCACTCTTAAAAGCAGGAGTGCATAGGATGAGTCACTGTCTGACTTCCTCCCCTGCTTTTGGGCAGGGAAGGTGGAGAAACAGTCCAGCAGGAAAAAAATGTGTCATCATGACAAGCCTGTTCATCTCACAGTGTAAAAAGGTGCCCAGGAGACAGTGAATCCCATCAACCAGGAGCAATTAGGCACTGGGTGTAAGGACTGGAAGAAGGCAAAAGCATCATGTCATTCCAATTTAAGATCTTTTTTAAACATGTAAGAGAAACCTGAGCCAACATCCTTGGCCTGGGGACAGATTCATGTCCCTCCACCTCCATCCTTAAGTGTTGTGCTTTTATCTCAAAGGGAAGAGGATTTTGCACTGCACTAGCCCATATTGTCATTTGAGAGGAAAGCAAGGAAGGAAAAAGTCTGAGGAAATGTTGCTGATTTCTCTCCAAGTTTGAAAAAATGGACACTTCTGCCTTTCCTCTTACTGGCAGGAGGGGTTGTGGTCTTCATTCTTTGAAAAGGAGAAAGATGAAAACCTCTGGGCTGAGTAAAGAACATTTTTTAGTAGTTGTCTCTTTCTCAGTGACACATCCTCTTATTGTATGTACACACAAACACACACACACGAACACACAGACACACATTTTCTATTTCATTAAAAAACATTCTGGTAACAATCAGAGACAGCTCATAAATGTCATATTTTGAAAAGCATAATGCATGATTCCCTCCTTAGAGCAGTTTTTATGGCAAACAGTATACCAATGTTTGTGTATAATTTCTAAGACTATAAAATAACTTTTATGGTTCTTGGGCTAATATCTGAAAAGTAGAATACATTTTTGTATGAAATTCTTCCACAGTATTTTAAGCACAATATCCTCTGCCAGTCCACCCTCTCTCTTGTTTCTCTTTCTATGCAGAACCATGTGACAAAAAGCAAAGTGCTTTTAAGAAACATACCTCTGGCTTAGAGCCAACCCCTCATTTTCTTTTTTTTTTTTTTTTCAGTTTTGCCAGTTGAAGCTGACAGATATCTATAGCAAACAGTTAACATATATAAACATGTCAGCTGTAAAACAAATACACTTTGAAAGAAAACAGAGAGCTGGAGTGGTTTATGCTGCAAGACAATGTTGGTGCAATTAGCAGAGGAGGGGTGTGGGGTCTTCAGGGCACATTTGGCAGGTCTGCCCAAGGTAGAAGCACCTTCCTTCTTCACCCTGTCAAGCCTTGTGTGGATGGCATGGAAAAAAGACAGGCCCCTGTGTCACAGCCACCATCTGGTGCAGATGAAAAGAAGGGACAAGCAGTTTTTGATGCTTTTTGAGGAGGGGTGCATGAGACAGCTGCAAGCACGCCTCTCAGGGATCCATTTCACAGGTCACATAAGCTAAATCGTCCCTGAATTGCAGCCACTTAGAGGCTTGGTCCTGCAAAGCTTCTGCCAGATGCTGAGCCTGCTCCCTCTGCTCAGCCAGGCTCTCCTTGCTGCTTATTATCAGTGTCACTTGGTGTGATCATAGATGAGAGGACTGAGTTAATTAGGGATAGGAAAGAAAGCCAGTTAGGAGAAACAATTAGCAGTGTGGGCTGGGGCAGTGCAGTGCTCACAGCACCCAGCGTCAGGAGCCACCCATGAGGTCATAGGACATTGGTCATGGAAAGATGGGCACTCAAGGCTGGGGCAAAACCCAAAGGTGATGACCAGAGAGGAGGGAAGGGTGTCCTGCTTGTGTCTGCTCCCTGCTCTGCTGAGGGGCACATCCCCTCACTGAGCACTGCCTTTCCCTGGGACAAAGGTGTTCATGGTTCATCATTTTTGGCATTGCTGTTATGAGCAATGTTACTGAATGAGGAAAATCACCATTTTAGCCTGCCTGTCAAATCAGTGAGTGGGACTGGCATCCTCCAAGAGTAGCTCAGGGTGGGCTTTGGTGTCCAAGATGCCAAGAGATGGATCCAGCCTCATGTCCAGAGGTTCTCCTTCCTGGTGGGCCCTATAAAGCAGTCCAGACACCAGGGTGGCTCCAGGCCATCAAACCCTAACAATAGATTAAGAATAGACTAAACAGATAATTAAACAGATTAATTCAATTCTCCAGCAGACTAGGAGTGCAATTAAATGGACTCTGATTCCCCAGGCTGGGAAAGACACCACTGAAGGGGATATGATAGAGATCTCAAGGCTGGGAAATATGAATAGAAGATAGCTCTTTGCTGTCTTTTCTACTGCAACAGCCAGGGGACATCAGATGAAACCAGTTAGTGGCAAGTTCAGAGGGAAATACAGAAACAAAAGAAGAGCCATTTTCCCCAGGGTGCAGTTAAGAGGGGGAGCTCTTTGCCATAGGGCTGCCACATACAATCGTGGAAGGAAAATCATTGAGAGGCTATTGAAGGCAGAGATGCCTCCCCTGGCTCAGGGCAGAGCTGAGGCTGGTGAGTGCAGTGCAGGACATCCCTGAGCTCTGGCCCTGCTCACACCTCTGCAGCTGTGGCACAGCTCTGCCCTGGGTGGAGGATCAGCTCAGGAGCAGCACTGGAACAGCCAGAAATGCACAAGTCACAAAATCAAACCTCAAATCACAGCCCCAAAGGTTATCACCAGCACAGACACTGCCTGTAGCTGGAGGGGACACACCTCAGAGTCCTTTGCACAGTAATACCTGAGCATCCTGGAGGCTGAATCTTCTGGAAAAAATTCAGTGTGGGGTAAGGAGGGGCTTCATCTTTCTGATGCCTCCCAGGGACACAGATGAAACCTTTCTTCTTTTGTGACAGGAAGAAAAGAGGGATTAACATCAGTGATGGGTGAAATTCAAACACTTTGCAGGTTTCCTTCAATTTGGGTAAGTTTAAAACAGATCTGGAATGGAATTTAAGCAATACACAGATTTCAGAAAATGCCTTCCATCAAAGCAATTTCCCACATCTCAGCTTGCTTTCATTTAATGCTGAAATAAATAAGGATGAAAGCAAATGTTTTTGACTGCAAGAATACTTAAGACATGATTCATCAATAAGAAAATATTTTCCAGAAAAATAATTTTCAATTATCTTTTAATTTTTACCAGAAAGGTAAGATTTTTTGAAAAGCCATTTTTAAATGGGTTAGATTTTAAATTCCTTTTCTTCTTTCTTTCCTTCCTTCCTTCCTCCCTTTCTTCCTTTCTAATTCACATTTTTATGCTCATTATTCCCTCAACCTACTCCATCTACTGCTGAAAAAAAAAAGGAAAAATATTTCTGAACCCTTAGAGAAAACTGCTGCTCACTTAAACCTACTGGAAAAAAATAGAAGAATTTTAAAATGTGAAACTGCATGGAAAACAAATCTTCTTTTTTAATGTCTTTCTACCTGAAATATAGGGGGAAAAGCACGTGTAGAAATGCTTTGAAAAGTGGGATGCCTCTATTTTTGCCTTTCTCACTGCAGGCACAGGAGTTTTGATAGGTCTCACTCAGCTCATGGGGGGGCAGCTGAGACATCACCTGCTAAAGGATAATATTAGAGATGCCATGGCTCCTGGTTAGATCTGCTTTTACAGACACACAGGAAGTCTGCAGCAGAAAAGGGATTAAGAACAAGCCTTAAATGAGTGACCTCTCCCACCCTCAAAGCAGCCTCTCATTTCTTTCTCCTTCCCAATAGAAAACACTCACTGCTGATGGGGATAACGAGAGGGAAGGTGACCCCTGAGACCACTGAGCTGCTCTGGGGAGATGAAGCAGACAATGCCATGCAAAGCAGAAGCAGCAGTGTGATTTCTTTCTTTTTTTTTTTTTTTTTTTTTTTTTTTGGCTCCTCAAATATTTTCAGCAATAAAATTCATCTGATTTCCACACAACTCCAGTCTGGCATGGGACCTGCTAATCCCCCAGCAGCTCAGAGTCCCCATGGCAGCAGTGCCTCCTGTTCTGGTCAGCAGTGCCTGATGCTGGGGCCAAACCCTGAGCCAGCACAGGTAGAGGTGCTGCTGGCTGGCTCTGGCTGAAGATTAGTCCCCTGAGATTAACTGCTCACTTTAGAGCTCTGGTTTCAGGGGGATTTTCCAGAGCCCCTGTTTGGTACATGTATATGTAACAGAGCAGGAGAAACTGCATAGATGGCTTTATCCCCTCCATGACATAACATAAACAAGCTCAGTCATTTATTTCAGCTCATGAGAAAATCAATCTCCAAATAACACAAATAGCCAGGGAAGCTTTCTGCCAGTTCAGCAGAGCAGCATGCTGCAAGGGCTACTTGCACTAAGCTGCTTGAGAAGAATCTTCCACCCCAAGGCAAACATCTGTGGAAGCTTTATGAGAGCCTAGACCAAAAGAAAAGCCAGCAGTGGACATCTGTGGGTTTCTTTTGACCAAGCACAAGAGATCCCATTGTATGAGGAAGGATTTCTGGAGCTCATGGGCTTCAGAGCCAGAGGTGAGGAAATCCTCAAACACCCTTAGCTGGAACAAAACTGCCTGAGATTCTGACTCTTCCAGGTTTATTTTCTCATATGGAATCTCCTTAAGGAACAAAATAAATGGATGGTCAATGTATAGATAGATTAATTCAGCATGATTTCTTAATGCCTGAAGCCTTAGCAATCCTGAACTGGTAACAGCAGTTACTGACCATTTGACACCTGCAATAAAACAGGGCTTTATTTGGAATTGCATCTCAACTGCTCACAGAGGTCCCTGTCTTCATAGAATCACAGAATCCCAGACTGGTTTGGGTTGTAAGGAACCTTAAAGGTCATCTTACTCCAACTCCCTGCCATGGGCAGGGACACCTTTCTCTAGACCACCAATAACTGCAGGAGATCATAGAGCCTCTGGGTGCTGGGCAGCCACAGGCCTGTTCCTAAACATGTATGGGGTGTTGTTGGACCTTTTCAGGAAGACATTAGTTTGTTTTTCTCTCAGGGCAAATCCATTGCATTTTAGGACTGAGTTCTGAGACTCAGAGATCAGAATCTTGCTTGAGGCCACCAGCACAATAATTTGTCCATGATCTTGTGGGTGACATTGACAATGTGCTGTAAAAGATTGGGATGGTTCAGAAAGCTGAATAGTGAGTGCAAGATAGAAGAGGGGTATGTGGCTGTGTAGGACCTCTGGAACCAGTAAGGATGATGACCTGGGCTGCTGAGGAGCCACCATTCCCAAGAAACCCTGGAGAAACCCAGCTGACATCCTCTCCCCATTGCCTGTTGCTGTGCCTGGGCCAAAACATAAATTGGTCTAGGACAAGAATACAAACTGTACTGTGTTCTTGTTTACTTTACAAGCATAGATGTGACCAGCATGTCTCCCCACAGCCCTGAACTGCAGCTCAGCTGAGCTGGAGACTGAGGCAGCTGTGGGGAGGAGATGAGCTTGCATGAGCACTCAGATGCTGCTGTTCCCTTTCAGCTGAAATCAATGCCAATGGTTTGTGATGCTACAGGTCATTTCCTGTCTCTCCCATTAAATCTGGAACTTCACTGGATTTCTCAATGGTAAAGAGAGGCCTGGCCAGCTTTCCAGCCATCCTTTCAGGCTTAGAAGCGTTTTTGTGAATACTGGAGAATAGTTATGAAGCAGGATGTAACCCATGTCCCACAGAAGCTCAGGGCAGAGATTGACAGAGGTAGGAGAGCATGCTGCTGTTTGTGTGGGGCTCTTCCTGCACAGCAAGGAGCAAATGTCATCTACAGATAGGCAACCAGATACACAGCAACACTCTGTTACCTGCAAATCTTGATATCAGGGATCCTTATCCCAGACTGCTGCCAAAGCCAAAGAGTTGTTCCAATGCCATTGCCCTGGAGGCTGGGCTTTGTCCTGTGGGTGATCTCCCAAAGCTGTTCAGGCACCATGGACACAGTCAGCACCACCACAAGGGGAACCACACCTCTGGTTCGTGAGTGTCAGTTCTGCCCTCCGTGGGCACACCTTGTCTCAGTGCAAGCAGCACAACAGTGAGTGACCATGAAGAATTCATGGGTGCCTTGTCTTGGTCTTGTACTTGTTTTCTGAGACTCCTCATTCAAAACATGTGGGCAGCTGAACTGGGCAGCTTCCACCCTTGAGACATCAGCTGTGACCCTGGGATCTCCAGACTCTGCACTCAGGAGTTAATCCAAGGTCTCACAGGACAGCTGGGATGCTGGGGCTGGAGCTCTCTGCAGGAGTGCCCAGTGTTGCACTGGGTTTTCTGCTGGTGTGCTGCACTAAGCTGTAGTTTTGGGGTAGGAAGCCCAAAGCATCCCAAACATAAATGTGGAGTGACCACTCACTGAGCACACGAGCAACCATGGAGCTACTCACTGCCTGAAGACTTGGCTAGTCAGCTGGGTATTACCCTTTGCTCAGTAGAACTTTCATTATTTTGCCACATTCAAATTCGAGGCATGTTTTCTTCTCACACCTTTTCTGTTTGTTGCATTCTTCCTCTTTTTTTTTTTTTTCATAAAATTTCAACTCAAGACACTTAACTGAGGTGAGATCAATCCTCTGGATTTCAGGCTTGCTGGGGAGAAGTTTAGTGGTTTCAGCTCTGAACATTTTCTCTCCTATCTCTAGAGGAGCCCATTTCTCCCACATTTCTGGGAAGGCCCCTGAGAGCAGGTGGCTGAGTTTGGTTCCTAAAGTCAGATGGGGTGAAAACTGCTGCCCCACAGATGTCACAGGGAGTTCAGTTAGCCTGGGACAGGGAGGCACTTGTGAAAGCAAAACCCTTTTTTCTGAATTCTTTGTTTGCTGTGCCATGGCCCAACAATGAAGGCTGGGATCTCTCTGTGCCAGGCACCACATAAAAAACAGAGGGAGAAACTTTTCTCACCCCAGAGTTTGCAGTCTAAACAGACAAATACTACAGAAGAGTGAGCAGAGTTTGGCTTGCAAATATTATGTTAGCTCCCTGATTTCTTCATGGATGGCTGGGAGGCAGATGTATTGCTTTCTTTGAATGGTTTGGAGGGGTATCCGTGCAAGCCTGGGAGTGGAACAGGATCTTGTCTTTATGGCAAATTTGGCATGGGGAGATGTTCCCAATTAAATTTGTGCATGATCAGATGAGCACTTGCAATCCTAGCAGAAGGATTTCAAAATGAATTGGTTTAATTTGCTGCATACAAAGAATTGTGTTCATTTGAAAATGCTTTTATTCCAGAATTAGGGCATCTCTGTGTGGAGCTTTTAAGAGACAACTATTCTTTCTTAAATCTATCCCTTCCCCTAATCTAAATTAACTTCCCTGGATAGAAAAGTGTGTGTGTGTATGTAACACAGAAGGGGCCAGAAGAAAAGCAGGAAGGGATTAGCTGAAAGGAAAAACAAAGGAAGGGGCAGAGATTTGAAAGGGGGGAGATAAACTGACATTGAGAGGGAAGGAAAATGAAGAGCAGCTGGAGGGATGAGCCCATCAGAGCAGGACCTGAGCACAGGGAGATCCCAGGCCAGGCAGGGCACAAGGGCTGTGGGGTCCCCATCAGGGTTTGCATCATGGAGCCTCTGCTTCTGGAGACACCATTTGCTGCAGAGCTCAGCTCTGGGGTTGGTGTTTGTTTTCTTCAAGGAAAGGAAGTGTTTGTGTTGAAGGAAAACATTTTTTTCCATAAAAGTTGCAAGGAACCCCATTGCATTTGATGCACTAATACAGGTTGCTGCTTATTACAAATTGTTGCTCATCACACTTCTGTAATCAAAGGCAGTGAAGCCAAAAACTCCTTAAAGTTTAAGTTACTGAAATCTTTTTTGAAAATTAAAAAAGAAAAGAAAAAATAACAAAGACAGAAAGAAAACAGGACCAATTTCTTCCTTGTTAATCCAAGTTCATAATTAGTACTAAATGAGACAGGGGAGTGGAAATTCTCCACATTTTGCCCACAACAAGGTGACATATGCAACCTGTACCACATGAACAAGAGCCATCCTTCCCCTGACAATGCTGTGCCATGAGGCTTTCATGGAGGGGTAATTATATCACCTACACACACAGGCTTCTGTCTAAGTAAATAATACTTGTTGCCAGATTGAATTTCTTAGGAGCAGAAATTGTGTTTGTGATGAAAAAGCACAGCCAAAGTTCAGTTAAAAAAAAAAAAAAAAAGAGGGAGATGGAAAGAAATAATGACATTTTACACATGAATTCATTGAGAAATAGAACAAGAATACCAAGAGCACCAGTCTTCTCCAAAAGCTTAGCAGCACCTTCTTCTCCACACTGTGCCTCCAGAATCCTTCAATTTTTTAATGCCCTAAGCTGTTAGGGTGAGTCTGAACTCATTGGTGGGAATTTTACTATTAATTTTAATAAACCAGGCTCAAAAAGGGAGGAACCAATCTGGATGCATGTCATGCAGTAATAGCTGTCATACATAGAACATAGAAAACTTGGGTTGGAAGGGACCATAAAGGTCATCAGAGGTGGTTCCAACCCCCCTGCCATGGGCCACCCACGAGATCAGATTCTTCCAAGCTGCATCCAACCTGGCCTCAAACATTTCCAGGAATGAGGAATACACAACTTCTCCGGACAAATAGTTTCAGTGCCCCACCACCCTTTGAGGAGGGTATTTCACCCTAACAGCTGATTTCAATCTCCCCTGTTTTAGTTTGAAACCATTTCCCCTTGACCTATCACTGTCTGCCCATGCAGAGAATCATTCTCCTTCTTCTTTGTAAGAAGAAATGCCTTTTCTGGAATGCCTCAATGGGGCAAAGAGGTCTCACAGTACAAATAGGGTGTCCATTTCTGTAAGTGTAGATTTGGTGAGGGAGGTCTCAGAGGTTGTTTGATTCCCTGCACAGGGGACTGGAAGGAAGGCTGATACTTTAGAGCTGCCCCAGGAATGCACTTCATCCTTGGTGCAGCACATCCACCAGCAGGAGTTGGTGCCAGGGCCACGGGAGCTGTTGCAGCTGCTGAACTTTTCTTCCCAGGTCCAGGAGGTTTGTGCTGCTCTGTGGAGTGGTTCACACCCCTGCACTGTCAGGTAGCACGTGCTCTCCTGGGGCTCCTAATTCACATTATGAGCAGCCATTCAGGCTCTTTGAACTTGATCTTACCCTTGGCAAACCTGGGTCTGCTCCAGCTCTCCTGCAGGCTTCCTGTGTGGCATTTGGAAATGTGTTTATCCATCCCACACTTCAGTCCCACCGAAAAAGAAAAAATGGGAATCGTGTTCTTGTCTCCCCAGGGACTGGGAGATGAAATTGTTACAGGCTGGGAAATGCTGAATCTGAGGGCAGTGAGGTGCAGAGATGTCCTCTTGGTCTGTCTGTGATTAGGGGGAGCTCAGATGCTCTTGTCAGCCTTATACAAAAGCAGATGTGTAAGATGTGCAGCTACATTTTTTAATGTTACTTTTTACCCTGCCTGCATTTTTTCTTTGTGTAAAATTATGACCTTTTAAATATCAAATGGACTATATATTATTACAGAACAGTTGCTTGGTTTTATAAGAGTAACAAATATGTTTTCCATTATATTCTCCAGGTGCATTCTATAAAAGGGGCGTTTATGGTAGAATCATATATATTTCAATAAAGGCTTAGTAGTTTTATGTCAGAGAGAGGTAGCCCTAAAACCAAAACCATACATTTCAACTTCACTGAGATTGCTTTTTTGTTTGAAATAATGTAAACCCTCAAATGGGAACAAAACATATTGAGTATTGCACAGGGTTTAGAGAGAGTCACTTAGGAGTTAGGGCTGAAAAAAAAAATTGATCATTTATATGGGATTAGGGAAAGTTGGAAAACGTAATAAAACCCTACAAAAGTAGGCAGGCAGTTGCATAATACTACAAAACCTGGAAACTGATACCCATAGTCTTCACTTTTACTATTTGGACTCTTACTTGGGAAAATGGTTAATTAAAGCTAAGCCATTGAAATGGTAATTTACAGCCCCATTTGGAGCAGGAGCCTGGATCAGTGAATTCTGGAGCAAGGCTGTGCATCACAGAGCTTCAGCTGCATAGACAAGGCTGGAAAAGCTCTGCTTCTGCTGTCTTGTGCCTATTAATCAGTATCTCTGTGTATACACAGTGGCTTGAACCACTTTACAAATACTTGTCATTTGCAGGAGGAGATGCTGCCAAGACCTGTCTTGATGCTTCAACCATAAATAAAGTGTCTCAACACAGAGCCCTGAATTTCAAACAAACTGCTTGCAGAAGGTGAGGACAAACATTTTTTATGAAATATGAACAAGCCTTCAATCTTAAGCCAAACACAGAAAGAGTCTTTGATATTGAAAAATTTAAAGAACAAGTGGAGGTTTTGGGTTCTATCCATCTTTTGTGACTCTTGCAAGTGTTTTCTGCTATCACAGATTTATTCAAGTGTGTTTCATCATTTTATTAAATCTGCCTCATCCTCACAATCCCTGAGATTTCCAGGAAAACATTTAAAAAGTGGCTAAGTTCTGTCAGGGAGTGTTTTATTCTCAGATCCTCTCCCAGGAGAGGAAACAAGTGAAACTGCTTTTTTTCAGGTAAATGTAAAAAAAAAAAAAAAAAAAAAAAAAAAAAAAAAAAGAAAAAAAAAGAGTAATATCCATTACTTATTGACAATATTCCCAGGAAGACCATAAATATTTCTTTTAAAAGAGAATGCAAACTCTACAAATCTGAGAAAGAAACTCCCGCAAGCAAAGAGACTTGAAGCATTTCCTGTGCATCAATTATTTCATGCACATTTGCTGTGCATTGTTTGCATTTTCCCCTGCAGCTCCTGGAGGAGGCTGTTTTCAGGCATGAGAGAACTCCAGAGGTGTGATCAGGAACAATGGAAGTCTCTGGGTGCATTGATGGACAGGCTTTCCAGGATGATCAAACCAGCCAGCACACAGCATCAGTCTTGAATAACTCAGGATACTCTCTCAGACACGTGCCAAGCAGGAGTGAGGTGACCACAGCAGTCACTACCTCACACAATTACCTCACCCTGGAGAATAAAAATCAGTGGGCCTGCTGTTTATAAACCAGAGCCAACCCTGGCACATCTGCACTCTAAGGAGCAGATCTGAAATAAATTATTCCCTCAGTCACAATGAGTCTTTCTTTTTTTTTCTTTTAATTATTATTATGGAAAGTGCTGAGATCCTCTCCAAACAGGAGCCCAGGAGCCAGCCACAATGGATTTGGTGAGAGTGAGAGCAGAGACCTGGATGCAAACAAAAACAAGGGCATAAATATATATATTTTTAGCATAATTGGGCTACATATTTCCTTCTGATGCTGCTCTGCACTCATTCTCTGCTGATTTCACTCTCAGCTGAACTGAGTATTGGCTTTTGGAATAGTTTGTTATTCCACATCTGCAGAAATATTGCACAACATTAACTTTCAGCAACCTTGAGCCAGCGTGTCCTTTGTGTGCCTGGTGAGTTCTTCTGGCCTTGAACCGTGGCAGTAAATAATGAAGTTCTGTTGACTCAGTGTTTATTCCTGATAAATCTCAGCCCCCCACCCCATGCTTTTCTTCATGCTGAATACCTAAATGTGCTCTCAAAACCTTTAGCCAAGTCACATCCAAGTAAAACATCTCTTTGCTGTTACATTTGCCCCAATTCTCTGTGTATTTCTAGGAGAACAGCCACATGTTTATATCATTGCAAAAGGTGGGACAACAGCTCTGCTGGGCATCTTTCAGTGCTGGGCACATACCTTTGTGTCTCATCATTTTGCCTTTTTCTTGATTTCCTCAAGTACTGTTAAAATCGGCAGAACTTTCACTCCAAATCTGGGGAAGTTACACCATCTAGTTCCTACTGAATTCACCTTCTGTATAGCTCTGAGTGATGAAAAGGAGTGTTTCAGCATAGAAATTGATATTGCTAGGTGATGAGGGAGGTCTTTGGAAGGGACAGGCTGGGAGTTCCTGTGGTGGGGGACCAGGGAGGAACTCCCTGCACTCACTCTGGGGTAACTGGGACCAGTCTGGCCACCAGCAACCACTGAGCACAGCAGCAGGGAAGTTCACATCAATCAGAGGATTAAAGGAAGGATGAAAAGCCTGTCCTGGATTTTAGGCTCAATGCTGGAGGTGCTGCACAAACCTAGTGACTTGGTCTGCTGAGGCTGCTTTGAAACTATGACTTGAATAAGAAACAAGAAGGGTTTGACCAGAATTGATTCAAATTTCTGCTCTATTTGACCCAGACAAACATTTTCTTCTGGGGTCACCCCAAGTTAGGCAGAGAATAGATTAATTCTGAATGTCCAGATTCCTCATCAGACTTTAGCACTTGAGTTCCTCTCTGTCAGTCTGCTCCAAGCACTTCCAGCTATGAGCTGACATAACTTCTGCAAGATGTTTCAGCTCTGACCAAGCCTCCTTTCTGTGAGCAGAGGAGAGGGATCATTACAGCAGTTTTTGACTCCCACAGGACAGATGCTGATACCCTTTCCCCATGTTCTCTACCACCCTTGCAAAAATCAGGGTATGAATCATGCCTGTGCTTTTTGGACTCATTCCATTGCCTGAAATAGTCAGAACTATCAAAGATATTTGAGTTCTTTTCCTTCCTCTTCCTCCCATGGAAAAGCTTGCTCCTCCCTTAAAATATGGGAGAATATTCTGAGTGCAGCACAGATTTGCCTGGCTGTGATTAATATCAAGTGCTGCACAGGCACTTTTGAAAGTAGGTTTAAAAATTACATTCCCTAATAGAGATTAAATATTGATTACTTAAGTAATAGCTCTGTCTGCCATAAGAAATAGATGTGCAGCAATCTCCCCACATCAGTCACTTGCATTATCTGAGGAAATAGCATACCAGATGAAATGCAGGAATTTTGCAAATTCTTTTCTTAAGCCATCTTCTTCTTCTACATAGATGCATGTAAACATATGCAAATCAATTTTTATGTATGTATAAATATGTTCATAACTCATTTGAGTTTCCCTGGAAAGCTAGCCAGCTCCTCAATTTTCATTTCACTGCCTCCTGACCACTTGGCATTTCAGCAGTGATATTAGTGCACCTTCCCCCATAATTTGCCATACTGTGTCCCCTTATTGATTTTAAAGGGGTGAGCTCCGGCATGGAGCAGTGGGGCTTGCCCTGGGTGTGCAGGTGGCCTGATGTGTGTCCCTGGCAGGGGCAGGGCTGCGTCAGCAGTGTGGCAATGCCACCCGTGCCAGGTCATGCAGGGCAGGGGAGGGACAGCGGGTATGTGAACAGAGTGACCAGAGACAAACAGTCCTGGGGTGCAGCCCTGTGGATGTGTCTGCTTTGTGCCATTGCAGAGCTGGAAAGAAGCAGCTCATGGTGGGTGGGGGAAGATGCAGATTCTTTGCTTTTTCACTCCATTCTTCAGAATGGGGCAACCTGATCCAGTGAGTGGCATCCCTGCCCGTGGCAGAGGGTTGGATGATCTTTGTGGTGCCTCCCAGCCCGGTCCTGGGTGTGATTCTGGGTGTGACAGCTCTTGCTGTGTGACATGCACCCTGTGTGGGTTTCTGCCTTGGCTGCCACACTGAGCCAAGGTCACTGATCACCCACAGCCTGGTTGCCAGTGGGCAGAATGGGATTTGCCTCTCGTTTGCCACTGAGCTGCCTGGGTCACAGCCTTGGCTGCTGTGAGCTCTGTGGCGCCCAGGGCTGCTCAGCCCAGAGCTCCTCCTGAGCTCGTGTCCTTGCAGCACTGCCAGCACCACTGCCTGACTTTAAAGAGGAGACTCCTTTGCCAAATTGCATTGCAGCACTCTGGTTATCTACTCAATTTGCTGGGAAAAGATAGCAATTTTCCCTGACCTTCCCCTTGTGAGATAGCATCAAAGCAAGGTCAGATGTTAGATAAAGCCCAGGGACACGTGGGTCCCTGCCTGAAGAGTGCACAGCATCTTTGGAGCATGTGAATGTAGCACAGAAACTGAAAAAAATGTCTGCAAGAGCAGCATCTGTCTGATTGCTCTGTTCAGATTTCCTGAATCATGGGAAGTCCTTTTCACTTCTTTGGGATTTCTCCTTTGACTCTTGTTGCAGTCAGAGTGAAACCCAATCTTAAATTGCTCAAACTAGGTTTTTCTATTGTAGATGTTTTATTTGAAATTTTCCTCATTTAGACAGAGGGGTGCAGAAAACAACTGTCACCCTCATTCCTGCAGAGATCCCACTTTGTGTTTCCAAGGCCTAGCATCACTTTTCTGAGGCCAGGGAGCTGCTGGTAAGGGAGCTGTCCATTGCTGGCTCTGCAAATCCTCCCATGCCCCTATTCCTACCAAAGAGTTGGGGATCTGTTTCCAGAAGGTCACTAATAATTAACTCATCTGCATCATTCCCAGAGAGATCACCATTGTCATGCTGTCCTGCAGGCAAATAAGCCCTAACAAGAAAACCATTCTAAGTAAAACAAACACAGCAGGAGGCTTTCAGAGGTAAAACATCTACTTGGTACCTGGCTCCCTTTCATCTTCTGCAGGAGTGGAGCCTCCAGCTGGCACAAACCCACAAGCAGGCAACACTGTGAGCATCCTGCCAGGAGACACTGAATTGCACTCAAATTGTGCAAGCCAGGCCAGTGGGATGAAAATCCTCCACTGTGCTGCCAAATGCTTTGGCCAGAGCTGGGGTAGTAACATGGTCCTTTTTAGCACTTGTCAAAAACAATTTATGTGGCAGCAAGGAGCTCCAAGCAGCTCAGAAATAGGAGTTAAGTTTCATCAAGACCTTCTAAATTTGAGTGAGACCCAGGCTACAGAAGGAGTTTGTCAAGGCCATACAGTAAATATGTGTGGTTACATCAGAGGAGCAATTTCTGAGCTCTGCCATACTTTAGGGGAAAAAATACAGAGAAAACATGCAATACAGTGAAATATGCAGTCAGGGTTGCCTGTGACTGTACCTACAAAACTTTCAGATCAGCCAGAACTCCTAAAATATCACATTGGCCTTTGTTTTGGCTGGTACGTTTGAGACAAAAGTTTTTGAGGCTCTTGCTATGAGGATAGAATGGGACTGCAGCAGCACCTGCTAGTTCAAGGATGTTTTATATCACCAAAAGTCATCAGTCCTGTGGTGCAAGCTCCCACAAAGCAGATGAGAGTGTGCCCCTGTCCTGCAGGCACCTACAGACCCCGTGAGGAGGACTCTGAGTGAGCCCATGAAACGACAGATCACCATAGAGGCTGCAAAATAATGCAGAAATCCATGCAAGCACAAACTTGTGCATAATGGGTGTGTTTTCAAAAGCCAGGCACAGGAGTGTGAGCTGAGATGAAATAACAGCCTTTCAGCTCAGCATGTCTGCACATATGTTGACTTGCTGTGACTGTAGCAGTTTAATGTGGCACCCTTTGTACCAGTGTGCGTTTATGTCTAGGAAATTTTTATTTTTTCACACCCCTCAGAGCCATTGCAGATCCCTTAGGAGAGCTCTGAGCGTGTAAAACAACCACCTTTGAAGCACCCACAACATGTGCTGGAGTCAGTGGTGTTTGGTGATCTGCAGGAAAATGTCTCTGCACCAAACAGGCACAAGGCAGTGGTGGTTCAAAAGATCCTCATCGTGTTATCTGATGCTTCAAAGCATGTGATAAACACCTCCAATTGAACTTTGATCCAAACTAGTGGGAGAAAGGAACTTCTCTCTGGTCAGATGGCTGAAAACTAATGTTTCATTAACACATTAGCTCTGTCCTAGTTCATTAAAAGCATGTATTAATCTTCATTTTATTAAATCCCTCTGTGACATTACATCTGGGTTATGAATCAGTCATCTGATCTGCCCATTTCCTTGCTTTTAATATTTCAAAACCACCATTAAAAAGTAATATAAGCAGAAGTTTCAATCTCAGATAATTATCAGTATCTATTAATTGCTTTTCAGCTGGCATATTGTGCACCAGGTAAAATATTAATAAAAGAGACATTTCTTGAACTCTTCTAAAAAAGTAGACATACTGTGGAAAATCTTGATATTTTCAGCAGGACTTAAATGTCAGGTTTGTTGGTTGTTTCAAGTACTAGGTATAATATTAAGTTTTAATTTTTTTAATGTTTTTAGGTGAAAAAGACAATTCTGTGGATTTGTTGGTTGTTTCAAGTACTAGGTATAATATTAAGTTTTAATTTTTTTAATGTTTTTAGGTGAAAAAGACAATTCTGTGGAAAGCATGGATTATTGTGGAAAAGTTCTTAGTAGAAAAGCACATATTTTATTATGGGAAATAGATTCATTGCAATGTTTTTAATATATCCCTTTATCCTTGCAACAACTACTAAATGCTGTTGGAACTGATAATTTATTTCTTTTTAAATAGTTGTATTGTTCATATTTTTAATTAAAATTTAATCAGACTGAAAACATTGCTGTAAGAAGAAGTTCAGCATGAAAGGAAACTGAGTTTTCTTTGTATTTTGAAGTGCACTCAAACAGTATCAAACATAAGCAAGCACAAACCATAAGGAGTGAACAGAAGTTTGACTTTTTAGAAGTATGGAAATTAATCAGGAGGAGGAAAACTGAAATTGTGGCCAATCTGCAATTGCTGAAAATGCTTTTTATTCTGATGTGTGTGCATCAGATGCCCTGATTCTCCTCTCCTTGACACAGTTGTAAATTGGAAGTGAGTTTTGTGGGAGTTCGCCTGTTACAGCCTGAGAACGAGACTCAGAGACCCGAACAGATTGCAACAAATAGATCCTCTCACATCTACATTGGTAGGAATTTTCTAACTGTGCTTCATTTTGAAGCAATCTGTATTAGCAGAAGCCTAGATTTGTGTTATCTGATTAGGTCCTGTCACAAACTGAGGACCTGCTCAGCCCTGGGCACCTCTCCGAGGGTCACCCAGTGACAATTGCTGCACTGGCTCTTACCCAGCTTGGGCAAAGACAGTGAGGGTTCAGCTGAAAAAAATAAAAGGTGGATCAGGGTTTTAGCAATTCCACAGAGAGAGGGTTTGGCCTTGAGGAAATATTGTGATATAGACAGATACTTTCTGAAGGCAGCGGTCCTGTCTTCATTTATGTCTACTGAGAATTTGGCCATTCTACATGTTGATTTTGGGGCCAAAACTCTGATGGCAATGCTCTACTCTTTAAATCATGGCAGTGACGAGTAGGAGCAGATTAAAGGCGTCAGGATTTGGCCCTTTGTAGATTAATAAAGGCACGCTGAATGGGAATTTTGTCTTTGTGATTTTCTTGGAAGGGGACGAATAAAGTGCTTTGATCTAGAAAGGGGAGTGTGAAAGGTCACTGGCTAAGCATGTGTGCTGAAGTGCCCTGAGCCATCCAACATGATTAGCATAAATTAGAATCTGACTGCCCAGCTTTATTCATCTTTATTGATGTCTATATAGTTGCAAAGGCAGAGGGACTCCAACAATCCCAGCCAGCACACAGAACCAACTGGGGCATGTGAAAATCCATAAAATGTTTAGTATTTCCAAGTGGAAGCAAATATATGAGTGTTATTAATGCACAAGCCTCATAATTTTAAAGCTTGGGTTTTGTTTGGACCTGGATCCAGACCTTTGGAAGCTTATCTGAAGTTCCAAAACTCCTTGTGCTTGCAAAATCGTGGCCAAGTTTTGTGAGTTTATCATGAGATATTTTTTATTGTTTCTAGCCCTGGCTGAAGCAGTGGCAGTTGTTATCAATGCCCAGCTGCAGACCCACCAATATAATATGTGCCTGTGCCCTCAGGAAAACTGGCACACTGACCACAGTCATGGGAAAACAGAACCTGTACAAAATTTTGGGCAAAATACGCCATGTTCAAAGACCTGTAGGCTCTCCTCCCAACCCCTCCAAATAAAAAAAGACTTTAGATTTATAGATTTGTGACAGCAGGAAGAGGTACAATCAGTTTTGTACTTCCATCTCAGTCCACCAACCAGTTACACAAAATCCTCCATCACCCTCCTACTTCTGTGTCTTTTTTAATCAAGCTACTAGGACTTCATGGTTCCATCCCCAGAAACTCAGGCCATGGGGTTGAGAGATCTCCAATGTGTTACTCAAGCTGACAACTGTCATTTCACCCTCTTGGAAAATGAAGTTTCCCTCTTCTGAAAATATTGCATAAGCAATAAGAGAGAATCTTTCATTTCTGACTACTTGATTATCTCTCTTGGACGAACAGTAGGTGATATTCAGGGTTCAGTGATTTGCAGAAAAATGCAGTCTTTGAAAGCAAAATATAAACAGAACAACATCCAAATTACATATCTCTGTTAAGGAAGTTCCTATGGTCAAGGCTCAGCTATGTAAAAAACATGTCCCAAATGACAGTCTCTAAGCCAAAAATCTCAAGGTCAAACCCATCATTTTGATCATTTACCCTGACCTCCTAAGAAACAAACCTTAACAAGCAATTCCTGCCTGAAGTCTGTAATGCTTGGCATATACCCTCTGGAAAAAGCTTTGATTCTGAATTGAAGATCCCAAATCATGGCAGAGTCCCACATTTATGTTGGCATTTTCTTCTAATAGCTAATAATTGTCATTGCTCAAACCAAGAATATAGTTTCTGTAGTTGTACAATTAGGGAGCAAATGTTGTCACCACTGTAAAGAGCTTGAAACAAGAACACAGTTAACTTGGAGCTGCCAGTTCTTCAATCACGCTGATTTTCCTTTTCCCACTGGAGAAATTTTTCCTAAATGGACAGTGAAATAATGTAGCTGCTCTAGGTGCCAAATACAACCTAAATCGAGTATTCAAATGGGCTTTTGTTTTTAAAAGTAAAGAAAAAAATATATATTTACAACATATGCCTTTTGTTTCTCTTTAAACTGGAAACATAGTATGTAATTTTCAGGAACCACAGTGCCTCTATTTTTTCCGACCACAAATTAACCATAGCTCAGTGCAGTGAAATGCAGTAAGACTGATGGAATGCTCTGCCTAAGGGATGCCTTACCCCTTACAAAAATTATGCTTTGCTTCCTATTTGTTGTGTTCAATAATGTTGCCTCTCTAAATACTTTTGGTTCAGCACTGACACCAAATGAAGAGGAAAGCCTCCAGAATGTACAGACGTGCAGGATTATGTTTCCCCTGTCTTTGTTCGTGGTCCTAATTCAAACCAGCCACCCAACCGCTGACTTATGACTCGAGGAGACATACCCTGGGGTTTTTTTTCAAATGCATTTCACAAAACCACCCAAACTCAAAGAGCAAACTTCTGTCCTCAGCTACACCCCTGCAAGAGCAGCGAAGTTTGTGAGTTTGCACATGTGCAATGGCGTGGTTTGCAAAAAATCCTGCACGATGCCTTTTTAGTTTGTTATGTTTGAAAATACAAATTATTTATTCTGCACATGCCTGACCAGTTTTTGCAAGAGGCCAATAAACAAAATATGGATACTTTGTGTGTCTACCAGTAGATGAGTGGATTTTTTTGGCCCCGATTTCAAATCTACTCTTTGAGGATTTGTTTCCTCCCTCTAGTAGCTCTAGTGTCAAAATTTTCTCATTAAACATAGAGAAAGGCAATAAAATTCAACTTTTCTCCTACCCACTCCACCCTAAATTGCATATATGCAATGAGAAATAGTTCAAAATTCCTTCCAGATGTTAATTAAAAATCTCAATATCCATTAGAATTAGCCCTTAGTACATATTTATACCCATAGCAGAGGAATGTGTGAGAACATGTTTATTAACAAAGTACTCAAAAAAATCCATATTGTCCATTGGAAGATCTGCCCCAGTTCCCTTGGCAGAATCAGGGGCTGAGTGCATCAAATGCCTGCCATGTTTCTGAAGGCTGGTGTGAACCTGTAATTCCTCTGCATGTAAATTGCTCCCTGGAGATTAATGGGAGTATTCAAGCAGGCAAGTGTCGTGCACACTGGGTGGCAGGATCAGGCCAGCAGTTAGCACATCTCTCACAGTTACAGTGACTTTTCTTCACATTTAGCAACTGTGATTGCTACAGAATTTCCATTAAATTTTCTCACTTGTATCCCAAAAGAACAGGGACTCAATATTACAGTAATAATTAGGAAGGACTTAAGAAAAGTAAGTCCTACTATGTGCAGTGCCCTGTCACTGGCAAAAAGAATGGGGCATATTATCATTTTATCACTGCCTGGTTTTAGCCACTTTATTTAAAATGTGATTGAAACTCTAGTAAGGATTTGCTCTGTAAATCCTTACCTGCTCAAGTCTCCTCTAAGTTGGAGCAGTGAACTTTTTTCCCTTTAACTGTAAAGAGTAAAAGTTTGCAGGGAACTATTTTAGCTGTCAGCAATAGATCTGAAGAAGAAAATGCAATTCAAGGACTCTTGTGAGGAATTTATCTAATGTTAATCATCTGAAAGTAGGAATCTAGTCTAAACTTGCTGTCTCAGATTCCTCAGTGTCCAGAGGATGAACAATTCCAACTCAAAACAACTGTCAAAGTTAAGTGAAATAATTACTCCCACAAATGTGCCTTTTTTCTTTTTTTCCTGCAGAAAGCTCCAAAATGATCAGAGAGGACCAGGCTAGGTTTTAGATAGCCAGAATCCAGCTGGGTTAACTCCTGCTCAGTGTCCATCCAGCATCTCAAGCCTTTCCTGGAGTTTTGATCACAAGGCAGCTCTACCAGCAAGCAGTGAATCTGCACCAATGACATGGCCTGGGATGAGCTGTGCTGAGATTTCACTGTATTTATGTTGTATTGTACATCTGTACCCACACAGTCAAGAGCCCAAGTGCTGTCTCAGCCTGTTTCCTTGATTAGCCTGAATAAAATGTATGTTTTTGTGATGAAATCCAGACTAACCTCTGTTCGATATTCAACTTTCATTGTAATCTGGAAGATTCAGGCTGCTCTTGCTCCCAGACAGCACATTTTGATAATGCCTCAGCTGCAGAGCTGGCCCATTTCCAGTACAAAACACAGAGGTTCTGGTTGAGTTGTGTCTGCAGCTCTGGATTCATCCTGATCATAGGTCAGAGGAGACTCCTGCTCTCAATTCTCTCTTCTGTCTGAATAGCTGCTGAAATCCCTCTAACAGGTAACACGATATCAGGAAGCTTTCCATAAAACTTCAGGAGAATCTCAGTTTAGAGCTAAACTCTCAGATTCACACAGATCTCAACCCTGATGCCAGCTCTCAGCTCCCAGTCACACACAGTTAGGATATAACATGGTCCTCAGGAAAATTTCTTTAGATGTTGGGCCACATGGAATGCCTACCCTATCTGACAATATTTACTGGTGTACCTTGGTTGGGATATACATGTAGAATGGAGTTTTACTGTTTCCCACCATTCCCCAGAAACCTGTGTTTCTGAAATGAAAGAAGTTGGCATTGCCTCCATTTTCCTATTCCTTCATATCTGAGTTTTTTCTCTGTATACATCAGGACCAGAAGCATTTATTTTAATTTTTTAATGCTTATGCCAAGCTCAAATTAAGGCAGAAGTGCCCATTTGCACTGGGAAAAATGGATGTGAACCCTACCATGTACAAGGGGTTTCACAGTTGTCCTCACCCAAGGACTGCACTAAATGGGATAAACCAAGTTGTTCTGACAGAGTGCCATGGACTGGACAAGAGATGCCGATAAATAAACAAAAAATAGGTGAAAATATAGTAAAATTGTACTCCAAACACTTTCCAAGTAATGAGGGATTTATAGTTCCTGAACCCAATACAAGGTGTTTCATAATCCTCTTTGCCATGGTGCTGCCCAATAAAATATTGACCAATGTCTTGGGGAAAAAAAAATATCAATAGCCAGTGTCCTCTGATACTGCAGAACTTAATAACCCACAAATGATGGACCACCTCAGCCTGCTTCAAACATGTCCCAGGTGGTTTTATGTGGTCCCCTTGTGGGATGGAATGGATGACAAATAATTATTTCCTCATCTTATCCATCACAATTTTGTCTTCATATCCACTGACTGTTTTGTCTTTATTTATTTTTTTCTTTTCCTGGGTAAAGAGTCCTATTCTGATTTTCCTTTGCATAGACATTAATCCAGTCTTCTGACAATATCTAATATATATTGTCCTCTCTGTATCTTCTTCAGCTCTGCTGCAGTTTTTTTACTGAGGCAGAGAAACACACAATGTAAAGGTGCTGGCACACTATGGATTGATCAAAGAAAAATAACATTTTATTTTCTGTCCTCTTTTCCTTCCATAATAATCAAGCATTGAACTGATGTTTATCATTGAGCTATCTCTTTCAACAGATATCAAATCTGTGCCATAACTCAGCTTTGACATCACTGAGTATATGATGCTGAGCCTGTGCATAGCAGCCCAGATTACACAGATCTGTTTAAGAATTGGCAATGTGAAATTGCATTTAATTGCCCTCCATGAGTATTACAGACAGCTGCAGCCTTCTGCTCTGAAGTGCAATCAAAGCAAACCTGCTCTGAAAGAAATGCTCCCCCTGGCCAGACATGGAGAAGAGATGAAAAGTTATTGGAGTCTCTTCTGCTGCCTTGTACCTCCATGAGTTTCACCTGCAGTTGTGCTGCTGTGGATCCAGTGGCTGCTGAGCCCTGGGAAGCACCTCAGTCCTGACTGCATCCATGCACATCTCTGTCCCCACAGACAAGAGGGCACAGCTCAGGACACCCAACTGTCTGGGATGGGAGCTCTCAGAGACTCTAGGCTGCATGAACACATCAGCTGTGGAGGAAAGACAAGCAGAGGTCTGGCTGCAAGGTCCAACCCCTCACAGGTCAGATTTGCTGGAGCATTGTGCTGGACAGAGCAGCCTGCCATCTCTCCTGGTGGGGTTCATGCCCCTCTCCTGCAGCCAGGTCCTACATAACCCATAACTCACTTTACTCCCCCCTCTGTGCTGCAGTCTGACTTTTTAAGTGCTTCCATGAGCTCACTGCTTTAACCAGGATCCCCACCAGGCTCTGCATCACACTTCTGCTTGCAGGGGAAGGGAGGTGGGAGCTGGGAGAACAGCAGAGCAGTGCTGCTCTGTTTTTCCTGGATGTCTTTCATTCACCCTCAGCTGAGTTTTCTCCCCATTCAGAATAACTCGCATTCTTTGGGGCACATTTCTCCACACAAATCTCAGGGAGGAGGAAGCTGCAGAGCTGCTGCTGCACTAGCAGCACGTTGTTCCAAGGCTGGGATCTTATTACAGCTCCCTCACTACAGCAACACATTTTTTCTGCTCCTTTTCAAAACCTCAGATGTTGTTATGGCGTCAATGGTGGAGAAGTTTCAGCTTGCTTGGATTTCAGTCTCCTGGCCTTGGATGGAGGGGAAACATTATTTCTCTAAATACATGAAGCCTTGTGCACACACACACTTGCACGCTCCTAGACCCCAAGCTTGCCATAGGATCTGCTCAAGCACAGCCTTCTGCCTGTCTGGAGTTGTGCTGAACATAAATCAAGCACATCTGACAGATCAGACTCTCTAAATGCAGTGCATTGGTAATGTGCTGCTGATGTGATCCAGCAGAACAGCAGCACAGACCAAACCCAGCCAGGCAACTGTCCCAGGGTTGTGGCAAAGAAGATAAAGTTAGTAGAGACCCAAATGATGCTTCAAGGATCTTGTACATATCCAGGTCTCTGCTTTCAGCCTGGTGGGAGAAAATGTGGTTTGTGCTCCCCACTGCAAGGTGGGAGGTGGGAAGTGGTGGGAGGTGGAAACCCAGAGCTCTTGCTGGTGCAGCTCTAAGCTATCAGATTCCCCCATGGCACAGGGGCACAGAAAAGCACCTGCTGGCACATTCCCTCAGCCCCCTGGGCTTCTACTCTTTGCATATGTAAGATGGGAGGGAGCTGAGGGACACAGAAATTGGTACTGGATTTTGGGAGAGGCTGTGGTGCTGCTGTTGTCTCGTTGGGCTCAGTTTTGTGCCCTGCCTGCACACCCTGGCCACCTTCCATGGTGATTGAGTGGGTCTGTCCCACACACAAGAGCAGTACAAAAACCCAGCCCTCCTTGGTGACTCCCTCAGCACCCAAGGCACTGGGTGCTGTCTCTGACACCAAAGCATCTGGTCACCCTCTGGCCTTCAGCACATTTTATCCTTCAGCAGCCCAGGGATGGTCTGTTCATCACACTTGAAAGCAAGGCATAGCCAGATTGCTAATGTTTAGGTGCCTGAAGATGCAGATTTGCATCTAGTGGGATTGTGGAGCATGTGGAGACACCTCCCTACCACTGAGCTAGAGCAGGTCCCACAGTGGGTCTGGGCTGCATGCAGGAGGAATTGGGCAGAGTTTATAACAGACTCTGTTGGTGAGACTGTCAAACCCCCATACACTCCAAGAACAGCTTGTTTCCCACCAGTGAAAATTGTTATTCTCACACTGCTGTTTCACAAGTTCTGTTCCCAGCAATGCCTCATCACAGATAGGAGAAATGCAATCCCAATATGTACATCTTGGGCTTTGTTTACCCAGGACCAGCTAGGCATTGTGGTGGCAAGAATGACATTTCACTTCTTTCCCCACAGCTTCATTTTCTTCCACTCAGACTTGAGCTCACAACAACACAGCAAACCACTGGGATGGGGACAGGATAATCCCCTGAGCTGAAATCAGTTTCACTCTTGCCACATGGACAGGTATTGATATGGTTCAAAAAAAAAAAAAAATCTGTGTTTCTTGCAGTTTGCACTCTACTAGTGGCTTCCTGCAGGCTCTTGGCATTGCTTAACACTTCTCACAGAAACAGTAATTTAGCCCAGCACTTCCATCTCAGCTTCAAAGCTCCTGGGATGCCTTTCCAGAGCAGAGGGGAAGAATGAGATGCATGGGAATTGTCCTCTCCAGGAGGACAATAACAATGATAATCTCACCATAGGATACAGTGGTGGCATTAAATCTGTGACTGGGCAAGAGACCTTTGCTACCAGCAATTCTGGAGCCCTAAGTGATGAGTACTTGCAAAAGGAGCACCTGCAGTTCTGAATCTGAATCAGAATTTCTGCAAATTAAATAAAGCAGAATGACCAGTCTCTGGTTTCCCCACTCTGAATAACAAAGGTTTGGGAGATTGGCTGGAGCCTACAGAGAAGGGTGTCTATTTGGATCAGAAATGGATTTAATCTCAAGAGGTTAAATTGATTCTGGAGATGAAGGAAAGATAAACAGAAATCTTGTCTTTTGAGATAATTTTCAGTGTTCCTGTGAGCTTCGCAGTTGGATATAACACTCCAGAGTAATAACTGGTGGAGTGATGTTTGCAAGGATGGAAACTCTCTGGTGTATTAGAAGTGATTTACATAATTTGTGAAAATCTGGGTATTATTTTCTGCCAGTGCCAACCTGAGATGTAATAACTCAGACACTGGATGGCAAGCCAGAGTTAAAATAAACCTGTGGGGCAGGCATTAACTGTCATCCAGCACGGCCAAGCAGCTTCTGTGTCCTCCTCCCCACCCCAAAAATTACCCTGATTAAAGGCAGCAAAAAGAGTGCAAAGCAGGAGAGTTTAGTTGCAGTTATCTTGGAAGAAAGGCTGGGCAGGCATTGTTTAACCCAGGCCCTTGACCTGATTTCCAACAACAGGAAGCAAAAAGCAGTGAAAGCTGATATCCCTTTTATCATAAAAAACAGGGCCTCATTTTTGCTTCTCTGATTTAAGTTGCCAACAGGAGGAGGTGGGAAGAGAGCAGCTTTTGTTCAGTTGCAGGTTGCATAAGTCAGCACAGTGAGCTGCCCTGGGACCAAAGCATGGTGGTGGCACTGGGCTGAGGTCCCTACCTTATGCCCCCTTACCCTTGAAGGGCATCATCCCCCAACATCTCTGTGTTTTTCTGGGTCTTTATTGCATGGTCTCCAGGCACTTTTGGTGCCTAGTTCCTTTGGTCAAGGGTCATATTCTTAGTTCATGTGCCCTGTGGCTGCTCCAGGACTTCCTTATAGTGGTGATGTCCCCTAGGAGATACCAAGCCACCAAAACTTCCCCCAGGTACCCACCTCTGTGACAAAACTTTCATTTGGCCTGGAACTAAACCCTGAACCCCTGTAGTCTGGGAAGCTACAATGGTCCTCAGAGGTCAGGACACCCCTTCCAAAGCCCACTGAATGGGCAGAGCAGGCTAAAACCAAGCCTGAGAAAGGGAGGAAAGAAGTGAAGACCTCTAGAGCAAAAGCATATTGGAGACTTTCTGAGTGGTATTCCCTCTTGTCCTCTTTTTAATTGTTGCCAGAATTCTCTTAGTTAAATCTCTTCTGCCAGACTCATGCCTTGACATTGGTCTGCCACATCTGGCCACTGCTGTCTGACCTCCTGCCATGCCAACCATCCCCCTCTGAGCAAAGAAAACTGTCTCTGCTGTCCTGCCAGGCATATTTTAACAAATCCACCATACTGTGGGAGAACATCTCCTTGCACCACACAAAATACCTGAGAAGTCTGCCAGCCCCAAAGGGCATTGTCAGGGAGAGGAGAGAGAGGTTGGTTTCCCCAGCTGAACCTCAGAACTAATCCTGGAGGGGAAAAAAAAAATCCTTCTGTAGTCCTCATGAGGGCTGTTGTTGGCAAACTTTGCACAAGCAAGTTTCCAGCAGACACTGCCACAAGGGTGCTCAGTGTTTCCCTCAGCCCTGTCTCCCGTGGCTGAGGGATGTGATATTTGAATGTGAATGGTGAGCCTTTGTCAAGGAATGGACATCAATCAGCTCCAGCAGCTTCCAGGCTCTCTGCAGAGCTGCTCAGGAGTGAGGAGGGGAAAGTGGCCTCAGAGGCCAGCCCTTGGCACAGCAGAGGTGATTGTGGCAGGGGAAATGGCTGCAGCAATCAGCCAAGGGGAATTAGGTTCATAGGCTCTCCAAGACCTTTAGGATTCCTCTCCTTCCGATTATTGCGTGTGACAGAGTTGATAAAGCACCCCAGAAAAACCACCAGGCAGCCATTAGCACACGCCAGTCTTTCTAATCTTGGTTTGGGCCTTGAGTGATGGAGACCAGGTTGGCCATGGAATACAAATCAAGAACACCTGAGTTTTGGGAAGAGCTAAATCCAGGCAGCAAGCTGTGTCAGAGGAATAATAAATAACTCCTAGCCAAACCAACGTGTATCAGACCTGGCTTCCACAGCACAGTCTCAAACTGGATTTCTAGTAAATATAAATCAGTGCAGCTCCACTTCAACATGGGATCCTAGATACCAGAAAAAGGCAGGATGTCAGAGACAGTTTAGTACTTTGCCAACAGTAGCCTGTGGATTTCAAATGCTGCTGGGCAGAGCAGCATTTGACAGTCAGATACCCAAAACCCCTTGTTAGTAAAACCCTCTGAGTCTTGTATACCAGTCAACTTCCAGGCTGCTTTCTCCTGAGAAGAGTTTTGATCACAATGCCCATTTCAGGGAGGGCCACTGGTCTCTCATCTCTGCCTCTCTGTGTGGTCACACTCTGGTTTGCCAGTGGCTTCCATTTGGTCTTCCTGAGACCACAGCCTCTTGGTTTTTAGAAAACTAAGCTCATATGCATCAACAAAAAATATGCAGGTGAATTAAGAGCTTGAAGTGTTTCATCAGTTCATTATCAAATGTTACTAACTCTCCTTTAAAAATAGGTATCTTGTGTAAGGTAAGGAAGCCCAGCTCCTACCAGAGCAGGTTTTTATTACAGACAGGCTTAAAGCATAAGTCTTTAATAAGGCTGCATACAGCTAGGACTAATACAGTCGTGTCTCAATGGAGCTGCTTCCAGATGCTGACAAATCAGACAACTTCTTCCTTGGCTCAGAGATCCTATCGAAGTAGTACAAGTGCTTCCACATGTTCATTATGGAGAGCAGGGCTGCTGTGTGGTTATTCATGTATTTGCTGTGCAGAGCAGAGACCCTGGCCTGCCTGAAACATGGGTCTCCCCTCACTGCTCAGTGTCTGTCTCCAGCAGCATGGGCTCTGATGTGGAGAGAGAAAAAACACAATTTTCTACCCCATGAAATGAGTCAGATTCTTAAATCACTTCCAATCATTTTGTAATCCTTAGATTTAGGGCATGCAATATTCTAAGTTAAGCAGAAAGGGTCTGCAAAGGTCAAAGACAATAAATCAGAAGACAGGAGAAAAAAAGGACAAAAAAAAATTAAAGAAAAGGCTATATAGGACTTGAAATAACCATTTGATGGTGCTGAACAGAGTGGGTCTGGTGACAGTTTGATGGAAAGAAGTATTAAGTTAGAATGTGCATCTAATCTCTCTCCTCTGTGGTTGGGTTTTTTTTTTTTTCTTCAGGTGTTGATAATTGCAGCAGAAATGTGGCAGTAACTCACCAGCAAATGTACCTTGTACAGTGGTGATAACTCAGCCCCAGCTTATGGCTGGCTGGGCTTTGCTCAGGACTTGTGTTAAAAATCTGATAGGAAAGCTGACCTAAATTATTTCATGTTTCTGATTGCAACTTCCTTCATCAGCCTGGATAAGCCCAGTAACCTCTGTACCCCAGTTTCCTCCTAAGCCTTGCACCTGTGGCAATAATGGAGTTTTAATTCAGGCACTGCTGCACCAAGGTGAAATATGAGCATGAGAAGTGGCAAAAGCATGGTCTGAGCCCAGGAAGGCTTTTCCATGTGAAATATGTGGGATACCTGCAGTGCTGGTGTGACTGCTTGTCTGGCCATGGCTGAGAAGATGGGGTACCCCTCCCTGGGGGCTGGATCTGCTGCTGGGGATTTCTGCAGCCCCTGCTCAGGCAGTGACTGCTAAGAGAGGCAAAAAGGCAGATGGAGAGGAGCCATGTAAAAAATAAACAAACCTGAACCCCTGTGGCAGAGGGCAGGATTTGCATGGAGGTGTGTTTGCCAGAGGGGCTCACCCTGCTCCCATCAAGTTTATTTGCAAAGTAAGGGTGAAGCCATTGAAATAACAGCCTGATGTAGAGAGCATCAAAATCAGTGCAAAGACTGCCACAATGCTCAGCACTATTTGGCTTAAGTCATAAAAATGTCATGCTCCCAGTGCCCTTTTACTTCTCTATTTTACAGCATTTCCCAGACAGGAGTGGTGTCCATCCTTCACACACCACTGGATGAGAGATGGAAAGTTGTACATGGCTAAACAAAGGAATTTGTTAGGAGGGCAGAGGAGTGCTGTAGGCTGACCCAGTTTGTAACTTCAGGTTAACAAAGTGTGTTAAGAGTCAATGAATAGCTTGGCTGGGAAAAAGAAAATTAAAAACTAGTTGTTCAGATATATTAAAGGTAAGATGTCTCATTTGGAAAAGGTTTTTAGGTGAATACCTGTGTTTGCCTTACTTTAAAGGTTAAATATAATGTCAGGAAATTAACATTTAGTTTGGTTTTGGATTTTGAATCTGTTTGACTCTGCTTTGGATGAATTTAATCCAATTTTTTTTTCAAGTGTTTCATTTCACTGTGAAAACTACAAAGCCAGTTCTGTTTCAGTACAACTCCAACTTATATTTTCTGTTCTGAGCTTTTAGTTCTGTGGCCACACTAGAAAAGCAGCTATTCAGAACATCTTAATTATAGATGAAACCACAGTCATGTCAGTGCCAGTAATGAGCAGATAACTTCTTGGACCATACTGACTGGCAGTGGAGTAGAAAGCCAGTGCTGCACATTTCAAATTTATTTAACATTCTCTTTTAAATCCATTTCTCCAGCTCCTCAGCTGTTTTCCCAAATATCAATACAGTGGAATAGGAGCACAACAGTACAGAGCATGACAGTGGAAGTTTTGGAAATAAAACACACACAGCCCCTTCCAGGTAGAAAGCAAAAGCCAAATAAACACTGACTGAGCAGATCTATATGTCCATTCTTTCTTAGAAACTCTTAATATCTGACTACAGCCCCTCATTTCCCAGCCATCAACTACTCCTGTCAGAGTTTATATTAACATCCTGATACACACACACAAATCCTAGAAACAAAAAAGATGCAATTGCCTTGCAAAACTTATAATCCTGCACTCACCCTCAGCCTCCCAGTGTGTGCAAAGGTTTTCTGCACACAGCAACCAGCAGTCCATGGGCACAGGGGGCACCTGCACTCAGAGCTGCCTGCTGTGTGTGTGATGCTCTCTGAGAAGGCAGCACCCTGCCAAACCCACCAGTAATGGAGCCCACAAAGGATCAGTCACTTGTCAGCTGGCAAAGGCAGAACAGGTTTTCAGCTCAATGTTTCCTTGCAAAAATAGCCTTGTTTTTAAAAACTAAGAGATAAGAACAGTGACATGGGGAATGTGAGAACAGACTCTGGTGATCTCCATTGCATGTATGGATGCTCAAGATACATACTGGGACAGGATGACAGCACAGGGCTGAAGCAGTGGATTGATTTTTTTAGTAGCTTCATTTGTAATCAGAAAAGGTATTATAGAATGAGATATTTATTCAACTGTGAAACTGCTGCCATATAGAAACACTGACAGATCTGTGTAGTGTTAAATTTAAATTTTTTTTTTTGTGTTGGTTTGTAGATATGTTGAACATGACTCTTGCCATCCATAACTCCTAGAGCAGTAAAGTCTGGATGCACAATTTGTTTTGGAAGAGATATGATCCTTTATGCTCAGGAAGATCTAACTACCAAGCTGAGAAGGACATTTTATCCACAGCAGGTAAATCTCTTAAGGAGCAGTCAGCACTGATGCCCTGACCACTGGGATAGCACAGGCAGATCAGATTCAGTCTGGCACTGTTCCCACTGCATGTGGTCAGCTCTTCTGAAGCACAGTATCCCTTTTAATAAAATTTTTTCTAAACATTTTGTTGTGGGAATTTCTTTGGGGACAGCATTACTCTTTGGACTTTGTAGGAAAAAAATACTCAAAACACCCTCCCTTCTGGCTGATTTTTCAAAGTTGATTAAGAACATAACTGGAATCTTCCTATACTAAAAAATATTTCACCAAAGATTGATAAGGGTGTGCAGACTAAGGATAAAGGCAAATTTAATCACTGCTTTTTATTATTCTGTTTTCCTGAGTAGGGTAATTTCCCATCATCCTGAGTGGCTTGAACAGCCACAAGCTTGAAATAGTGATGATGGAATTTCCTGGGAACAAATTAATGTGGAGGCAGTGGGATATTACAGTAATAGTGTGGTAAAGGAATGTGCCTTTGACCACACACGCCTCCTTTGTATTGATGTATATTTTGGCTAACACCAAGTGTCACTTGCAAAATGTGCAGCATGTTGTGTTTTTCTGGTCTCTCCCAGACCAAAGCATGGGCTCATTTCATGTTGGGCACTCCTGAGCGTGGTCCTGCAGCTCTTTCCCAGGTAGGCACAGCTCCCACTGATTTCCAGACGGGCATGCACAAGTTAGGGCTGCTGGATCTGTCCCTGACATAGTAAAAATAGACAGTTACTTGGTTGTTTTCATTAAAAGGAGAGGAAGGAGAGCATTATATAACAGGAGGGCTCTTGGGGGGAGTGATGGTTTATTTAAAACCACCAGTGATAACTGCTTTCCCTGACTGGAATTGGCTCTGCAGCAGGGCAGGAAAGCTGGGATCTTGCCATTGCTGGAGAGCAATGCTCTTTTCTTTATTAGAGGACAATAAACCACATTCAAGACATGCTAAAGAGCTGGAAGACAAGCAGGCAAAGCAGAGAAATTCAAAGTGAGGGCTGGTGCTTGGGAGCCTGGTGTTTGCATTTGCCTGAGAGGGAGAGGCAGAGAGCACAGAGGACGCAGCAGCTCTTTGCCAGTGCTCTCAGTGCTAGTGGGAGTCTGGAGGCACCACTGGGTTGGTTTAATTGACCTACCAGCAAGTGCAGAGAAAGGGTGCACAGGGGCTGGGGTTTCTGCTGGTGGGAGTTTGGCCCTTGTGCCATGCCAGGAAGAGGGATTTCAATGCTTGCAGCCTCTGTCCTGGCTCTGGGCACCATCAGCTGTCCCCTCATGGGCCACAGCCAGCTCTCACCTGCCCAAAGGATGTGGCCACAGCACTGCTGATGGCCAATATAATCCATGAGCACCCCAAAGGCTGCTGTCTCTGGTAAGAGAAAATGCCTGAAGAGAGTGAGAGCTGAACTTATCTACTGCATCCCCAGATCCTCTCCTGCTGTCTCTTGATCCGTATCTTCTTGGGAGAGGCATGGAAAGGCAGGGCTCTCCAAGCACTTGGAGGAGATTCCTCACCTGTGTCCTCCCAGCAGAGCTCCATGTGCTGTGGGACACAGGAGCACTCTGAGTCATGGCCATGGAAGGGTGCTGGCACTCCCTGAGCTGGCTGCAGGCTTCCCAAAGGATGCCAGCCCTCTGATGACACCACGCTGGGTGTCCTCAGAAGTCCTTAGAGCAAAGTGTTTTGCATTGTGTGTGCGTTGATTCCAAGCCTAGTTTTCCTATTGTTTTCAGCAGAATGTGTTTTTGCCCACGAGGCCCTGAATCAACAGAGTGTTGAGCCTGGCAAGTCAAGAGAACTAGAACACCTGATTAGGAAAAGGCATTTGTAAAAAATTATTCCCTGCCTGTAAAACTTATATGTAAGCTGGGTTTAGAAGGACAAAATCCTGTTACCTCTGTGGGACTTCAGCCAATCCTGATGTGCTTTGCAGAGCACCTGGCTGTGGGCTCCAAAGGTAGACCCACTTCTGAGTGAAATACAGAATATTCTCACTGTGAAAAACATGATGTGTTCATTCCTTGAGCCAGTTTTACCACAATATTGGGGTACACAACATGCAAAGCAAGAAGAAGTGCCAGTCGTTGTGAAGGCCATCTGAAAAGCCTCATTTCAGAATGATCACTAAATAAAAAAACACAGCAACCTAAGAAAAAAATGTATTTCAGCACTGAGACATTCATTTTCAACATTGAGCCAAGGGGCATTTCTCACATGTAGTTTCAAATGAAAAAAATAAAAAAAAGAGAGAGAATTGTTGGCACAGCCTTTTCTCCAGTGGTTCCAGAGGAGTAATTAAACAGGAGCCACTCAGAGCTGGCTCTGGGAAAAGCATCCACCATGATCTTGGAGTAAGAAGGACTGTGTGCCTCCTCCTTGCCTCTGTGTGTGTGTGCACATTGGGTTTTTTTCATTTTTAAATCATATTTCTGCATTATTTTCCTGTGTGTCCATGGCACCTTATTTCAGTAACAGTTTGAAAGGCATATGCTGTTGAGCAAAGGGGAAAGAAACTCTCCTGATCATTTTTTTCCTCTTCTCTCAGTGAACATGCCATTTTTTGATGCTTTTCCCAGGGCTTCTGTGACCTATGCTTTATACCACCTGGCTGGTTTAATTCATGAATCCTCTATTAATATGACAGGCTCTGCAAAGGTGACTAAAATGTTAAGGAGACAGATGTCATCAATATCTCTCAAGGGTAAATACTTGAATTTTGCTCCCTTTTTGTGTGGCTGGTCTCTATTCTGATCTTGGCACTGTGGCTGAGCCACTGAGACTAATTCATTTTTGTTTTCCCTCAGATGCTGTGGATGAATATTAATCATAATTTTAACAGTTCCCTGTTCTTTCCTCAAGTGTAAAAGCCTTTATTTTCTGCCACTCCTGCTGGAGAAACCCCATCTCACACAAATGAGCAATGTATTTGTAAGCATCCTTATAACTCATAAGAAGTCACAGGCTGCTTTCTGCTACTACCAGGGCACAATTTGTCCTTCAGGCAGAAAATAATTCTTTGCTAAGGGTATTGCTATCTCTGCGCTGAGTCAGCTCATACAGATGGAAAAATATCTCAGGGTCTGATGTGGCTGTCCCAGTGGTGATTAAAGTGGAGGCTGGACTGAGCAGAAGCAGATCTGGGGTAGATACAGCACAGGGAAGGGAGAAAGGGTCCCAGTGGCACAGCTAGATTGCTTAAACAACAAATGATCATCACCAGAGGGGTTGAGGAGGGGATGATGATCTCTGGGGTGGTCTCAGCATTAAGTGGGAGATACCACAAGCAAACTCAACATTCTGCCTGTGCTTAGAAAGCAGCAAAAGCAAGGAAATGAGTAACCCTCTTCTCCTCCTTGCAAGTTGCTTAGTGCTTTGGAGCAGAGTTAAACTGCCCAGACTGAGCCCACATAAGGAACCAGATCCAGCCCAGATCCAGCCACACTGTTGGCTCCAGGACACAATTCATATCTGAGTCCAAGCTGCTCACCATGGGCCTGTTCCAGCTGAGCATGCTGCACTTGTCCTTCCAGACAAAGCCCCATATCCACGCTGCCCACATCATATTTATCCTTAGGAGCCCGAACCAGGAAGATTGTTTCATCTTTGGAAAAAAACCTCTTTAGCAAGCGGGCATTGTGCTGGTCTCATCTCTTCTTTCACACTCCTTCCCAAGGCAGTTACTTGTCTGCTGTAATTTACTCTTTAATGCAGCACTTTCCTATTCTGTGAGACAACAATCATGAAGCATTTAAATTCCAATTGAGTAGGGCTGGAGTGCACAGGGGCTGCGGCTTGTGCAGCCCGGACAATGGGAACCTGAGACAGGGGACACCAGTTCAAGGCCCCCCAGGAAGGAAGGCTACAAGCTTCTCCCTCACATTCCCATCTCCCTAGAGATGTAAATCAAGAAAAAGAAGGGAGGGGAAGAGGAGGGAGGGGGGGGGGTGTTTATAGAAAGAAAAGGGAAAATGGATTGAGTTGTGCTGAATTCTAAGACAAGGATCAGCTACACAAGAGAACTATTGAATAGCTGTGAAATCTGGAATTGAGCCATCAAAAAAGCTGCTGAGCTGCATGTGAATCAGGTTGATTGTTTTTGAGAAGCACCTGATTTTTTTTTTTTTTTTTTTTTTTTGCCCCTCTCTCTCCCATGCTCCGTGCTTAGCCTTGGAATTTGAACATGACTGCTGATGTGCTAAACTGCTTTTCCTTTAAGATAGAGACATTTTAGGGACCAGGAGAGGAGGGGGAGCATCTCTCTGGATGTGGAGGCCGTGGTACCCGGATTGTGAGCTGACAGGTTCCCCACTGCTCTGGCGAATGGATTGAGGAGTTCCCACTGCTGGCAGAGACCAAACAGGAAAAGCAAAGAGTTGCAACTCCCTGGGACAAGCAGTTCCAAGGGCTGCTGGCTGCCCTGTGGCTGCAAGTGCATTTTGCCAGCTCTTTGCCAGGTTTGTGCTCTCAGGAATTAACATTTCCTATCTTGTCTCCCAGGACAGAGGCAGCATCTATTTCCTGCTGAGTGGTCCCTGCTGGACCTTGGGAAAATGAATAGCAAAGCCCAATTTGATGCTACACTTATCAGCACAGTGTCTGATTCTCTCATGAGCAGTGGTAGAGTTATAAATCCCTCTGCAGCATTCACTAGTGAGGGAAGCAAAGCACAGGGATGCTAACATGCTGTTTTCCCAAAGAGGACTGTGATTCCAGAGTGACCTAAAAAGGCACACTGAAAGAAAGAAAGAAAAAAAAACTGCTTTGAAAAATCTAGCAGTTTGCCTAGGGTTATGGAATAAGTTGGGATTGCAAGAGTGAAACCTTGCCTTTCCTCATTTGGTGTGTCTCAGAACCATCTCTGCTCTAATTTATTATTATTGTATTGCATTATTGTGTAATTTTATTGCATTAAAAATCATGTGAATAGCACCATGGTGCTCTGCAAACAGAGAGCAACAGAGCCACTGCTCCAAGGAGCCTCGTTAAACTGCTTCCAGATTTGACTCAAGAGACCCACACTCTATTACCTTCCACAGAAAACATCTACATTGTTTTATTGTTTATTTACTGAGCACTGAGGGTAAGCACTGCAATGGGAGAGCTTTCACAGTCTGGACAGTTCTATCACACTTGAGCTCCTCTTCAGTGGGATGGGCTCTTCCTTCTTCCCTCTGTCCTGGTACCCAAGCTCAGCCCAGCCCCACAGCCTCTCTGCCTCTCCAGAAGTTGACAAGACCCAGTTTGTTGGTCACACCAAAGCTGAGAAGCCCTGGGTAACTTGGAGCAGCCCTGGTTGGTCTCAGAGCCCCCTTGTCCCCACAAGTCTCCTTAGAGCTTGTGCAGCATCCACACAGCAGGGCAGCACCAGGACCAGCTTCAACAGCAGCTCTGACAGGCAGGATGCTGCTGTGCTGGAGTCTGCAGTGACACTGGACACACCCAGAGGAGCTGTGGCTCCGGTCTGGAGACAGGGAAGGTGCTGGGGCAAGAGGGAGTCCAGCACACCCTGCCCACACTGCCCTGACCCCAGCACCAGGTGGGAAGAGGCTCACTCCTCAGGGGCTGATTTCTTTGCCTTTCAATGGAGAAGACCCTCTCATGGGGTAAAATATGCTCCTGGTAGGAGGGGAGGGAAGGAAATGCCCCAGCATTTCAGCCCCCAATCTGCTTTTGTGCTCTTGATTCCTGGGCAGACCCCAGCACTGGGTATGTACAAAGTGCTGCCCTGAGAAAAGTCCCAGAGTTACCAGCCCTCCATCCCACCAGTGAGGGGATCTGGGAGCTTCAGACCTGGGATTTGGGAGGGTCAGACCCAGGCTCTGGGGGGGTCAGACCAGGCTCTGGGAGGTTCAGTGGCTCAGCTCCAGGAGAGCTCAGAGGCAGCAGCAGGGCAGCAGCAGGGCAGGCTTTGTGCACTGGTGCCTCTGCTGCCTCTGCAGACCCCAGCCATTCACACAGGGCCCGACTATGGGCCCCTTGGAGTTAGTGAAAAGACTCTCTGGGATGTCAGGGGGTTTGGGGCTAAGCCCTCAGTGTGCAGAATCAGATCCACATCCTCTAACTCAGCAGCACTGCCAGATCCAGGAGACCCAGAGACACCCAGACTGAGCACTCTTGAGTAAGTGCAGGAAGCATCTTCCCATGCCAGTTCCTAAAGCACCTCAGGGTTTTTATTTCTCTTTCTTTTTTTTTTTTTTTTTAAGGGGGAAAAATAATTAACCTTCACCTCAGGTCTCAACTCGCATAACCACAGATGAGATTCTACTAATAATTTGCTTGCTTAAGTGACTCATAATAAACACTGTTAGTTTACTTTTGCTTTGAGAGCAGCTGATCTTTGGAACAAACCGCCCACAGGCGTAAAATCATGTCACCCATTTGCTGATTTAACCCCCTGAGTGCTCATACATCTGCAGACCCTACTTGCAGGAAAGCCTGGAGTCTGGCAAATAATATCCAGGGAGGAGGAGATCTCTTCTTCCCCTGTTTCAGCCTGAGATGTCTTTGCTCAGGTGGCCCCCACACATGAGTCCAGGGATGAGGGTGGAGGCAGGGACTTCTTGCCCCATCCGAAACTGCTGACCAGCTATTTGTTTGCATTTTCTGAGGCTGCATATTTTCCATATGACAAGTTCTCCTGAGGATCCTTTATCCATTAATTATAGATGAGCATGCTCAGCCTTGACTGCCCCTGGGGGCAGCCTGGATCTCAGCAGTGCTAGCAGGGTGTTTGGAAGGCACCAAGGCTCACTGTGACCTCATGCTGAGCACAGGACCCCAGTGGGACACCACAGAACTAATGCCAGCCTCAGGAGGACACTTTGCTGGTGTAAATAAAAAGAGCCAGGGTGTGTTTTCACAGAGCTAACCTGCTTTCCCTCCAAAGCACAGGGTGGGGTGCTGTCCCTCACTGCCTGCACTGAGAGCCCTGGCTCTGTGCTTTGCTGCACATGGCACAGACCAAGCTCAGCAGGAGCCCCACAGCAGTTTCATGACCCCTGGTGCAATGCAGAGGTGACAAGCACACACTGGTGTGTGCCTGGCTGTGCAGTGCCAGCAGTGAAACCCTCTCTCAGCTGCCAGGTGTGACCCAGAGTCACAGCCCTGCTGCAGGAGAGACAGTGCCCTGCTCTGCAGGTGGAGACAGCCCAGCCTGAACCAACCAGGGCTTCCCCAAGGTCACACAGAAAGCCTGCCAGAGCGTGCCCTGCAATGCAATTTAACCACCAAACCCCAGCCCATGGAGCAGCAATTGCTCCTGTGCTGTGCACACACATTCCTTTGCCCTCTGCCTTCGGTGCAAGGGAGGTTTGCAAGAGCAGCAAATTGGCCTCAGGCTGCTGAACAGCAGTTTTCTGTGGAGCTCTCTCACTAATACATTTTTTGGAAGAGAATTTTATTTCTCTTCATCCCCAGCTTATGGTTTCAGCTAAGCAAAAACCTGCTTGACCTAATTTCTCCACCTTGCTGATCAAAGGTCGTGTTTACCAGGATTATTTCTGTCTTCACTGTAGGCACAGCTGGTAAACAACATGGAGATTTTACAGTATTTAACTTTCTGATAGATTTATGGAGGCTCCCTGCCTGACTTCCTTGGCTTCTTTCAAAGCTATTGCACTCACCCTTCAGATGATACCATGCACTGAGTACCTTCAGGCCCAAAACCCAAGGTGAGTGGGAGAAAAGAGATGTGTGTCAGCAATTATTCACCCTCCCTCCCCACAGCCAGTCCCAAACCCCCACTCTGGATCCTCTGCCTCCCACAGAGTGCTCATTTAGGTCAGGACCAGCCCTGCCCAGGTGAGTGGTGGGTACTGCCAGGCTGCAGCTGCCTGACTGGAAGCTGCAGAACCTCCACAAGCCAGTGTGAAAAACCTCTTCCTCCATGGGGAAAATGTTTAGGGCTGGGTCTGGCTCACCAGCCCTCACTGCCTTTTGGCTTCAATCTGAGGGGAAAAACAGAGGTTTGCTGGTCCAGCAGCCTTTCAGAGTTTTGCACCCTTGGGCTGTAGCACACTGCTGAGGAACACAGGGATGTATCTCCATCCAGCACCTGGACTTCCTGCAGGGCAGTGCTGGTTGGAAGGGTTCAGGCTGGATTGTCCAAGTTGCAAAGCCTCCCACTATTTGGATTTGAAAGACAATTTCTTCTGTCCCCCAGCTAAACAGCTCCAGTAGTGACAGCAGAGGGCAAGAGCCAGGCCTGTGGCTGCAGACCTGTCCCTGTGCCTGTCACACCTGGTGGCAGAAGGAGCAGAGGGCTGTCCCTGTGGGCACAGCTCTGCTCTGAGTCACTTAGCAGACAACAGGGACCACCCAGCTTTCCAGATGAGGATGCTTTCCCCATCCTCCCCCAGATAAAACCCTGCCTTCTGCAGCACCTTCTCAAAGCACTGTTTGCATCCCAGTTACTCAGGGAGGGCAGTTTGGGAGCTTCTGGTTTTGCCAGAGTGTTCATGGCAGCAAAAAGATCATTCCCATCCTCTCTCCTGAGCAGTCAGCTGCCCTGAGTGCAGTCATTGCCTCTGTACCATGGTATTGATCTGCAAGCAAAGTCAGTGGCTCACAAGGAAATATTATTTCACCTACCAAACAATGGTCTAAATATATAGTATTCTGTATATTTTATCTTCTTTCCATCAGCCTCCATGGGGTAACATATCTTATTCAAACACCATGAAGTCATACTTCCCTGGTACAACCATTTTCAATTATTTATTGAACAATGGAGGTTGGAATGGACTGAGTCCTGCTATGGTCAATCATTTCTTCTTTTTCTCATTGAGTCATCAAAAGGTGGTATAGTTGTATAGAGGTAACAATTTGTTAGTTACTGCTTTGGAAAAGTTTTGGACCAGGCTCCCCAAAGAAAAAAGTCATTGCTCCTTCTTCAGAGTCACTACCCCCAGTAAAAGTAGTCAAAGGAAGGCTTTGCTTGCCCTCTTGCCCAGGGGAAAAGATGCAGCCTGGACTTTTTAATATGCTTTAAGTCTGAGCTGTTTTGTTAAATTTGTAACATGATGTAGTCAAAGAATAGGCAGAAAAGCTCTGGAAATATCAACCTATCTGCTTGAGGTTTCCAGGAACCTCAAAGCAAGCTCTGACCAGAGCATAAAGCAAAATCCAAACCCACCTGTGAGTCTTCAGATTTCCTAAAAGTGCCACCACAAACAAGCTGGGTAAGAAATTAACCTGCACTACCTGAGATAATCTTGTCATCCTCCCATCCCTTTGTGCATCCTGCAGCAGCTGGGAAATATCTGAATATATCTGAATAAATATCTGAACTCAGATGGTAGATGTGTGCCAGGACCAGATTTCCAGTTTCAGAGAGAAAACTTAAATGAGACACATGAAAAAATGTTTGTGGCTTTTTTTTTTTTAATTTTTTTTTTTATCCCCTCAGAAAATTCTGGCCAGTAATGAAAAATCAGGGTTTTTTTTATTAGAAAATTCTGAAGCTTTCTGAAGAGTGCAGCAGCCAAAAAGCATTGCCATTACTTCGAGATAGGAGTAAAGTCTTTTAAAGCAAAAATATTTATAAGTGTGAGTTAAATTCTTGGCTTTCAATAATCTAGAGATTGAAATGGCAAGACAGGAGATGGGGCCTATTTGCTTCAGGGGACTGCCCTGGCTTTTACAAGGAAATGGTGTAAATGAAGTTAAGCTGTAATTTGTGGATAATTGAGTGTTCAGTGACAAATGTCCCTGTGACACACAACAAGCTGTCATGGAAAAGTGTGCTGCTACAGCAACATGTCACATGTGGTCTTAAACTGATTATTCTAAATCATCCAGTGTCTCTACTCAGTGCTTGTTTAAATAAAAAATAAAAAATAATAAAAAAAAAAAACAAAAAAAACAAAAAAAAACCAAAAAAAAAACCTGCCCAAATCTGACCTTTACAAAGTTTAATTTTAAATAAAATAAAAATAAATAAAGGGCATCCAGAGATAAGTTAGAGAAGATTTTGCTGCTGAGTGAAGTGGACTCTGGCCAGGCAGCTGAAGTGACCACTAAAGTGGATAAAGTGAGATGCTCACTCTCTTCTCTTGCAGAAATGTCATGCAAACAAATATTTTCATGCCAAAAAGCCAGAAGTGTAAAATAATAACCCGGTGTGGGAGAGCTGGTGCTGCAGCTCCAATTTGCACACACAGGCTGAGGGTAGCCTGTAATCACAAACCTGAGCCTCCCCAAATATGCTCTTTCTGGAACATTGTGCCACAGAAAATTAATTGCATTCCAGCTCCAGGGAGCATTAGCACTTCTCTGAATTCA
The DNA here is from genome assembly GCF_903797595.1 of Erithacus rubecula. Lineage (NCBI taxonomy): Eukaryota > Metazoa > Chordata > Aves > Passeriformes > Muscicapidae > Erithacus > Erithacus rubecula. The sequence goes on from NC_136687.1 coordinate 6,402,385, forward strand.
GGGCCAGCCTAAGGAGCTGCCGTGCCCTAGGCAAAGAATCCAGCCCCCTCCTGGCCTTTGCCCCTTCCTCCACAGGGCTGAAAAGGAAAAATTATAATAAATCACAGCCTTTAGAGACACCTACCAAACACTGACTGGAATATAAATGTATCAATAAAATAGGAACGGAACGTACTCATCTCAGCCCGCGATTGTGGCTTTTCTTCCCTTCTCACTTTCATTTCTTCTTCCCTTTCTTTCACCTTTGTTTCACACATTCTCCTCTCCCTACCCCCTCCCCCTCGCCTCCCTCAGTTTTTCCCCTCCTTTGTTGTCCTTTACTTTCTAGCCCCTTTCCAAGACTGTCCTTTCTCACCCTTTCTGTTCATCACTCCCTATTGGTAGTTAGATCTCTTTCCTTCTTCCTCAGCACTTTTTTTGACTCTTTTCTCTTCCCCAAGAATGTCCTGAAGATAAGAAAACAGCCCTCTGCAGAACAATCTGTATCTTTCAGAGATTGCATCCTTATCATTATTTCCCTTACAAAGAGCAGTTCCCATTTAAGATATCTTATAAGTTCTCCCAGGACTTTATATTTAGGTATAAAGCAGTCCAGAATCACTGGTTTCCTTTGGAAAGTTTGGCATATATGTGGTGCTTTCTTTAGATAGTATGTTACTTAGGAGCAAACCTGTTATCCTTGTGCAAGATTTCTGTGGCTGTGGAAGGTTCAAGCATGCAGGTAGTTAAAAACTGATCTGTCTTGGCAAAGGGGCTTAGTGCTGGCCAATTTATACACTGTTATTCTTACAAGTTTGAGTTACTGTGAGTCATGTAGAGTGCAAGGAGTAAAAAAACTTATTCATGATCCTACCAGCTTCTCTATTCACAAGTTTTATCACATCAACCATCTAAATCTCTCTAACATGATATAACACCCCCAATGGGGATGAATTATGTCAATATAAAGTTGCTTACACTGCTCCAGTTACTCTGTCAGGGGAAGGGAAGGAAATACCTACAGAAGGTCCCTTTATGCTGAGGTGCCTAATTCTGCCTGAGCAGCTGCAGCTATGAAAATCTCACACTGCTGGTCAGTGCAGCCCTGGCAGTACAGAAACTGTCTGTAATAACCTGAATATGAGGAAGAAAAACTATTTTGTGAATGAACAGTTCTGCAGCAGAGAAGCAGTGTGGTTTTTCTGGGATCCTGTGGTATCCTGTTGACATCTGAAGCATTTTATCTTTGTTACAACACCTTTCCAAGGGAAGCATTTTTCTTACTGTGTTTCCCACAAACTCCCTCCCCAGTCTGTCCTTTTCTCGCCTGCTGACTCCAGCTTGCTCTGTACATCCTCAGGGACTGTGCTGCTGGAAATTAAGAGGCAATTTCTGCCCAGGGTTGGCCCTTCACAGCTCTGCTCCTGTATCCCTGGCTGTGTTGAGAGGGTCTCCACGGAGGAGTGTATGGAAGTTTGGGAAATCTGAAATTGGTGTTTCTCCTTTCTTTATTACCATATCTACAAAACACTGACATGGTTGATTTTTCTGCACCAGCTCTCCAGCAAACTTCCCAGGGTGGTGACTTGGCAAGTGTGGGTTCTCCTGCTTGTGGAAGCTGAGAAACATTCCAGGAGCTGCTGTGGGGATCTATCAGAGGCCTCCAGAAGAGAAATGAAGGGTTCAGATTTAAGTACTGGTCAAGGTTTGTCCTGGTAGGGTGAGGTATGGTAAGATCTGAGCTCAGTGCAAACTGATCCTGGCAGGATGGGGCTGTGGCTGAGCTTCAGACGTGTTTCTGCAGCTCCTGTGAGCTGTGCTCAGCTGCTCCTGGAGGGCTGATGGACACCCACTCCCTCATTTACTAAGTTTATGGGCAGTGTATCAGGTGTATGCTCCTGACAGGCTGCAAGCACATGGACAAAGATCCAGTGTGACACTCTGTGCCTCAGGAGAAGTGTGCTCAAACTCCCAGTGTGACTGACCATATGTTCCTCCTTCCTTAAACTGCTCTGCAGAGCCTTTTCTCCTGCTCCAAATGAACTTCTTGAGGTTGGGGATGGTGGAGCACCTCCAAAGGCTTTCAGATCAGCAATGGATTTAGACAAACCAGTGCAACCCCACCTGGCACATACAATGTCTCTGATATGTCAGGGATAAAAAGCATGGTCTTATCAACTTCCTAGAATCACAAATTTGTAAGGGATTTTTAAATGTCATCTAATCCAACCACCCTGCCATGAGCAGGGACATCTTCATCTCCATCAGGTTCAACATCCAGGGCTGCCCTGCTGTCTTTGATCCCTGCTCCATGTGAGTCAACAGGACATTCTGCCATCACTCCAGTGAGCTGAGCTCTTCTGACCAGACTTAAACCCAAATACAGCACTGCTATTGAAAACAGGGAGACTTGTTTAAAGTATTGAAAGCATCTTAATTCCTCATCTCTGTTCCTCAGATGGAATTTAATGTTCTGAGAAAATGTGCATATTTTCTCACCAGAAGAATAAACTTAATTGATCCTTTCATTTTTAACTCTCTGCCCGGTGGCAATCGGTCACCTCTTTGCAATAATAGCTGCAAAGAAAATAATCTTTGCTGGATCAGATGAAAAGGTGCAGAAAAAGTCACAGAATTAACTGGCAGAGCAATCTGGTTGTTGCCCTAACATATGGAAATAATAAGTGCCAGCCAGATAGAGCCTGAACACTGAGCTTTCATTTTGTTATTCTAAGCACAAAAATAAATATTTTTATAACTACATGTAAAGAGTAAAAGCAAATAGAGTTAATATGTAAAAATATACATTTTGCTTCATTATGTGTAATAATACATATTGATTTCATTACAATATTTTTGTTAAGATCAGTTTGCCTGGGAATAGTGGTCTATTTCTAAAGCACAGCCTGCCTATTTCAACCCATCTTTCTGAGGTGTTGTGCTAGTATAAAATGAAAGGGAAATTTTAACTAGGTTGTATTATAAAGAGTTATATACTGGTTGGGGGCGGCAGCATTTGGAAAAATGTGAACTAAAGCCATTTTTATTTTTACAGTTGAACGTCTGTCTGATTTTTAGCCATGGACAGCTATGAGCATGAAAGAATAAACAGAGGGGGAAAAGGCAGCAGTGCTCCAACTGTGAAGTGTTCCAAGCAGCAACACACCAGGCTGCTCTGTGGCATCTCTGCAGCCCCTGTGAGATGAGGGCAAGGGCACTGCTGCAAACCTGGAGCTCAGACCCCACAGAAACTTGGAGCCAGGACAACCACAGAGAAGTAGAGCATTTTGCAGCACTGCCCAGGCACAGCAGAAGGGGAGTCACCTTTCCCCAGGGCTGGCATTGCAGGGATTCTGCCAGTCCTGCCCAGCACTCCACTCACCCAAAGGGTGTCCCACCCTTACCCTGCTTATCTCTTGTTGTGCCTGAGGAGCACAAAGATCTGAATTTTGGCAAACAGGTGCCTTCTGCAGCCCAGCACTGGAGAATGATGTCACACCCAGCTGTGTCAATGGCAGTCTTGTTTTATGTCACCTCTGCCCACCTACCATCTGAGGTAATCCAGTTTATCACTGCCCCATCCCAGTCTGCAAGGCTGGCAACTGAGCAGCTGACAGACTCCAAATGTCCAACCACATTTCACACAGCACTAGGGAAAAGCTGTGAAAAAACCAGTCACAGTCCCTCAGGATAAGGACATGGAGCTTTACAGGCACTGTGGAGGGTAAATGCTGTTTGCTTTTATTATTCATGACCTGGTTTAGCCAAGAGAGAAAGTGATATCTGTGTGGATCTTGGGGGAATTCACACAATAAAAAGAGAAAACAGCAAAGCCCAAAACAAGGCAGCCTTCTCACCACTCCACAAGGTGCAAAGACTGCAGTGCCTGCAGTGGTTTTGCTGACACTGAACTGAACTCACCTCCTTCTGCATCCACATTCTGAGTGCTTCATTTCCCACTACAAAGAATAAAAAGCCCCCAGACCAACTCCAAGTTCCTTTGGCTCCATGCTCATCCAACAGCCCATCTGTCTGTTTCAGCTACTGGGGGCAAATGGTCCTGCCAGTGTCATATCCCTCTATTGATTTTGGTCTGGGTGATGACACCTAGGTTAAAGATCAGCCTGTATGTGCCTTCTGCAGACCCTGAGCAATGCTGACACGAGGTGCTTGCAGCAGCAGGAAAGTCAAACCAGAGAGCACACTCAAAATGTTAAACAGCAGATCTGGGCTTTGCAAACATTAGTGCTGGCTGCATATGGGAAACTTAAGCTTTTATATCCAGCAAGTATATTCTATCAGGTATCACTTAGGCTGTGGGCTGATTTGCCACACTTCTGTACAACTGATTTAGCAGATATGGGTTCTTTTTAAGAAATGTGCTTATTTGTTTAAAAGCCTGTTATCATGTGGATTTGGACAGAAACGAACTTTTTTTTTTTTTTAAATCCTAGTGAGTGGGTGAGTTTGGCAAATTTTTTTAAAATCTAATGAGTAGGTGTATGTATTGCAAAATATTTCTGAAACTGGGCAGAAAAAAAAATGGTTACAGCAGATTTCAGTGTTCTGAATTCTGGAAAAATGAAGCATCAGCATTTGTTTTTTTAAGGCAGCAAATAAATTGTACCTCCTAAAAGGGTAAAACAACATGTAGGTTTCAATTTGTTACAGTTCTACAACTAGTGAAAAATCTCTCCATAAGCAATGGATGCCCCTGAAAAGTGTGATATTCCCAAAGAAGATAGAAGTGCTTAAATGGCCAGCCAGAATGGGAATGGGTTTACTCTGAAAGGGGAGGAATTAGGGTTGACCCAAAGAGCAGAAACTCAGAGCTGTAGTGCTGGGCCCACAAGACTGAGAAGCAATTCAATATTGAATTTGTTGCAGCTTTAGTTCCATCTTAGATTTTTTCCATTCTATCTGAAGGCCTTGAATCTGCCAAATTGGGTTGAAAACCATGAATGGGGCAATGTAGTCCCTGTGCTTTTGTCTCAGCTAGAAATCCACTTGCATTGTACTGGTTTTAATTCCAATTTGAGAGTAAACAAAGCACAACTAAGCATCTCAAGAATTTCCAAAATGGCTCATTCAAGCACAATTTTAAGAATGGGTAGGGATGTGATATGGTTATTTTGGGAAAAGAATACTCTCACAATCTCTGAAGAGCTGATGACCTCGAGGACACTTTATGAGTTGGATGCCGGACTGTGAAACTTTGACCTTAATTTTCTTTTTTTTTTTTTTGGTGATTGTTTGGTGGAATTGGATTTTAATCCAATAGGTGAGGACTGCTGCTTACAAAATGCATTGTCAAAAAGTACTATTCTTTTAATTTACTCCTGAGAATACAGGAGAACCATTCTGATCACTCCTACTGCTAAGGACAGGTAGCATAAAAGGATCAAGAAAAGAACAGTGGCAATATTGTCCAGATATAATACCCAGATCTCTGCTGGGTTCCACCACCCTTCCTTTTGCCCAAAATATATTCTTTTTTTTTTTTTTTTTTTGTTTAAGTTTTCCTTTGTTTGGAAGTTCTGTGGCTTTTTGCTCTTTCTTGTCTTCCTTCTGCAGTTTCCTCCTGACCTCTCTGCTGTACCTACCTCTTCTCTGGACCACATGCAAATACTCCATATTCTCATGCCCTGGCTTGTTTCATGATGTTTCATGTTGTTCTCAAAGGTCTGCCCTGAAGTCAAGTCATTGTGCAAGATGCAGGTTTGGCTTGAGAGCAGGCTGAAGACTAACAACAGAAAATATCTTCGGAGAAAGATGAAGAACCTCAGCTATTTTTAATTTCATCACCTTCAAACGACATCACATCCAAATGCCTGCCTGAAATAATGGGACTGAATCAACAAAGAATTTTGGCTCTTCTTCCTATTCAACTCTAGTTCTATATCTCCTTTTAAATAATCTTATCCCATGTCTCCCCACAATGATACCTCTTTTGGAATCATTCAGCTCTGTGGCCTGATGCCATGCTTTGTTTGCTCTGTGTTATGCTACTCTTGTGCAAACTTTCTTTGGTGGAGGGATTTGCTGGTCTTTGGCAGAGTTCTGTTCCTGCATGACTTCCATGATTGGGAAGCTCTGTAAATAAATAGTCATGAACACCTTTGCAAATTGTGAGATGGATAATGTCCTCCTGTGCATGTGATGTAAGTTCTTTGCCAGAGACTTGGGGATTGGAGCTGATGATCTAAAAGGTCTCTTCCAGCTTAAATGCTTCCATGATTCTATGACAACTGGAGTTAGTGGAGATGCATCTATTAACAGCATCTAAGAGATGAGACAGGTGATTTAGTCACTAAATCTTCTCTTGGATGATCAGAAGGTGACCAGCTAAAAGCAATGTCCCTTGGTCTTGGTTTTTCTAAAGTTGCCTAATAAACCATATTGTTTATTGGTTTCTACAAATCTTGTTTGAGGAGGCTTTAAGTCCTACACCCTTGAGCTTTGCTGGTGCACATGTGTTTTTGACAAGGAAGATGGTGTCCAGCAGACCCTATTCTCAACTGGAATGAAATCCCTGAAGCCCAGTAAACATGAGGATGCTCTCACATCAGCTGAGTCATCATCCCACAGTCATAGGACAGGGATGCAGCAATGGACGGGATGGATACATGGAAGCCAATGGCAAATCTCCCAGTGATCTCCTCAGAGCCAAGACTTCACCCAAGTAGATGTGTGACCTCCCTCTAGGGCCACTCACACCCTGCAGTGTTTAGCAGATTAATGAAACCCCATCCCCAGGCTGCCATAAAACACATTTGTGGTCATGCATGCAGCTCTTGGGACAGGCTTTATCTCCTCTCATTGTTTGCTGTGTGTGTTTTAACACAGAGCCTCAGGACACAGCTTGGCTGTGGTACAGCATTTTGAACAAAGCCATCCCCTAAGCCAACCACAGCTGAGGCTGTAATTCTCATAGAGACACCATGTACTTTTTATGCTCCTTAACTCAACTGTAGTCACAAATCCCTGTTTGTACTGGCAGATCCTGTGAAAATAGGCTTTAGGAGGTACTTGAAAAAACTGTACCTCTGTGATGTTCAGCTGCATTGCCTGGTCTTGCCTGCCTGCTAAGAGTAGCCCTGCATAGCTTGTCTAAAAACCCCATGGACTTTTCAGAGCTTGCAATTCACATTATGTAGCATTCTGTGGAGCCTGTAATTAAAATCAAAAAGACATCACGTATTAAAAACCAGCTCTGCAATAATTTTCTGAGTACAACCTGCCTATATACCTATATTAGCTGGCCATTGCTGCCACTTGCACAGCTCTTTTAGCACATGACATTAGAGTCACAGAATGGTTTGGGTTGGAAGGGACCTTCAAGATCAACTCATTCCAGCTCCCCTGCCATGGGCAGGGACACTTCCACTAGACCAGGTTGCTCAGAGTCCCACCCAGCCTGGCCTTGAACATCTCCATGAATGGGGAGTCCACAGCCACTCTGGGCAACCACATTGCTAACCATCATGTAAAAAAAGACCTCTTCAAAGCTGCTTGCTGAGACTCACAATGGGCCTAAACACAATTCAACCTGCATTAAATTTCAGTAAAATTGATTATTTTAATGAAGTCCTAAGTTAGGGTGATCCAAGCCACTTCAAAGACATGATCTCTGCCCAAAGGAGCTTTCAGACAGACAGAAGCCCTGGAGGTGGGGCATTGGGGCAGCCAGGGAGACAAAGGGCAGCTGAACAGCATCAAGAGCTCCCAACAGTACAGGACAGGTCTTTATGCATGCAGTTCTTGTAGCTCACTGAATGGATTTATAGTCCTGCTTGGGTAATTTATTGTTGGCTAATTAGTTATAAGATTAATTAAGTAGCTTGCTGGCCCTTAATTACAAATTTGGTACCTTAATTTATTGTAATTTCTTCTAAATAATGGCCGTGCTCAAATAATGCTGATTTATATTATGGCAGGATGCAAATACAATAAGCCTGACTCTGTGTTGTGTAAAAGCCTCTTTCACACTGCTCCCAGGGCATAACAGGCTCTTAAAGTGAGCACAAACATAATTTCTGCCCTCCAAGGTGCCTTTATGGTACCAGTGAGCCGTGATTCACCATGAGTCAGCAGCAGGGCACTGCAGAGGCTGCACAGCTGCTGAGAAATTGGGATCAAAGCAGCCCTGGGTGCCACGAGCCTGCCCTTGGACAGGGGAGCCCCAGGGCAGCAGTTGGTGTTTGTGCAGCACAGCCCTCTCCAGCGAGTGGGGGCTGCTCCAGCCTTCAGTATTGGCCTGATTGTGCCTGCCAGCTCCCTCTCCCAGTTATTGCTCTGCTCTGTGCTGGCCTCTGCAAGCCTGGGGCAGAGCAGGCAGAGTGTAAAACAGAGGGGGGGCAGGGGATCCTAAAAAAGGGTATGAAACGTTGGCAGGGGTAGGATGGCTCAAGGTGAGGGTTGGATGCTAAAGTGTGCAGGAGGAGAGGCAGCCTGGACCAAGGTGAAGAAAGGAGTCTGAACACCTGACCCACAACTCCCAGGGGCATCCTGGCAGCAGTCTGGGGTAAAACACATTTGGCTGCAGCTGCAGCAATCAGGGTTGAGGCAAAAAGCTTTGCTGATGGGTGTGTTGATTTTCCTTCCCTCTTCTCTTTCCTCTGCTGAAAACTAGATCCCTCATGGAATCAGTACAAAATCTCTCTTCCCACAGCCCTTCCAGGTCCATGGATTCAGTTTTCTCAGTGCAACAGCACATGATGATAAAAGCAACCAAAAATCTAACCAAAAATCTCAGCCATTACTCTACAACATGTCCTGTAAGTCTTGCAGCCTGCTCTATATTTTCTCATGAGATCTGCAATTTTCTTCCAAAATACCTTTTACCCCTGGCCCTGGTGAGGTGAAGAAAGTGTGCAAACATCATCTACACTTTTGGAAGTTTGGTCCAGGTATATTGTATTTCTTTTCACTTTTTAAGCTCACCACTCAAAAGTAAACAAAACTGATAGATGAGCCATTTGAATCCTTGCCCATAATCCTGACCACTGAAGGAATGACAAAAATCACTATTTTTGACTGCTTGGTCTCTGAGATACTCACCCACTGTGTTATTGAGAGGTTTGTCTGGAGCCAGCCTGTGCATATCCATAACCACCTAATGAGAGGGATTCAGCAGAGGCTGTGGCCACCAGACACCCTGCAGAACCCTTTCCCTCTGCTTGACAATGGCTTGGAAAAGAGTTTGGGTCTGAATTTATGACACAGATTAGTACCTGGGTATCAGTCCCAGTGAAAGCAATGCTGCATAAGGATATGATCTAACCCTGGAGTTCCCTGTTTGGATCAATATTTATGGAACCTGTAACCCCAGCTTAAGCTTTGGGCTCTGGGACAGGAATCATGCTTTCCAGAAGCACACCAGAGCCACATAAATGTCAGAGGGATGAAGATAAGGCTTTAGCAATGTCCCTGGTGCTGGGATGAAAGCTTTTGCAACTGAAATAGAGCAGGGAGCACCCACTACCAGATCCAGCCTTGGGAAAGAGCCATCCTCTGCACCAGAGCAGGAGCCATGCCAAGGTGAGGGGCTGCTAATTCCAGCAGGACTACCTTCAGTAAGGATCCTGTGAGGAATCCACCTCTAAAATTATCTTGACCCTCTGCATACACGCACATACTTTTTAAAGGGATGCAAAATGAATCTTCTCTTTATCCCTCCCCTTGTGAAATACAAACAATTCTTGATGGATTTGCAGCTTACACTAGTAACTGACAGCCTGCTAGCTGCTGGCATGGTTACTTACAGTCTGGCAAGCACGAGACAACTGCCATGCTTGCAATGTGCAGCCCCTGAAACGTGGAATTTTTCAATGTTGCTGAAGATCAGATCTTCACATCTGCTCAGTTCTTATTTAAGCAGCAAAACAACTGTCAAGAGAGCCAGCAAGCTCTGTTTTGAGACTGATATCTGCTGAAAACTTGGCCTGAACGGGTGTATTCAAAGGGGCAGATCTCTGAAATGTTGATTTAAGCTGTGAGTGCTGAGCACTTGGACAGCAAGCCCTGAATGTGCACTTGTGCAAGCTGGGCTTTTCTATATGAACAGTTAAGCAGACCCTGCCTATGTCCCATTCCAGGGAGTTGGATGCCTTGGTGGGATTCTTTGTGAGTGAGAGTCTAGATCACAAATAGATGGAGCACTGACTAAGCACAGCAAATAAAATTCCTTATTTGCTCACATAAAAGCTGCATTCAAAAAGTAGGGCACCACCATTGCATGCATCTACTCTCAGCCAGCCAGCAAGCTGGAGCTCACCTCCATGCCAGAGGGAACTTGGAAACTTGCTCAATTTTAAAGCAGATCCTACTGAGACCAGCAAAAAGCTTTTGTGGGTGTAAAGGCACCCACTGGCACCAGCCATGTGGGGAATAGCCCTACTTTGAAGGACTTTATGCAAACAAAGGTGATTTGAGCATTCAGGTGCCCACTCTGAGCACTCTGCCCGCTCTGGCAGAGGTGAGGCTGCATCAACCTTTGCTCAGACAAACACCTCTGAGGGACCATGCAGCACAAATTCACCACAGAGAAGCAATGAGAGAGTGGGACTTCCCTATCAAACATGTGCTGCAAGTTGGGTTTGGCTGCCTGGGGCCACCCAGGTCAGATCTGCTGCTGGAAGATGCCAGGCAGGCTAGAGGGACACTGCCTGGAGACTGCAAAGAGTTCTTGCCCTTACAAAGGCAAGGTGATGAGGTGATGTGCTGTCCCAGCAAGCAGACACTGATGTGATCACCAGGCTCTCACCACCACCTCTGGGAATAGTTTGCTTCATTATTTGAGAAAGAAACCCACACAAAATATATTCTTGGAGGAAGAAAAAAATAACAAAACAGCTCACAAATATTTATGTCATAAAGCAGACCCTCTGCTCCCACCTGGCCTACAAAAGGTTACAGACTCCAAGCCAGCTTAGCACCTGAGTTTATAACAAAGTGAAGCCATTAAAGAAAATCATAAGCAGCTGAAGCAAGAGAAAAGGAGGGAATAGGGTCTGAGAGGCAAGAAAAATAAATTTTGCTCTGTCTCCTGAAAAAGGGTGGGAAAGAGAACTTGTCCATATTAAGTGTGTCGCTCACATTGAAAATAGGAATGAAAATCAAGATCAAGGACAGCAACTGGCCTTTTTGCTCTGACCCAGAGTTGTCTGCTTAAGGTCTGTCTGTTACAGAAGAAAATCTTCTGGAGGCAAAGCTGGCAAAGTCTGCAGGTACCAGAATGTACTGGAGATGCTGCTTTGACAGGTGGTCCATAAGCTGGTGTCTCTCAGAGACACCATCAGTGCAGCACTTCCATAATCATCACACACAAAGTCCCAACTGCCCCTTGCCTGTGCCATCTCACTCATGAGCAAAATGACTTATTTTCTCTGTGTTTTGCTTATTTGCTGGCACATTATGTCTATTGTCAATAGTAACATGTGGGTTGCAATATTTTTTTTAAATTGTTTATGTGTCACCTGAACCCTTTCTGAGTGTCCACATCATCTCAAGGCACCAGAAGCCCACCTCAGGTGCTCTGTTGTACCAGCCTTGGAAGAAAGGAAAAGAAACACTGGACAGTTTAGGAACAGTTAGAAAAATGGGTGAATTTTCTTCCTTACACTGCTGGTTGGCACTTGCTGCACAGCCTGGGGTGCTTTGACTGCCCTGCAGAGGATCCAGCTCAGCACTGCTGCTGTGATCACACATCTGGCCCAAGCTGGAGTTTGGGTATGCCAAACTTAAGGCTGGCTGGGAGAACATGGCTCTTTGGTAAGGACTCAGTGCCATGGGCCCATGCCAAGCCCTGATGATGCAATTCTCTCCTAGCCCTCAGCCTTTTTGTAATCATCAGTGATTTTTGTATTGGAAACTTTCAAAACGGTTGCCTGGTTCAGTCAATGTTACAAAACTCCAATAACTACTGAAATCATGGGATCCTAGAAACTGAGGGAAGAACAAGCCACTGTGAAATTTCCCTGTATCTCTCACATGCATCCTGTTCCAGAAAAGGAGATGTCACAAGCCTGCTTTTTGTAATTACAAATATGTTTGAGCTTTTCCTAATATCTGCTCAAAAGGCCTGGGGGTAAATTACTATATACCATTATTGCTTTCTGAAAAAATTGGGTTTTTTCTTACTAAGCAGGACAAACAGAAGCAGGTTTGTGCTCATGCAGGGAGTAAGAAAATATGAGTGCTTTCAGCATCTACCTGCAAAATACTTGTGCACTATTCCCATGTTCCCAGAGAATCATGCCCATGGGCTGTGCCATGCTTTACAAAAGGCTTCTGTTGTCTCCTTCCTATGTTTTCTGAAATTGGGCATTGCCATTTATAAGCAGCATGGCTTATGAACAAGGTACATGGTTTATGAACCTGGGAAGTGGCTTTTTTATATTTTATATATTTTATATATTTTATATATTTTATATAATTTATATATTTTATATAAAATATATATTTTTAATATTCTTTTCTCTTTACAGAGGGAAAATTAGCAAAGCTTTTAAGTCAGGAGCACACAATTTTTCCTGATCCCTACACCAGAGCTATGTTTCTGGAGGAGCAGGAAAATAAATCTTTATTGGATTGCCATGGCAGCCTGTACACCTGATTGGCTGTGTTTCATTTCTGGTTTCACTCTGACTTAGTAATTTTGTCTTGAATTAAAACAAACAAGCTAACAAAAAAATCAAAACAAAACCCTGCTAAAAACCCCACACTAGAGACTAATCCTCCTTTAGTGCCAAGGAAAAGTAGTGGTTTGAGGTGGTGGAAAGTGGTGGCAGCTGCCAGTGGTTACCTGCATCCCTACAAGAGGGGTCCCAGTTTGATTCAAGGGTTTTCCAATCTAAAGATATATGAAACTTCTAAGCTTGACTGCATTTTCCAATATTGTTTTCAAGAGGTCCCTTACTGGCCATTCCCTCCTGGGAGATGTGATCCACAAGCAATCATGCAGCTGCCTTGCAGTGGAGCAAGGTAGAGACCATTCCCAGTCCCAAGGTTTTCTCTTCCACCTGTGACAACCTCACAAATCCAGAATGAATCATTTGTGAATAAGACAGCTCTTGTTTTGTTATATAGATCTCAAATTGCTCCTTTCACAATTGCATCCAGGTTTGTGGATAACATTATGATGATTCCAGCAATATGTCACAATCAGTCGTTAGACCTTATCAGTCTTCTAAGGGGGAAATGACAAACTTGAGTGCTTTTTATCAGACAAATATGACATCCCAGCATCACTTTGTCTGCAACCTGTCAATTTGCAGCAGTTGAGAACAACACCTTTCTACCTTGTAGCTCATAACAGTTCAACCTGTGCTGCAGAAATTCATCTGGTTTGCAAAAACTCTGTATTTGCATCCTGTAACCTTAGTCTCTCCAGCTACAAATGTCATTGTCAACAAAAGAAATGCTGCACACACCTGCACTTGCCTTCCAGGACTGCTGAGCCATGACTGATAAGGCAATCACTGGATTATTCCCATCTAAGGCAGTTTAACACAGCAGTGTCTGAGTCCTCTGCACAGCTTCCACAACATGTAAAGTTGTAAAAAGCATGGTGCATGAAACATTTGGCTGGAATGTTGCCTGGGAGTATTTTTCAGAGCCTCTATGAGTCCATCTTTATTTGTGGTTTCTTAAATTCAACATGACCCTAAAAACTAGAGGGCAACTTGGCACCTCTGAAATATTGCAAAATGCCAGCAATTTCTGGGTATGCCAGAGCCCAGGAGCTTTGTGAGTAATGGGTGTCAAGCTCAGACCATTGTTCTCAGTGGAGAAGTATTGTCCTTTGTGTGGTTCTTTTGGGGTTTTTTAGGTGTAGTGGTCAGAATTGTTTTGGCATCACTTGCTGTTTGGGCTGCCAGGCCCATGCAGAGAAACATTGCTGGCAAAAGCCAGGCAAACAGTGTGATTTTCTGAGCATGGGAGAAATCTCCTCCCCATAGAAAAGAAAGAGAGAAACTTTTATTGTCTTGACTTCAAAATACAACTGGGCTGACAGGTCAGGGAAGAAGGAATAAATACCTCTGAGCTTAGCTCAACAGGGTTTGAGCAAAGAGAACATCTGTGACAGGGATGTGGCACCTGGGGACATGGGTTGGTGGTGAGCAAGGTGCTGGGTTAATGGTAGGGCTCAGTGATCTCAGGGCTCTTCCCCAGCCTCAGTGATTCTATTATTCTGTGAATGCATCCTCTGAGCAGACTTGTATGTGTAATTAAGGGTCAATGCACACTGTCCCCTGAGCCCAGCTTGCCCAGCCAAGACTGGAGACAGAGATCTGCCTTTCCCCTGCAGCCTCTTGGGAAAACCAGGAGCAGCCAGACTATTACAAAACTGTAGGAGCTGGCAAAAAATGTGGAGTATTGTTATTTAAAACCTTAATTCAATTCATTTACAATCCTCAACACTTCCTCAACCACCTGTCTTCCCCTTGACCAACACTTCTGTGTGTGTCTGCACCCCTAAGAAGTGTGTCCATGCCAATAAGGCTTGACACCAAACAGCCCCTGGTGGCTTTTGTGGCTGGGTTGTCCCCTGGAAGCCCTAAGCAGGCCGATGCAATTAGATGTCAGCACCCACTGCCTTAACGAGCAGGAGCTGTGCTTCACCCCGTTAGAGCAAATTCACACCCAATTTGCATCCTGACCCCTCGCAGCCCCGTTATCTAAGGGGTCCTTTTCTCCTGATGAATGTGTGAGTAATTGCATGCTGGGGAGGCTGGGTGGATAGTGGGGCTTTCAGCTATGCTTATCTGATTTTTTTGTGTCTTTTTCAAAGAAAAGACATAAAAAGTGAAACATGAGCTGATGTGACTGGTTTTATATGCTGTGAAGCACGGGCCTTGAACAGTTTAATATTTACCACCATCAATCAGTCCTTTCTCCCCAGCTGAGAATACATTCGGACTCAGCTCACTGAAACTGCTGGTTTTGGCAAATTTAAAAAAAAAAAAAAATCAAACCCAACAGACAGAAGATATTTTGTCCTGTTTCCTGAGGCCTGTTAGCCAGTAAATATTTATTCCAAAATGCATTTTCCTTTGTTAGCAGCACAAACTGTTCTGTGTAGAAGAATTTGTAGAAAAGACACGATGAATATTTTTGGATGTGAGGGAGCCTTAAGTCATGAAAATCTATCACATGTATCACTGGATTTTAACAAGGGGATTAAAATATTTTTAAATAAATGGAAATATTTTGATCAATTTTACTTATCACCCCAGTGAACTTGGTTAGAGTATGGTGCTAATAACATCCAGGTTATAGGTTTGATCTTCAGAAGGGCCATTCATTAAGAGTTGGATTAGATGGTCTTTGGGGTCTTTCCCTTCCAACTCAGGGTGTTTTATGAAATCTATGTATGTCTGTATGACCACAAATATTAAGGTTCCAAGGCCTGAAAAAAAAAGGAGAATTGTGGATGCAGATAAGAACAGCATCTCTGCAGTTATATTTTCCAGCGACATTTGTTACCTCACACAAGAGAATTGCCTCATTTTTTCCCAAAAAACACACTGGACTTCAAACAGGAAAAAGTTGCTTTATACAATGGGACTGGGTGGCAAAAAGCAACTGAATAATTTCCAAGTTTGACCAGTTAGAAACAAAATACACCATGTGGCATGCATCAGCAACATGGGGGTTTGTTGTACTGTGAAGTTTTTATTGCTGTGGGTTTGGTTGTCTGCATGACACATGAAATGACACAAAGACAGAAGCTCCATAGGCTCTGACCAGCAAGAACCATTCAGACTTCACAGCCACACTCAGAGCTGCAGACCAAGAACAAAAATGAATGTGTGGGAAGAAGAGTGTTTCTCAACACAAAAAAAAAAAAAAAACCCCAACAATAACCAAAAAAACCAAAATTTGGAAGGGTTTCAGAAGTCTTATAATGGAAAGAGTGTATTCTGTGTAACTTCTTAGCTATTATTGCTTACTTCAGTAGTCAGTTTTATGCAAAGGCCATTCCTGCTCTCCAGAGATCGTTGCCAAAATACATGTGATGAGATAAAAATAAAAAAGTCTCATTTTGCAGGGTCTTGAGGCAGTGGAAGAGACTGAAACTTAGATCAGAGAACTTATTTGTGTGACTAAATATCCTTCTAGAAATAAGCTTTGAAGATTTGGCTGCTCTTGCAGAGATCTGCAGTCAGCCTGGGC
Organism: Erithacus rubecula; assembly: GCF_903797595.1. NCBI lineage: Eukaryota > Metazoa > Chordata > Aves > Passeriformes > Muscicapidae > Erithacus > Erithacus rubecula. Next base: position 6,418,543 of record NC_136687.1, read on the forward strand.
TCCCCTGAGAGTCTCTGTCCAGAAGAAGTGGAGGTTTCCTAGTGTTCCCTGCCTTTGCAAAGCATCTCTGTTTTGGACATCCTCCTATGTCTTGCAACAGCTTCAAGTCATCACCTCCTTGAAACCGATGAAATCTGCTCTCTAAGCAACCTGGAGGAGTGTATCCTCCTAATTGTTCCTAATTAGAAGGTTGCTGAGGAAGGTCAAGCCAAAAGGGAAATTCTGCAACTCCTTGCTCATATCTCCCACCTCCTGTTGTCCACAGCTTGGATTCTGCTCCTGTGCTCTCACACCATCTGAAGCAGCATTAATTAATTAATAAGTAGTCTTTATGTCTAAGATCAAATAGATGGTACAGACAAAGCTTTTCCTTTGTAACTCTCCCTACCTCCTGAGAAGAGCATCTCTTGCCCTTTTCAAAGAACATACTTTTTTAATTAAATTTTTTTTATTTTATTATTGAGCTGTTCAGAAAAAGTCAGAATTACAGAGCTTCAAAAATACAATTAGCATAATGTAACAGTAACGTCACTAATGAGGGCTGGCATGCATTCACCAAACGGGGCATGACTTCACAGAGCACAATAGCAGCTTCTTTCTGCAAAACCAAAAAAGACCCAACCCGGGCAACCATGGCCTTTGTGTGGCACAGGCTGAGAACTGCCTCCACAGCCTGGTCTCTGCTCCACACAGGGATGCTGGAGCTCTTGCAGACCTGTGAATGGCCTGCAAGCAACATTACACACCATCAAAGGGGAGTAGCAGGGAACAAACTTCAGACCTGACAGTGGAGTAAATGACTTCAAAACGTAACCACTCACCCTGGCTCTTTCAAAAGCTGATGAGAGCTGCACCTAAAACCAACCAACAGACCAGAGAATACTTCAGATTTCATGTGACATAGGAGGGTTACATCAGGCACAGCTCAAGTGACACATCTTCATAAACAGAAAATTTCTGTTTTGGAGATATTTCTGTATCTGGAGATAGAGATTGTCAGTCACACAGTGCTGTGTGCTCCCTTGCAGACCTGACTTAACAAAGTGAATTAATTTAGCCATGGAGACTACTGTGTTTTAGGTGGACAAGCTCCAATATTGTTGGCTGGAAATCCTCTCAATATTTGTTTTCCATCATTGTTTAGGTAGTTTTTTGTTTTGGTTTTGGTTTCTTTTTGAGATGATTACTGTTTTAAAACTAGAGTAGCATCATATGCATAATGCCTTAAAGCACGTTCTCCGACACTTTAAGGGATTTGCCTCTAAGAAATCCTGCTTCTGGTACAGATATTTCTGCATGCAGTACTAGAACTGTGGATTTTTACAGAGAACATTATTGCACAAGAACATAGGCCCCTATTCAGAGCTCGTGTTTAGCTTGGAGTACTCACACTCAACCAACATTTAACCGTGTGGGCTGAAGAAGGTTAGAGAGTTTCCTAGCCCAAGAAGAGCTGTGTAAGTGTTCATGCACGGATATTCAGCAGGAGATTAGATTTATGCAAGCTCTGCACACATTTTAGAACAGATCTTGTAGTCAGCAAACTTTCCAAACTGACCTCTGCAATTCCTCCTGCAGATAACTTCATCCCATTCCTTGAGAGTTTTCCTGGGGCATCAAGAATTTTGTTTATCTGGAGTGAATCCACTGAAAGCTTACCAGTGTGCCTTTAGCCAGAATTTGACAAAGAAATAAGTGATTTAATAAGTGCTTTCCCCACAGAGCTGTTGGTCACTTTAGTGACCTGATGCTGGCAGCCTGACTGGAGCTGAGCACTAAACGTTGTGTTTGCCCATCAGCTTCATCAGACAAACAAACCATGGCACTAAATGCCATGTCCTGCTCTTTCTTGAATGCTTCCACTTCACCACCTCATTGGGCAGCCCATTCCGATGCCTAACAACACTTTCAGTGAAAAAATTCTTCCTGATGTCCAGCCTGAACCTCCCCAGCACAGCTTGAGGCTGTTTCCTCCTGTCCTGTCACTGCTCCCCACCTGGCTGCAACCTCCTTTCAGGTAATTGTAGAAAGAGATAAGATCTTCCCTGAGCCTTTTGTCTCCACAGTAAACAACCCCATTTAGCACTGGAAAAGCCAAACCTTAGTCTTAGTCTCTCTCAACCTGTGTTAATATTTTGTGAGACTGGCTTCTGCTACAAAACTTTGTTGCACAAATCGTTATTTAAAATAACTCCAACTACATTATTGGAGCTCAGAAATAAATTTTGCGAGGACCAGACCCAGAATTACAGTCCTCAGCCTTTGCAGGGTCACAAACTCCTGCTGGGAGAAAGTATGACAAGTCATATTACAGAAAATAGCATTAAAAATTGCCTAATACCTCCTTGGTTTTCTTTATGACAAAGGTCAGACTGTGGTCCAACCTGCTGGGATTGCTGAGCTGATGGTTTTTGATGCCTTTCCCATGTTTTGGCTTCATAGCTTTCACTGGCTCATCTTTTGAGGTTCACTCAGTGCTGTACCTACAACAACTGATGGAGAGATTGTGCAAGGATTGTGAAAGTGCTCTGGAGCAGGATACGTGCTCACCGTGCTGCAGTGAAAAAGAGCAGGGGCTGGAAGCTGCAAACAGAGCTGTGTATACAAAATTCATTTTCTGGCTACTCCCTTGAACTGAGAACAGCTAATCTTAACAAAACAAAAGCAGACAGGCAAGAGACATGGTCCAGAAAGGCACAGTCAACCTGACTTATCAAACAACTGTGTTTACCTTTTGACACTGTTTTATTCCATTAACATTTACTGATCTAAGACAGTTCTGCTAGGGTATTGGAAATCTTTTCAGCTCCAGGGGAAAAAGTGTATTCTCTTAAGAGTTTTGTTAGCTCAACAACTTATTCTTTATTTATTTTGGCTTTGATGTGAGAGAAGAAAGTGAAAAAGAATGTAGAAAGTGGGCAGTTTCATAATATAAGTATATTTATCAAGTGAAAAGCTTAGGAGATGAGGAAAAACTGTAATGTGAAACACTGCAAAAACACAATTAGGAGCATAAATATGAAATTATGCAGTCTAACCTGATTTCAACCTTTGCTTGCCTGGTATGAAGGTAAAGGTTTTAATGGCATTTCCAAAAAAATAAATACCTGCTTTCATGATCTGAAACTCAACCAGGAAACTGCACCAGCAATTGGCATCACTGCAAGAAGGAAGTTGTAGCATGCAGGAGACATGATGTCTCAACACTTTTTTAACTGCTGAAATGTGCCTGAGATCAGCAGAGTCTTCCAAAGGGTGTTGGGATTAAATTTATCTGAGGACGAAGAAGGGGGAGGGTGAGGATGAAACATTTTGAGAATATTTCTGTGGTCCAGTCTATGGATTCAATACCATCATTGGTGCCCTGCAGAACCTGTGGGCTCAGAGCAGAGCTGCTACCTCTGTCCCATCCTCATCTCAGAGCCATGATGTCTGAGAATATATTATTTTTACACCAGTCTTATATTTATTTCTGCTTGGTGTGCAAAAGCAACCCAGCTGGCCTCACCTGAAGGAGGGTGACATGTATCCAAAGGCTTCTCTACATGAGGAACTTGCAGGGGGTGACAAACCTCCCTTGTGAGCACACTCCCCTTCTGTCTCACATAACATTCCTTTCTTACCAGCTTGGCTCAAGCCAAGATGAAAAATGTTCTGTTGCACTGGAACAAGCATTTGTGGAGATCTGTTTGACACCAGCAATTGCACATGAGGCTGCTGGGGGCAGGAGAAGCCCAGGTGTCCCTCAGAGGGACATCAAGCAGCCCATGATGGAGAAGGACACACAGCCTGTGTCTTCCAGGCTCCTCCCTGGACCCTTCTGGCCTCTCTCATTCCTCTGCACAGATGTGGAAACTTTCACACAGCTTTGAGGGACCTGGATCCTCCTAGCTAACAAAGCTTGCTTGATCTCCTCTCTAATAGGAAATATATGTCATCCTAAGCATTTGGATTGGTTTGGACTCAGCCTGGCTTTCCCCCTCCTTTCTCAGAAAAAATCCTCTTGTCTAAATGTGCACAGAGTTACAGATGGTCATTCCCAAGCTTTGCATGCTTGGGAAAGAAATGCACCTATGATGGTAAAAGGTTTTATTGCTTGGAAACCTCCTCAGTTGTGTAAATGGGGAGAATAAGAGAAGCCCTCAGTGGTTTCCTGTCCAGAGTCCAGCTCCTTTCCAGAGAACAGATGTAGTAAAGAGAAAAGGATGGAAAGGTCTTGCTTGGGTTATTTTTTGGTTTTGACATGGGGTAATTCCTGGGATCCCCTCAGATGACCCTTCCCTTTCTCTGGTCCCTGTCAGTGCCACACACTGGGACATCCCACCTGGAATGCTGCTGGAGGGGATGGGCTGTGCCCACACTGCTGCTGTGTCTGAGCCAGGACACTGCCCACACCTCTAAAAGGGATGGAATATGGACCACGTTATTTCACAGGCAAACTTAGATGGGCCATCCAGAGACATTGATCAGGCAGGAATTTGCACACACAAACTGGACAGGTGTGCATTCTGATTTAACTATCTCTAGGTGTGTTTCCATTTGAAGAGTTGCTGAGAAAGATTGCAAGAGAATGTCTCCCAGCTGACCCAGTCTAGAAGGGAGAACAATCCAAGACACTCTTTTCCCCTGTTCAATTTTCTTTTTCATGAGAGACTTTTCTCAGGCAGCAGGATATCAGATATCCTATGTGGCAGACAAAGAGTTCTGTTTCACCTCTAAGTTTCTTGCCCAGTTGTTTTCAATAGGGGAGTTTGTTTTTCCTGTATGACTGGAATAATTACCCTGATGAGGCAAAAGACTGGGGCAGATGTTCTCCCTAACTAATAATAAAAAGTGTCCTTCAATTTTTTCTTGTTGTGAAATCCACTACTGTCCCATGATATCCCACAATGGGATGCAGGTAGTGAATGTTTTAGGAAGTGGAATGTTTCTGATATTCCTTCTTATTTCGGGAGAGGACAGGACAAAGTGTGCAGTTTTAAATTAAATTGTATTCTCACTCTCTCCAAGGAGGAGAACAACTTTTTTAAAAGCTTCTAATTGTTTCAGGCTACCTACCCTTTACAAGAGACAATTATTATAGTTTTGATATTTCACCGTGAAATGGTGCTGCCAGCTGTCAACAGCTCAGGGAACAGTTAATTATAATTTTGTACAGCTGTTCATAAAACCATAAAAATCTGCTGTCCTCCAAAAAAAAAAAAAAAAAAAAAAAGAAAACTAAATTCTTGGCATCACTTCTTTGGGGAGAACAGTTAACAAGTGTCCAAAATACTCACAAGTGGAAAGCTAATTCCTCATCTTCCTTTTGTGAAGTAAAAATGCATTTCCTCTGGTGTATGGAGCCGTATAGGAAACTCCCTGGTTAAAATAAAACTGGAGTGGATTAGAAAATAAATTTGTATCAAAGTATTCACAAGTTTCAAGACAAGAAGATCTGGCCATGCTGCTGCTCTCTGTGAACCATCAGTGTCCATCATGCTCTTCCTCAGCAGGACAGTCAGTGCTGTGGTCCACTCACCTCTCAGGTGCTCAGAACATCTGGGACTGTCAGCTGGAAACAGCACTGAAATGGATATGGTAGCATACAATGGATAATAATAATAATAATTACAATATTATATATACTATATATAATATAGTATATAATTTATATAATATACTATATACTATATTCTCTATATTCTCTATATTCTATATTCTATAATATATATTATATTTTATATTTTATGCATTATATCTTTATTATTTATTATATATTGTATATTATATATATAATGGAATGTATATACACATCTTGTAGGCTTCCCTAGGAACAGGACCTTTGCCTGCCACGTGCTCAGGGGCAGTGTTGGTGCTAAATGAACTTGGAGAGAGACTTTTCCAGCAGCCTGATGGCTCCTGCACAAGGTACTAGAAGAAAGCCCATGCTGAGGCTGGTTAAGCAGTTGGTGACAGCACAAGGCTGCAAGGGAGGATGGCAAGAGCACTGGAAAATGCAGCCCAGAGACATGAGTAAGTGCTTGGCAAGGTGCAGAGTGCTGTTCTGTATCTCAAGAGAGGAGTCAGATATTGCTGCTGGGGACTCCTCAAGCATCCCCCTGCCCAACATGTGATAAGATGCACAAACACTGGCTAAAATCTGCTCCCTTGACATCTTGGTTGAAAATCTTAACAATAATATAAATAAAAATAAATTAATAGCAATAATGGTAGCAATAACAATAAAGGCTTAAGTCCTGAGCATCTCTTTTGCAGTTAACTCTATACTAGAACTGAGTTATCCAAGTAATGAGCCATGTCCTCCTCTCCACTATACTTCAACATTTTCAGAATATAAAGCAGCAGGGATGGTAAGAAATGGAGCAAGCAATATAAAAATGGAAAATAAGGCAGAAAATTGCAATTTAACTTCATTGGCACAATTGTATGGAATTGAAAAGCAATTTCAGCATCCCCAAGACATGTTAACAGCCTTAGAGAGTCCAGACATAAAAGCAAGATATTTTCCAAACATCAAATGGATCCAAAGTTTCCTAGTAGGAGGGAATTGTTTTAGCATGTAGCTTCATAATTAGATGTTGGAAAAACTTAGTGGTAGAGTAGATCCCACCCTAACTTACACTGAAGCAACTTCACTTTAAAGTACAAAAATAACTCTGGGTGGAGAGGGCCTTGCCAAAGGCCAGAATTCAGCCCAGCATCTTTGAAGGTCGTGCACCTACATGGTCAGAAACTCCAGCCCTGAATAGGAAACAGTGGATAAAATTCTTCAGAACTGGAGTCAATTAAGGTTAATTTAGTTCAGTCTTTCTTGCAATAAATGGATGTAAATGAGGCATCCCCAGTGGAGACAGGTTTACAGCAGGCAAAACAGCTATAAAATTAAGAACAACAGGAAAACGAAGCCAGTCTCTGATAAGAAGGTGTGAGCTAATGATGAACTTCCAGCTAGCACATGAAAGCAACACAGTTAACCCCCACACACAGTAAATGTCTCCTCTGGAAATTTATGGTGATTGACAGGTGAGACTTGCTGTGGGAAGAAGAAAAGGGAGGTGATGTAGAGGTTCTTTGCATTAGTCTGTGTGTCACACAGGGCAGGATGTAATTTAATCTTGTTTCTTATCTAACTTTCCCTAGTGGCTCCTTCTCTCCCATCACAAGGTTTCTCTTCCTCTTATGAGCTGGTTGCCTGATCCACTTAATCTCCCTCATTTTCCAAGTTTGGGTTTTGCTGAGCCTGCTTAGGCTTGCTGTGGAGACACAATTCAGATGGGATGGAAGAGAGGAAATTAAAAAAGAACTCATATAGCTACTGAAAATCACATGGCCTGCGGAGTTCTCTCCTCCATTTCTCAAAAATCTTTGGTTTGCAGCTTTCTTTGGCTTTCAATAGGAAGATGAATGCTATTAGTGGTATTTAGTCCAAGGAAAAATGTTTCACTTGAGGAGCACCAACCAAGTTAGTAGAACATAAGGGCCAGCAAAAGTCTGTGTGTCCCACTTGGGACAGCCCTAAAGAGAAAGAAGTGTGAGGGATATAAGCCTCTACCAATGCCTGCTTCCTCTCCCAGGTCCTGGCCTCTGTTTAGGATGGCATGCATTTTCTGACTTCTTATGAGCCCACAGGTGTCACTTACTCAGGCTTGGGGACATTAGTTGTTCCCCCAGACCACAGTCCTTTTTGTCCTTAGTATTTAGATTACAAGGCAATGGCCTCTGAGCCCATCTGTTCTTACCTAATAATCAGTGATGGGAATGCATTAATTGCATGGGGAGAAGAGGGCAAACCTGCCCAGCTCTGACCCTCTGCAAACACCTAAACCTTCTTCTGGTAGAGCCTGAGGCAAATGAGACAGGTCCATTATTAGTTTAATAGTGAGAGTCCCAAAGGCAGGGAAGTTGACTTTTTTGCAAAAGAGAACACCAACATTTCAATAGCCACTGAGGAGATGTGTTCCCTACAGAGGTTTCAGGTTTCCTAGAAACTGCATGAGCATGCACAGCATCACCTGGGCTCATCTCTGCTCTTGCCTCAAGGTCCAAGCATGGTGGGAACAGATTTTGTGGCTTTGAATCAGATACCAAGCAGGACCAAAGCTGGGGGAGGCTGCAAGGAGCAGCGAGTAAGGATGGTGCTCAGGGCTAACACAACACTGGGTGAGATGCAGAAGGGTCTGTAGATAATGCCCTGAACCATCTGGCACTGCCTTCTCCTCCAGGTGGCTGTACCCACAGTGCCCCCAGCTACACTGGGAGAGGAGGAAAACAGGACAATGGATGGAGGAGAGGGCCTAGGTACACTAGAGACTGGAATAGGTATGCCCCTGCAGCAGATGCTGAGCCTTCAACTCAGTGTGTGCTTGACAATTTCCCTACAAAGAGGTTGAGGTCCTCCAAGTGAGGAACTAGCTCGGGTGGGAGCACATGGTGTCCAGAAGGAAAGGAAATGAGCACATTTGGGTTGTGTTGACTGGGATATGAACCAGTAGAGCAGGAACACAGCACAAGTACCTGTGTGTGTACCAAAGGCTGCAGATGAGACCCAGAGATGTGGAGATGTCTTGCTCTTCCAGCTGGTAGCAATAAGCTTTAGTCTGGGCGAGCAAGACATCATCATTTCTCTGTGGTGAAGTTTTGTTATTTTGGGTTTAACTCTTTTTGGGAGCCTGTTTTTACAATAGGAGGCCAAACAAATATCCCTGATCCAAGAGTCCCTTTGGAGAGGCAAGCACTCCTGAGGGAGTTTGCATTTCCCCCATTGGCAGCTGATGAGACACCCAGGTACCAAAGAACTTCCCAGAACTGTCTTCAGTTCCACCTGACCACAGGCACATAGAATCTGCAGATCAGTGCCATGCAGTCTGGGCACACCACAGAGCTGTGAAAAGCTGCACTTGTCACCTCTCAGCCCTGTGTGGGACAGGACTAATATTGCAAACAGCAGGGGTGGCTGGTGACAGCCTGTGGGACTGGCTGAAGCCCAAACAAAGTGCAAAGACATGTTTGGCTCCACAGCTTGGCTACACCAGTGAAGGATCCTTCAGGGACTGTAAAAGCAGCCACTGCTCCTGGTGCATGTTGATGCAGGTCCCTCTGGTGCTGCCACTGGAAGTCTCAGCAGAGACTGGGGAGTTTATTAAAAGAGGTGACTAATTATACAGAGCAGCTCTCATATCCACCACACTATGTGTACAGACTGACCTTTCTGGAAGTTTCTGCAGCACACCCTTCAGCAGCTTCTTACATAACAGGCACCCCGAGACCTGCACCAGGGAGCACGTGCTGATTGCACTGAGAGCTGCTAACAGCTCCCTGACAATGAGAATTTAAAGAGCAGTTTCCTTTCCATCCTTCTCTCCTTGCCTAGTTTATTAGTGTGAGGTCATTTTGATTATTAACCTGAGCCCTTTTCTTTCTGTGGGCAAGTGCTTCCACCCTCACTCTGCACGTTTGCAGGCTGCCTCTCTGAACATTTTATTGCTCAGTTTTCCTGTCTGATTTCCCAGGGTGCTGCAGTTCCTGTTCTGGGACATGTTGTGTTCCAAGGGTTGGTTAAAGACTCGCAGATCTCCAAACCTTCAGGGATAGATTCTTTCCCTCCTCCTCAGTAGCTGACAGATGGTTATTCTTCAGCAAATAAAATCTAAATTGTATGAGTCTGCTCCACTGCAGAAGCAAGTTCTTAATAAGCGCCTGGCGGAGATGAAAGGAAATAAAGGGAAAAGCAACATCTCCAAAGTGGGGGTCTTTAGAATTAAAAATAGACTCCATGTGTCCATTTGACAGCATTGCACAGCAAAATTTCACGTCTGAAGGGGACATAAATGGCACAGAGGCCTGGTTTTGGCTTTTTCCAAAGGAATGAGCCACATCCATAGCTAAATTTCATGAGTGGCAGCTGTTTTCTGAGCCAGTGCTATTTGATGTGACAAATCCTCCTCATGCAGAACCCCATGTGGGAATGTACATTGAGGGAAAAATGAGTCTTCACTCAACCAGGCTGACACAGCCACAGTTAGACCTGCCAGGGCTATGGAAATGGACACCCAACAGATCTGACAGAAGCATCCAGGCTGAGCTGAGTTTATGAGGCAGAGCTGACTCAGAGCAAGAATGAAGGGCTCCCCATCTGCCTGACCTGGGAGCACAGGCCATTCTCTGGTCCCTCGTTGCTAACATGCTTATCACTCTGAAATGATTTTATAAAACTCTAAAAACTCACTATGATCTTTGTTTTAATAATCCCATCCTGGAAACCTCTTGGTTCCCTCCTGGACATTATGTGGCTGCTCTGGCTCTGCTTAGTCTCAGTTCTGGTCAGGTTAGCATTGGTGTGAGCCAATTCCTACACCAAGGTCTGGAGTGAATTCTCTGGCATCACCAGGGTTAACATGGCTGTGCACAGACAGCTCAGCCCAGCCCTTTCCATCATCAAACCAGGGGATTTAGCAAATGTGGTGAGTTCTGGCTCTTGATTAGTATTGCTGCAGAACCATGGACTGGACTGGCCCAGTAACTAATTGTGCTCCTCACCAGACAGCTCCTACCTGCTCCTGAAATGCTGACCCAGCCAAGGTTTCCAGTCATCTTCAGTTTTTCTCCTCTCAGTCCTAAGGTAAAGTAAGAAACATGGCTGAGGGAAATACAAACACTCATCTTGCTGTAAAGGATCACTACTCAGGTTGTCACTGTTAGCAAGGTAATCCCATGGGAGAGACCTTGGTGCTCTGGCATTTGAGAGCTGCTTAAAATTGTGTTTATTGCTGTTCATTAGCTGTACACTGTGAATGGGCTGACATCAGAGAGCAATAGTCTGGCAGCCCATGAGATTTTAATCACCATATCAACTGATTAAGAAAATAACTGCCTAAAACCAGCCTGATATTAATCTTTGATTGTATCAATTATTCAAAACCAATAATTCAGAACAGTTAGAAAAAACATTTGCATCTTGAATACAGAGAACAAAAGTGGAGAAAATAATCCACTAAACTCTGCTGCCATTCTGGCCAATTCCTGGGCTTTAGAATATCTCCCAGAAAGTTCTCCAGCCCCTAAAAACCCAAACAGTGAACCTAATATCAGCTCCAGGAGGAAAAAAGGGGTCAAAAGCTGCTCCCACTGGACTGTCCTGAAGGAGAAGTTTTTACAAGCTGTTTCCCAGCTCTGAAAGTTAAAAAATACAGCAAGAAAATCTCACTCTTTGAGGCAATTACATTGCTCCTCTACCCACCAATCTCTGAGCACCTTTAAAATCACCTTTCATATGATCCATCTGCACAACTACCCTGTAAGATAAGGGTGATACCATCATCCTTGTTGTACAGATGGAGAGCCAGGGCACAGACAGAACACTGTTGCCTAACTACTTTTATTAGTGATCTTACCTCTGGCAGTGCCTGAGAGTCTTACTCAGCATTCAGCCCTTTGAACAGCTGCTCTTATATGAGGGCTCACAAGGGCTGTGAGCAGACCAGGAGCTTTGGCTGGTTGTGTCACTGCAGCCCTCCCTGAATTAATGCAGGTGCAGCTAAAGATTCTGAGCATGCAGGAAATGGACATTCATCTAAAACTGGAACATTCAAAACCAGAACATTCAAAACCAGAACATTCAAAACCAGATGTTGGCTCACTTTATTATTAAGCAGTCATAATTCATGTTGCAGAGAACAGGTTGTACACCTCAGAGAGGTAATTTTATTTCAGACTCTGGCTTCTCTAATTAGTAGTATAAAGCATTCTTTTGGCTGTGCATCTCTGTTCCCCAGACAGGGAGCTTATTGCAGTTCCATATTTTCTGAAAATGTGTAGACCCATTGGAAACCTGCTTGCCATGTTGTGGCACACAACTTTTACATCACTGAGAAAATAATCTCTTCTGTTTACATTCCCATTATGTGGTTATGCACCCAAGGAAGCCAGTGCTCTCTAGCCCCACTCTCCTGACTCTTTAGATAAGTTACTTTTTGTGCAGCTCATGTCAAACTTTGGCCAAACTGTGCCAGACCTGTGCTCACAAACTACATCCATCAAAAAAAGTCCAGTTGGCTCCTGACATGCTTTATTCCAGCCATGCACACAACCCACTGGACCACTCTCCTGACTGAAGAAGAACCACCTAAAATCCAACTTTAATCAGAACAAAAGCAGTATTTTCATCCTTCCTGTGCAGCCACAAGCTGGATGCTGCTTTCCAGATGAAGATGCCTTCCTTTATGTGGATAGCAGTGATAGATGGTCCGTGCCCATGTGATAGACCACCAAATCTTTTCCTGCTGCTCATTTTTTTTCTTTCTTTCTTTCCTTTCTCTTCCTTCTTATCTGCTGGTGCATGACACCTGCTAGGAAGTTCTGGCCTGGAGCCAGCAGGAAGAGGGAGCAGCTGAAAGTTGCTTGGCAGACTTTCTCTTTGGAGAGCTCTCGGCAAGTTTTGCAGGGACAATGAACAAAGTGCTGTTTCTTGCTTTCAAAAGGCAGAGAAGAGTGGGTGGGATGGCAGGGCTCTGCAGCACAGATTTCCCCACAATCCCAACTTTATGGAAGGGTAACACAGATCAGTCTTGAGCTCTTTTAATATGGGACAGAGAGCCAAAATTCAGTCATCCAACAGCACGGCAGGTGCTAAGAGCCACCCAGACCGCCAGTGTCTCTTGTACTAAAAACAAGCAAAATCTTTGATTTCAAGCTCTGGCTATTTTGCTCAGATACCCCTTGTTTACCAAGTGCTGAATAGCACTCAGCATTTACAGATGTAAAGCCCCTAACTGGGAAGGTCATTAAAATTGGCGGGAAGATTGGGTAAAATCTGAGAAAATCCACAGGGGAGCCCAGCTAATTAATTATGGTTTTGTAATGCACCTAAAAGAACAATGTCCAGAGTTCTGAGCTGTTTGAAGGGCTGTTTAAAAGCAAATTAAATCAGAATATCTACTGTAAATGTACAATTGAGCTGCATGCTAAACACTGAGGCAAACTTGTTTACCCTGCTCCTGAGCCCTCTTGAGCAGGGTAGGTTTGAACATTTGAACACAAATGTCACTGGGCTAGGAGAGGCTGTGAGAGACAAAGCAGGCAAGAGAGGAGCAAAAACACCCAGTGGGGAAAAAAGTAGTGAAATACTGTAGCAAAGAATGAAAAAACAAATAGAGGTAAAAAAAGGAAAAAATAAAATAGTTGGGATAGAACTGAGTCCACTCATGATCCTCTATAAAATTTGTATCTCTGTCTCTCTAAAATTGTTTGTGAGGTGAAATTGTTATATTTTTGAAGGGAGGCTGCTGGAACCTCTGGAGCTCCCATTCAGAGATGGATTGGTGAAACCAGAGCAAGTGCTGGTGACCTGTGCCCCATGGCAGGCTCTGCTATGGCACATCTGCATCTACCTGGGGAACATCTGCCTGGAGCCCAGCAAGGGCTTAGCAATGCCCACCTAGGACTGGGGGAAATGGCTAGCCTGTGGTGGGAAACAAACCATCAGAGGGCTTCAAGCCACCACTACAGCTAGCCCTTTTCCAGGATGAACCATCCCAATGGAGGAAGCATCTGCCTCCCCTCTGCTCCCTCCTGCCTGCAAGGGCATATTTTTTCCATAAACCAAAGATTTTTACCTTGAGTCAAAATGCTCTATTTTGGAGTGGACCACATCTCCTGGGCTCCCCATGGCTGAAAGCTTGGTTCCTGTAGTGAATGTGGCTTTTTCATCTGAGAGCATAACCAGTTATGTTTGGCAGCTCCAGTTATTTCAGGAGGGAGAAAAACATAGATCTCTGCTGGTAATCTCATTGTAATTTGGCACAACCTGCTCAAAACTGTCCAAAAGGTTATGGCACGTGGTGCAAGACAGGTGTAGCTGGCTCTTGGAAAGCACATGTGTGTAAGAACATGTAGCACCTGCTTTTTCTAACCTGCTCAGTGGACAGGGAGCAGTGGCCCTGGAGGACTTCAAAAGATGTCAGAGGCTGTGTGTGCATTCCTGTGCACGGCTCAGATGACACCAAGTGAAGAGAGAAATCATTATGTAACTTAGAAGATTATATTAAACAATAACTTAAGCACACACACACATAAAAATTAGAAAAAGCATCTCAGCCAAGTGCTTCAGTGTCAAAGATGAGATTTGTAAGATTAGTGAGGTCTCCTATCTGCCAGATCTTGCTGAGCATTACACCATGCAGTGGAGTTGGGTTAACCCTGTGTGTTATTATGACTCAGCTTAGGGGAGAGGTAGGGCAGGGCAAGGCAAACTTTGCTATCAGCATCTCTTGGAAATTGAGCTATATTTACAACACCAGGCCTGACAAATGCCTGTTGCCTTTGACTAACACCAAACATTGCAATACACAGCTTACCAGAAAGAGACTGGACTGGCAGCTAGATTGTTTAATTAAGATCAAATTACCAGAGGGCTAGATCTGGTTCTCAAGATGTAACACAGAGATTACAAGCAAGAAATGAGTTTCAATATAAAAATAGCAGCTGCCACCAGGTACTACACATAGCAGCTGGCAGAGAAGCTCAGTGTTTGCAACACTGAGCTTTGCCAGCACCTGCCTGCCACCAACCTGGCACTGCTCTGTGCTTGCCCAAGGGGCAGCCAGGCAGGGCAAGGGACCAGAGAGCAGGAATAGCTGCTGCTCCCAGCTCCCACGAGTGCAAGGTGCTTTTTCCCCTGTACTGAAGGGGTTATACTGGAAATGGGTGCCCCTTGTCCCTCAGCCCTGTCTCCAGATGGGAACTGCCATGGAGAGAAGGAAAATCAAAATCACTTCATCCCTCCCAGTAAAGGGACAATTGAGCAAACTGATCCCATGCTGCACACCCCCTCTCAGGAGAGGGGCTAGCAGAGAGAGGGTTTAGGCAACCCTGGGAGTCCCTCCAGGCTTGTCATGAGTGGCTTTTATGCATCAACAGCAACAGATATTGGTTACAAGCAGGAATAAGCAAAGCCCAATGCCTTGAAGGTTTGCAGCATTTTTATATTTTTTCTGTGAAGGTGTGAGCCCACATTGCCAAAATCCCATCCCCTTTTGGACACACTGTAAGGTTAAGTGGCCTTCCTCTCAGACAGCAGGACTTCTGGCATGCCTCTCTCACTTGGCAGCCCATATCCTTCAGTTTTATTTACTTTGCAATGTGTTTCTTTCTGTTGAATGTGAATAAATTTTACCAGTGGATGGAGGTGCTACGAGGGAGGGTCAGACACAGACAGAGACACAACTATGGGGTTTGTTTGAGCTTCATTTTCACAAGGAACCAGACTAAGATCCACCCACTAATGAAATATGCCCTGCTCCTGCTTATCTGGTGACACACCAGTGTCTCTCAGCTTCCTGGTGCATTAAACTTCATTTAATACAAAACCTGGCTATGGTTTGGTATCACCTCTGCAGTTCCTTCTCTAATATCACTGCACATAAAACATTTCAAAAGTGGAATTTCACCTTAGGGTCCCTGACTTAAAGACCAAACTTCACCTGGTTGTACCCACAAGTAGGCATCCCTGCAGCTCCAACCAAAGCCAACAGGAGCTGCAGTATTTTGGGCACGTTGGGTTATGGCAGCATTTTTTAATGAACTGTTGGTTCTTTTGAGATTTGAGTTTCTTCATCATAGCTCAGTGCTCAGGAGAGAGGGAAGAAAGGGAAGTGTGTTGGTCTAAGGCTGAAACAACTAATTTATGTACTTACACTGTGACTTAAGAAAGTTCTGCTCTAAGTGAGTTTATTAAGTGGAGTCAGGATGTCTGACAGCTAGAAGAGCCTCTGAAAATAAGACAAGGCTGTTGGTAGTAAAAAGTAGGAATCCAGTTAAAAAATAGCTCCTCTGGTTACAAGACTACTTGAAATATTGTACTCTGGAAATGTTTGTGTTTTAAGCTGTTTTAGTGTACAGTTTAAGTCATTGACTCGTTGGGGTTTTTTCTTGGTTTTGTTGTTAAACCTAGGAGGGGAAATGTTTTTCTCACTGGCTGGACAGCAGCCATGAATTAGTAATGACCAACAATGTTTCAAAAGTATGTGTGTATTTAATCTGCATGGAAAGCCATGTTTATGTTCTTTCTGGAGTCTAGAGGAAGTTTTAACATAGGTGCTGGTAGTGGAGTGCAAACTGCTGTGGCAGGGAGGTGAGGATCTGCCACGTGTGGATGCTCTGCATCCCTGCACAGGGTACCAGCTCAGCCCACACAACTGACAGGCATTTTTATTCTGCATCAGCCTTTGTCACCTTGGTCATCACCCAAATTAACATCATCCTGTTTAGGTAGATTCCCCATCTTGGCCCAATCCACTTGTGCCCTTTGGTTCTATCTGGTTGAAGATGAAAATGCAGGACATCCATGCCAGCAGATCAGCACCAAGCTGTTGTGCAGGCAGTGAGGAGCTCTTAGCTGCTGGAGGAAACCACAAATCCTCTGAGCTGGTGCTCTACAGTGCTTTCTGGGCAGTATCCTGGACCAATGTGTTATCAGAGAATAAAGGTGCTCATTTCAGTGATTGCTTTATGAATTTATTGTAGCTCAGTCTGCAGTGATTGTGTTGGATCACCTATGGAGGCAATTTCCTCTGTCCAGGGGAAACTGAAGTAGAGAATGAGGATCATGCAGAGATAAAAATGTTAAATTGACATTTGAGAGACCTGAGTTTTCTTCCACAGATTTCCTGGGACAAAATGCAAAGTCTCCCACTTCAACTGCTTCCAAAATGAATGTGGAAATTTCATCAAATTTGCCTTTTGGGGCAGCGAGCAAAACATGAGAAAAGCTGAGGTGGGGCTACATGAATACCTCTAAGGAGATCCAGGTGGTTGTGCACCAAGAGCTTCACTCTGATCTATGTGCTTTGTAGGAATGTAGATTGGTGCTGTGCTGATGCAGAAGGGGAGTGAGGGAGACTCTCCTGTGGGCTCCAGTGGCTCACAGTGCTAATCCCCACCATGAGGTCTCCTGATTCTTGAAGCCTACTTAAAGCAGCAAATTATTTTCCCTGATATCCCCTCTGTTCAATTATGCCAGACACTTTTCCTGGTGACCAGACAAGCAGAAATACTCGGCCCAGCCCACCCACTATTATTTCTTCTGCTCTAACTCTGCCATCACTGCCTTTGGAGTCTCTAGGGAGGGCAGCAATAGCAGTGGCATCTTCACAGCTGCTCCACAAGTTTCATCTGTACAAAATGTACCTTTCATAATGAATGACTTCAATGAAAAAATTGGGAAAAAAAGGAGCAAAAACTTCCAAAAAACTTTAAAAGTTTAAGGAAATGATCACTTTTTTTGGCTACATAAACTTCACAGTACTTCTCTATTTGGGTGGAACAGGATAATCCCCAAAAACCACACCCAAGTAATTCCAGTATTTCTGCTAATGTGTGTACACTTTGCTTCTGTAACCTGAACTAGCATGTTCCCAGCAAGCTCAGGTATTTCTGCATGGCACTTCATGGAATAAACACATCCCAGTTGCCCCTAGGCCAATGTCCTGTTTTATGATTGTCATTTACACCAACTGAAAGCATTTCCTTTCCCTTCCACCTCAGTTTTGTTCTGGTCCTGCTGCAGTTGATATGCTGGGTGATAGAGAAAGGATAAAGGGACTGTGCAAAAAGAGAGGTTTAAAAGATTCCAAAATCCCATGGAAATAAATGAAAGAAAGATACAGGAGCATATATATGGATTGGAGAGGGATTAGGATGCTTGAGGGAATCCTTGGATTTCATTAATCATTGAGATGTTCTAGAGAAATCTTGAATGGTACAATGAGGAAATGGAAGAAAATCTGAAATGTCCAAGGATAGAGTCTCTGGTCACATTACCAAAAGAAGCATTTAAAGGGAAAACAAAGTGAGTTTCACAGCAGCTGGCATTTTCTGATTAGTATAATGGATTTTAATTGATTTCTTCAACTGGAAGTGCAGTACTGAGGAAACCATGCTCTTGTCTTATGTTTTATGAAAAATGATAATCACCAAAGATGTGGGCAGAATTATATCGCATCACACAACTCTATCATATTTAAGAAAATCCTTATAATATAAGGATTATAACATAATAAGATATTAAGCCATAAGTCCATTTTTTCTCTGTGGCTCCACTGATTTTACCTGCCATCTCTTGCAGGAATATTTCAGATCTCTCTCTGGGAACCAGAAGAGGAAAAGTGAGTCCAGACATTGCTTAGGATGAAGACAGCTACATCATGCAGATGTCAGTGACAGATAAGACTGAACCATGGGTTTCCTCTTCACTCTTCTTGTTTGAACACCACAGCCCTCAGATAACCAGAGAGACAGTCCTGATAACAACAGAGTTTTAAGACTCTTGTGGCCTTCAGCAGCTCTGCTGCCAGAGCAAACCCTTGTTCTTCCTGAGAATTCTATCAAATTAAACTCCCCAGTTCTGCCCAGTGGACATACCGATTCAGGTTGACCCCTCAGGGTTAGTGGATTTTTTTTCTGTTTCACAGATGAAGCACACAGACTGACTCAGTGGAACCAGGTGTGACACAGCCACCCTGACAGCAGAATTTCTCCTTTCATGATGTCCAAAGGGCTTCCTTGGTCTGGGAGAGCAGGACATGGTGTGAGGTGGTTTCCAGCCCATGCCATGCCATCAGGGCGTTCACAGCAAACAGACTCAGCCTCTGGGGTCTTTGCAGACAGCCTGGCACCAGTCTTGAGCTCTGGGAGCTTGGTGTGGAGATGTGCTGTGGTCTGTCCTAGGAGAAATGACCTTCAGATAATGTTAAACGAATGGTGACTCACACCATAACCACCACAAGCATTTTATTACAGCCTGGTAAAAAGGACAAGTTTTTCCTTGTGCAGAAGCTGGGATTTTACTGAGCTGGAAACTGAAATACACCTCAGATCAGGACAGTGCTTCACAGCTCCCACAAGCTGTTGTTACACTGCATCTACCTCTGTAAGCTGCATCATCCAGCTATTTTTGCTGTGCTTCATCTTTCTAATCTTTATCTTTTGTGCACTAATGGAGAGGCAAACATTTACAATGAACAATATGCTCTTCTCTTAAAAAGATTTTGACTTTCTGGTTGGATTGATTAGTACATGGATGATTAGTACATGGATGTCTTTGGGGCACCGAATGACAAAAATAGAGGCTCTTGTCTGTGCTGCCAAAAATCCAGTTCATCCGTGGCAAAACTCCAGGGAAAAAACCCCAAAACAACCAACAGTCCAACAATGGACTTGTAACACAGCTGGATTTGACTCAGACCTTCAGTGTTGGGTGTTAGTCTCTCAGAAAGCAAACATTGATTCAGAGTATCTATCGCAGAGCCAAAAGCCAAACCGCATGGTGGGGAGGGCAAAGGGAGAGGTGGATTTGCAAATGGAAGACTGTGTGCATTATTCAGGCTTTAACATTGCTTGCATTCATGGAGCAATGCCCTTCAGTTTGGGAAAGCACCACAAGCACAGCTCCTGTTTGGCAGGACGAATGAAAGGAAACTTAGAGAATCTGTATGGGAGACCTTCAGCCTGGCATCCCAGGCACTGCAGAGCTCCACTGATAAACCACACCTCTGCAAGGAGACTGGATCCTTACATCACTGACACAGGCAAATCCCCAGGTGTGTGCCAGTAGCACCTTGTCTGCTGCCTGCTCTCCTTGCCAACATTTTCCACTGTTGCCACCCAGGGGATGCAAATACGGGGAGCAACCTGGGGAAAAAAAAAAGAAAAAAAAGAAAAAAAAATTTAAAAAGGAGAGAGAATAAAAAGAGTTATTTTGTCCCATCATTTAAAAGGTAATTTCATAAGTTTGAGTGTGGGTTCTGGAAATAGTGCCCTGGCAGAAACAGAATCCTGGTCATTACTGCAGCTCTCACCAGTAGCTCTTTGAGTGTTTCCACAATGGAGGGCTGTGCTGTGCACTCTCCTTTTCTAGGAGGGTGTGTTTAAGGGCTGGAGGAGAAAGGCAGCTCAGCCCAAGGGGGAGCCAAGATCAAAACCTGGTCTCCAGATTCATAGCCTTGGGCAACAGGGCCTTCCAAGGTTGTTTTATGTATCTGCAGATGGAACAAAATTAGTTAACGGGGTGTCAAGGATCCCTCTGACCATTGGTTGAGCCAAGCTCCTGTGTTATTCTGAATAAAAATCCTGGCAGGTCTTCAACATCATGAAACCCTGAATAGTCCCAGGCTGTGAGCACCCAGTTAGTTGTCACCAAATTGATGGATATTGGTTCACTAGTGGAGAAGCAGCCACTTTCAGACAAAATATTTTAGCTACCAGCTTCAACTCTTGTAAGCATTTAAATAAAGAAACTGTTCACAATCTTATTTTATTGCTTTGTGGGGTTACTTACGTGTCTTGAAGTGTCTTCCTGAAGCATTTTGGATCAGTAACCCTTTGAAACACAGACTTGCCAAGTCCATCTTTGGATAAACCTCATCACTCTTAGAGCAGTTGTGTGGGTGTATTTGGAAGCAGTCCAAAGCAAATCCCAGATGAATTGCATAATTCTTGTGTAAAATAAAAATATATGGGGTGGGAAGAGTTTGTGGCATTAGAGCAAAAGAGAGGAGGGGGAAGAGTGAACGAGGAAAGCATGTAAAACATAAATACAATGTGATCCTACGTCAAGTGAGAGGCTGAACAAAATGCTGTGCATGCAAAAAAGAAAACTATTTCTTTAATAGCAAAATAGGCTTGAAAGATCAGACTTCCTTGTGTTACAAGATAATTGTTTGTTGTAGGTTGGAAGGGATGTCAGGAGATCTCTAGTTCAGCTGTCTCACAAAATCAGGGCCAGATAAGAGATGCATTGTGCTACTCTCCCCTTTTTGCATCTTTACAATTAATAACCTGAAATTACACTCCTTAGGGATTTCTCTTGTCCTTCTCAATACCAAAATGAAACAAAATATGGAAAATATGAAAAGTATGTCTTCCTTTTGTTGACACTGTTCAAAAAACCAGTGTCAGTCATATGAATTGGGTATCATCAGAGAGGTGCTGCCTTGGACACCTGCTGGAGGGCTCTGCCCTGAGCTCTCTTCCAGGTCTTCTACATTTGTGGGGCTTTGGCCTCAGAGGCTCCTCCCTGAGACAGCCAGACAAGCAGAGAGCAGGACACCAAGTGACACTTGACACTTTTCTTCCTCACCCACCCTGATAAGAGAAATCACAGCTTGGAATGAAAATACCAGGGCAGTTCTTGTCTCCCCCCTGCCTCGAATGTTCCTGCAGCTTAAACACACATCAACACAATCTGAGAAACCCAAGATAGGGAGGAAAGCATGCAGGTTCCAGCTGGGCTAAGGGACATTAACAGATGTATGGTACAAATTATTTCTTAGCACCCTTGCTGTGATTGCTATTTCTGTCCAAGATTTCTAGGCCGGTATGAAGGGATAATTATTCACATAACCATGAGGATTCTGGGCTGAATACTCCAGGACTGTAGTGCCTCTGTGTCCCAAACACATGCCTGTTTGATGATCTAAGCAAAGGCTGGGTTAGTCAAACTGCAACTTTGAAAATATTCACACACCCTTGTGCTCCCAATTTTTTTTTTTTTTTCAAAAGTGCTCAGATAGTATTTTTATGACCTCAAAAAGATTTGATACTCAGGAGCAATGTGTCTTTTTATGAAAAATAGGGCAAAAAAATCTGAGGATTATGCACCAGGCTGTGTGAAACTCCTGATGCTATAGGAAAGCTTCTAAGGTCCATGAGGTATTTGCATGGTATTTGACCATAAACCTCAAACACAGAAGAGTAATGTGTGAGGCATTAACACACTTTGCAAGAGGAGCTTTTTCAGCTAGGATGGGAGTACACAAAAATTGTGACTGGATACACAAAAATGAACATTTGGGAAAAACTTACATTATAAAAATGACTCCTCCTGGAAAGCCTTACAGCAGAAAAGGGCAGAATTTTAGATTTGTTTTGTAGCCTCTTTGATTTTTGATAAGTCCATGAAAGATGTCTAATTCCTATTAGTTTCAGCATAAATTAGATACCTAAGAATCACCTATTTTTTCCTTTTAAGTACCTTTTATATACCTTTAAATACCTTTTAATAGCCTAGAAGTTCAAAATTAGGCTGGACAGGCTGTGCACTAAGTTGTGGGTATCAATCTGTTATTCTACTATGACAGCAAAACCCTCTACTAGTTTACATTCTGCAGAAGACTGAAGTCTGAAAAAAACCACCCAATAATTTTAAAAAAAGCCACCCATAATACCAAGATAATGAAATATCAACAGCTTTTGAAAAGAATTATATTTAAATTTGAAAAATTAGGTAGCTATTAAAGAAAATTTCTTGGTGAAGGGTTCCTGCTAGGAAACAAATAGGGTTTTCCACCCTGGAAAATGCTAACTGTTCATCAACATACTATCAAAAAGTCAACAGGAGATAATGATATTGATGCAATTTCATGTCAGTCAATTAGTTATTGTTCCTGCCCTAAACACAATGATTATTTTCATGTTATGCTTGTTGTTAGATAATAACTGTGGTGACAGATGTCTAGAAATAAGGCAGTGCTCAGGTGGTTTCCAGGCAGGGAAATTCTGAGCTATCAATAGTGCATTTTTTATGGAGGTACTAAATTTAACATTTAATTCACATTATTCTACATGGTATTGTTCTAGTGGTTTTGGGGGTTTTCCTTAGTGTTGTTGTTGCAAGTAATTAAGGTTTCTCTGATGCTGTTTGAGAACAATAACAGGAAGTTCAGAGAAATTACTCTTAATTATGTGTAACATAGTATGATTCCTACCCTGCTTTCATTAGAGTCTGTAAGAACCCCAAACCATCCAGGCTGGCCACTTGAAAGATCTTTGAATTTGAGTCAAATATCTAATGAAGATGAATTTGGAGGACTGGCTACTGATGCCATGGGCATCTTTACACACAGTCAAACGTGGTGGAAGTTTCACCACCCCAGTTTTAACACTCTACACCCAGCACTGAGTATCCTCATGTTTGAGAGTTTTTTCTTATATTGAACTGTTACTGGTATGTGCAATATGACTTTTTTTCCCCATAAAAGCAGAGGGAGCTCAATACCACTCACCTTTCAGCACAATATTCTCTTCCTCATCAGTGCTCATATTTATACATTCTCATGTAATTAGACTGGGAAATTATCATCTCATGGGCCAGAATTTCCAAGCCACAGGACTCAAACTGGGACAGATCATCACTGCTTATTTCTCTTTATAATGATTCTCCAGTTATCCAGGAGAGGATTACAGTACCCTTTAATAAAAGCTGTGAAGTCATTCCCCAAGTCTGACCACATTCTCTTTCTGTAAAAGGAAATGGAAGAAGCGTGAGAATTTGAATCTGAAAAGACCAACAGATTTGCATTTCTAGGCTTCTACTTCAGGTTTCTCCTTTGATGTTGACTTCTCTTCTGAAAGCTGAAAGGGCTGGTTTGTCTTTAGTCAGTGGTACAGTTTTGCTTAAATTAGAGGTAATTTATTTAAGGGATTTTGATGTGGGCTGTTTCCTATGATCAGCACTGAGTCCTCTAAATTCATCTTCTTTAGATATTTGACTCAAATTCAAAAGTCTTTCTGTTTAAAAAGGACAAATTACAACGATGGAAAAGGAGTAAAATTTCATATAGTGGTACTAAAATCATTATCTTCCTTCTCTACTCTCCATCTCTTTACAAAATAGTGTTTACTTCTCATTCTCCTGCCAAGACTGTTCCTCATTCCTATCACTTTCCTTGATTTCATGTAAATACTGGGGTAAATACTGCACACCTCAACCAGGCAAATCTCTCATTGAAATCAATGGAAATATTACCTAAGTTTGAGAGCAGTTGGTCCTTCACTAGTGACTCAAAGGAAAGGAAAAAAGTCACCAAGAAATCAAAACACCCTGTGTTCTTACTTATTAAAGAGAGGACAGGAGGTTCAGGAAGGTTTAGGTTGGGTTTGGGGGGATTATTTTTAGAAGAAAACCGTAAGCTTGGTGTTGCTGCCAGCATGAGCACATGAAGTTTCAATTTGTGGTTTCTCTTTATGCAGTACATTTTGAAATTGGAATTTAAAACAAAATATACATCTCCCTGTCTGACTGTGTATATAACAATTTGTCATTTCTTGGTGGGAATTTGAAACTATTTTTGGTGTTCAGAAATAATCTTCTGTCCCTTTCCTTTGCCTCCCTCCCCCCATCCCACTAACAAATTACTCTTTAATCAACCTCTAAAGATTTTTAGAACTTTCCTTACTCTTGAAGTAAGGAAAATAGTGACAGGAAATTAATAATTATTGAGGAATGGGGCTACCTTTTCATTTCCTGACCCCTTTGGAGTTAAGCATTGAGTTGGAGCTATTTGTCAAAAAGTTGAACAGAGCAGTTACCTGCAGATTCATTTTAATGAACTCCATTCAAGAACAATGCTTTCTGAAAATACATATATCATTATGAGAATAGCAAATCCTCCTAAAGCCAGAGCACTTGTGCTTTATACCAGTGCTTGAATATGAATAAAATCCCTCTCAAGGGAGAGGTCTGGCAGCACAGTTGGTGTTTTGCCCTTCAAAGTCACAGGTTTTGTTAGCCAGGACATCAAGGTGGAGCCCTTTGGCCATCCCTAAGCTGGGGCATGTGCTGAGCCCCAGGCATGGGAGGACATCAAGTGTCTAACATGGCTTACCTAATGATGGCCCTGTGACCCCTAGAAATGACCCTGTGACCTCCAAAAATGCACTGTGCCACCTAACCAAAGTGTTTGACCCCTTCAGGCTCTTCAAGCTGACCACCACCATTTTCCAAACCAAGTTCTCACCTCAGCTTAGAGCAGCTGCTGTTTCTGAGCTCCAGCCAGGATAAACACAGCACACCAGGTCTCCCCTCTCCATGTCATTGTCACCAAAGGGCCTGAAGTGAATCCTCTTTCTGCTCCACCTTTGGAGTTGGGCTCTTCCCTGAGCCTGCTGCATTCTGCATTCTCAGGGGTCAGAACATGCAGGAGGCAGGGCTGGGTCAGGGCAATGATCCTCCTTGCACACTGTGCTGCTAATGCTTAAAAATGGATTTCTAGGGGAGCATACAAAGACCAAATAAAAATATCAGTGTCTCCCTGCAAATTCCTCTGGGGTTTAGTAGCTTATGGATTTCCCACTGGCTGCTGCTCTTGCAGTTTATGCTTGGTTGGTTTTCCCTCTATGATCTATTTGTTCTGGTCACTTTTTGATGCTCTGTAGACTTTTAGCCTCCCCAACACCCTGTGGTAAAGAGATCCACAGTTTAGCTCAGTGTGTAAGAGGAAATGCCTCTTCCTCTTGGTTTCAAACCTGCCATCTATTAATCTCATGGTTCACTTCCACGAGTCTTGTACTAGAAAATAAGCAACCTGTCATTTCCTAATTGCTTTCTCTACATCTCTCTCAACTTCATATATCAGAGGTGATTATTCCACGTTAGTATGGGTGTTATACCAAACCCTGAAAGCTTCTTTTTAACTTTTATAGGATTGTATTGGCAATACAAGGTTTTTAGGTAGCTGTAATTAATATTCTTGTTAGACTTAGCTCAATAGCTAGCAAAACCAAACTAGACTTTGGATAAGACCACTTCTTTGCTGCTTTTTTACTTTAGATCTGGAGAGGGTTTGTGTACCCATTTGTATGTTTATTTTATTTTATTTTATTTTATTTTATTTTATTTTATTTTATTTTATTTTATTTTATTTTATTTTATTTTATTTTATTTTATTTTATTTTCTAATTCTACTATCTGTTCTAGTAAGATATGTCCATTTACAGGTCTTGTTTGTCTACATGCACTTGCAATGACAGTAGAAGTTTTACCACATAGTTTTTAAGGTGGAGAGTCTGGGCTGGTGCACACTATTGGAGATGTGTTTGTGCCATGGATTTGCAAAGTGGTATAAGGACTTTTTCCTTTTTGTTTTCCCTCCCAAGTAGCTCTTAAATTCAAACAGGGGAGATTTTTTGACTGCTACAGAACATCAAGTTGCTCTTTATAGAACTGTCTGCCAAGGTCTCTTTCCTAAAGGGTGGTGGCTAAGAGCACATCTGAAGAGCATGTCATTATGCACATTAATTGAGGGGGCTTTTTCCTTAGGTGCCTCACCTTTGAATTATCAACACTGAATTCCATCTGGCATTTTTTCTTCAGTATTGTGAAGTTGATTTATTGCCTCTGCATGTCTTCATAGTGAACTTTCATTTTTACCCTGAGCTATCCTGTCTGGGCTGGTGAGCAAGGTCTGTGTTTTCTCCAGACATGGAGTTCATTTACAGATATATATATAAACATTTGTGTGTTGCACAGCTCAAGCACAAACAGACATTTCCTGGAAAGCCCCCTGGCAAACATTCAGGAACTGACCATTATTTCCTCTTTATTGTTTCCCCCTTTTTACCCAGGTATGTACTTTGGGGTCTTACCTATCTCACAGTGGGTTGATTGTTTGTAAGAAATCCAGTTAGACTTTGTCAACCAATTCTCCCTTGTCTATGTGCTCACTGAATCCCTCAAAGAACACAGTAGATTTGTCTTCCTGTCACAGAAACTGTTTGGATTATTCCCACACAAATTATTAAAGGTTATTTTCTCATATATCATGATCTTTCTTCTCATTATAAGTTCTACCACTTGCTTGGTATCCAAACTTGTATGTATCCACTTGAAGAATTTTATTAAAAGGCAGGTTTAAATGAGAGTTCACACACCACAGTCAAAAGATCAATTTTCTCCAACTTGCCTTTTTTTAGAACTCATTTAATGAACAGTATGTGATGATAACAATTTGTTTCTCCTGATAGTTCTTCTTTGTTCATGGAGTTGAGGCAGACAAAATGTGCATTAAGATCTCATGGTGAATAAATATGGAAAATAAAAACTCTTTTACCCTGTTGCTTTTTCTCATTGTTGCTTTCATATTGTCACTGTCTGCTGGTCTGCAAAATCTCTGCAAGACATCCATAATATAGCTAGGTAATTTGTTATTGTTCAATCTTTATGCCTTTTTTAAAGGTGATGCCAAACTAATTTTTAGATTTCTCTTTTTGAATCTGCATATTTCACAGAATCATGGAATCACAGAATAGTTTTGTTTGGAAGGATCCTTAAAGATCTCCTAGTTCCACCTTCCTGCCTTGGGCAGGGACATCTTCCACTAGAGCAGGTTGCCTAAAGCCCCATTTAACCTGACCTTGAATCCTTCCAGGGATGTGGCATCCACAGCATCTCTGGGCAATTTCTTCTAGTGTCTCACCTCCCTCTATATTTAATCTATGGAAAGTAGTTCTCTTCTTTTTTCCTCATTTGAACACAGCTTCACCTTTTTCAGAATATGCCCTCTTTCTTCTCACAGCCTCTCTCATTCTGTTGCTGAGCCCTCCCACAGTTTGTTTGTTTCTTTGGTCTCTATACACAGTATTTTGATGGATAGTATTTCATCTGAGCTGTCAGTAAGGAAGAATCCTCACAATTCTTTCATCTGCAAATAGAATTTTTTGCTAGCTGGTGCTTCATGCCTCAAAGAAACTGGAACAAGCATGTCCCTCACCTGTTGCCTCCCATCCAATGCAGCTTTTCTAATTATTTTCTTAACTTGTCAGTCTATCTTACATTTTTGTTGCTTTTTCTTGAGTTCCTTCAGTTACTCATCTGCCTGCAAGGACTTGTATTGCAGATGAATCTTATGTTGATGTTTAGCTCTGCTTCTGACAAGTCCTCTAAAATCCAGGTAAGGTCTCAGCAGGTTTCAATAAAAAATCTAGGCAGAGATGTCAATTTTCAGGATTGCTCAGGCCACACACTGCTGTTTGTGCCTCAAAGACAACATCACCATATAAATAAATAAACAGAACCTCTGATCCATTCTTTCCCAATGCCATCTAAAGAGATGTGCAGATGAGGGCAATATGGCCCAAGTTTGGCAATGGGGCAGAAGCCAGCAGTATTTGGGGCTGAAAACTATAATTTCAAAATTTTTTATGTTGTTTTTCTGAGTCCCATCACCTCTATGTCTCCCATCAATGAGTGTTCATCAGTATCTTCAACAGGAAGAATTGATGGGTCCCTTGATACACAGATTATCTAAGCTTCACACTTTAATCTCAATTAGATGTAATGAAGGGCTGGTTCTCTGTCATACTAAGTGAGGTCTTTGCTTTTGTGTCATTGACAGTGCTCAGTGTGATCAGGAGGCAGGGACTGGTCTTGTCATTCATTCAGAAAATTTATTCCCAACACAGAAAAAACTGTACCTGGACCTTACCTTGAAAACTTCAAATCTGACAAACCAGCATTTTCAAATGAAGGGGGGGTGGGTGGGAAATAAAGTGTCTATCAAAAGCACCTTGGCCAGAATCTGAATATCAATCAAGTGACCTGGGAAGGGACATATTTCTCAGGAGCTGTGAAGATATGGCATGAGGGTTTTCATCTCAGTTTATTCTGTGTCACTGAACCCTGTAGCTTTAAAATAGGACAACTCAAAGTCTACTACTGGCATCTCAGGGGATAGTAAATCCCAGCCATGTGATGAAATTCACCCTGCAATGTTCACAAACATAGGTCAGCAGGAGGCTAAATGGATTCATAGGGTTTGGCAAGTGAGATGGAAACTCTGAAGATTACTGATGGGCTAACATCATAATGTCAAGAAGTTACTCTTTTGAGTATCCATGGAAAGTATACAGCAAACCCCTGGAAAATAAACTTTAATGTGAAGCAGCCATCTGCCCAAAATCTGGATTTATATTTCAGCTGAGCTTTATGAAGTCCTCTAGGAGCACAAGCTGATGTGAAAATTTAGGTTCTTCAACAAGGTGTTGGCTCTGTTGAGTGAACATATTCAGATCTGTTGGGTTGGATGAGGCAATAGGAGCCATGAGATGTAAAATAATGGTCACTAGAAGATAACAAGTTTCAGAAAGGATTGGAAATACATATGTGAACACTTGCTTTCCACATTCTTGGCTAAAATCCCATATTTACTCCACATTAGCACAGATGTTAATCAACCCACACATTTCTGAAACAATTTTTGTTTCATACAACTGATAGAAATGGACTGCCTATTTTATTATTTGATAAAACCTTTCTAAAGCAATAATCTGTACCAGAAGCAGAACATTATTTGTGTTTGGAAACACAAGGTGCATCCAGAAGTCCTTTCTCAAAAATGGGAAATTATGGAATTTAATGTACAGATCTTCAATTTTGGTACTACTTCTGAGATTTTAGAAAAAACTTACAGAGTATTTGAGAGTGCCAAAAATTAATTCCTAATTTTTAAATATTTTGTGAATGTCATTGCCTCAAAATTTGAGTCATGTAAAATGCATGCATTACTGCTATGATAGGAAAATAGAATTCCATGTCTGTTCATGAATTAGAACATTTCTCCTCCATGATACCTCTTCAGCATCAGAGCTGATTTTGAAAATCTTTACTTTATGACTATCTTCTTTGCAGAAAGAGTAATGTCACCTGATATTTCTACCAGATATATCCAATTAGCAGTGGTTTGCAGGAAAAAAAAAATTAAAAACCAGGGATGTACACACATATTTGCAAACATCACTGGGAGTAAAGTCAGCACTCCTGAGTGTTAGGGACCAGACTGGAGGTGGAAGGGTCTCCTTACAAAGGAGATCTGATGGTAGGCACCTGCCCCTCACACTGACAAATTGCATTCCCTTCCTAATGGTTTTCTGCTTTGTACATCTCATATTAGTTCTTAAACCCGTGACTCTTAATAACAATGAATCCACCTGCTTTTAGTATGGATATGAAAAAATGGTTAGCACATATTTTATGCTTTGATACAAAAGATAATTTTACCTAAGAGCTACCAAGTTTCAACTTCTAAACACCTGATTTGACCAGATGAGTCCATTCAGAAGAGATATGGCAGCAATAATTTATGGGCTGAGGCAGTGGGAGAGAATCTTCCCATCCAGCACAACCCAGAGATTGCTCCGTGCTGTGTCAGTCCTGATTTTACAATGTTGCTTCCGTCATAAACACGTAAATCTGTAAATCCTTGTTGGGTCACTTTGCTTTGGTGCTCATTTAAAATGAATGCAGCTCTGTAGTGTTTGAGAAAACACAGTGACAAAGGAAAAACCATAAAATTAAGCATAACTGAAGTGTTTGTTAAAACAAAACTGATGCCAATCTGGCACACTTGCATTTTTTTCAGTTTTAGTGCTGGAACAGTTCCCTCCAGCAGAAAACAAAAAAACAACAATAAACTACAACCACAATAACAACAAAAAAACCTAAACAAAGAAGGAAACAAAAAAAGCAACACAACCAAACAAATAAAAAAAAAGTCTGAGCCTCAGAAAGGAAAAGAATTCAGTCCAGGCTAAGGGTATTTCTGACAGTCCCAGAAGAAAAACTCCACATGAAGGAAGCTGTTTTAAGAAACAAGGATATTAAGGTTATTTCCATACCATTTCAGGGCTGTCACTTTCTATGATGACTCTATTATGCCAACTTTTTCAATCTTCTATGCCTGAAGTCAAGCCTTGTCACAGGAACCTGTGTTCCCAACACTCCCAAGAACCAGAATTGCTTTCATGTAGAAACCAAAATCCAGACTTTAAGGTGTCAGCATACCTGTGTGTAAGTGGAGGCATATGTTTGTAACTCTTTTCGTTTCCTTGTTAGGAGGAAACTTATTGTTAGTACCAGAAGGTCAAACTGCATGAAGTGAATTTGTGCAGGAATTCACCAAAACCACATCAGCTCTCTGACAGGAAGGACCTAAAGAAAGGAATTAGTAGGATCGGATGTGGTACTTTCTGACAGACAGCCAAACCTACAGGGTCAAAATAAGAAAAAATAGATTTATGCTTAAAATGAAATGTGCACAATTCCCCTTTCTATTGCCATGCTCTGAATTAAAGAACTATTGCATGGAAGTTTATGTACCCAAAAGCCCCAGGCTCACAAAGCCACCCATTTCACCATAACAGTCCTCATTCAACAGAGCTGCAGAAGCAGCATTACTGGTGGGATTTTCCCCATTTTCTTCCCCAGAAGAATGGGATCTGTGTGATTTTCCCAGGGATGGATGTGCCCTCACAGGCAAGGCTCACTGCATGTTTTCCTCTCTCTACCCCATCCACCACCTTGCCCAGGGTTTTTAAGGACAGGGTGATATCCCTTAGCCTGGAAGGGGATGTTTCCATTGCCTAAGGTGACTGTCAGAAGTGCACAGGATCCCTTTTCTGGAGAGCAGGAGGCTTTGCTCATGCAGACCACAGAACCACAGTGATAAGTACCTGCTTCCTGAGGCAAGGGAGAAAATGTCTTGCAAGAAATGTGTAAGAACCCACATTTCAAACTTCATCCTGAAAGTGCTGACCTGTGCTGAAAATGACCTCCACAGACTGCAGGGGGAGGTTCATTGTTCTGTCACAGCCTCTCATGGTCTAAACTATTCACTGGCAAATATTCAGGTGGTGAGTAAGCTTCTCATTCCAATCTATCTGTCTCTCACTGCCTGGTTGGGAGCAGTGCCTTGGAGAGAAGCCCCTTGTTCCATGTGCCTCATGTTTAACCTGATCCTGTCTTTCCTGGTCAGGCATCCCCAGAAGTGAATATTACACAAATGGAAAACATTTATCCCTTAAGATATTGCCCTCCAGGTGAAGGGTGATTCAGAAGAGTTTCCAGCTCAATGCTTAATAACTGCTTTATCAGGTTCAGCATTTTCCCGCACTTGTTCTCATCGGCATATTTTAGATGTGCTTAATGAGCTGAAAGCATCAAAACATCATTCATTTCTGCTCAAAATCATTCCTTGAAGGCACCTGAGAGGGCCCCACTGCTCACCTCCCTTCAGGGGCCACCTCACTGGACCAGAAGCTGACTCACATGAGGACAGGGAGCTGACCAAGGCACCTGTGAGCACACCTGTGCCATCCGAGGGGACAGCAGCTTTCCATCTACCCATGATGGAATTGTCATCACTCTCCTTTTCACACCAGCTGTGGGAAGCAGTGTGGGAAGCAGCAAAGTGACTTGTTTACTACACATGGGCCAGCTTTACCAGGAAAGAAGTTTTTACTAGGATTTGTAAACTCTCTGGTGGCACTGGGAGTAATTAACACCATCTTCACTCATGCTGCCCTCGCCTGGGATGCACTCTGTACATCCCTAGGCCAACCTGCAAAGCCTCTGCTCTGCTCTTTGACCCAAAAGGTCACTGTTCCTTACCCATGAGGCAGAGCAGGAGGGAAATAAGAGGGCACAAGCTGCTGCTGAAATGGGGCACACAGAGGTGTGGGTGCACTGCTCCTGAGGTAACCACTGAGGTGCTGTGGCTTTGGCCAGATGTCAAGATGCACAGCTGGGTAATATAGACCTTTCTTTTCTCCAGAGCCACCTCAGAAACAGCTATTGATTCTTAAGGTAGTAATATTCTTCTGGCATCTCATTCATTCCAAGTTAATTGCTTAAATAGGTAGAAAAGGAAATTTGTGAAATGAAATGTGCTGCTGCATCAGGCATAAAGGAAACTTCGTCCTTATTAAGCTGAAAATGCTTCCCAAAGACAACACATAGGCTTTACTGTGCTGAGGCACTTAAGTTCAATTCTTCAGTGGGGCCACTGTTTAAAGAGAGCATTACTAACTCAGCCACAGCAAGTTTCTGTGCTTCAACTTCCCAGTCACTCAGTTTACTCTTCAGGATGGTTTCCCCTACAGCTTAAAAATATGACCCTGGAAAGAATTGCTAAATAGGTAAATACTTGAGTCTACCAGGGTTTTCTTTCTAGATCCTAACCCTGGCACAGGTTGAAGCCTTGCAAATATGTCCTATCTGCTAAGGAGACTTGTGTTGGTATTGAGTGGCATATTGTTTAGAGAAATAACACATTTTCATTACAGAAGGAGAAAACATTCCAAATAAGCTGCTGCTCAAACACACATTTTTGTGCATGTCAGCAGTGTGAGAAGAATAAGGAGAAAGGAGCAGTTTCATTTTAAGTGATTCATGGAAGAAAAGTTCCAGTTTACATTACCATTAATTTCTCTAGAGTGCTTCTCATTTTCAGGATGCAATTTTGTGCTTCCTTCTCACAGCAGACTTTTCACAACATGTGTAGCAGTGCTCATTTTAGAATTGGCTGTTTCACCTCTCTAAATAAAGCTACTTTAGTACCTGCATTAATTCCTTGTACTGGCCATTACTAACATTTAAAAATGCCTTTATGCAGAGATACTGCCACAGCAGCTATTCATTGAATTACTGAGAGTAGTTGGTGTCTTTTAAAGCAGCTCTTTTAATGTTTCTATTCATTATTTGTTTTTATTTGTGACCTCCATTGTATTGGCTCACAGTTAGGTAATTCTGGGAAAGTTTCTTTTTCCTGAATTAAGACCTGATGAAGGTCTGAAGGGTGTTCAAGGGGCTGGCCCAGATGCCATCCCGGGGTCTGCTGCCATCAACTTTCCTGTGTCTGTGAGCAATTTTCTCCAGGAAAAAAAACCCCAAAAAACAACAAACCAGTCAAAGGAGACTTTAATCCTCTGTGGAGTGTTTTTTCTTCCTCAGCTGTGGTGCAGCCATGTGACGAGCTGTTCTCTCCTTACACCTTAGCTACCAGTGATTGCCAATGCAACCAGTGATTGCCAAAACAGAGACCTATTCCTGCTCTCTCATGGTCCTCAAGGCTCTCCAGCTCAGTGGCAGCAGGGTAAGCCAGGCATTGCCAACTCCTGGCATT
Organism: Erithacus rubecula; assembly: GCF_903797595.1. Taxonomy (NCBI): domain Eukaryota; kingdom Metazoa; phylum Chordata; class Aves; order Passeriformes; family Muscicapidae; genus Erithacus; species Erithacus rubecula. The sequence continues at coordinate 6,452,271 of NC_136687.1, forward strand.
CCTAATCCAGAGGTGCAGCTCCCAGGTTTTGGTTCAGGGTCCTGGTGTGGTCTGAGTGAATGACTTTGCTGGAGAGCATCTCCTCCAACTGCAAGGGCCTTCTCAGTTTAAGTTTTCTCCAAAGGAAACAAAAAAAAAAAAACCCTATTTTATTTTTTTTTCCCCCTGAAGAAAATGCCATATTGTCATGTTTGAGGTTTTGTTTAAGGGGTGAGGTGCAAACTACTGTGCAGTGAAATTCTGTGGGATATGGTTGAGTGCTCAGTTCAAGAGTTAAAATTACAGGCAGTCAGAGAAAGGTGAGTGAGGAAAAAAAAGGAGGAACAGCAAAGAACTAAAGGGAACTGTCAGTGTGGAGCAAGGCAAATCTGGAAGGATGGTGCTGAGAAAGTCAGGATTTTTTCAAAAGTAGCAGAACAAGTTTTGTGCAGTTCAGTACGAGTCTGTAGCTGTGAGTTCACTGGCATCCTTCAGGCATCAGCAAAACAGGCAATAACTCTCCAAACTCTGTGTTCTCTCATATTCTGCCTGAAAGAACATTTTAGCTGCTGTGCTGACACTGACACACATTGCTGCTCTGGAAGGAGATAGCTGCAGTAAGGTACAATGACAGCAGACAGCAGCATTTGGTGCTCAAGCAATGAGAGCACCACTGCCTTGCTGGGTAAATTGGCTTCACCAAGCCTGAGGAAATAACAATTTCATCTAGATCTTTGCACTTTAAGCCCATCCTTTTTCTATCAGGCATGCACAGAATCAGCAAATAATTCCCTCTCTCTCTACTTCAGTAGCTTTCTTATTTCTGGAGATGCTCTCTGATCCATCTCAATGGATTTCCAGCTCCAGTACTGCTTCTGGGGTTTGATCTCCCTACAACTGCTGCTTTACCTTCTGCACAGCAAAACAAAACTGAAATTTTCTGGCAGGTTCTCTTGTAATGAAAATAAGGAGGCTGACAAAAATATTAGTCATTAATGCTCACTCCCACTGACATAGCCTGTCTGTTCATCCTTGTGGCTCTTTTTTACACTTGTAACTACAGTATGTGGTTGAGAAGTAACTTCACCCTTGCTCTTTTAATAGGCACTGTTTCTAAACATAGGAGATTTCAGCAAAACACACCACACACAAACACCCCACCCCAAATACTAATCAGGTACTTCTGTAGGACAAGAAATTTAATTTGGGGGAAGTGGAAATGATTTACAAGAGAGAGATATTTGTAAGAAAAAGGCCCTAAGAAGAAAGGCTTTAAAGCTGCACCTTTGAACATAAAAAGCAATAGGAAGTGCTTCCCAGAGGACATGTCATACATTCTGTACAGCACCAACATTTTAAATGATGTGGAAGTTCAAGGCAGCCACTCTCTGTCTAGTCCATGTCTGTCATTCCTGCTCTAGGGTAGACTGGCTGAATGAACAACAAGCCTTACCTGTGACAGTTCAATGCCACAACAGCATCAGGCTCTGCCCAGAACTGCTAGATTTAATGCAGCATTTCACAATCTCAGATGATTTTTAAGTGAAGTTTGTAAGGCTGGTGGCTATTTACCCAGGAGTTTGTTCATGATTTGGCTGAGGATACACTTCCAGAAGCCTGAGACTGGTGCTCTGCACTGCTGTCCATCAATGCACAGAGTGTTGAGGATGGTGATGGAGCAGCCCCTGCTCCAGAGGAAGGGTGTGCAAGTTCAACAAAACACTGGTGTCCAAAGGAGCCTGCGGTGAAGGAGACCTCTAAAGAGCCATTAATGGGGCTAAAAAGAAAGCCTTGTGAGAACACTTTAGCTTTCATGAGTTTTCTGCCCTGGGGAGATCTGCAAAGAGGCAGCTGAAAGATAAAGAAACTACTCATATTTGCCTGTTTGTTTGCCTTGGTGTCAGTTATCTGGTACTTGATAAATGCAGAAATTGTGTTCGCTCAGCTGCTAGGATGATGAAATTGTACTTTCTTCATCTGCTGTGGTTCTGGCAAGACATAAAGAATAACAAAAACCAGGTTATTAGGAAACTCAGTGTCTGAACCCTAGAATTTCAGAGCTGTGCTCAGGTTTAACTGACCTTTCTCAATGGGAACAGCAGTCACTGCCTTCATATTTCAGGCTCAGGTCAGGTACCAAATTCCTGAATAAATGTGCAAACCTTCCCAAAGTCTTGAGTTTGCTCCATTGAGGCTTTCATCTGCCTTCCAGAGAGATTAGAAATGGTAGTAGAACAACTCATTTCTGGAATCCAGGACAAGCAGGAGTCTCACAAATCACTCCAATCCAGGTTTAGTTCCAGAAACAAGGAACGAGTACTGCAGAGCACTCAGTTATTCTGCTTTTTTTTCCTCTAGGAGAAAAGCAGTCATTCATATACCTGGACAAACTTGCCTTGCTTCATTTCCAAACTAAATGAACACTTTGCTCTCAGTTTGGCTTCAGTACACAACAGTGAAAATGAGAAAAGAGTCCAACAACACATTAATAGATTCCAGAAATTCTGTACAATGTCAACAAAGAAGTCACTGAGCTATTTCAAAAAATTTGAAGTATTTGCAAGTTATCATGAAGTGAAATACATTGTTCCTCTTATGGTTCATAAAAGATGCTCTATGAAATGTAGAAAGGATTCCAATTACTATCTTACCAGAAAGAAAATAATAATTGATTTGTATTTAAGCTGAATTGTAGCAATTTATTAGACAAATTGTTTCACTTTTAACCAAATAACTTGATTTGTAGCATGTCATTTCCACTGAGTGCAAACAGAAAATTCTCTTTTGCTAAATGGTTTCATGGTCTTTTGTATAGATATTCTACAAATGCTCATGGTTCTGCAAGTCTTGAGCGAAAGACATTTTCTCAGAAAAGGTAAGGAACAAATCTAAGAAAATTAGTAAAATACTGATAGGCCTAATAGGAGACATCTAATTAATAGTAAGTCAAAAGTCACGTTTGGATTTTCCTACATGCTAAAGGAAGAATTGAAGTGTCCAAAGTCACCTCTAATTTTTAAGCTCTAATTAAACTCTAATTTCCCTGGTGGAGTTGAGTGTCTGGCGATTTTCTCTTCAGCTGTATAATAGAGGTTTCTACTGTATTTTATGGAGGAATCTACTCTTTTCCTTCCTCACCAGAATGTTGTGGGACTGACTCAGAATAAAACTTTCAGCAGCTGGCTCTGAGGAGTGGGTGGCTTGTCTGAGATGTTAGTTTGCATTGCAGTATCAAAAATGGTATCCACTTGATTCCCTGATAGCTACAGGGACTGATTTCTATGCAAGTGATAAGAAAATAATTTGAGAATGTCAGGTTTCCATTTCCCATTACCTTATTTCCTTTCTCAAAGGCTGTTTTTTGGGTTTACAGAATGAGATTAGTTATCACTAACCAGGGATATCACTATTTATTCAGCTTATCAAGGTGGATTCTTTTTATTGCCTAGAAGGGAGTGCCTGCTATTTCCATTTTCCTGAGAAAAATGGGAGTTGAGACATATATCTGGAAGCAGCCTATAGTGATGACACGTGAGATCACAGACCTCTGACCACACCAGAGATTTCAAAGAGAATTTAAACACCTTAAAACCACTGTGGGCTTGGTCACTTATCCTACCAAGGTCGTTTTAGGCTGGTTCAGGTAAATGAATTTAGTTCAGAATCTGAGTGTTGCTGCTGTGGTGGCACCTTCCTTTATTGCTTTATTTTATCTTCACCAAGTAAGAGTAAATGCCAAGCACTTGATGAGGGTTAGCAATTCTTGTTTAAGAATACATTAACTACAGAACCCAAAATGTTGAATCTCTTCTTGTGTTGATTCATTTCTACCCCTAATTTGGTTTTAATTTCCACACACCTCAGTTTAAGACCCAGTGATATGTAAGTGATAGAAAGGCACAGGCATCTTTCTAAGTCTGATTTCTGAGGAATAAACTCCTGAATTAACAACTTGGTCTTCAAAGAAGTGTCTGGTAAAGGAAAAGAAGGTTATTCTGAAAAACACTACTGTTTATTATGTCCCTGGAGATCATTATCATTCCAGAATGGCTGCAGACCTCACAACCACTGGAGAACATAGGAAATCTTGTGCTTTATCATGAATATTTTATTTCATTCACATTAAAATAATAAAAAAATCCAGCTTCCACTGAATTCCTGTACATTCAAAGGCAAAATGTAAATATTCCCCTAGAGAACAGTCTACTGGATGACTGCAGAACAGGAGAAAATTAAATTCAGGTGAATATATAATAAAAAGCAACTCCTTTCATGTAGCTTCATTATTATAATTCATTGCTAACCTCTTGCTGAATTCTTAATGATGACAAAAGTAATTTGTGGCAGTGGCATTAATGTTGAAATATCACACTTCAGCACAGCTTTTTTTCATTCTCTGAACTTTCATTCTCTACCTCACTTTTCTGAAAGGTTTTTCCACCTCTGCTCTCTCAGCTTATCACCACACATATTGTGGGGGTTTCTAAGATTTTTTTTTCCCAGCTATTATTTTTGGGAGGTTTTGTTTGTTTGTTTAGTTTTTTTTGGTTTTTTGGGTTTTTTGAGTTGTTTTTTTTTTTTGTTTGTTTGTTTTTGAAGGGAATAAACCTGTTATTAGAGAACTGTTAAAGATCCCCTTTTGTCCCTGGGACTGTTTCTGCATTTAAATCTCTTGGGCCAGGACTGAATAGACCATGCTGCTCAAAGCCTTTTCCTCTGTATAGGCAGTAATTCTAATCAGTGCAATTTCTGATTTAGGAAATTTGTCCTTTGTTAGAAATTGAAAAGCTCACTTGCTAAATAGCCTCAAAAATTAGTTTTCTGTTGTCCTGAAAAAAATATCGTCTTGGTGTAAGTCTAAAACCAATATTTTTTTTATTCTTCTTTACCTAAGAATCCAGTATAGCTATTCCCTTGTGTGCAGAGAGGTTGTAAATGTATTTTTGATTCCACTCATAGGTGAACAAGGAGGACACAGAGCAAAGAGGGATTTGCCCAGGGCCATGCAGACACTGTGGAGAGCAGGGACTGGAACCAGCTTTCCCACATTCCTTCTCTGGTTCAGTAAGAGACCAAGGCAATTTCAGTCAGTAGATATCACAGGGTTCCTCACCTGGCCTGGCCTCACATTTCCCAGCACAGCAGTCAGGTACAATATTTTCTGCAAGATCATTTCTCTTTCCTGGTGTTCCCATTTACCTGCTTTCCTATGGTGTGATCACAATTTCCCTCAGAAAATGCTGGCAGGAAGAAGAGTGATTTTACCTTCAGTCAAAGATCTCCAGATTTGGCAGTGACATTGTCAGACTGGCACTTCTGGTAGTAGAGTCATAGGCAAATGGCCTTTCTGCAAATATCCTGTTTCTTCTTCACCAAGTTGCTGGTATATATGAAATTTTATTTATTTATTTATTTATCTATGGTTTCCTCTTCAGAAATATGCAAGAGCTGCTCTGTCCTTTTTAAGGCTATAGACAGGAATGATGAGTTACTTTTTGCCATCTCTGAAATATCTCCACTGGGAAAATCCAAAAGCTCCTTACATCTTGTAATACTTTGGTGTAAGCAACACTCTAAATTGCAGTGACTGTGCTTGCTTTAAAGTGCTACCAATTTCTACAGTGAAGTCCAGTGTTTCTCAAACTTAATAGGAAGAATAGAGGAAAAAAATTAGATGATTCATTAATTCTGTATCTTCACTGCACTGGTAAATTCTAAAACACTGCTCAGGAGAGAAAAAAACAAGGTTTTGAGGGATTCTAGGGATCTTTCTCATGTCTGCATGTGTAAGACACATGACAGTAAAACTAATTTGATTTATCTTCACCTCACTGCTAGTGATAATTTCAGTCTGAGATTAACACCTGTATGTCAGCAGAGAATGTGGGAGGGAGGGGGATGACAGAACAACAGTAACACTGTACAGCTCTTTATTAATTATCTGATAAAAGACTGCTGGTGGAAAAAATATATGTTAAAATACCTTCCTGATGTTCAAGGCTCTTTAGTGTATGAGCAGTTTTGCTCAGGATTCTTGGTTCAGTATTTTTAGAAGTGTTTAGTATGTTTAGAAGTGTTCTTGGTATATTCCTACTTAAATCTCCAATGTATCATGGTTCACAAGATCCCTCTGTGCCCAGCCCCACAAAGATGGCAGAATCTTTAAGGGCACTGGTTCTACAACTGGCATCTATATGCCTTATAAGAAATAATATTCAGGAGAAAGATTTCTGGAATAGCAGAAATTAGGTTGGCTGCTGCTGGAAAACCACAGCATTGCCTCAATAAAATACAGTGACAGGTATAACAATTGTCCTATGAGCGAGATGTTTTACACCAACACACCTTTCTGGGAAATACTGAATTATCAGTCAGTGCAACACTCCTGCTAACCAGGAGTATTCCCAAGTGTGTAGCCAGTGCAGTGTGAGGTCTGTGCCCTGCTAGCCCATCCAGGAGCTGGTGGATGCTGTCACCTCATCCATGCCCAAACACGGGCGCCTCGCTCGCCGCTCCAACCGCAGGCGACTCCGTGTCTCTGTGCCTTGAGAAATGATGTGCCAGAGAGTCCTTGGAAACAGAGCTGTGACTGCCCAGGGACAGCATCCACACAGAGCTGAGGAAGGTTTCTGGGCAGCAGCCAGGCTAATTCCTGCTCTCATTTCCACCAAAATAAACCCGAAATTGTGTGACAGAAGCAGAGAAGCTCATCAGCACCTCAAACACACACAACTGAGATCCCTGCAGCCAGCAGCACCTTCCCTGGGGACACAGGTACAGCCTGCCTGGGGCACTCTGGGCCCAGGGCTTATGGAGTTTGTCCTCAATCCCCCTCCAGACGAGCTCTCCTTGCAATTCCAAAAACGTAGTTCAGTAGCACAGCGCAGCTTGGCTGATGACGAGGGGACACAGAGCAACTTTGGAAACACAAACTGGCACGGGGAGAGAGTCTTTTTGGCTTTGAAAGGACAGCACACACGTTCAGGGCCAGAATGTGTAAAGACTTTTGTTCACAAACAGAAATCCCTTGTGCTGACAGGCTCTGAACAAGGCTGGCACTCTTGTGATCGCAATATGAAAGTTGCCTTGTGCTGGGATTAGCTGAGTGAACAGTTTGCAGCAAGTAATAGACTCAAAAAATTTAGGATAGTACTCCAATATTAAAAAAAAAAAAATAAAAAGGCCTGTGAAAGCTCTGCTGTCTTAACTTTGCTCTCTCTCTAAAATCAGCAAATGTTTCAGGAGAAGATGCTTCAGCCCAAGAGTGGATCATGGTCTGTTACAAATATTCACCTTTCAAGGTGTGGTACTCAATCAGTGTGACCCACATCCATGGATCCATGACTGCTGTCTGCTTGCATCTCTGGAGCAATGACCTGCTCCTTGCAGCAGCAGGACTCTTTTCCTCCAACTTACCCAAGATTTTGCAAAGTTAGCAAGGTCAGATCTCTGTGCCAAGTCGCAGAGGGATTCTCAGCCAACTTTGTCTTGTTTTATCACAGGTGCATCATACTGTCAGAGACACAAACTTTGCTGGCAAAATTGTCACCTTCCTGACAGAGGGTTCTACTAGCAAGAGATTGAAGTGTCCACATGGACATTCTCCTGACCTCAGCTCTCTCATCTGAGGCAGGATTGGCTTCCCTTGGGCAAGGTGCTGCTCCCAAAATCTAGAGATGGAGTACAAACAGGCCAAGCAACTCTTACACACCCTCAAGGCTGCTGTGGAGGAAAGAGGCTGAAATAAGATTGTGCTGAAATTTCTGTTTCTGATCAAAGTCCTATCTTTTACAGGCCACCCTTTTTATTTTAATTTCTCCTCAAATTAATTTCAGATCAGCTTCAAAAAAGAGAATTACTCAAATGTCACTTTTCTCTGTGAATATTCATATGTTCCAGCTTCCCCAGACCAAGCATCCTCCAAAGAGGTCATGAGCACAGACATAACAAAATCCCAGGATTATTTCCATCACTTTCTTTTCACTTCAGGCAGATGTGAAGCTTGGTTCTCCATTTCACTGCAATAGTTTAGTTCTTGTATCCTGTTGTGTTAATTATCTGTAAGGGAGCTAATTATTATTGGATAAGTCAATTTATGTAATTTGACTAACACTGAGGAGTGAGCCAAGCCTAAAAATTACTGGCTTCAAAATTATGAGACTCAAATTTTTCGAAAAGCCATTTTCTTTCTTTGCTAAAACTGAGTTCCACATTTTCCCTCAGTTCCAGCCTTTCTGCAGTGATGAGAAACTTCTTGGTGTCTGAATGATCAGTGTCTTGTTACTTTGCAGGGCTCATGCTGGGAAAGCACCAGCATTGGCAAAAGCCCCAGTGTGATGTGGGCACCTGGGAGGGCTGTCCTGGGCAAGCAAGAAGATCAGAGAGGGCCCTCAAAGCCAAGGACAGCAGAAGGTGCACATGATCAAAGTCATTTGAGAGCAGTTTGGGACTAACAAACACCCCAGAGTGGTGTCCCTTGCATGGCTGTATGTGCTGCCATCAGCTGTCTGGGACCATTCAGGGGTTTGTTGTTGAATTTCTTACACACCTGTCACTAGACTGTGGGTCCTAGAATCACTGAATCATGGAATGGTTTGGGTTTGAAGGGATCTTAAAGATCATCTTGTTCCAATCCCTCTGCCATGGGCAGGGACACCTTCCACAATCCCAGGTTGCTCAAAGTCCCATCCAGCCTGACCTTGGACACTCCCAGCCATGGAGCAGCCACAGCTTGCTACAGTGCCTCATCACTTTCACAGAAAAGAATTTCTTCCTGTTATCTAACCTAGAGTTCCCCACTTTCAATCTGTTTCCATCACTCCTTGTCCTGTCACTACAGTCACTGATGAAGAGCCCCTCTCCAGCTTCCCTGCAGGTCCTGTTCAGACACTGGAAGGATGCTGGGAGGTCTCCACACTGCCCTCCCTTCTCCAGACTGAGCAGCCTCCCCTTTCTCAGCCTGTTTCACACCCCATACCCTGTCCCACCAGGCTCTGACCACTGAGGAGCCCCAGGGTGGGTGAGTGAAAGCAGTTCTGTGGGAATTTCAAGACCAATGGCAAGCCTGTGAGATCCAAGCCTGAGCCAGGGGAGGAATCTTTCGGTTTTTAAAAAGACACTTTTACCTGCTTTCCTCTCTGCCACTCAATGTGAAGCAGCATCTGTTCCCCACTTGCAGGACATGCCTCCAAATGGGCCTTTTTTCCCCTTTTTTCCACACTTACAACCCTTTATTCATGTCTTTGCTCAGTCACTATATTAGCTGCATGAGGGACTCTGTGCAAAACCATCTGAGAGTGAATGGGAAGGACCCTTCCACTGAATATGTGGTCAGGACTCACAGCACAAGCATTTTCCAGCAGCACTGAAAGGATTAATTGAAATGTTGAGCCAGAGCAGTAATTATTTTACCAAACAGTGAAACGCTATTCAGCCCTCACTTTTCAACTGCTACTGATGCAATCAAGGCCAAATGGAGCCAAGATATAAAATTACTGCTGCAGTCCAGCATTTTAAAAGCAATTAAAAGTGAGAGGTGCCCATGATTACAGTGTAAGAAAGAGGGTTTTCATTAAACAAATGGGTGTAATGCTTGCTCTAAACCCTGCTTCCCAGCAAAACAAAACATACAGGACTGGACTCACTTCTGACTTTCCAGAATGAATCCATTCACTTGAGTAGAGTTACTCCAGATTTATTCAGTGAGATCAGAATCACACCTGCACAGTGAGAGACGTTAGAGGTGCTTTTCCTTTGCTTTGTGTTACTTTCCTGTAAGTGTATTTTTGTCTCTTCCTATCTACAGTTCAAATACAGGGAAAACAATAAAAGTCCCAAAGAAGAAACTCAACTGGGTTGGGGAGCAGGAAGTGAAAATATTCCAGTCTTCATGTTTATTCTTGCCATAGGAATAAATAGGGCTTGGTTCAGTGCACAGTTCTGTCTCAGCATGTTGTGTTTGCTTCTCCTTAGGCTGGCAAAGCTTCACTGCCTGCTGTGAAATCACCTCCACAGCGAGCAAATAGAAACTGGCTGATGCTCAGAGGGGACAGCAGTAATCTGGAGCTGCTGAGTGATCTGCTCTCTCAAACCTGCACTCTGTGATCCTCACCCTTATGCTAGCAGTGAAGAGCTCTGAATGTTTATCACCATGAATCTGCCTCCTCTAGTCAGCTGAAGAGAAGGACATTTCCCCCATCAGCATTGCATGCTCTTATTTATCAACCAAATACACACATTTTTGCTCCTTAATACACTTGGAACTTCCAAAAAAATTCAACCACCTTTGCTGAAATTTTCCATGTTTAATTTCTCACCAAAGGTGAGCCTGCATTTTTTGAAAAGCCAGAGGAAAATTCCATTGGCTGCTTGTGAACTGAAAAGAAGTGCCAAAACAAAGAAACACTTTCTCCCATTTGAGACAGCTTCTAGCCACAGGTCATTAGGGAGTGAAACACCAACCATCCAACACAAAGGAGCTGTGCACAAAACTTATGAAGATCTCAACCCACCATTCAACAGGCAAGAGCTACACCTGGACTTGCACAAGCAATGGCAGCTTGGAAATCAAGCTGGTTCAGCTGGTTTTCCTATGTAATTCAGTTCCTATGTAATTTCCTATGTAATTCAGTTGGTTTTCCTATGTAACCAAACCAAGCCCTGCAGAAAGCTGCAGCATCCTTCCAGCCATCAGACAACAACTCAGCTGGACATGAACATCAGCAATAATGTGGTAAAATGTAGGGTGTCTGTTTGGGAATTGTCTGTTTTGTGGCTAGTTGGACACCTACCACCCTAAAAGGCTCCCTGCATATCCCTCTGCCTTTTATCCACCTTTTTTCAATGAAGTAAACATTTTTCCCAACAACTGTCCTGGTTCTAGCCTGAATTGCCAAAAATTACCCTCTGACTCTGAACAGAAGACATGGCCAATAATTTTCTACCTTTCATGGCCAACACAGAACTAGCTAGTCTCTTTCCAAAAGAACCAAACCCTGGGATAAAAAAGTCTTTGTAGATTTTCTAGGAGGAGGAGTGGGGACTATTTCACCATTGAAGGAATTTTGAAAGTTTGGTCTTGAATGAAAACAACGTTGTAGAGGTCTCCTTGATCCAATAATAGAAAACTCTCCTGAATGCAATTGCCTGCACAACTTTGCTTTGGAAAGTGTAAAGCAGGCCAACCTTTCCTGCTATTTAATTTTCATTTTTCTTTCTTTCACTCCCATTTCTGTTTCTTTCTGCCCATTGTGATCTTCTCCCTAAGCTGTTGGGGTTTTCTGTGCTTTCTCTCTGTACTAGTGCCATCTGAGTCACTGGGCACAGAGTAGAGCTGTTCACCCTCTAGCAGAGGGAGCTCTCTGGGGTGGGACTGGAACACATTAGGGAAGTTTATTATGGCCCCTGTCCTGGCTGGCACTCTGGGATTGAAGTAGGTGCCTGCAGAGCTAAAAGCCCAGGTTGTTGCAGGCTGGGGTTCAGAGCCAGCCCCATCCTCTGAGGATTAGCACAGAGGGGCACTTGTGAATGGCCCATGTGATATCTGCTCAGGAGGTAAACAGAGGATTTCAGTCTCCTGGGCTGTCAAACCAACTCCTTTGACAAGCTCTAAATTCACTTAAAGCCATGTAATTTGAACATGCTGTGGGGTCCAAGTCTGCTTCACCCTTGATACTGACTAAATGGGCCCATTAAGGTTTAGCCAAGTTTTGTGTGGTTTGTTCGTAAACAGGCACCGTGACGCCTACTCCAGGGAGATAAACCCTCCTGCCACAGCACAATAGGGGCTGCTCACAGGATGGGAATCCGTGGCTTTAAAATTGTCAGAGGGTGGGGGGGAAAGCAAAAAAAGAACTGTGCCCAAAAAATGTTATTAAACTTCAGCAACTTTACCATCTCGGATCAAGACTGTGTTTTTGCTAAGCTGTGATTTCATCAGCACTTGAATCACGAGCACAGTCTTTTATAAATCAGATTTTTATAAACTTTTAACATGGGACAGAACTTTGCATACAACTTGTCACCTAGGAGAGAAACTTTTTTTTTTCTTTCTAAAGTTAAGAAATTTAAACATTATGTAGGTACCTCTAAGTGCCAGGATGATTCAGGAGAAGAAAATTGTATGTAGGAAAACACTTGATTTGAGGTTTTGGGAGGTTTTTTTTGTGAAATCACTGCAGCATCAATGCAGACTCAGCTGTCAGGTTGTTCTCACAATTCTTCTCTGAACCAGCATCAGACATCACTTGGCAATCATATGAACCAGATGCAGTCTTCCATAACACTGAATATGAGTCTCAAACAGGATGATTTGGTAAATGTGTTCCAAACTTCAACAAGAAGCACAAGCTGAACACTGTCACCTAAATATTTCTGGAAAAAAGTCTGTTTTTTTTATTGGAACCATACCAACTTCTTCAAATCAACATCTATGTATTAAAATAGATTTTTAAGATTCAATTTTTGAGATTCTCCAGTGGCATCTCTAGGTAGGAACCCAAATTATTGCCACAGGCAGGAAAAATAGGTTAAGGAGAAAGTAGCTAAGTAGCCCAGAGATGCTGATTGAAGGCACAGGGAACTAAAGGTTGCAAAGGACCAGTTTTCATCTGAGTTGCTGATTTCAAACATCTTAGAAGAGACCATGGTTTAAAAAATAATTGCAAAGAAATTGGACAGATAAGAATTCACTGTTGGTCATTGTTGTCCAGCGTGTGGACACTGTTGTCCCAGTGACAGAGTGTGACACCAGGAGAACATGGCCACAAATGGGCAGGGTTGGAGCACTCCCAAGGGCACAGGAGGCAGAAAAACCACAGGGCACCAAGCCTCCCAGCAGGGTCACAAACCATGCCCTCTGAGCATGGCTGTCTCACAGCACAGGCACCCACAGCAAGCTCTTCTTGAAGCACACTGCCCAAAGAGAGCTGGCAACATTGTGTTATGGCTATCTGCTCTCACTGGCAATATTTGCTTTATCAGTTTTGTGCCTTAGTCATCCCTATGGCATGTAATAAGTTTGCAGTGGTGGGTTAACCCTCTTTTTGCTCATATTATCCTTTGAAGGGCTGTGCTTGCAGAGTAGTTTGGATGTTGATATATTCCCACCATGAGGGCCAGTGAAAGGCTCTCACTGACTGCTGCAGGGTAAATTCCCTACTTTTTTTTAAGAAGAAAGCTTATAAAAACAAGTGAGAAGCAGCCCTGAACCCCTCCTGGAGCTGGATTCAATCTCACTTCTCAGGACTCCTAAAGCCAAACCCCACTTTTCTGGTCCACACTTCACTCCCTGACCCTCTGCAGCTTTCCAAGTTCCTCATCACTTTTCTCCTTCAGGTTTTCTGAATGCACACAAACCTTCTGGATCATTCCCCAGTGTTTAGGCTTAGCAGTATTCCTTTGAATTGTGAGCTGGGTAAGATGAATGCCTTTATAACAGCTGGAAAGGAGGAAACAACACCCTGCAAAAACCAGCAGCCATCCAAGCACCAAATCTGCTGGCTCTCCAGGTGTGTCTTGGCTCTGCTCAGGAGCATTTGCTGTCCTTCCTTAGACCCTTAGTGCTGCTTCAGTGTTTTTCTGTATACCTGATGCTTTCCCCTGTTCAGTGCCTCAGATTTTCAGCCCTCCGTGTGGAAAGGACTGCTCCTCTTACACGTGAGACTTCAGGGAAAGTGAATGAACAGAAGAGAGCACTTAGAGCCCAGACGCTGAAAGGCTTCTTACACAAAACACAAAAGAGCTTTTCTTCGCATCAGTGTTTTCAAGAGACAAAAGAAAACACATTTTCTGAAGTGTTCCTTGGAGATACTTTGTTTTGAAGTGGTTAAAGAATTTCGAATGTGAGATAAGGGGGAGACACTGGCATGGAGTGAGGATAACAGCTTGTTCCTCCAAGGGCTAGGATTAAATTGCAGGGAATGCTGGCACTCAGCCCGAGCTCAGCTTCCCCAGCCCCAACACTTGCTTGAAAAGGTAGAACTGGAAACATGTGCTTTGCACTCTCTTCTTATCATCGCCCTCCCTGCTTCAACCATTGTTATGTGCTCTGGCACTCACAAAGCCTGCATCTAGGTTTTGCTCAAGACAGGGTCGATAAGACAGATGATGGATGTGGAAAACTCCTCCCTGAGAGGGTTTGACTGGGGCCGCATTTGAAGCTGCTGGCAAAGGACTCTTCTGTTGTTTGTGTTGCTCTATGCCCAGTATCAGGACAGTCCCATTCTGCAGAAGGCTGCACACTGTGGAGCAGAGATGCTGCATTATCAGGTTGACAGCACTTATTGCTGGATTATTTCAGCTCCTCTTTCGACATGATGAAACTCAAGATCTCTTCCATGAGCAGTTTGCACTCTGTCTCCTTACCTGCTTCTGCTGGTTTTTTTCAGCATCAGAGACTTGCTTGCAGACATTTCAAGCTTAGCAAAATTCAAGCCAGAAACTGCAAATCACTCACAAGGTCCTCCCCGCTCAGTTTGCAGGCACTGCTGACAGATATGAGATGTTTCACCTATCTAACCCTCAACACACATGTTCTCACAGCAGATGGGTGAGTGGGGATTTTCATGTGCTCAAAGGAGCATGGACTGGCAGATTGGTCAGGTCTGTGAATCAGAAAATACTGCGAGGCCTTTTTTGTGTGCTGACAGAGAATGTCAAGACCTGTGTTTGCCTACATCCATTTATCATAGCTTGGTATGTTCAAAAATGTTGTTGTTCTTCATTAACTCTTTCATCTGTAAAAAGCCAGAATCTTCATGCTGTCTTTGCAGCTGCATTCCTGGGTCTCCCAGGTTAATTGATTAATGAAGTGAGCTGCTGGTATCTGTGGAAGAGAGGACATCTTGATTTAATGTAGATACTGCAGTGATGGTCACTGGAGGCCTGATGTAAACACAGGGGGCTGGTATGCAAAAAAGAAAGATAGACCCCCTATGTGTTAAATAGCAAGAGTAGCATTTTACACTTTTAAAATAAGGGAGAAGGTTGGAGCTGATGGAAATGAGGGCAGGAAACACACAGAGCCTTGTCTGAGATCAACTGGTTAGAAGGGGGACACCTAAGCCTTGTATCCAAGCCACAAATTAATCAATTTTCAGTTTTAGGAGGGTATATCTTGCTAAATATGTGAGCTATGTGTCTGTCCCTGGCTTACTCATTATCTCCTGGTGAGAAATGAAGAACAGTCCCATCCCTAAGTGGGCAGAAGGCAGGGACACATGCTGAGCCATAAAGCTCCCTGCTCCTAAACCCAGCCCCTGCAAGCAGGTAAGCTTTGTGCTGCTCCCTATCTCAATCTCCAAGAGCAATTTTGGCATGTCCTGGCATGGCTGGGTTGCAGGTGATTCTGTGCTCATCACTCTCCTGTGCCAAATCACAACAGGTCCCAGATACAACCCAGCTAAGCACAAATATTATTACTGCAAGGATTAGGACTCCCTTGGGGATCAAAGAGAGTCATAAAACCCACTTCCCAGGGTACAAAAACATACTGGCACTGTACTGGGGCAAAAAATGTCCCATCAAAATCAGAAGTGTCAGTTTGAGCCTTGATCCTTTTTTACTCCCAAGAACACTGCTGTGTGGTTTGTGTTTCATTTGATTAAGGATTTTGGGAGACAAAATACAGATTTTAGCCTATATGTCTTAAGTAGTTGTATCATAGAGTTTGGCCTGTGTTGTCTCTGACATATTGTATACATGCAGCTTTATTTAAGTAACAGCTGGGATATATGAACATATGTCATCTATCAAAGATTGGAGAGGGAAACGCATGAGCTGGTGCATTTTTGTATAACTTGCTGTCATCACATTCATGTAAAAAGAATTAAGTCTCAAACAAAAAAACTTGTTGCTCCATCTGACCATGGAAATCTTCTTCCTTTAACCTTATGGCCTGCATGGTTGAGTAACTGTATGGAAAATTTTAAGTGGATAGTAAAGAGATCAAAAGAACTCCATCCATTATAAATTATTGGAGTCTCTTGTGCTTCAGGAAAAAAACAGACTCAGGTTGTGTTTGTGTTCCTGTGGGTTGTTGTTGTTTTAACCTGTTAGTATTTGCTTCTTTAATTTCTTATTTTGATGCTAACTGTGCCCATCATCCTAAAAATAAATCATAAAAACAGGGACTGTAAACTCTGTGGAGTTAGGACACTTCATGTTTTGCTCTTGGAGTGGCAGGGCTCTGTTCAAGGATATAAATAAAAGTTAGTGATTTGGGGCCCTTTCATGGACTGACAAACCTTAAGGGACCAAAGCCCCCAGGGAAAATGTTGTGTGTCTATTGGGATTTTGTAGGAGGTATCAGATTCCCTCTTCCCCAGGTAACACAGGTGATACTGGTGTGATAAGGTGTGATAACAGGGTGTGGGGAGCCTGTGGAGGTCAGAGCACACCTTTGCAGGGTGGATGAAATTCCACCTAAATGGAGACAGTGTCTGAGATGCATTGTTTTGCTAAAACAACTTCTCAACAAAAGCTCAAGATGCAAATACTGGCTACAGCTTACTTTAACTCCTCTCAGACAGCAAAGGCAGCTGGACTTTGAGACACTGCATCTAGGCTAGGATAGCCTTTGGTCTTCATGCCACATTAGCAAAGCCAGTGAGGCATAAAGGAAAGACATGAAAATTGTATTTATCTTCTGCATATCTCACCTACACATCTACAGATTGTCTTCCCCCATCCTCAGAATACAGAAGCTGACATTTTAAAGAAGACCCAAAGCTGATATAATCCAGCATCTTGACTCTGACAGTAGCCAGTGGCAAATACTTGAGATAACTGCATTAAATCATGACTGCAGGCAAATTTTAAATAATCTTCTTTCTCAGAATACTTGTTTTGCATTGAAATAGTTAAGGAATGACTTAATCTCTTAGCAGGGAGTACTACCCCTCCAAATGTACTTACTGTTAGGATGTGTAACTTACACTCAGGTATCTTTATTATATATTTTTGAATATGGCTAAGCCTCTTCCTGCAGCAGGGAGTGCCTTATGCCTTCACCTACCAGGGGATGGTGTTTCATTTTATTTAGATACCAGTTGCCCTGAAAGTCATGCATTGTGAGTTTGGAGAAAGACTTTAGGATGCCTCCCAGAAACTTATTTCTGGTATTTACCTCCTTTCTGGTTTGATACAACCACTGCTTATCCGAGCCCCTCCAGCCTGAGGAGCTGTGTCCTTGGGTCCATTCCTCCAGCAGCAAAGGCTCAGGCACATCTCAACCAGGTGTGTTCAGGTGTTTCAGGATCTGACCTGAGGAGATAGCTCCAGAGGACAGCTGAGGTGTGATGGTCATGGTCCTGAAAGTGCCACTCCTTCTCTGGAGGGAAGCCTGAGCTTTCCAGTGCCAAATGCCTTGAGTCAAGGGCAGTCAAGGCATCTCCATCATGAGTTTGCTTACAACCACTCCTACCTGCAATCCCCCTGCATCCTCTTCTGATCCTTGCCCTGATTTAGTAGTGGAAATCTTTCAAAAGGTGACAGGGCTCACAAACAAGCTGTAAACCAGTTACAGACTGCATTCAGATTTGGCTTTAAAATGCTCAACAAGTAACACCAGCTGAGAATTGTCTTCACAGCCTTCTCATGTCCTGAGTTTCAGCACGTGCCAGATCATGTCTTTCCCTTCCCAAGCTGCTGGGTGGATGGAGAGCTGTCACTCTGTTCCCCATTAACACCACCACTGTTCTGCTCCTCACACCCACACTTTCTCACAGAAACCCATTTCCTTGCCTGAGCTGTAGGTTGGTTTCTAAGACCTAAATTTCCCTAGAAGTCTTTTCCTTACTTATACAAAACAACATTTCCCACAGGTCTATCTGTAGCTCAGTTTCTGAAAAGGCTTGACATGGATGCCACGTGTCTCCACAGGCTTGCTCCTGCCCCAAGCCTGATTCTGTAAATCTGCTGCAAATAACATCACTTCACTTGTATGCATGACTCTTCAGCCAAAACCTTAATCTGAATTCTGTGTGCTGGTTCTGAAGAGCTTCCCACTCCGTTTCAGCACATTGATTTAAATGTCCTTTGTGGAAAATGCTGTCAAACCCATATGGACCCACTTTGCCATCACCAGCACTGTTCCAATTATCCTACTGTGAAATGCTGCCAGATCAGGAGAGCTGTGTTTTCTGTCCCTCATCCTACAGCAACTGACAGCACTGCTCAGTCTCCCATGGTTCATGTTTAACTTAATCTATGGCTGTTAAAATTACTGGTTACTATCAAAAGACAGGAAGGAAAGAATGGAAAATCTTACTTCCACAGGGCTGTGATCAACTGAATGTTGAAACTGGCATAGCTGACATTAGAAAGAGCCAGGGTGAGGCAGCAGATAAGCAGGAATTCAGGAGAATGATGAGCTGTGAGGATAACCCAGGTCTGATAAGTGTCCTGAAGTCCAGGCTGGGAGGTAAAGTTCCTCACAGCCTTGGAAGGGCACCAGGTGAGCTGCTCTGCCCTCCCAGGGGAAATGATGCCATGGGCAGGGGATCTCTGTATCTGGCTCTGTCCCTTTTGCAGCTGGTGTGGGACTTTTGGTAGCTGATTGAATTTTGAGAAAGAATTGCTCTGATTTCCAGATGAGGCCTTAACCTTGCTGGAGAAAGCAAGCTCCACAGGGTGAAATACTTTGAGACAAGGACCATACAAAGCCATGTGTGTGTGGCTATTCATCATCCTCTGCACCCACACAGACCTGGGTGCAGCTCTGTACCTGTACCTACCCCCAAAAGGTGCTTCCTCGTGGCTTTTCATGTTCTAATGAAATGTCTGGGCAAATAGTGAGAGATTATTTCCTTCAATTGTTGCCTCCATCCTCCACCACCCTCAAAATTATTCATTCTAGAGGAAATTTCGAAAAGCTTTTGTTTGAAAATTCCCTCCCTCTAATTGAGTGCATTGTACAGAGATCAAAGCACTGTTTTCAGTGGGTCTTGGTAGGCAGGAGTTTTCTGAACAGACTCCAAGCTTTTGGTGTAGAATGGGTCAAAATGACCTTTGCTTTTTTCCCCTGCCACATTCATAATTAGTGACTGTTAATTCACATTACCTGGCATGGTCTAGACTTCACCTCTAGGTTGGTTTTTCTTACAGCCATGCTGTTTTCCACAGAGTGGAAGAGTAAACAGTGCTCCTAAATCACACACATTTGAATCTTGGAGCATGGATCTAGAAAGAAGAATATCCCATCAAAGACTTTTTTTATAGATACATTTCATTTCTATCAGATTTCCACTTATGGGACAAAAGTAGAGGGAAACAGAGAAAACACTGATCCCACACCAAATTACTTTTAAAGAGATCCAGATCCCTTGTGTGGGTGGATTTCCTAATCCAGGACTCTTATTGGTGGACAAGGCAAATAATAACTCATTTTATATCCCTAAACATGACAGAAATATTCATCACAATGAGGAACAGGGACTGTTAAAGACCTAAAAAACAATAATAAACAAGCAAATTTTTTTACATTATCCCTGGGGAAAACCTCCTCCCACACACAAGTGTCAGATTTTAGTCTTGGCTTGACTAAAGCTAAAGCACTAAAAAGGGGAAGGAGATGGGCACTGCAGCATGGTTTCAAAGCTGCAGCTCATAGAAGGAGACATTCATCACCTGCAGGAAGTCCTGCATTTAGAAAGGCCATCAGGTTATCAGAGAAAAGCAGTGGTGGAATGGCTCCAGAGAGAAATATTTAATGGAAAAAAAGCAAAATAGAAGAGCAGAGAAAGATAATGTGAGGATTTACTCATAAACAGACACATTTCACTGCTGCCAAATCAGCAATCTTACTAATGAGGGTTTAGAGAGTCTCTTGCCAAATCACTAATATTACAGCGTGTAAAAAAGCTCAGGTTTTCTAAATGCATGACTCTCCAGCCAAAACCAGCTGAATGCTTCCTCATTTAATACTCAGTAAAATGTTTTATTTAAATGTCTCATAATGCTTCCAGTGTTTCTAGCGCACTGAAATGCAATATGTATCATTTAAATCCTGAAAATACCAGCACTTTGCAGGTTTGTTCAAGCTACCAAATATATCACATTGTCCAATGCTGCTATATTTGGGACCATTTTGAGGAGAGACATAAGTCCAAAACAGTATTCATGTTGCAATAGTTTCCCAGTCTCAGACAATTTTTTTTCCTAATTTTCTAAGTCTGCAACAATCCATCTGGAATTTTACATCCATGATCTTTTGGAAGAACGGGTTTTTCTTTCTGGAAAGTTTGAAGTAGAAGTGGACAAAGCTTCTTTGAGACCTGGAGGTTCAACAAATGAGGTGTTTTCATTCTTGGAATAGTTGCCCAGTTTGTGTTTATTTTGGCTCATCTGATTGTACATGGCTGGAGCTACAGACAACCAGGCAGGATCAATGCTTTTCACCAGCTTTTAGTAAAGTAGTTTAGGGACAAGGACTGGAGACCTGGCCCAACAAATGGAATTTAAAAAATGGGCCAACACACTTGTGTTTAGAGCTGAAAATCTTAACATGAAAGATCATCAATCCAACAGGCAACTAAAGTACATTTTCCTAAATGAATGAGGCTCTTCATATATGGTTCTGTGGGGTGTTTTCAGAAGGAGGAGGACTGTCAAATTCACATTAAAGGCAACATAATTTTCCAGTGGTTCCCTCAGCCCTTTGTCCCTGTCTCCAGAGGCTGCAGGGGATGTCCTGCTGGGCAGCAGCTCCTCCCTTGGTGCCAGATCCATTCCCTGCACTTAAAGAAGCTGAAGTCCTGCCCCCACTGCTGATCCTCAGCTACATCTAAAACACACCTTCCTTTTTCAGGACTTCATACCTAATTTCTTCACCTTGTGACTCACTGGGATCAAATCACTTTGGATGTTTCCACCAACAGAAGTCCATTTCCCTCCAACTATCCTTTGACCGTTCCATCATTACATATTTGCAAAGCTAATGACTAATAACTAAATGATTAATGACTAAATTACTAAGCTGAGGAAGTCCTTAAAGTACAATTTTTTTTTTTTATCTTGTTTACACTTACCCTTTTGCTATACCCTTTCCTAGGCACCTGCTACTGGCCAAGGCTTAGAAACAGGATAATGGGATACCTGGGTCTTTGCAAATTCATTGCTATGTTCTTGAGCTCTTATAATGCATTATTTCTACTATTTTGTAATAAATGTAAACCTGTGTGAGTAATGAGGCTGTATTATTTCAGGAAAAAGGATATTTCTTCTTTTAGGTGGAGCACAGGTCTGTGTGTGTTTATAAACTATCCTTTCAGTCTCATCCCCAAAGGAAGTGAATTCAGGGCTGTTAACTCAACAGAAGGCGTGACTGCAGCCATGGTGGCTTGTCTTGGGTTGCAATACAGGATGTATTATATATATCATATACCAAAAGTATGTATTCTATCACCATCTGTTAAAGCCAGGTGGGACAGTCATCTTTATATTTTCACAATCCTTCCTCCAGGGAGGTATCTTCTGTTAATGGGCCATTCAGTCCCACTGCATGACTGATAAAATTCCATCATCCCACTGGGAGATGCTCCAGCCAGGGGAGGAGCCAAGCCTTTCCTACCTAGATAAAATCTGAGATTTTTGAACAAAAGTACCTTCTTTCCACTGGATCCCAGAGAAAACCAGACCTTCCCACATGCCTGCACCTTCAGAGGAAACTGCACCTTCTCCAGGAGCACTGCTCCAGCTGAACCACATCTGCCACTGCAGGAGGATGCAGCACCATTGAATGGGACTGTGCCACCACCCTGACTGACTGGTGGGTGTCAGCTTGGATTCTGACTCTGCCAGTGTTTTGGGATTGTTCTTTGTAATACTGCATTTCTATTTTAATTTTTCCTAGTAAAAATTTTTATTCCTATTTCCAATATCTTTGCCTGAGAGCCCCTTCATTCAAAATTATAATAATTTGGAAGGAGGAGATTTGCATTCTCAGTTTCAAACATAGGTTCCTGCCTTTACTGGCAGACACCTGTCCTCTAAACCAGGACATAGCTCAATCCAGGCAGAACATTCACAGCAGCACTGGCAAATGGTGGTTCTGTATTTAGTTAGCAATGTCACTGTCAGTGAAGATCATGGTCCCCAGAAATTGTCACCAAAGCTCTTGCTGGGGAGTCTTGGCTGCTGCTGCCATTTGCTCCAAACATTTACCCTCTGATTCCACATTCTGCTGGAAATTTAAGCCTGGTTTTAAAGACTGCTGCCTTTCCAGTGAGACACCCAGTGTGAGCTCAAACCAAGGACATCCAAATGGCCAAAGCTGTTCTACACTTCTACACACAGCCTGATTTCTCTACTGTAACCTTAATTCAACCCACAGACAGCAGAAAGACAAAAGCTCAGCTGAAACCATGTGGCATTCATTCCAGAGCATTGCATCAGTCAGCCCTGAATTTTGAGAAGTCCTACACCCTTTGCAATGGCAGAGGTGTGTTTTGGAGGAGTCACAGAAGCTGCACCAACCCCTCACACTTCCTTCCCCCACTTTGCCATTACAGGACCAGGCAAAAGCTTTTTGTGTCATGTCACCCAAAATATTAAAGACCGTGGAATGACACATCAAACACCCTCCAGCCAATAGATTACTAACATGTAATCATTTGAACCTTAATGATGGGAAAGGAAAACAGATATCTTGTGTTTTCTAATAATAAATATGCTTATGCAGCTACAGTAATAATGTTTGTCTGATCTTGGTCAATCTACTTCAAAAAATGTCATGTAAAATACCTCCTAGAAAGAGTTCAGGATGCTGAAGAGTTTGGAAATTGCCTAGGAAAAATAATACAGAAAACAGATTTCCCTCTAAATTAAAAGCCAAGCTGATGGAGTAGTACAAGAGGAATTTCCAAATGTGACAGTCAATGACTGCAAGCTTGCCTGTGTTCAGTTGTACACATATAATTGCCAGTGAAATAGGAAACTCCTTGTGAGGAAAAAATCATTCCAGGACCTGGATGGGAGGGTAGATGAGAGAGGAGCAGCAGCATCAAGGCTTGTGTCACTCTATCTGCGGCCTTCTAGGCAATGCCATTATTCTTGTCAAGTTCCTGCATAAGCTGCCTGGATAAAGAAGCTGTTTCTCTGCAGCATGAGGGTGCTCTGTCTCTGGAAAGTCTCAGTCACTTGGAAACAGAAGTGGCAAATGCTGGCAGTGTTAGTACAGTCGTATTTCCATCACCCAGGCTGAAAGTTGTTTTCTGCCTCCAGTCTCTTCAACACAAATAGTTTGATTCGGGAAAAAAAATGTGAGCATGCAAAGAAAACCATTTAACAGAATGGGAAGAAAACATGCTTGAAATGTACATTGATTTGGGTGCTGCCAAAAATTCTGTATTTTCAGGGTTCACCAGATGACCATTTCATATTAGAAAAATCAGATAAACACTCATTACAAAGTCCTGAGATTATCTTTAAAAATTGTGAGATGTTTGACACACGAGGAACAAATTTACTACTTTGAATTCTAAACATTGAAGTATCATGGCCCATATTCTCAGTCTCTTCTTTGCAACTGCTGCTTTTTTTTTTCTTTTGCTTTTTTTTTCTGCTTTTTTGTTTGTTTGTTTGTTTGTTTTTTAAAATGTGAATTCTTGTGTAGTCACCGATAGGAAAACAGTCATAAAAAGTTCACAGAGGCTAGTGATTTTGGTTCAGTCAGATTCTTATCCAGATACATGCAGACAGCAATATCATGGTCTTACTAAAGGTCTCACAATGTTCTGTGGTTTTGCTTAAGGTTCATCAGCTGGGAGAAAGAGAAGAGTATGAAAAGAGAAAGAGATGAGTATGAAAAATTCAGCTTTTTGTTAGAAAAAGGGACATCTGGGCTTTTACATTACAGAGAAATGTTCATATGTGTGAGGGTGAGGCTCAGATGCTGATTCACATCTTAAATGCATGACTTTTACAGTGAGATGTCAACATTTTTGAATGAGTTTCTCAGATCTAAAGGCCTGGCTCAGGGGTTAGGCCATGGGATTGGGATTTTTGAGTCCAAAATGCTGAGCCAGTCTGAGGAAAATCTGAAGTTAATTGCACAAGGAGGACACTAATTGTACATGTGCCTCTGTTACAGGTGCTGTTTATATACAGACCAGTCTGTACATGTTTTTAAACACCTGTATATTAACAGCAGCAAGTTCTGGGAGCAGTGAGAATGTTCTAATGGTGTAATTCAATCATGGCCCCAGTTTGCAAACCTGCAACAGCTGCAATCAAGGAATGCACAACCTGGACTCCTCTCAAGCAAAATGAAATGTGAATGATAAAGCTGCCACATAAACAGCAGCACATTTTAATATCATCCTTTACACCTCTGAGCCTTGCTGTTTGGAAGGTTACTGTAGGAAACCCAGTTCTGGTGCATGAGACAAATGATTACACTGGCAGGATGCAAAATGACACCAAATGCTGTGGTTCAGGATATGCTTCCCTATATCTGTGATTGACCTGGGCACAGCCAGAGCAATGCCTGGGGTTGGCACCCCTGCACAGAGAAAAAAGGCAACACCTCACCTACAAACAAAAGCTGGAAAATGATGTCTTCTGTGGTGGTCACAGAGGGACACCCATCAGTCTGTGAGCAGCATGTATGTCACAGAATCACAGCATGGTTTGTGTGAAGGGACCTTTCAGATCACCTCATTCCAGCCCCCTGCCATGGGCAGAGACATTTCCACTAGACCAGTTCACTCAAAGCCTCACCCAGCCTGGCCTTGAATAGTGACAGGGATGGAGCAACCACATCCACAACCTCTCCCACAATCTCACCACCCTCATAGGAAAGAATTTCATCCTAATATCTGATCTAAATCAAGTATCTTTCAGGTTGAAGCTGCTCTCCTTTGTAATGTGGGTGTGCAGCCCAACACCAAAAGAGAAGTCCAGAGTCAGGCTCCTGTTGCAGCAAATTCTGTTTCCTGAGAGCTGTGGGTCACAGTGGATGAGTCTGGCTATGGAGGGTCAGACCTTTGCTCTGATCCCACCTCAGCCTGCCAGGACCTCAAGGAAACTCTCATTTAGCTGAGGTGTCAAACAGGTGAACGATGGCAGCTCCTCCACGGGGCAGAGGCAGGAGGTCAAGGCTCCTCAAACAGCTACAAACAGAGCATCAGTGCTCACTGCAGCTGCAGGAGTTCTGGGTCTGCCCTGGTCTGAGCTGGCACATGGGCACATCCTGCCAAGGCTGCAGAGCCTCTCAGACACAGCTGGGTGCTCCAGAAGCAGGGCTGCTCCTGCTGCTGGGGAGGAATGCTGCCCTGGGATGGAGCAGCCTGGACCAGAGCTTGCCTAGGGGGATGGTTTTGTTTATCCAGCTCACCCATTTGAATTTGCTGCTTTGCTGTTTCACTCAGAAGAGCTTGCTAAGCAATTCTTGCACTGGCAGGGTGCAGCTTCCACCAGACACTGCTGGGACTCTTCTCCAGCTCCATGGAATGAGTCACTTCAGCATTCTGCTCCCCTCTTCTGTTCCCTGAGCACTGAGACTTTTGTGAGACACAAAAGGATAAAAGTTCTCCAATAAACTGCCAGGCTAGTGCTGACACTTCTTGCCACACAACTGACAGGACTGAGTTTATGCAAATAAATCTTGACAATGAAGAGCTCAGGATATTGTTAAACTCAAAAAGATCCATTTGCTCAGCTGAGGAGGTCTTCTGGAAATCACCGTCCATGGGGATTTCACCCTGGTTTCCTTCTCTTGAGACAATCACTTTTATTATGATCAAAACATGCCTTCCAGAAAGGGATTTAACTGAAAGAAGAATTTGGAAATAGATTTGAAAATGTCTTGCTTCCCCCTCCATATTTTTTTGTTGCTCAGGGTTGATCAGCCTTGCTGTTTTAATTGTTTTTCTATGCTTTATCTCCCTTGTGAATCTGACTGCCCTGAATTCCAGGCTGAGCTTCTTCTTACTTGTTCTTGCTGTGCTGCTCTGCGGCTGAATTTGAAAAGCCCTTGTAGTGCCGGGTATCTCTGGAATGTACTTGGACACTCCATCAGGTCAACTCCTCAATCTCCCGTTTATTGTCCTGTTTATCTGGAGGACAGGAGGGAAATCGGGCAGGTGGTGACAGCCCGAGGGAAGTCACAGGTAGCTGGGGCAGTGTCCAGCTCTGAAGGGATGAGCTCACACCCCCAAGCATCCACTCCTGGCTTTTCATATGCAACCCAGGAGAACCATTCTGCTGGGGGCTTCTTTCTTCACTGCCTTCAGAACTCACCCCTGCCCCAGGAAAAATGCAGGAGATATTATGGGGAAATAAAGTGACATGATGGCACAACCACTCAGGATGGGACTGAGGACCTTGAGCCCAGCCCATCACCAAGGGCTCTACCAGGAACCCAGATTCCTTTGTTTTAATTATTTCATTCTCCTTTACCACAGCCTTACAATCATCTTCCTTTGGCATTTTTGCCCCAAGGCCTGCTGTCAGCAGGTTCTGGTCCTTTCTCTCTGACTGCTGGGCTGCAAATTCCTGGGAGAAGGATCAGAGTCTCCCTACATGTACAGGGCACCAGAGGCAGAGTGTGTCCCCAGTGGGAAAGGTGGCACTTGCTGGTGCACATGAGCCCCTCTCCAGTGCTCCAGAGCATCATTCTTCACAGGAGTCTGCTCCCTCACTTGTCCAGCAATTTTGTGTTGAAGGGCCCATATCTCAGTTTTCCCAGCCACTGAAAGCATTTCAGTGAGGTTATCAGTGCTATTATGAAGGAAAACACTCTTCTCATGGAGTGGGACCACAGGTCTGGTGCAGAGGTGCTCCAAGTGGTGGTACCCAAACATGACCTGAATGATTCCTTAGATATTATGAGAAAAGGGACGGCCCTTGCCAGGATAAAAAAAAAAAAAAAAAAAAAAAAAAAAAGCATTTTTAGCAGCAAATGCAGAGAGCTCTCATTTTGCAGCCCAGCAGCAACTGAATTTCACACCCTTTCTCTCTCAAATGGTCCTAGGATTTCTTCCCTCTATTTTTCCTGCCTCAAAAATCCAGGTTGGTTTGTTGAAATAAGAAGTAAACATAATGACTTTAATGGGATGAGCTTGCAGGGCTGTTGGCTGACTGAGGCCACCCAGCTAGAGTTCAGTGTGAGACAGTCTGCACCTTATAAGGCCAAGAGATGAAGGCATTTAAAACAAAAAAATAAAGGATCTGAACATGTTATTTAAATCATGGTGAAGGCAATTTTTTTAAAATTCTTTTTTCCCCCTTCTGGTTCATGACAAAACCTGATATATGCAAGTGAATATAACGTCAAACATTTGTTAAACCCAGACTGAAGGCCAGCCAGATAGCTCTGAAAACAAACTGTGAATATTTTAAATGGAGTGAGATATACATGATGGAGTAAATAAAGGGCACATACCACATAAGAAAAATTGGACAAAGTTCAAATGCTATTCATCTTGGAGCAAGGCTTTTGAACAGAGCAGTGCAGCTTGGAAACACTTGCATGTGCATTAGATTCCTTTACTGGGGTCTGGCTTTTTGGGGTAAGAGGAGTTAAATCATTAAAAAGAAAAAGGGAAAAAAAAATCCAAAAAGCAAGCCCAGGTATTGCAAGATTTTAGGTAATTCTGAAGAGCTAAAAAAAGAGAATTGGGGTTGTATTAGGCAATAGGTGGAAGTGGTCCAACATGTCAAGAGTTCAGTGCTACTTCTAGGACTTAAGTGCTAATAAAATAAGCTTCTAAACTGCTGAAGGCACATGTCCAGCCCCAAATGCTTTCCAGTTCCTTAGCAGCTATTATTTTTTTCTGTCTGATATAACATTTTAACTCTACTTCTCCAAGCCCAGAGATACTCCCAAATTTGGCTTGTTTTATCTTTCTTTGGATGCTTTTTCAGTTGACACCACTCTGGAAATTGAAACCTTTGAACTGAAATTCCTGCTATGCACATTTCCAATGTTTAAAATTTGTTTCACTCTACTTGTGGATTTACTGGATATCCCAGCTATGAAAAAAGATGACATACACAATACATACAAGAAAAGAATGTATATAATTTACCTATGTATCAGTAGTTTGCTCTGTGCAAGCAATAGGTCCAACTTTATGACTGGAGAGAAGTTGCCCAAAAGAGAGGGAAAAAAAAATGGGGGATTTGAGAAAAATATTAATTTTTTTGGAAAGTTAGGACTGGACTTTAGAGCTGAAAAGTGGTGACTTGTGTTAGTGGTACATGATAATAAATAAGTGGCAGCTCAACATCCCAGTGCCACCAATGGAAATTTTAAGCTCTTAACAGAGTTGAAACATGATGTGTGGGGATGTTTGCAAGGCAGTTTATTCTGGTGAGAACTGGATGGAGACATACCTGTGGGGCAGCAAGAGAGTTGAAATTCTACCCATGATGGCTCCTGAGCCATCCTTGCAGCCCTTTCCCCAAAACCTGGTGCATTAGCCTTCCCCAAAATACAGTGCATCAGTGCTCCCCCAAAATCCAATGTATCAGCCTTCCCCAAACCTAGTGCATCACTCTTCCCCTAAAATCCAGTACATCATTCTTCCCCTAAAACCCAATACATCACTCTTCCCCCAAATCCCAGTGCATCAGCCTTCCCCAAACCCAGTGCATCACTCTTCCCCTAAAATCCAGTGCATCAGCCTTCCCCAAATCCCAGTGCATCAGCCTTCCCCAAATCCCAGTACATCAGCCTTCCCCTAAAATCCAGTGCATCAGCCTTCCCCAAATCCCAGTGCATCTCTCTTCCCCCTCAGCCAAAATCTGACAGCCCTTGGCAGCCCAGCTCAGCGTGGCTGTTGGTTTTAATCACCTTGCTAAATTTCTGTTTTCCCTGCATGCTGATGTGCCTGTTGCCCGTGAACTCTGCATTTTAACAGCAGCACACAGTCCAAGGGGCAGCTTAGAGGCTCGGGTGAGCAGGCAGGGGAGGCTCGTTTGTCATCTCCCACAATATCTCACATCTCAGAGCTGTTTGGGGATCTCCACGGGACCTGTTTGCCAGGGTGCAAGGCGACAATATTTTTCCAAAGACTCTTCTCTCAATCAAATGACAAGGGTCTTTGTGCTACCTCATGGGAGTCCCTCTCACCCCACACTGCCCCTGGAATAAAAAAAAGTGAAGCACACTGTTTAAATATGCATATAAAGCTCTGCTGCACAATAGATTAACTGCTGTCAGCTTTCTATTTAGTGCGAGGAAAAAACAGTAGAGATTTTTAATTGATAATTCAGAAAGACACTCCATTGAATGGTGTTAATAATTACATCTGCCTATTCTGAGCTCTTCATCTACGCAGGGGTAATAGAGCCTTGTCCCTCAGGGACTGGAGCCCAGCTGAGAAGGCGGGACACCAAGCAAAGGAGTTGTAATTTGTATTTTGTCAACAAAAGCTGCTTAATCCTCCAGAAAGGCATCCTTCAGAGAGGCAAGCCTTTGTCCCAGGGTTTTCAGAGCGGAGGGGGAGGATGGGGAGGGAGGGAGAGAGGGAGAAAAGGGAATTACTGGCCACATGTAATTTATGGTTGAAAAGGTTCATTTATAGCTATCCCACTGTTGTATGCTTAGCCTGAGACCCTACTAGCTTCTCATTCTCTCATCAAGTTTGCCTTTTGTGGCTATACGAATGGTAATGATTTGGGGATAGGCTGGTCATGGTTGTTAAGAGTCATCTAGCATGATCAGAACTGAAGTCTCAAATTGATATTCATGTCTAAATACATTTCGGCAGCATGAAATTTGGGGTCCCTGCAATGATCATCTAGGAGCAGGCAGTCATGATGCAGTGCTATGCATACATGTATTTATTGGCCTCTTTTCTGCTAGGTTTCTAAGTTTCAGATGACACAAAATGTTTTCAGCATCTAGTAGAAATTATTAACTGTATATGAGGAATAAATAGATAATAAAAAATCAGAACTGGACACATAGCCCTCTGAGCTCTGGTGATCTGAATATACTGTCTAGTTTGCTTTCAGGTCAGATCCAAGCCAGATGACAACTATTTTAGTAGAGCAGTTTGGGTACAGTGAGAAGCCTGAAACACAAAGCAAGAAGCCCTAAAATGCATCAGCTGCTTGACATCTATGCCATGTTAGGCTGGCATCTCATGGGACCAGACCCCAGAATAGCATCACCCTGTTCTCCCACCTGACTTCCAGCCTGGACAGTCTGTTCATGTCCCCAGTCCCTGAGACAGGGCACTGCACACCTTCATGGCAGATATTTCAGCAGGCTGGCCACAGGTGCCAGCAGAGCTGATTGTTCACCCTGAACCTTTGCAAGGTGTGATTGCCTGTGCCTGGAGTCAGCCTCGTGCCCAGAACAATGAGAATCCTCCACCCCAGGAGTCTTAGTCTGAAAGGTGCTAAATAGGACACAAGTAATTACAGGAATGATCTGCAAAAACCAAAAGACTGGGCCAACAAAACTTGAACCATCCTCAGGCTCAAGTCCTTTGATCAGGCATCTTCTCTACAATGGGCTCCTCCTGGCTTCAAGGCAGAGAAATGGCTGTGGGATAAAGGCTGAGAGAGGAAAAGGAAGGATCCTCCTTAGCACAGGACAAAAAAGGTGCTGGCAGCAAGTGGGGGCCATATCAGTGAGGGGCAGCTGCAAAGCACAGCCTGGCCAGCAAAGTGTTTGCTCCCTGAGCTAAGGCTGAGTGATTGTTCTGACAACTTGTTATTGGAAAGGTAATGCCAAACTGCACATCTAACCACACCCAGATCTGAGGACACTTGAAATCCAAATTTGCACCTTGATTTGCATTTTATCATGGAGCCCTGGATATGTGACCAACCCAAAAGCCTCATTTTAATTTATATCAATTCACTCCATAGAAACTGGCAATTTGAAGCTGGGCTGGCACAGGGTTAGGTCAGGCTCCAGAGCTGGTTCTGAGCTTGACACTTTTGATTCATCCTTATTTATTTTCTTCCCTTCCAGCTTCCTCCTTTCTTCCTTCTTCTTCTCTCCCATCCTGCCCACCTTCTCTCTATCTTTGTAAATTAAATTGCACACCCTGTCCCTTTCTAGATAATGGCCTTGTCATAGAAAGTTTAATTTCAAGTTCAAGTGTACTTGGAGGATTTCCATTCTCTAAACGAATTTCATTTTAAAGGTTGAGCAGAAGCAGCAAGGGCATTTCTGGGACAGAAAGAAAAGGCACTTTACAGACCAGATCAATAAGTGATCCTGCAGCAGACTAATCATTAATTTATTCATATGGCGTGTTATCAGTGCACCCCTCCAACAGGAAAGTCACAAACCAGAAGTTATTCTCCTCTGTACAGCAAATATGGATGATTTCTTCACTCAAAGGCATTTTTCAGATCGATGGCACTAAACAACTGTCACAGCACAATTACTGCACAGCTTTCAGTGAACTCCTCACCCTCAAAACCTCAGTGAGGTTTTACCTGGCCTGTAGACCTATAACACGAGTGCTTCTTTACATCCTGACAGCTACCCAGCCTGCAAGCATGTTAGAGTACTTTTTCATCCTACTTTTTAGCAAATCAAGAGTTGAAGGCCATTGCCACATTTCTATGTTCTGTTTCACTGCAGATTTGATCACCATGAATGCAAACAAGGACAAATAAGATATGTACATAGGGACAGAGCAAAAATATTTCCTGGAGACAATCCACTGAATGCAAATAGTAATGTAAAATCATTACCCAGGTAATGAATTTTTCCCTTCTGCATTACCCCTGTTAATACATGCAGTAAATGCCTCTGAGTAAATGTCTCTCAGCAAATGTCTCCTAGTGATGGGTTGTCATTTAGTTTTAACTGTGTTTTAACACAGCAGTTTCCTTGCCCATGCCTCTCTAAACACCTTTGATCTTACATTTGGACCATTAGGAGAAGGTTATTACCTGGTTACTAATGCTGGCTCTGTGTAATTTCTCCATGGCATTACCTGAGTTAACAAGTGAGTCATAGGAAAAAGGGCTCCATGCATCATGGAACCAGGGCAGACACCTGGGCAGCCTTGGGTGGCTGAAGTGTGAGTGGCAATGGCCTGTGGGACAGTGCTGGCTGCTGGCTGCTGGCACAGCATTGACTGGTATTGATGTGTGCCTGTGTTGATGTGCTGCAGCCACAGCCCAGGGGTCACTTGCCTATTTAGAAGTGTCACGCTTGCTTTACTTCCCTCTGGTAACTATTTGCATTACCTCTCTTTGCCTTTGTTATTCCTGAAGGGGGACCAGTGTGTTCTTAATTGCAGAAAAGACTTGGACAGGTACCTGATAAACCAGAAAAACAGGATAG
Organism: Erithacus rubecula; assembly: GCF_903797595.1. NCBI lineage: Eukaryota > Metazoa > Chordata > Aves > Passeriformes > Muscicapidae > Erithacus > Erithacus rubecula. The sequence goes on from NC_136687.1 coordinate 6,484,513, forward strand.
GAACAATGTCTTGAGGGAAACTTACTGTTCTTACAGAGTCAGTGACTCGGTAGAGGAGCTGCTGAGAGTGGGATCAAGATCTCCTCCCAGTTATTTCCCTCTGTATCCCCATGTCTCAATGGAATGTGAGAGGGGTTTTCTGGTCTGTAAATAAAACCAGAACAGAGACTTTTTTTTTGTCCTCTCATCATTCACAAGATGAACATTAGATCACTTAAAAACCCATTAACTAAAATCCTTTTGCTGAGGCAGGAACTGAATCAGCTTGACCAAAACATGCTGCTCTGTGCCTGTGTTTGTGAGAGGATGACTCCAAATAACACTTGGGGTTTACTCACAAAACAAAAACAGTGTGTTTCTGTTGAGCCAAAATCCATTCAAGGATTTCATATGCAGCAGACCAGCTTCAGCCAAGGAGACTGTGCCAGACTGCTGAATTCACTCAAACTTTTCCATTTGTCCAAATCAAAAGGGAAAAAAAGGCACTTTCAGCAAGTGAATTAAATAGCTGCACTAATTTACCCCTTCCCCGTGTTCTTTGGGCTCTGTGTCAAAGGGAAGTCCTTGTCCATCTTTTCAGTGGGGAGGATGGAAGAAAGAAAGAGATAAATTAAGTTTATCCTTTCCTAACTTACCAAATGCTATCAGCTCATTGCTAGCAACTGATTCCTTTCCAGACTTACAAGATCTTCTCTTGTATAATTTTTCTGAGTTTTGCTGTATTTCAGGGAAGAAAACTCACATTGTCATCAAGAAATGAGGTTTCAGGTTGTTTGGCTAAGCCAGTTCAATCTGCTTCCTATACAAACCAGAAAAAAACATTTCAGTGCTACCATACATTTAATTATCTGTTCTTATCTTGCTGGTTGAATTTTTCTCACTGTTTATTTCTATTCAATGAGAAATTATTTACCCCAGAAGCAATATTTTCCCAGCAAACTGCCAGCATTGTTACAACTTTCCATCTTTTTTTTCTTTCCACCCCCACTTGCTGTGAAGCGTTTGCACTGACAGATGAAGGTGGGATGGTGGCAGGGCTCTCCCAGAGCTCTGGATTCACTCCTGGCTATCAGGACTTGCCATCCCTGCCAGAAACTGGCCAGGCACCACCCAAGCTCAGCCCAGCCCTCACTCCCTGTTCTGCTGCTGGAAGCCTGTTCAGAGCAGCACTGCTCAGGTGGCTGAAAACATCTTCTGATTTCCTGGCTGTGTTTATTAGTGACCAGTTTATAGCCATTTGTTCTTGTGCCCACTCTGCCTTTTGCTTTAATAGCTCTTTTCCCTCCTTTGTATTTACATCCCTGCTGTATTTATAGATAGCAGTCATGTTCCCTTCATTTTGCTGGGCTTAACAAGCCAATCTCTTTTAGTCCTGTCTCATAAAACAGGCTTTCCAGGCCTTGATTATCCTCCATCCTAGCTGCTTTTCTCTGCACCTGTTTCTCTTTGAATTCATCTTTTGTGATAAAGTCAAACCAGTTTAAAATCACTGAAATACCCCACTGACTGAAGGACTGGATTTGATTATTTTTCCAGCCAGAAGCATCATAATAAAGCTCAGTATTATTTTATGAAGGCTATGAACAAAAGCTACGTATTTTCTTAGGCCCAGGTATTATCTAATTATTACTTGAGGACCACACTACTTAATAAAGCTGCTTTTCTGACTACTCAAGGGACACGTGGCTGTGATTGGCATGGAGCAGATGCTTGCTCTGCCTGTGACATCATTCTGTGCTGGGAGAGAATCTATTTATTTAACTTTACCAGTTAACCTTTATTTTTTAAAGTTTGCAATATCATCCATCAAATTGGGAGGATTGCTTTTCACAGGTGCAAATGAGTCGTCACATGTTTGCCAGCTTGGAAAACATTTGGATGATTAGGAGCTAGAACTTTAGGGGGGGGGGGAAAAAAAAAGAGGAAAGAAATTTAAGAAGCTACAGTCAGTCTCATGGCCCTTCTGGGCTGTGGCTGTCCTCAATAAACAGAGATGGGTTTTCCACCACCTCAGGTTTTCTGAGATCCTTGTCAGCAAACATCAGTGGCTCTAAAGAGGAGCCCATCCCGTAATGAAACAGTTATCCCAGCCTTAAAGGCAGGATTAGCTCCCCAAGCAGAGCAGAGAGCCCCTCTGCACTTTTTAACACCTCATGAAGAGATCTGGCTGCCAACAAAAGGAAAATCCTAATGTGTAAAAAATGCATAATAATAAGGACTTTGGCTGAGTGGAATTCCATCACGGATCAGATGAAATTGCCTTGTGCAACTTGCTGAGGGCTCCATGCTATGCTAAATGACCTTTGTACCATGTAAAATGGGCACTGCAGCAGGATGCAGGGAGGACCAGGGGCTGGGCTGCTCTTTTATTTTCCCCCCCTATGGAGTTCAAGCTTGTCAAGAATACAACAAAAACGAGAGGGAGAAAGAGGGGGTAGAAACGTCCCATTGAATTTTTCATGAATGATTTTTGTCAGAGGAGAAGGAACATCTGTGTTTATGAAGGGTCTGAGGAAGGGATACAGAGAAAGCAGGATGTGAGTGTCTGGTCCTGGGTACCCAGGGAAGTGTGCAACACCCCATCCCAGTGCTAAAATCCAACCTGTGCTGAAATATTTTAAGACTACAGCTGAAAAGGACCCTGCCTTCACCCTCAGTCTTGCCTGCCTGCAGCTGTCTGCATTGCAGCAGTGATTCCCAGAGGATTTGGGTCTGAGGTTCAGTGGGTCTGGATGCTCAGCACCCTGAAAATCAATCCCTTTCTGCCTCAGAATGATGAAAAGCCCATGGCAGCCCCATCAGCTCATGTGTCTGAGAAGGGCTGTTGGGTGGCCAGGCAGGTCCATGTCCCCCTCCTCATGGGACTGACCATCACCTGAGCCACCCATGGGTGCCCCCAGAGCCCATCAGGGGCTTTTCTTTCTTCTTTTTTGCTGGGGTTTCCTCACCTCCCTCAGAAGCACCTGGGGCTGCCAAGAGCTGGGAAGGTGCAGCAGGGAAGGCCAGAGGGAGTGATCCCCATGGAGGAGTGAAACACTGTCCTGGGTCACCCACTCAGGGCTGAATTTGGCACCACACTCGGGACCAGGAGTCAGCCCCTCTTAGCTCAGGCTGGCAGCAGCTCTGGGGCCCTTTCCTTTTGTTTCACCTAAGGGCTGTGAGCCTTTCTGTAGAGTCAAGGGGGAATTTTACTTCACAATTTCTCTCCTATATTGTGATCAATGATGCCCTTGAGAAATCCTCCACCAACAGCACAGCTCTGAGTCTCTGTAAATCTGAAGTTTATTACTGCAGGGCAACACTTTTTATCCCATGGAGGTGGACATGTAGAATAGATGTTCAGAGGTGACTTTGGACTTGCAGAGTTGCCTGTCATGAAGGAAGACTGAGCTCAGCATCATCATGTCTGCTGTCAGTTCTGTTTACTCTGCTGAGGACAGGGACTGATGTGCTGGGAGCCCAAACACAAAATCTTACACCTGCCACTGGCATAGGATGCTCCCTTAATAAAATAAAAAATAAATAAATAGACATCTAAAACTGTTGAAAGGGATCCAAGGTATCTCAACAGCTGTGTTGCATGTCTGCAGAAGCAGGATATGAGCATCTGCTGTCCCACACTCAGTGGCTTTTTATTTGATCTGGCTATGCATCGAGTGTCAAACTTCCCCAGAGCTCACAATTCAAACCATGGCCAGATTTCAAAACAAATGTTTTTCACCAGCCCTCACCAGGTCAGCAGCCACCCTGAAAGTTTGCCCAGGAGGGTGATGAAGGGCTCTGAAAGAAGCAAGCTGATTGCAGGTGCAGAGCACCCAAAAACCAGCCCTTGAGTTGTTGTCAAGACTTGTATTTCTGATGTTACCTTCTGCTCCCAAATAATCCTGTGCTGCCCCACACGCTCACACCCACGTACCCCAAAGGGTGAACAAGCCTGAACAGGCAGAGATGAGTATCTGCTCCCTGGCATTGGATACCTAAAGGATTCCAGTCTCCTGGGGGCTATCCATGCTGCCTTGCAGCTCTTCAAGCAGAGATTCCCCAAGAAAAGACACAAAAGTCACTGAGCACCCAATATTCCTGAAGGGCAAAAGGCTCATGGAAAACACAGCCAGAGAGGAGCTGGACTCCTGGGCTCTTCTTCAACCCACTCCAGTACCATTTTGTATGACTCAAAACTGTTTATTCACTATACCTCCAAATCTTTTTTGACCTATCTAGGGAGTTCATAACAATCTGCCAAGAATTTTTCATGAATTAATTTGGTCTGGAAATATTGGAAGAGCTGTTACCGAAATACAAAGGGTTTTTTTAAAAAAAATCTTGTTATTTTTATTAAATCTTGTTTCTCCCCCCACTACTCCCTCCACCCACTGCCCATGGCCAGAAGGTAACCCTGCACCTTCTGAGAACATTACAGAGTAATTCTCCACAAAATTCCCTGGACCTTTCCTCTGCATGGGCTGGTATCATCAGTCAGAGACCTGATCCATCTGGAGATAACTGGAATAATTTATCTTTTGTGGCAGCTCATCTTCTTGCCCAGACATCCTCAGTGCTGAAGCAGGATGGAATCTTTCTGTTGGAGGACAAGAAGCAGAAATTGCCCTTGATACCTCTTTTTCTGGCAGAAGCAGCAATATTTGACTCTGGTGATGTCTAATGCCCTTTCCCTGGCTGAGAAAGCCACAGAACAGGGACAGGAATCATTCTTGCTGTAATTTCAGCTTTTCCTCCCACACTACCTCTCCTTGGAGGGGTTTTGCTCTGTATGCAGAGCTGGATCTCTGGGCTCAGGAGTGTGGAGTCCCCTCTGCCCATCAGCACTGCTCATAGTCCCTGTGACAGCACCACAGCAGCTGAGCAAGGTTCCTCCAGCCCCAGCCATAAACAGCATATCTCACCTCTGAGGAAGGACCATTCCCAGGGACCTCACTGGACACACAGCCCTGCTAAGAGGTTTTTGGTGAGCACTCTGCAAGCACAGCACTGTGCCCCCCAGCAGAGTTACGGTGCTGTGCCAGCCCCCACGACTCCAGCCATGGCACATTGACCCAGAGTGTGCTCAGCCTTCCCCCAGCACCAACCAGCCCCCTCACAGCAACCTCTTTCTTCTTCAGTTCAAAGTGCTCTGGCACTTCATCTGGAAAATTCTTTAAATCTACATTACCTCTGCCTTATTTAATCTTTTCGGGAGCACTGACAACCAGTGCATGAAAAAAAAGAGATTTTAAGCTGAAAAGAAAGCAGCCCCTGATCACTTCTTGGGGCTAAGTTACAAACTGAATTGGAAACTGGAAGGTGAAAAGAATATGTTGCCTTTTAAGTGTCACATCTTTCTCTGCAAAAATGCCTTTTAACTGAGCTGTTGCAGTAGGCATAGCAATAGCATCAAGCCATGGCCTTAGATCTTGCTCTGTGTTTTGCCCTTAAACAGGTGCCTTTGGTGTCTTTGTTCCTGCAGAATTGGAGGCCACCAGGCATTTACTTGGAATTTGGAAATCTCTCAGACTTGGGAAGATTTTTATTTCTGTGTTGAAGCACTGAGAGTCCCCACAGCTCACAGCAATTCACAGCACAAATCAGATCCATCCTCAGCATCAGCAGCACAGAAAGAGACCTGGACACTGCAAGCACCAGAAAGAAAAGCAAAGAGAAATTTGTAGGCAGCACCAATGTAGGAGAACACCATAAATCCCTACCTGTCACACCTGAAAGCTGCAAACCACAATGCCACTTGGAGCTTACCTGGGTGAGGTGCTGCAGACTGTATCTGAGGTGAGGGATGTGCAGCAACACACTCATTGTACAAATATTCCCTCCATGCTGCAGGACACAGGGCACACAGCACTTCCATGATCCTGGCTGAATGCCCATGGGCAGGACTGGCTTAGGACAGTCAGGTGAGGACACAGCCCAGAGCACATCACAGCTGCCTCCAGATGATTACTGGTTAAAACACATCCAAAGTCACCATACCCCCAAAGTGTCTTCCAGCATCAAAGCATCTATTTACCTAGGATGGAAAAAAACATCAGCTAGCCCATGGCACATGCCAGCAGGACTGTTCACACACTTCTCCCGGTGGATTTGCAGTTGTCCATGACAGAGAGGAGATGGACAAAAGTGCTGGGACAGGACAGGGAGATGCACGAGTTATCTGCACAAGTCAAAAGCAGATAGAGACAGAAGAAAGGCTGAAGCAGCATCCCAGGGCTGTTTTTTCCCTGTGTGTCTCACAAACATCATAATCTTCAACATCTTTGCTGTAACTGCTCCTGCATCTGCACCAGGCTCACATCCTTGGGGTCCAGCCCCTCCTACCTGGTGGCTGTCTCTTGGACCCCATACACCAGTCACCCCCATCCTCATTTCTGAATTTAGCTCTGAAATACTTTTGTGTCTGACCCTTTTTCCTTTTTGCCCCTCAGGACACTCACCTCAGGACCCATCAATTTTGATAGAACTTCAGCAGGAATTTTGCCCGATTAAGAAAAAGAAAACCACAGTTTCCCTACAGATGAGATAATCTCTGCTGTTTGTCAGCAAACTGGCTGTAGGACACAAATAAGAGCAGTGCAAGAGGATAAAACACTATTTATACATCAGACAGGCTGAGAAATACTGATTAAAATGTCTCCTTTCATAATCAAATGGCAAATGTAAAGACATATTTTCTTATCTGTTAAGGAGCTTTCATAGCAGCCTAGGCCAGAAATGCTTTGATATTATACAGTGTCCAGTGCTTTGAGCTCTCTCTCCAAAAAGAGGCACAAGCCTTTGTTGCAGGAGATCTTGTCTCAGTCTCCTCTTGCAGTGACTTAAGACAGCTCAATTCAGTTTATGCACAGGCATTGGGCACAGTCTTCAGGGTCCCTCGAGCCCCCAGATGACACAAATGCCCCCAGTCCTTCTGTTTGATGTGCTGTGCCCCTTCAGGTGTTTGATAAACTCCCAGTCTTGTCCAGAGCAGCAGATAGCCAACTCAGGTTAGATTGAACTCTAAATCCTCTGTGCATCAAGCTGCAGCTTGCAAAACTTGAAATACCTTTTCCTGCTTGTTTTTTTAAAACAGCCTGGGAAATCTGGGAATGGGATCTCCAGCAAAGCCCTCTCTTAAGCAGGCACTATCATATCCTTCTCTCACACACTGACCAAAGCAATCTAGAGGAGAGTCTTTCCCAGAGCACTGATTAAGGTTTATTGATCTTCCTTGGGATGCTGGAGAGCTCCCCATGTGTGTGCCTCCCCTGCATGGTGTGAGACCACTGAGTATGGAAACAAAATACAAACAATGAGGAACAAATTGCTTTTTATTTATACAACAAAGCTGCAGGCATGCAGGGCAGAGCAAAGGAAGCTCCATGTCTGGCTGCTGAAGAATTCTCCATGAGCATCAGGTAGAGCCTCAGCTCAGCAGGGCTTCATCTGCATCCAGCACTCCAGGGAAATCTCTGGCTGGTGCAAGGAAAGAGGGAGAGGCTGTGTTTGCACCAGACTGCTGTGGTTTGCACCCAACCAGCCTGAGCATTACAAGTGGTGGATGCAGGGGTAAAATCTTGGGAGCAAATCCCACTCCTGAGCGGATGCAGGCAGCCAGGAGCTGGAAATTGTGTCTGCTGGCAGAGCTGAGAGGGAGGGCTGGCTCCAGCAGTTCCACACAGCAGCCCCAGCACAAGCTCTGCTGCAGACAGCTCTGACTCACCAGCTCTCCCAGATTTGTCCTGGAGCAGGAGGGAAGGCTGAGCCCTCACAGCCCCACAAGGATGATGTGTATTCCCCCCCAGCAGCTGTGCAGGGATGTGAGACAGGGGAGATGGAAATTCTGCTCCCTGCCTGCCCTGCTTTCCATCCCATCTCTTCACAGACAGGACAAACAGGAGGAGCTCTGCTTAATCCTCCAGGACACTGAAGGAGGTGCTGGCAGGCAGCAGACCAAGGCCAGGAGGCTGATGATGGAGAAAAGAGGCAGAGCAGGGAGCTGAACACGCATCCCTCGGGGCAATTTACCCACCTGGCAGGGTCTCCTCTCTATCACCCCAGTTAAACACCTAGTTCTCCAATGTTTATGCATGCCTCAGTTTGCCAGTGCCCCTCACCATTGCCAGAGCCTCTCTTCCCAAACAGCCCCAATGTGCAATCCAAAGCTGGAGCAGCCCGAGGCAGGACGGGCTTGGCTCTGGTGCTGAGCAGACAGGTGAGTGCTGATGGTGCTGCAGCTCCTCCAGGGCAATGATTACCTGATTTATCTCCAGCCAAATCCTCCCTGATGTAAATTGTAGAAGCTCTCTTGGCAGGAAGCCCCATCCCCTTATATAAGCTGAAATATTGCCCTTTGAGATTTATCCATTACTGCCAGACTGCTGAGCTGTCTGTCTTCAGCCAGGGCCCCAGAAGAGGAGAGGATAGTTGTGTTCATACTGGTTTTGTCTGTGCAAGGTAAATATTATTGCTCATTTTCCACTGCAGCAGAGAGCCCAATGTCACCTGGACAGAGACTCCTCCTCTCTGTTGTGCTGAGACACTGGTTTGAATAGTAATTCTATTTGAATTCAATAGGAATCCATTTGATCCTGTAAATATCTTTCAGATTTAAATGCTTAATCTTGGAGGGGAGGGAAGTCGCTTTTGGAGGTCTGAAATTAATACACATGCACAGAGAAAGATATTTCTGAAGAAAAATTCAAAGCAGCAAATCACTGTGCATATGGGAATGGGTATTCAGTAAATTTTAATCTCATTTCCCTTTAGTCCTTTCTCCATTCCTTCCCACCCACAGAGGTACACAACCACACATGGACATCCCAGCATCTCAGGGGTAGGCTGGGACACACCAGAGCCAAGCACTTCCACACAACCAACACCTCTTCAGTCCTTTGAGCCTCTGGAGGGATGTGGTGCCATCCCCACACCCCCACAGCAATGACACTGTTGGACCAGTTGTGTTTGCAGAGCTACTTTGAAGTTTGAAGGCTCTGAGGGCTGACAGGCCCAGGGAAGGAAGGCAGCTCTTCCCTCTGCAAAGCTCTGATAAGGCCAAGGGTCTGGCTGACAGACCTGGAGGGGCTGATGGGGGTCTGCTGAGTTTTGAAGTGCTCATTACACAGCTGCAGATTGCAGAGGAGAACAAACCTGGTGCCCAAAGTGTAAACCCAGAGAAAGGGACAGGTAGCCTGGAATTACACTGCCTGACACGTGGCTTCCCTCATTTGATATCACTTAAGATGCCACTTGAACTTAAAACCCTTCCTTGCACTGAGGTTTAATAGGTGCCCTGTGGCTATTTTCATTCCTGAATCCACTGTTGAGCACTGACATGAGGGGAGCTGGTGCAGAGAGGTTTCTGGGCAGAGCTGGGTCAGGTCTTCCCAACTTGGTGACAATTCACAGCCTTGAGTAGGAGCATCCACTGAGAGCTCTTGTCCTGGAAAGAATCTTCCCTTTCTATCTCCATGTCCCAGTCTCATCCAGAGATATCTTTCATCTCATCCTGTCCAGCCCACTACTTTGAGCTCATCCCTCTCTGCCATTCCCACAGCACTGAGGCAAAGCACTGCTTCTCCAAGGGGAAGCCAGCTTGGATGCAATTGCCCTGGTTGCAGCAGCAGCAGGGAAATGAATTGCTGCCTGTCACTGCAGGAATTGCTGTGCCCTTCTCTGGTGCATCCTCTGTTTGACTCCTCTCATGACAGACCCCTTTGCCACCTGGTTGCAGGGAAGAGCCTCATCTGAACCCCCCAAAAAGCAGAACTGGCATTTGAAGTGTGAGATCCTGGACTAGGTAAACCCCAATTTACAGTAAGACAGCCCCCCCATCCCCTTCAGAGCTCTGTCATGTTTCTCAAGGCTGGGGACCATTGTTAGAGAACAAAGCAGCATTTCTATAAAAGAGAAGAGCACAGTTAATAAGTTCACTAACTGAGAAAAACAGCCTTTTAATATCTCTCTTTGTGACTCATAGTGTGAGAGCCAGCTGTTACTACTGGAGAGAAATTCCTTGCTGATTAGTCTTTTAAAGGGCTTCCCAGATAATTAAATAATGATTTCTCTCCCCATTCATTCTAAGTGACAGGAGAGCCTGGCAAACCCACTAAGCATGGAAGGGCAGCATGTTTTCCCAAGCCTTCTAGGAGCTTAGCTATTCTGCAGCTAATCCGGAGCTTAAACCCAGCGGCAGATCAGCGCCGAGGGACAGGCTGTGCCACCTTCCTGCAGCCCCGGGCTGCCTGGGACACCCTGAAATCCTGGGAAAGGCTGCAGCCAGCGCCGTGCTCTCAAATATGAAATTACAATAGGAAGGATGGTCGCACCTGAGCAGACAAATTAACTTTTCTTCGCCTCAGCTCCTGGAGAAACCAGCTTTGCCTGGGGTTTGCAGGAGCTCAGTGGTGAAGGTGAATCAGTCCCTCCCTGTCCTTCCTGACTGTGCCTAGAGCCACCACTACAAAGGATGAGTGACCAATACAGAGGCTATTTGGGTTTTTTGTCTGGCCTTCAGCACATCCACTGTGTTCCCAAGTCACAGCATGAAGTGATTTGCTCAGGCAGGAATTTCGGCTGTAAAATCTCATGGCCTCATGGGTACAGCTCCACTGGTCTCATGGAGCTATTCTGGATTTCCACCAAAGCCTGAAAGGTGAACCTGTGTGCTCTCCAGGTACATCCAGTCAATGCAGGATTGGGAAGCAAACATGTCTTATGTCTCATTATTTTCATACGTTTGGCTTTCAGAGAGGGTCCTTATCTCATACCTTATAAAACCAGTGGGAAATTTCAGGATCCAATAACCTCTGGGAAAAATTAAGGTCAAAAATTAGAGTCACCACCAACAGAAAAAAAATAGATGTAGCACATATTTTACCAGAGAAAAAGACTGGTTTGTACCTTCAGTTTTGCTGAAACATTTTTTTCCAGTGAGTAGATGCTTTTATTTAATTGAAAACCAATGAGAAATATCATCTGAGACAGAGAAACATTGACCAACCATATAAAAATGTGAAAATGAGCTCGTGAGTTTTGCCCATTCCTAATTGAGGATCTGTTCTCATGGTTAATTGTGAATCTGTTTAGGGGCAAGACAGGGGTGGGATAAATAGAAGGGTGAAAATATTTAAGAAGCAAGTGTTTTATCAGTAACATACTGTAATGAGAATCTAGCACAAAAAAAACCCATTATTTTTTTAACTAAGATCCATCTGGCCATCTTGGCAAGGAAAAATTATGCAGCATTGGCAAAAGAGATATTTGAAGAAGTTGTTCCAACCTAAGTACAGCCCACAAGGGATGTTCAGGCACTTGGAAACGTCATGGATTTGTAATAACCCCACAATACCAGTTGTTAACCATGGAATTGGCAGGTAAACTGAGGCAGAAAGTGGCTAAGTAATGCTAGTGTGTGGCAGAACCTGTCAGAGGATTCAGTGCTTTCTCCTCTCTTTGCTCCAACCCACCAGGAAACATCACCCAACCATAATGAAACTAAGATACAGTGAACTCTGATGACAGGTGATTTTGGATGAACTGCTCCCCAGTTTGCAGCCATGAAGGCAATGGGCACTGCAAACCTTTCCATGGAAGCCTGGCTGAGGGAGAATTCCCCTGTGGAAAACTTGCATTTAAATGGCATTGAGCACTTAGCCTGACAAAAGGCAGGAAACTCAAAGCAAAGGCTGACACTCTGTCTTTAACTCACATTTTTATGCCTTTTATTCCTTTCTTCCCCACAGTGCAAATCAAGGACAGGGGGTCAAACTGAACCCTTTGGGAACTCCCTGGGTTCAGTGGTCTTCTACCAGAAATGTTTGGTGGCCTGTATCATCAGACAAAGCAATTTTTCCTGGGAATAGGAAATTTAGGCATGATTTTCTAACTCCCAGTGCAGAAGAGCTCCATGGCCACCCTTGTTCAAGGGGAACCAGTGCTCCCAGCAGCCAACCCCTTGACCCTGGAGGAAAGGTTAGACAGAGGTGCTGGGAGACAGGAAGAAACAGGGATGCTTTGTAAACTGATAATGTTCCCTTTGATCTGAAAAGAGTGAAGGAAGGCAGAAGTTTTTTAGATAAGATGGAAAGAGAGCAGTCCAGAGCATGAGGGTTGAGCTTCAGCAGAGGCTGGAAGAAAGATGGACTTATTGCTAAAAGATAAATGCTTTGAAACCCCAAAGCTGAGCTTTCTGAGCAAGAGATATCCTCTGTGCTATCATCTTTAATTCAATAAATTATGATTTTCACATCTGTTGACACTATTAAAAAAATTCTAAAAACCCACAGCAAAACTAACTAACTAACTGAATCCAGAGAGTCTTAAGCATTGAGAAGCTCAAACTTATGGTCAAAATGCTACCACTCCTAATTCCCTTTTATTAGCTGTGTCCTTAGGAAAAAAAAATGTTACTTTTAAAGCATTATTACAGAATTTGCCACGTGAAAGGTCCCTGTTACTTTGTCTCATTATTCTGCTCCTCTGCAAGGCAGCCACAGACCATCTTTCCTAATGATCAGGAGGAAACCAAATCCTGCTGGAAGGTTTGTTGGTCAGCAGAACCAACATCTGGAATTAAGGCTGGCTATGCAGATGTGCCCATGCCCTTAGAGTCCTCTGGGGACAGACTGAAACAACAGGTTGAGCTGAGCCATTGCTTTACTCCTAAAATGAGACAGCTGATTTCCCCCCACAGCCTTAAACAGATGCAAGAGCCCCTAGTTCAGGGAGCTGTGCCAGGGCAGGTGCTGAGGTGTGAAAATGGAGCAAAAGCAGAGGTCAGTAAAGGCAATCATGCCCAGGATCTTAAGGGCAAATCTGGGGATTTTCAGAGACAGAAGCTGGGGTTGCAATGCTTCTTCATCCCCCACACTCATGAGGAAAATCTGAGGTATCCACACTGAACAACACATCAGGAGATTTCTGCTGTGCTGTGAAATGTGCACTGTGCCGGAATCTCCCCCACTGTGGCAGGTACATGGAATGTTGTCACTGCTCTAAGCACTCAGTGCCACTGGGTGATGCAGAATGGTCTCCCAGTTGTGCTGCTCATGTGCATTGAAAAGTGGATTTTTCCAGCAGAAATCAGCTCCCTGGAGAAGGATGGATTTAGCAATAGCAGTTTTGCTGCCATAGGTGCAACACAAAAGCACAGTATAGCACAGCTTTCCCAGCACAGGCTGGCTCCAGCACTGAAAGAACCAAAAAGGTTTTCACACCAGCAGGAGAGACCCCCAAAAGAGCTTGCATTGCTTTTTTCAAGAGAGTCTCCAGGTGAACAATGATCCTAGGGTGAATCTTGGCCTTCCCCCTCTTCAAAGTCCCTTTGAGCTCCACCAGGAAGGGAGCTGTGGTGGCACAGTGAAGCTGTTCATGCTTTCAGAGGAGCTGCACATCCAGACAGCTCTCCTGTTTGCCCACCAAACACAGCCCTGGCATTGTGGCTGGCACTAGAAGACTGATTTTTAATGTCCTCCACTGCTGGTGGCAAGTCCCTGGCAATCTCAGCTGGTATTGATAAAGCAATGAAACCCTGGATGCAAGAGCAGCATCTGTTTCAGCCTGGGGATCTAGGGTGGGTAGAGGTTTGATTTAGTCTTTTTTTAACTACTAGGAAAACATGATAATCAAATCTCTCTGCCACTCTTAATTAGCAAGGGGAAAAAGCAGTACAAAGAATAATTAGCAGAGGCAACTTCCCTTTAATTTGAGGCCACAGCCAGCCACCCCAGGCGATCCAAACACATCGGATTGTGCAGGGGCATTCAAAGTCAGCCACAAAAGCAGAGCAACTCCCCTACATACTAACGTTACTGCCCTCCTTATATTGCACTATAAAACCGGGGTGTCAAAAAGGCTAGAGATTTTACACTTAGTGTCAGTGGTTTATAGTCATTAGACTAATTATGTTGGTGTTTTTACCACCTTAATTCTACTAATTGGTCTAAAAGCCAAACAGGGACATCATTACTTTACACAAACAAGCAATTATTGGGCCATAAACACACCCTGGTTTGTGTTCCCTGGGTGAGGAGGGAGCTCCTAATGCCCTCTCTGTGGTGTCTGCCACAATAACAGGCATTGCTGATGCACTTGACTTCAGCTCTGCTCACAAAGAGGCCTCAAAGCTGCTGATACCCAAGAGAAACTGGATATTTGTTACCCCCCCACGAACAGATTAAGGAAAATGGCATCACTCCAGATTCAGCCCATGCACTGCTTTTTGTGCCAGCACAGCTCGATTTCATTTTTGGTTGGGTTTTGTTGTGCATTTGCTCTTCTAGGAAGGGGCAGCTCAGTGGATGCAGCAAGAATAATTTGTTTATGAGACTCCCATGAGAAATGTTGTATTTCCAAGAAATTTGGTCTCCTTGAAGGCTACTGGGTGAAACATTAGCCATGACATTCCAAGACTTGCCATTGCCTAGAGCTCTGCAAAGTACTTCTGTTCCACTTTAATATTACCACACTGGCAATGTAAAAATTACATAATACAAATATCATGGTCTAAAACTTTATTTTGGTTTACCACCATATAGATAGCTCCTCTTCAAATGAGATTATAAACTGACTTCATCTTTGAGTAGAACAAATGTTGACCATTCATTGTCTTTAAAAAACCATGGTGACTTTCTGTAAGCCCTAGGAATCAGGAAAAGATTAGGGCATTTGGAAGAGGGAGGTTTATCTCAGCCAAAGCAGGGAATGACCTTGCACCATCCAAAATTCCTTCCCCAGTGTCCCTTGGGTGTGATAGTCCTCAACACTGATTCAAATGTGTTTCAACAAATTGAAAGGCAGCCTTGTCATGAACCATTAAATAATACATGTGTTTCCTACAAGGGTGATCTACTTTTAAATGTTTTTTGAAACAGACTGTGTAGTTCTGTTCTGTAGTTCTGTAGTCTGAGTTCACATGCTGGAAACTTTTGTGTTTCACCTAAATAAAGTGCTCAAGGACTGAGGTCATTTTAGGCTGCTGAAGGGCTTTGAAATCCTTGTGTTGGTACCATTTTTGGGTTGCTGAAGGGCTTTGAAATCCTTGTGTTGGTTCCACATTACTTTTTTTTAATACTTCATCAAGTATTCTCACTTCAAAACTGATGGCACAATTTATCGAATTAAATTATATATGAAGAAAAAGTCGAATGCTCAGTGTTTCACTAATGTTTTCTGCAGCATGACTCTGGCTGCTGTATTTACTGAACACGTCAGATTTTTGACTCTACAGTTTCTTAAACAAGCCAAGTTTTTGTTTGATTTTATGTTCCATAAATCCATTTAAATTGGGCTATAATGGTTAATTTTAAGCTCTCTCTCAAATGTTTCTAAGGGGCTTCTGTAATATCCAACAGAGCTGGCTCCTCTTCTTTGGAAATAAGAAACTGCAGCCTCAGTGAGAAACACTATCTGAACAATGTCTTCTTTAAACAGCCCCCAGAAGCACAGCATTTCCAACTCTAAGGGGAATTTGCATGTGTTTCAGCATCAAAGGTCGATATGACCCCATCACCTAGGGACTGTCATGTTATCTAAGTGCCCGCATATCAGGAGCACGATAACATTGTGCGGTTCACAGCTGCTGCAGAAACGACATATTTTCTGAATTAACCTAGGCTCGGATTTATATAAACTATCCCTGATAACATCTGCCCGGGACTCTCCTTTGAAAATGAGCAGAGATGCAGCCCGAGCTGCTTTCTGCAGACAAAAAGCCGAATCAAAGCCCCTCTCCCTGGAAAAGCCACGCTCGGATCCGTGACGCTCACCCTAAGAAAATGGGGGAAAAAAAAAAAAAAAAGTGTTTAGCGGCGAAGGTAGAACAATGAAGATGTCAAGCGGCTTCTCGGGAGCGAGCCGCTGTGTCTTGTCATGCTTGGACATGAACGGGGAATAAAAAATGTCTTTATTACCCGGCGCGGTCACCCCGCAGCGCGCCGCCGGCTTGATCCTATAACTTTCCCATTAGAAGGGGGCGCCCGCAATCCTAATGAGGCACAATAAGTAGATTATGGGAGTCCTTTTGTTTTGCTAAACAGGCGCTTTTTTCTGGCGGGGGTCTCCCGGAGGTGTGGGGGTCCCGGAGCGCCGTGCCGGGTCGGGTCGGGCAGCGGAACCGGCGAGGGATGGAGCTGATCGGTGCCGAGCTCTGCCCATCGCATCTGGGCTATAAAGCTGTCACAGCAGCCCAGACAATGTTCCCTCACTCCTACCCTGCCGCTTCTTCCCCTCCCAGCACAGAGCTGAGCCCCGCGATCTTTTGTTTTCATGAGAAACCACTGGCATCTCACATTTATACGGGCTGTTAAAGCTCTGCTATGAAAAAATGCTTTGCCTTAAAAATACGGGGTTTTTTCTTGCTGTTTGTTGGCTTTCTTTTAATTGCGTGCAAACCAGCCAGTGAATTCGTGCAGTCCTCTCAAAGTTATTTTTACAGAGGGATTGGTGGTTATTCAGGATGCAAAGGAGAGCACAGCTTTTCACCAGGCTGCAATCTTTCCACCTTGCATATTCATTTCGAGGACTAGAGTAGGAGACTGCTCCAGGGGAAAAATAGCAGGGATGGATTCCTGCCTCTGTTAAGGGAGTGGATCTGTTGGAAAGATAAGAGGGAATAGCAAGTGGGCCCACCACTCCTGCCATGAGTTTCTTAGCTATGCTCCTGTAACCATTCCCATGCTGGACGGATGTGGAAAAGGTATTACAAGTGTGGAAAAAGTGACAGGAGTGATCAAACCAGCCTGCAGGCTGAGGTGCAGTGTGAAAAGCTGCATTCTCATCTTCTGCTGGTTTTAATTAGGCCTCCCAACCTTCGAGAGCTGAGGTTGAGGAGTCCCAGGTCACTCGAGGACTGTGTAGCATGGCTGCAGTGATCTGCAAGGAGAAACCCTGCACAGCCAAGCAGGAGGTTTCATCACAGCCTGCTCAGATGCTGCTTGTCATCACCCTGGTCAAACTGGAGATATATATAAGGAGAAGAGCTTCCCCTATTCTGCTTTGGTCTCTCCACATGTCTGACAACAGACAGAGAAGTATAAATTTTGTGAAAAGTATCTGGGGTTTGAGATCACTGGAAGCTGTTCTGTCTTATAAAATACTCTTGTTGCATCTTCAGGGGGTAAAGTTGCCCTGGTGTCCTGATCTACCTGTCTACAGGGATAGGCTGTGCACATCTCTGCATACCCTCATTTCACCAGCAAAGCACATGAGTGCCTGGACACAAAGCCTGGGCAAAGATCTTCTCAAACTAGTAGCAACCATTCATGCATTGAACTCTTCTGATGGACCTGGAAATATTTGCTGATGAGTTTCCCCTGACAGTCTTTGGTCTGGAATTGTATCTTAAATTTTTGAGTGGATACTTCTGTGGAATTTCATTGAAAATCTGATGTTTGTAGTCCTCCAGAACTATTGCAAGTATTTCTACTCAACTGAGAGTGCAAGAGGGAGAGGAGGCTGCTCAATTTGTCACTGCAGGCTCCTTCTTGAGTGTGATTAATACTATTTTAATGCTGATTAACCCATTATGGATTGAGATCCCACTATGTGAACCAGTATACCAGGGCAGATGGATGTCAGAAAGCCAATATTTTTCCCCCGGAAGAGCTCACCCAAGGCACCAATAGCCAAACATGAAGCCATACAACCAACAGTGCCATCCCCAAGAGTAGATATTTTTATATCCCATAATCCAGGAAAGAAGACTCAGTTAATTGGTCTCATCACTCAGCACTTGAATCAATTGCTGGGATCATCTCAGTCAGCTGAAATAAAGTACAGCATAAATGTGATGAAACTGATTAAAGTTGTACCAAAAATATCACTGATTAGAGTTGCACCAAAAATAACACAGAGAAGGATTTTGGATGTCAGATATTTTGAACTTCCTCTGCATTAGAAAAAAAAAAACAAAAACAAACCAACAAAACAACCAAACCCCAAAGCAATAATTTCAAACCTTATCCAAGCAGCTGGTAATGTTTTTTGCCAACACTTGAGACATGTTACAGGTGTGTTGTAGAGACCTAGCAGTCTTGGTTTGTACCCAAGCACTAAGGATGAAGAAGCCCTTCTAGAGAAACCTTACCCTTAGATTGTATCAGTGTGTTTTGAAGGATTTTCCAAAATAATTTTCTCTTTGATGTCCCTAATGTTATATTGGTTTTATTTTGTTTTCTTCCCCATCACTGCTTGCTCTGCACTGCCAAAGGGCACTGGGAGCTGCCTTTTTCCAGAGCTTGGGTGTGGACTCTTCTCACAGCCATGGCAAAGCCTCTGCATCCTTGAAAACACATTGCAGGGCATCACAGCACACGCTCTGCTGTGTTTTTAAAATCACTCCTTTCATGGGATCCAAAAAAAACCAGCACACCCTGACTCCTGAGAAAACTGGGAAGATGTCTGCAACCCTGGGCTGTGGGATAGGTTGGAGCAGGGTGCCCAAAACCACCAACAATACCAAAGGCAGCCACATTACCTCACTCTGAGGTCTGTCCCTCCTAAGAGTCCACCCCAGACCCTCAGGGCACAGCAACAGTTGGTGGGAAGCAGCTGGGGATGTTGCAGCACCAGAATCTTCCAGCACACAAAATGCAGCCTGGGGCTACCCAGTCCTGGGTTTCTCCAAGGAGCATCTAGGGATGTGCTTAGATAAAAGATATTGTTGAGAATAAATCTTGCTTTACAACCGTTTTTATTCTTGGCAATGGGTGGGCCACTGGAAAAAGGACTGTTAGAAAACAAATCTGAATCTGTATTGTTGGCCAAGGCAGAAAACGATTGTCCAAAATAAAGCATAAAACTTGTTAACAACCAAAGCACACTATTGGATTCAATGGCAACAGGAGCAGGAAAAAAAAAAAAAAAAAAGAAAATCTGCTCCAGGCACTCTGAATACAGTTCTTATGAACTAAACTCTTTCAGAAATGCTATTTCTTCCCCTCCCCCTCCATCCCCACTTTTTTAAGGGCTTGCTTTTATTTTTAGCAGCAATCCTGTTGTGGTTTTTTTTTTTCTTTTCTCTTTTTTTTTTCTGATATTTTCCTGTAAATAATAATTGCTTCTTTTGTGGCAGCATTTCCACACTGGCAGGGGTGTGTAGGGCTTTCTTGGAGGTGGCAAGAAAAAAGGGAGTGATTTGTTTCAATGGGTTATTGTTGAGTGAATGCAAATATCTGCAGCCACTGGAGCAAATAGGAGCAGGGGATTAGGTGCAGGAAGCTGGCTGAGTGGCAGAGGCCATCTGTCCCGGGCCTGAGAAAAGAGGAATCTCGTTTGCAGTGTATGTTAATTAGTTAGATGATTGGCTCAGCTGTCACCTTTGCAGAGTGAAAGCCACGGGCACAATTAAATTCATGTCCATGTATGTTTATCAAAGCACATGTTTTTAGACAGCTTTGGTTTTTAGGTGTAATTTTGTCTTCTCAGGCACCGAGAGGATTCTTTGCTATTGTGCCCACAAATGGAAGGGACAAAAAAAGGAAGAAAGGAAAAAAGAAAGAAGAAGAAAGAAAATACCTTAATTAAAACATGATCTGGATTGTTTGCTGAAGCGTTTCTGGCCGCATTCTTTAATGCACTTGAAATTACCCATTTGCATCAATAGGCGTTAGCTGAATTTATTTCTATTCAAATGTATTCCCTTGATGTTTCTACAGAAGGTGGTAGGTTTGGAAATACATGTATGGCAAGTTTGGGCTCCTAGGGTGCCCCCATTCAAACACAATGTCAATATCCTACACTTAAAAGGGACCCCTTAGTTAAAGTGAAATGCTCCCTGGCTTGGGGTGGGTTTGGGTTTTGTTGTCATTGCACTGACATCTCCAAGGCAGCATCCCCAGTAACTTTCCTTGGGAAGAAGTTGTCTGCTTGCAAGCCCCAGGGAGCTATTTCCCATGGTGTCATTTCAATTATTTTTGATTTATTTGTTTACTGTCTTCCAGTCCTTGTCAATGCACAATGGGCCATGTCTCCCCCTCCACGGGCACACAGGGCCCTGCCTGCAGGGTTTGGGGTTTGTAGAGTGCCAGAGGAGCCATGGAACATCTGCCCAAGTGCCACTCTGCTCTGCAGGGGACAGGGCAGGGAATGGACAAGGGGACAGAGCAGGGAATGGACCAGGGACCCTCCCTGGATGGGGACACTGACCCTGAGGCATGAAAAAGCTGCAGAGGCTCTTGGCTCTGGATGGAGGAGCAGTCACAGAGATTCTCAGCTGAGGCTCTTTGCCGCAATGGAAGATTTTTTTCCTCAGTAGTCTCAGAGGAGAAATCTCACTCATCCCACTTGGCTTAGGAAAGTCCTGGGGAGAGGAGCAGCCTCAAAATG